>NC_089046.1:13320500-13950000 GCF_034140825.1 Oryza sativa Japonica Group
AGTATATTTTGGCATGCCATATGCAATTATTTGAAATTTCTGCCTCATGGAATATGACATATGCTTCACGTGATGCATTTGATGGTTTAGGAATCTGTTAGGGACCCATCCATATTCATATTAAGTTTCCACGTGATTGACTTCTTAGTACTACTCTCTCATTCCAAAAGTAAAAGTTTAAGACCTATTTCATTCTTTGGGTTTTCCAAAAATCTATCCTATTTAATAGTTATTATGTGCTAAATTAAATTGTTAATGGGAACCAAGAAGCTATTTTAGTGCTTATTGGTTACATGTTCATTAGTTTTGTCTCACATGGTGAATGAGTTAATGGCTTCTTGGTCTTGGTGCAAAAAGAAATAGGACTTAGGGTGTGTTTGGTTGGGCTTTTCAACCTGCATTTACTTTTGCAAAAGCCAAATGCTAACCAAAGGGCCCAAAAGCCACAGCTGCTTTTGCCTAAAGCCTGCTTTTGATGTAGTACAAATCAAAAGCACCTCTACCCTCTGCTTTCATCTGCTTTTGGGGAAAAAATTTACCCACCTCTGCCATTATAGAAAAAAACGGTTCGCTAATCTATTCGTCGTCTCCTCTCGCGTGAATCGCAGCAGTGGGGATTCGCTTCATCGTGTGAATCGCCGCCGGCTCCTGTCCGACCGGCCAGCCGCTGTCCGTCCAGCCCCGCTCGCCGCCGCCCCTACTGGGCCCCGCTCAACGCCGCAGCCGCTCGACCCCGCCCAGCGCCGCCCCACCTGACTCCGCCGCTGCCCGACGCCGACGCTGCAGACCCCTGCTCGTCCCGGCCGTCGTTCACCCCTGCTTGTCCCCAGCCGACGCCGCCCGACGCCGACCGATGCCGCTGCTGCCGACCCCTGCTCGTCCCCAGCCGACTCCGCCGCCGACCACTACTCGCCCGGCCGTCGCCGACGCCTGCACATCCCCCGCCGATGCCACCGCCGCCCAACGCCAACCCCTGCTCGCCCGGCCGTCGCCGACCCCTGCTCGTCCTCAACCGATGCCGCCGACGCTACCGCCGCCGACCCCTTCTCATCCCCAGCCGACGCCGCCGCCGCCCGATGCCGACCCCTGCTCGCCCGGCTGTCGCCGATCCCTGCTTGTCCCCAGCTGATGCGGCCGCCCGACACCGACCGACGCCGCCGCCGCCGACCCCTGCTCGTCCCCAGCCGACGCCGCCGCTGCCTAACACCGACCCCTACTCGCTCAGCCATCGCCGATCCCTGCTTGTCCCCAGCCGACGCGGCCGCCCGACGCAGACCGACGCCACCGCCGCCGACCCCTGCTCGTCCTCAGCCGACGCCGCCGCTGCCTGACACCGACCCCTGCTCGCCCGGCCATCGCCGATCCCTACTCGTCCCTAGCCGACGCGGCCACCCGACGCTGACTGACGCCGCTACCACCGACCCCTGCTCGTCCCCAGCCGACGCCACCGTCGGCGCCCGACGCCAACCCCTACTCGTCCCGGCCGACGCCATCGGCCTCCCTCTTTTTTTTTCAACTTGTATGACATGTGGGACCCGTTTGTCAGCGGGACTAGGTATTTCAAAAGCCACATCTGTTTAACCAAACAAGCTTTTTCAAAAGTCACAGCTCATATTCTACAGCTATTTTTCAAAAAGCCACAGCCCACAGCTACTTTTTCAAAAGCCACAGCTCAACCAAACACACCTTTAGACTTTTGATGGAGAGAATATTTCATTAAGCTGTTTGGATTGTCAGTGCAATGTTTTATTATTCCTATCTTAGAAGACAGATACTGAACGAATTTATTTTTTACATAGTGTAGTGTACCTCAGTATTCGGTGCCATACTGGGATCTACTCCCTCCGTCCCATAAGGGATTTTCACTTTTTAGTGCAACTGTTTGACCATTCATCTTATTAAAAAAATTTAGAATTATTATTTATTTTATTTGTGACTTACTTTATTATCCAAAGTACTTTAAGCATAACTTTTTATTTTTTATATTTGCACAAATTTTTTGAATAAGACGAGTGGTCAAACAGTGCAAGCAAAAAACCAAAATCTCTTATATTATAAGACGGAGAGAGTATTAAATTGTTCTAAATACATGTGCCTGCTTTATGGAGCTATAACACGATATCTTCAATGCGGTACTATATGAAAATATTCCAATAATGGCCCTGTTTGGAGAAGTAGCCAATAGTTATTTTGAGAGCTATTTTTTAGCACAAGGAAATAGTCATTTAATAAAATAGCCCTAAGTTATTTGGATCCAAGGGTTATTTTGAGAGCTATTTGGCCTTTAATGTACTTTCCTATGGAGAGAGGGAGAGAAAAGACATTTTTTCAGTGGGCCCCACCTGAAATAGCCCCAATTAGCATCTCTTGAGGGGATAGTTTTTTTGGTGGGTTATTTTCAAATAGTCTTTGGAACTTTTAGTCTATTTTGGGCTATTTAAGGAAGGGCTAAAAATAACCATGAATCCAAACAGGGCCAATGAGCTAACGAAGAGGAGTTGAGGAAAGATGCTGCAGTTCTTTTAATGTCTTTTAGCACAGATTGTACATATATTTATATTAGATAGGTCAATTGGAACAATTAACCAGTTCTTTTACTGTCTTTTAGTGATTGCCGATTGCCGCAGATTGTATAGGTCAATCGGAACAGTCCACATCTTTTTGGTTAAAATCAACATTTGTACATCTATATTGTATAGGTCTTCATGGTACTAATAATTATACTCCCATAATTATATGTATACTAGCAAAAATACCCGTGCGTTGCAACGGGTGAAAAAAATTCTAATGATAATATACTTTTTCATGCATAATCATTGTCAATTACAATGTTTGTATTTTAATAAGCAGCTTGTCTTTTTTTATAAACGGCGTTTTTTTTTCTTGCGCGATTTTCTGAAACCATTTTTTACAAATAGCGCATTTCTTTCTAACAGTTTTTTCCTAGCATGTTTTTTTCCCTTTTTTTACCGATGACGAAAACTATATTTTTCTCCTCTTTTTTGTTTTGTTTTTCTAGCATGTTTTTTTTGCATATTTTTTCTGACAATTACTTTCTCGCGTGGCTTTTTTGCCTGTTTTTTCTGAATGTTATTTTTAGCTTTTTTCCAATACATGAGAATATATGACAAAATAAAAGCCGTGTAGTAGATGGTAAAAAATCGATGGATCCTATCTGACTCAAACGTCCATCAATTTAGCTTTTTTCTGACAGTTTTTTCAGAGCGATTTTTTTTATATAGATAGTGTTTTTTTCTTGCGTGGTTTTTTCAAACCTTTTTTTTTAGAAATGGCGTATTTTTTCTGACAGTATTTTCTTCGCATGTTTTTTTAAAATGTTTCTGCCGGCAATGGAAATAATTTTTCTCACGCGTTTTTTTATTTTTTTTTAAGAAGATGGAAAAACCTTTTGAGCGTGTTTTTTGCGCTTTTTTCTGACTTTTTTCTCACACGTTTTTTTGACCGTTTTTATTTTCTCGTGTATTTTTTATTTTTAAATAGTTAGATTAGATTAGAGTAGAGAAGAGATTTATACTGATTAGAAATTAGACTTTGTTTCGCTCTTTCCATTTTTTTCTCGCGTGCATTTTTTATTTTATATGAACCAGCTTTTTATTTTTGACGAACCATTTTTTTGCCACTTTCTTAGGGAATCGGACGAACCTTTTTAAATGTTTTTTCGGATTTTTTTCGCCTTTATAGGAATCAGACTTTTTTTCTGTTTTTAAAGAAATCAGATCTAGCGTTTTTTTTCACCATTTTATTTTGCCTTTCATAGGAATCGGATTTTTTTTCCGTTTGCATGTACATTTTTTTCGCCACTTAGGGGAAATAGACTTTTGTTGTTGTTGTTTTTTGTTTATTTTCCTTTTTGTATGGCTTTTCTTTTTCTTTTTATACACCTTTCTGCCTTTGTTCTATCCCTTTTATTTATTGTTTTTTTTAAAAAAAAGACCAAAAGCACCTTATTGCAAGATTATAGGGACTCAAATGTAAATATAAAAATTACAGGGACTCAAATGTAAATATACAAACCTAAAAATTAAAATCATGTAAAAATGGAATGCTCTCGACATATAGGTTCCGTTTTTGTAAACAGATCTTTATCCGGCACATCAATTTATTTTCTTCAAGATGTATGAAATATCACGGTATAGATTGAAATTGGTGCATGTTATCTCGGACTCAAACCGAGAGGAGTGGGACCCGGATCTAAAGTCGGACTTTTTTCTTTTTTTTTTGTTTCTGAGAGGGAATCGCAACGAGGAGTCGGACTTTTTTTTATCGCTATTCTTTTAGGACCGAGTCGGACTTTTATTTATAGCTATTTTGTTTTTTCTTTTCTTTTTTTCGCACGTTTTTGTTCGCTCGGTTTTTTTATCGGACAATTTTGGTTTTTTTCCGTCTGGTTTTTTTCCCTTTTTCTGGATCGACATATTTGGTTTTTTTCACACTTTTTCGCCCGGTTTTTTTATCAGACAAACTTGGTTTTTTTTCGCCCGGTTTTTTTTTTACGGATGATGGAAGCATCTCTTATATTTTAAATTTTATAAGTAGTAGAGATGTCTTCCATATCAGTTGCACCTTCGAACATTTGTACCGCCTCTAGTAAAACCAAAAAAGGCTCAGAACAAGTAGCCTGTGCTGTCTCCGACTCTCCGTAGCATCGCACCACGCCCAGCCTCAGCCAGCACCGTGTCCGTCGCGTTGCACACCACGCCCAGCCCTCGGCCATGGCTCAGTGCGCACGCACGTGACATTCCATCCACCAGTTCGACCGTTCGAAGTGCACTTAATTTACGGTCTATTTAATTTGAGATATTTTCTCAATGATTTTTCATGTGATACTCCGTCCGTCCCAAATTATAAGGCATATACTACCTCCATCCCTTAATATAAGGGATTTTGACATTTTATTTGTACTTTTTGACCACTCGTCTTATTCTAAAAATTTGTGTAAATATGAAAAGCGAAAAGTTATGCTCAAAGTACTTTGGATAATAAAGTAAGTCACATATAAAATAAATAATAATTCTAAAATTTTTTGAATAAGACGAATGGTCAAACAGTGCAAGCAAAATATCAAAATCCCTTATATTAGGGGACGGAGGGAGTATTTTATTTACACGGTCTTTAATAACATACTTTGATCATTAATTTATCCTATATTATGTTTCCAACAAATATGATATTAGCATCAAATGAAAGTAATATAAAATATGAATATAGTGATATAACATACATAATATTTAGCATAAATATGATTAGTATTATTATTACTAAAAGGTTAGCAAGTTGATTTTCCTTAAAAAGAGGGCACCCTATAATTTGCGACGGAGGGAGTATTAATCTCTAATTTGGGCCTATAGTTGTGGGCCCATGAAATTTACTAAAATTAATTTGAGCCTGGCCCAATTAATTTTTACAGTAGCAGTAGACGTCAGTATTTGTTCGGTGGGCTATTTGCGGGCCTTATTGAAGCAGATAAACTCTCAGCATGCTCCCATGAATTGGAAATTGGAATAAGTTCACCGGAGGTCCCTCAACTTAATAGCGAGATTTTTGTGAGGTCCCTTAACCACAAAACCAGAAATGTGTACCTCTAAACTTACACAAACCGTAAACACAAGGTCCTATGGTAGTATATATAGGTGGTTTTGCTGACGTGGCATCCTAGTTAGCAAAAAAAAAAAATTTAAAAATGCGTAGGGCCCACATGTCAGCTGCACTTTTTTTTTCTTCTCTTTTCTTCTCCTTCTCTTCTCTTTTCTCTCTTCTCTCTCCCCTTCTTTGGGCCGGCAGCAGGCGGAATCGGCGAGCGCGGACACGGGCAGCGGGCGAGCGCGGCGATGGGTTACCTTTTAATCTCATAATCTCATATCCTTCTTAGAATTTACGTGGAGGTTACCTTTTAATTTACGTGGAGGTTACCTAATCTTATGTGACACTTAGGTCATTCACAGTGCGTCCTACACTCTCAAGGAGCCTCGGAGCGTCATGTAGGCTAAGACTATGGGTACAAAATCTAATTCTCCACAGTGTAAGTGGTTTTAGAAGTGGCTTTAATTTTATAGTTCAGCCCTTACTTTTTATTTCAGTTCTTATCTTTCCTCAATTTGTGTAGAGGTCCAAAATTTACACACAACACCCTAAAATCCATAAAAGAAAATTTTAGCCTTTTCCCTATATCCCTTATCCGCCTCTCCCTCACACTCTGTCGCACCAGCCATTCCCCTTCCACAGCCGGCGAGGCGGCGACCACGGCTCCCTCTCATCCTTCCACAGCCGGCGACCCCGGCTCCCCTCTTCTCCACTGCCGACCGGCACTATGACCATAACTCCTTCCCCGACCGCCAGATCTAGCGGCTGGCCGGCGGCTACTCGGAGGCAGGCCTCGACAGCGACGTGGCGGACGACCCCGGAGGCGGGCGCGGTGGCTGAGGACCTCGGAGGCGGAGGACCCTGAAGGCGGGCTCTGCGGTGGACGACCCCGAGGCGGGCTTCGACGACCCCGAGGAGGGCTCGGCGGCAGACGACCCCGAGGCGGGCGCGGCGGCGGACGACCCCGAGGCGGGAGCAGCGGCGGAAGACCCCGGAGGTTTGTGGCAGCAGATTACGCCCCATCGGCAGCAACGTGCTCGGCCAACCGTGACGGCGTTGGCGGCCACCCTCGCTCGGCGCTTCCAGCGAGCTAGCGAGGGCCTCTCCTTCGCTTTTTGCCTTTTAGTCCCAGCGCTGGGCTCCACAGTACGGCGCCATCTATCTCCCCCGTGCCGCATGACCTCGGTACACCTGAAGAACGCGTGACCAGTTTGGGCTCGGCATTCTTCACGGGACAACGCGTGAGGAGGATGTGGCAGCGAATATTTGACGTGGATGACCCAGGCTGAACGCCAACTGTATGCATTGTGAATGGCCTTAGGGTCCTCAATGTATATTTCCCAAGTAGATAGTAAGGTGGGATCTCCAAAACCAGGTTGTAGTTACTTCTAGCTCTCACAATGTGGAGATAGTAAGCTTGGGCCCACATATAGAGTAAGGTTGGGTAGAAAAGATAGAGAGGGTGGGAGAAGAGAGTTTAATGTTTTTCTATTGCTTATTACCAGGTAGTAGTGCTATTGCTAGGTATAGTTACTACCTCCTCTAGTACCAACTTCCACAATAGACTACCCACTTTCTATCTACATTGTGGATGCCCTTAGAGACAACATATGAAGCATTATAGTATTTGCTCTAACCTCAGTTTTCAAGTACAACCCATCCTCCACCTTTTCTCTTTGCTGCTCTCTTGTGGCCATTCTTCGGAAGGCACGGCTGCAAGACACGGGAGATATGCTCTGGTTGTGGACAGAGACGAATCTATAGTAGAAGGGTCCAACGACTTTTGACAAAACTTATAGCGAAACTGCTTATACATATGTTATAACACCATGATATAAGCATAATTAGTCTACTATGATATCGATAGATACGTTATGACACCAACAAATCGATTTTTTGGATCCGCGAAATGAAGCACACGGGATCTGGTGGGGTAATAGTCAAGAATGTCAAAACAAATGAAAGATGGTTATTTTATAGGAAGACTTCTTCTATGGGACCCACAAAACGTGTTCTTAATCACTAGTATCGGCTGCATGCGAACTGTACCGCTTGGAAAGTTGTGTTATCACTGAGTGTCAGATTTGTAGCATTTATCTTTCCTTAATTTTCTTTCCTTCACATAGGAAGGAACACGATGACGTGGAATTATTTAGAGCCTACTAACAGTCTAACACTACCTATATTGTAACTTCTCTTATGGTAAGAGCTAAGAGATCTGTAATTTCTTTTCGAGTCTTTTTACATCAAAAGAAGAAAAAAAAAAGAACAGAGGTTCTTAAACCAGATTCGCTGGCGTGCGTGCTACAATCTTCATCCTACAGTATCTGCATTGTATAGCAGTAGCATTACTATAGGTTAATACCATATGAGTATGCAAATTTATTCTAGATGTTCCGCGGTCGTTGATGAGCGATATGAGTATGTCTTTTGTCCCTTTCTGGTATTCAGGCAGGCTAGTCTGCTACCCCGTCACACAGTAGCACGTGGTGTACTCCACTACTGACCAGCAACGACGTATACGTGCGTCAGGTAAGTCAAACACAAAGCCCAGAGAGAGGGAGAGAAGCGAAGCGAAAAAGGTCGCTTTGCCTTTTGAGTTTTGACTACTACATCCCCTACTTTTTGACGATACAGCAGCAGCGTACAACACATTCGGTTGCTGTGATGGACTTCACATGTGGCGGTCTCTCTCTCTTGTGTATACTGGAGTACTACGTATGTTCTGATCTGCCGCTCGGCGTAAGGAGCACCAGCACCAGCAGCGACCACTGCCGCTAGCATCAGCATGCATGCAGGCCTGCGTTGGGATGGATCATGGATGGGTACGTTGGATGCGCGCGCGCGCACACACACACACGCCGGCCGGCCACGGACGACTCGGACACGGACGGTCACGGGCGGCGGGATATCGATCGAGATGGGGACCGGTATATAGAACGATCGACCAGACCAGGGGCCGGGGTCGGTCGCTCCTGCGTCGACCTGCTCATCGAAGCAACGGTGTCATACAGTTCGTCGATCCATGCCAAAAAATTAATGGCCTCTGCATCGCATGGGGTCGCAGGATCATGCATATGCATTCATGTTGCGAGCTTCAAAAATCAGAATTACTAGCTAGTACACCGGTGTGTGCAACTTTTGGACGACGCTAGCTAGAGGTATATGAGAGCGACCTTCGAGTAGCGTACGCAGAGCACTGTGGTAGATATGTGTGGAACTGTGCATACGTGGGCCTAGACACATGCGTACGTGACTATAATTTATAGATCATGCACGGCAGTTGGGCGGTTGTTCTTGGACAGGAAACCTAGCTAGTCAGTGTGGTATCCAAACATTCTCAATCAAAACTTAAAAAAAAAACTCAGTAAAAATCACTAGTACTTGGTTGGGATAGGCCCATCTTACTCCTAACCATAGCAAATGTACGATTTACGTTATGAAACATACTCCCCTCCCCCCTCAACTACAAGACAAAAAAAATACACCCTCAACTATTAAATTCAAACACATTATGCCCTCTTCCCTCTTCATTTTTAAGCAGTTTCAATCTGACATGTCCCATATAGCATCACAACTTGGCAGATAATATAGCAATAGATTGGTAATGCCCACTTATCATTAACCATTCTTACTTCTTCCACCTCCCCTTTTATCCCTTTATTTTTCTCTCTATGGTCAGGTGGAACCAAAGGCAAGTGAAGTGTGAGGCCTAGGGTGCACATGAGAAGGAAATCTCAGGGCTCAATGGCGAGGGTGGACAAGTAGGACATACTAGCACCAAAGTGGAGGCGGCGTGGGCATGACGGTGATGGTACTTGGGGGAACAAAGAAACCTAAGGAGGTAACGGAGCTCAGGGAGGCACGGCGATAGTGGAGCTTGGCGGGTGACGATATAGAGCTCAACCTCGACGAGGCAACGAACAATTATGCGGAGCTCAATGAGACAGACAAGTCAGATATCGTGCATGCATGACAACGCTTAAGTCGTTGCCACCTAATTCGTCGTTGATGTAGTTGCCGCCTCCATGTTTATTTTCCATATCTTGCCTTCGGCTCACTCCCTTCAACATCCATGGCCTTGTGGAACTTGTGGCCGCCCATGGTACCAACGGGAGGGGGTGCCTCCCCTTATCCCCTCTCCCCTTCTCTCCATGAGCCCATGGATGAATCCAGGTTGTTGACAACGACGGCCGAAAGAATATGGGTCCTGCTAAGTGAGGGGGATAAATTTTGCTGAGAAGGCCTCTTCCACCATTTTGGATTGCCAACTCAACCAAAACCACCTGAAAAATAGGGAGGGAGGGGGGGTAATATATGTGTCTAGATTTATTATCCCTTTTTAGGTAGTTTAGATTTAATAGTTGAGTGGTGTAATTTATCTGGTTTGTAGTTGAAAGGGCAAATCATACTTTTGGGATAGTTGAATCTAAACCGGACTTAACCAAAAAGAAGTACTCAATAAAAATAACTATATAGTACTTGGGATAATGGACACAATTGAGGTAGCTGTAAAGAACAAGTCAACCCCTAAGGCCACAACTCTTTTTCTTGAACTAATTAACGAGGCCTCTTGTTGCTCGTTAGCACCACCATAAAACTCTTGTTTATCTAAAATCTAAATACTACTCCCTTCGTATTTTAATGTATGACGCCGTTGACTTTTCGACCAACGTTTGGCTATTCATTTTATTCAAAATTTTTGTGTAAATATAAAAATACTTATGTCATGCTTAAAGAATATTTGATGATGAATCAAGTCACATTAAAATAAATGATAATTACATAAATTTTTTAAATAAGATGAATGGTCAAACGTTGGACAAAAAGTCAACGGCGTCATACATTAAAATATAGAGATAGTATTTAATTTGGAAGCTTGCAAACGTTCCAATTTTTTTGTGGCAGAAATGGTGCAAGAGGATGCATGGTTCATGGTTGAAAGTTGAAACACGTACGACGTAGATCAGTACGTGTGAATTCAACGACAAATTAAAGAACAATTGGCAAATTGGCAATATATGGTGAGCGACAGCAAAACAATCTTTCCTCGAAGGATTTCTCACTACTCAAAGCTAAAACAGGTACGTCCGTACGTGTACAATTAATGGTCAAATCGAAAAGGATAAATTGAGGGATTTTGTAAGAGTTCCTACCACGCGCGCGCGTCTTCATGCATGATAAGCTACATATATATGATTTGTATATATACTGCAAAGATGTAGGATCCGCGTATAATGGGAATGTTCAACGACTAAAAAAAGCGTATATATAACGGAAAACTGTTTTGTTTGCATCATCCAAATGCAAAATCTTTCTCACTATGTGGTGCAGACGGAAAAGAAAGAGAATCATCGCATTAACTGTTTCACTGGTGCTTTCATTGTGTGCACAATAAAATCTCTTCTCGATCGAATCTCTCACCGGCCCCTACAGGCGTGAATCGTGTGATAGTATTTCACCGGTCAGCTACACTGTATCATGGTCCGAGCTCTATCCTTGGCCTGCATCTTCTTTTTGCTCGTCAGTGCAACAACTCACACGGCTAGCTACGTACCTAGCTAGATATATAGCCACCTCTCTCAACCAACCAGAAGGGATCTCGATCGTCGTCGTCTTGCCCTACAACCTTTCCACACAAGTCAAGAGCCCAACAAACCTTTCCACAAGTCAAGACATGCTTGCATGCAGATCAGACAGACATGCCATCTTCGATCGATCGATCCGACGAAAGAAAAAACAAAAAGAGATAAACAAAGCATGTTATGGCTGCATGGCTCCAGAGCTCTACTGACAGCTTCTACTAGCTAGCACTGGGAGCTCTACTACTACTCCCTGCGGCATGCATGCATGCACGCACAGTGTGCCCGTGCCACGCCGCTTGCAGAGAAAATGCAGATCGATCGAAGAAGTTATAGCTAGCCTCGCGTGCCGCGCTAGCTGCGATGGATGGCAGCTAGTAGCAGAAGCAGAATGGCAGGCCGGCCGGCCATAAATCTCCATTCAAATGGAAAGGACGCCGATCGCTGTGGACGCGCACGATCCTTGTTCAATTCGTTCGTCGCCGTCCATGGCATGGCAAGAGAGTAGTAGTAGCTGTCTGTAGCAAAGAGAGCTCGCACCATGCAGGGCACTGCAGCGGCAAGCGAGCGGCGTGGCAAGAGCCGATCGAAACCTCATCGTGCTGCTGCTGCTGCAGCAACCGTCGTAATGTCGTAGCAGTAGCACGCACGCTGCGCGCCCACCCGGACCACCACTCGGCACTCGCTGGTTGCTGCTGCAGCCCAGCGGCCTGTAAGGTCATAAATGAGTGAGGGCATTCAAGTGTGTTGCCCAGGATTGGGCCTGTGTCTCTCTGATGTCTCATCTGACTTTGGGTTCTTCTATTAACTTCAGAAAAATTCTATGTAACAGGGTTCGCAATAACTTTGTTAAATTGAATGTCTGCAGTTCCAGATTTAATAAGTACTTTGATTAATGAGGTCTGATTGGTTGACGCGTACAAGTTTTAATTGATGAGGGCTGTTATAAAACAGGATCCCGTTACAACGGGATAGACATATCAGGTCCTAGGTATCACAGATATCGGGTACCATGTAACTCGTACCACAACATGTATCAGGTATAGGTACTGTCTCATAGAAGGATATCATGTTCCAACGGGATACCATTTTCTTGATTTTCTGTTAATTGATTGGTCTATATACTTAGTGAGATACATACGATAGTGTTGGTAATGGTGGGTAGTGATTTGTCTCATCTTCAATTCTCAATACGTTTATAATTTTTTTAAAAAAAATATTTGGAGGAACTTCTCTCCTTCTAAATATATTTTTTTCCTACACACCTAGTAGCTTCGAAGTTTCGTGGAGTAGGAGTAGCTTGATTCCTCTCCCACTCTTTAACATTCTTTTTTTGGAGGTCGAATTGGAGTTAACTTATGTGTACATATATCTGCGTCTAGCATCTACTATTACCCATTCTGTTGCGAGTTGGGTGTAGAAAAATAATGTCTACGAATATCACATCAGCTGACTACTGGTCCCAGCGTCCTGGGAACCTCTACAAGTCTAGGACAACGAGATGCGTTTTTCTGGTGTCTATATATACCTTTCAAAACCATAATAGTATCATTCTCCTTCAGCTTCCCGATGCTCCCCTAGAAAGTACTCCATCCGTACCATAATATAGGGATTTTGATTTTTTTTTCTTGCACTGTTTAACAACTCGTTTTATTTAAAAATTTTGTATAAATATAAAAAACGAAAAGTTGTGTTTGAAGTACTTTGGATAATAAAGTAAGTCACAAATAAAATAAATAATAATTCTAAATTTTTTTAATAAGACGAATGGTTAAATAGTGTAAGAAAAAGTCAAAATCCCTTCTATTATGGGACGGAGGGAGTAGTATTCTCAATCCACACATGACATATATCAGCCGTTTTTTTGACATTTTGGTCCTTTTCAAAAACTTATTTCGAAACTAGTCCCTGCCAAAAACTTCAATCAAAAATAGGCCGTCGGCTCAGCGCCAGGGTCCTTGGCGCTGAGGTACTACAGAATAGCGCCACAACGATTGGCACTGACAGTCTACCAGCGTGGCGACCGAGTCGTTCCACCCGCCGACATGGCGCTAAGATGCCGAGGCAAAGCTCCATGTACATTGGTGCTGAGATCCCTGCCACTTCAGCGGGGGATCGGCTCGGCCGCCACACTGGCACGGGGTCAGCGCCAATGTACCTAGCGCTGCTATGCATAACTTCAGCGCCAATGTGAGTGGCAATGAGCCGACGGCCTATTTTTGGTTGAAGTTTTTGGCAGGGGCTAGTTTCGAAATAAGTTTTTTAAAAGGGCCAATTTGTCAAAAAAAAGGGATATATCATGGGGTGTTTAGGATCTAGAGGTGTAAAGTTTGGGCGTATCACATCGGGTATTATATAGGGTGTCGCATGAGGTGTTCGGGCACTAATAAAAAAACTAATTACAGAATCCGTCAATAAACCGCAAGACGAATTTATTAAGCCTAATTAATCCATCATTAGCAAATGTACTAGTAGCACCACATTATCAAATCATGGAGCAATTAGGATTAAAAGATTCGTCTCGCAAATTAGTCGCAATCTGTGCAAGTAGTTATTTTTTAGCCTATATTTAATACTTCACGCAGGTGTTCAAACGTTCGATGTGAAAAGATGTAAAATTTTTGTGTGGGGACTAATCAAGGCCTTAATCTATCTGGTTATGTGTGAAAAATATCAAAACCATCAACACTTCACTAAAACACATGCTTCTTTTGTTTGGTTTTTTATATTTTGGTTCTTTCTAGAACTTATTTTATAAATAGACCCTTTCAAAAGTTTATTCCAGGAATAGACCCTTTTGTTGGCACTAGTGACCATGGCACCGAGGTTCAATGTCTCGGCGTCAACGACATAGGCACCGACACCTGCACCACCCTAGCAGTTGACTGGTGCCAATGACCTATTTCTAAAATATTCTTTTGGGATAGGGTCAACATCAAAATGCAAATTTTTTTTCTTGCCAATAGGTTCTCACCATTGAAGACAACAGAATTAAGGGACTATTTGTATGAAAAAAATATTTACATTCTAACCATTTTTGGTAAACTTTTCTATAAATAGGTCCTCGGCGGTTGTCTCTTTGGCATCAACCCCCTTAGGGGGCGGGGGCGGGGGGGGGGGGGGAGGGTTGAGGGCGCTAGCACCAGTGTTTTTGGAACCGAGACATGGAACCTCGGCGATGTCAAAACCTTGTTGCCGAACAAAGAGTCCATTCTTAGAATAAATTTTCTACAAGTCTATTTACAAAATAAGTTTTTAAAAATGGGCAAAATGTAAAATATCCAGCTTTTTTCGTGCCATGGACAAAATTCCATCGATCTCATTCTCCCTTCAGTTCCATAATTTTTTTAATGTCTCGAAGAACGAAAATATATTTTTGACTATGATTTTTCTATTATAATATGTAAAAAAAATAAGTGATTACTTAATTTTATTAAATTATTTTTTAAGATTAATCCATACCTCGTGTGTTATAGTAAACCAAATATTGTAAAAGCCATTGATAGTTATAGTTTAAATTGTTTGACAACCATCTCCAAAACATCCCCAAACTAGAGGGAGTAATAAGTCGCATTACTTCTTCCTAGCTTTGTAGTACTAGGATACATAACAGTTGACTACTTCTCCCAGCGTCTTGGGAATCTCTACAAGTCCCGGACTACAAAATGTGTTTTTCTAGTGTCTATGCCTGGTTTCCCTTTCAAAACCACGGTATCATTCTCCTTCAGCTTCCTGATGCTCCCATAGAAAGTAGTGGTCTCCTTACAAACATGATATAATATTAATCTATCAGGTTATGTGTGAAAAATTATCAAAACCATCACCACTTCACTAGAAAGACATGCTTCTTTTGTCTGGTTTTTTATATTTGTGTTCTTTTTAAAACTTATTTTATAAATAGACCCTAGAAAAAAAATTATTCAAGGGCTAGACCCTTTTTCTTGGCACCAGTGGCCATCAGCCCATCGCTACTAAACAAAATCATTTTTCATAGCACCAGCATTTTATTTTTGCTTGCATATTTAATGAACACCCGCTTATGAAGATATTTGAGAGAAATTCTGGTCACCAACCGCCAGTAAAAATCAAGTTTTGCTGGCTGTCACTTAAGAAACCCACATACAAAAATATAGGTATTTTTGCAAGCAGGTTTCTTAAGTGAAAACTAGCAAAAATCGGGTAGTAAAGAGCACCGCCAGTGAAAAACATCATTGCACAATAAAACAAATCACCACCTAGTGCTCCTTATCCACCCACAGCTCCTCCTTCTTCTCTGGTTCCTCCTCCTCCCTCTAGATCCACCCACCACACCGTAGCACCCTCTCCTCCTCCCTTCCCACCGGTGGCGCCGGCGGCTCCGGCGGGTGGGGAGCTACAAAGAGGCGGATCCAGCGGCCACCTACCTCTACAATCGCATCTCTCTCACCACTCCATACCTCTCCCATCTCCCTTCCTCTCCCTCAAACTCTCGTCTCCCTTCCTCTCCCTCAATCGTGGGTGGTGGCAGCGGCAAGGGGAGCTGCGGCGGCGAAGCTCGAGGCGTGGCCGCAGATCTGGCGGTGGCTCTGGGCACAAGCGGCAGCTTGGGCCGCGGGCGACTGGGAGGGGATGGATCCGGCCACCGCCGATGAAGAAGAGGCCCAGTTGCGATGGAGGAGGTGGATCTGGTAGCGGCGAGGGGCGTGGTGGGCGAATCAGTGGCCGGGAAGGACGTGGGCGTTGGATCCACGGCCTGGAGGGGCGCGGGCAGCAGGCAGCGAAGGAGAAGGGCAGTTGCGGTGGAGGAGGCGTATCTGGTGGCGGATTTTCAATTCTTTTTTGCTCCAGGAATTGTTTTCGCTGGCAGGTATCTTAGCATTGTCGCCAGTGAAATCCTATTTTCAACTGTGGTCGTCTTAGCTTGGCTGAAAATGCTTTTTTAGTAGTGTGGTGCTGAGGTCCAATGTCTTGGCACCAACGACACAGACTCAAACACCAGCACCACCCTAGAAGCCGAGATGTAGAGGGGTCGACGCCAAAACGGCTGGTGCCGATGACCTATTTTGGAACCAAGTAAGTAATAAGGAAAAAAAGAAGGCCCTACTGGTAAGTATATAGTTGAGTTTATGGCCTTGTTTAGTTCCCTAAACAAAAACTTTCACCCATCACATCAAATGTTTGAACACATACATAGAGTATTAAATATGGACGAAAAAAAACTAACTACACAGTTTGCGTGTAAATTGCGAGACGAATCTTTTAAGTCTAATTGCGCCATGATTTGATAATGTGGTGCTACAGTAAACATTTGCTAATGGCGGATTAATTAGGCTTAATAAATTCGTCTCGCAGTCTTCTAGTGGAATCTATAATTTATTTTGTTATTAGACTACGTTAAATACTTAAAATGTATGTCCGTATATCCGATGTGACAACCAAACCCAAAATTTTCCCTAACTAAACAAGGCCTATATATCAGAAAACAAAAGTTCCTAGTACTCACCAATAAAAAGGATCTCACTTCGCCAAGCATATGTACTCCCTCCATCTTAAAAAATAGCTAACCTTGTATTAGGATGAGAATTATCCTAATACAACAAATCTGGACATATGTTAGTTTTTTTAAGGATAGAGAGGGAGTAGGAAACACAGACTAATGCAAGGATGTGTTCTATCGTAGTACGAGGTTGGCCTTTTTTTTTTACGAAGGGAGTAGGAAACACATACTAATGCAACACAGTATTATAAAGGGCAGGTCGTACAACATTCTTTATAAATAACATTGACATTAGCATTCATGTATATCTAGCACTTGAATTTATATACTTGTACGATCAGTAGCTAGTACAAGTACTAGTAAATTGGCATGGCATTGCTGCGCATCAGTGTTCAGCTCCATCATCAACAGTTGATCTTTCCGCTATACGAACTGTGTACTCCAGTAGCCTTTGCTGTACGTAAGTCGATCGTATGTAGTACTCGGTACTAGTATTTAATTATTTCCCCGGTTTTTAAATATATGATTTCAATGATATTTTAGATTCCTTCAACTACTATGTATTCATTGTATTTAAAAAAATATGTAATTATTTTTATTTTGTTATGGTCTGATTTATCGTTAAAAATTATTTAAGCATGACATATAACTTTCTTCGTGTGTGTTAAATTTTCCAAATAAAACGAAATATAAACAAATCTCATCAAGGTAACGTCATCATGTATTTAAACAACCGAGGTACTCCCTCCGTCCCATAATATAAAGGATTTTGACTTTTTATTTACACTGTTTAACCATTCGTCTTATTCAAAAAATTTTAGAATTATTATTTATTTTATTTGTGACTTACTTTATTATCCAAAGCACTTTAAATATAACTTTTTATTTTTTATATTTGTATAAATTTTTTAAATAAGACGAGTGGTCAAACAGTACAAGTAAAAAGTCAAAATTCCTTATATTATAAGACGGAGGGAGTAGTATTATCCAAGCCCGTAATCAGCATCTAATGATGCCAAAATAACACCACCGCAGCAGCACACCGGCGTGCAGTGCAGGTTGCTGCCATGTCCAATAAAAGCTGGGTTTGCTCGTCAAACCGGCCAGGACCACGCCCATCCCTGCACCCTATGTCTCCCCTCCTCTCTTCCCATGCCCGGAGCGAGGCTACAGTAGCTAGCTGATGCTCTTCCCTGTGCTGTGGGGCCCACTCCCTGACACGGCCCCTTCCGTCGTCCCTGTACTAGAGAGCTCAGCTCATCCTTCAATTCGAGCCTTCCTCAACGCCGGTGTCTCGCGGAGCCGAGAGGCGCGAGAGCTCTCGATGAATTCGTCTCTTTCTCGCTATAAATACTGAAGGGCTACCTACTCTCGGTCGATCGTCGTCCCCACTGATCCACTCTCCTCTCTTCTCTTCAGACTTCTCTTCTCTTCTTCTCCCGTTTTGTCTGCCCCCCCTGCATTACGCCATAGCTGCCGGTGACATGGATCAGGTAAGCGTCAAGTTGCCACCATGCTGGCAGTAGTAGTAGGTGTGTTGGTCTCCTTGTTGGTTAATGGTTGCTATGGTTCGCATGAGCATGACTGGATCGTTGTGTTGCAGAAGGGGAGGAGGAGGCACGTCGTGCCGGCGTTCGGGGAGTGGAACTACTACTACCACCACCAGCAGTATGACGACGAAAACCACCACCAGGCGCCGCCGGAGGTGATGCGGTCGGCTCCCGCCGTCGCCGTGGCGGCGGCGGCGGCTGACGACGAGTGGTACGCGTACGGCGGGGGCGCGGCGGCGGAGGCGTGCAGCGACGTGTGGTTCAGGTACTCGCCGCCGCCGCGGAGGCCGACGCCCAAGAAGGCGAGGAGGCCGGAGGGGAGGGTGGCTCCCGAGAAGGCGGCGCCGTACGACGACGGCGGCGGCAAGGGGAGGCAGCAGCAACAGGCGGCGCGTGCTGCGAGGGCGTACCATTCCGGCGGGGTGGCGGTGGCGCGCACGCCGGCGAGGGGCGGCGCCACCTGCAGGGTCGTGAAGCGGCCGGTCGACGCCGACCTGTACCAGGTGCCCCCGCCGGAGTTCGTCTCCCGCCGGCCAAGACGGGTACGTAATCAGCTGCGTTTTCACAGCAGCAAAAATAATTAATATCAACTCTTTTTTTCCCTAATCAACTGCTTTTTCAACTAAAAGTACAACTGTTTTCTAATAAACGTACACTAATTGTTTTTTCTTGCAACCATTTTTCAGAAGAGGGCCATGAGTAGCTTGTGGATGGGTTGCTTGGGCCTCAACTGCGTTGCATGAGAATGCGATCGCCATGAACAAACCAAGCTAACTTTATGGACTAGTATTTGTGTGTGACTCTGTTTATCTCTCTCTCTCTACAGTAAGCTTGTAGGTGTAGCTAAGCTATAGCTAGGAGACAGTTTAAGTTGTAAGGGCAGATCTTGTCATAGTAGTTTGCTACTTCTACTACTATAAATCTTTTATAAAGTATGAGACCATTTTCTATATCTGTAGACCAATTTTTTGAGTTCTTGATCACTGGTGCACAAATTGCTGATGGGGAGTAGTAGCAAAATGCAACCAATTTTATTGGGAGTGTTGCCATCCGTTGTTTAGTGCATGTCGTTATCAAACAAACTCTTGCGATCTGAGCAAAGCTCTGGGCTCTACCGGCCGGACTTGGGCTCTGTTCGAAAGAGCAGGTTGGGAACGTTTGCCTCTGGCACGAAAAATGGAACGATCTATTAGCGCGTGATTAATTAAGTATTAGCTAATTTTTTTTTCAAAAATGAAACAATATGATTTTTTTAAACAACTTTCGTATAAAATTTTTTTTAAAAAAACGCACCAAAATAGTAGTTTGAAAAACGTGCGCGCGAAAATCGAGAAGGAGAGGTTGGGAACCATCACACACGAACTGAGCCTTGAATGTAGTGCTGCCACTATGTGTGACGTGCTTTAAATTTACATTACACTTTTGAGCGACGCATTACCATCATCCATGACAAGACTTTTCCTGAACGCCAGTGAACCTCGCAGCAGCAGCTGCTGCGTCGATCTGCGTTTCTCTCTGCGTTTCTTCAGAAAGGCTCTCAACTTGATGAAGATGAAGTGACAAGTGTGTGTGTCTGTGCCTGCGTGACAGCGATTTTACAGTGCCATTTTCTAATGCCTGACCTGAAATGAGTCAGCGAGTCGGACCGGCATCTGATTAGTTTAACGGTCTTGTTAATGTGTGTAGCTGAAAAAAATGCGTCAAAACAATCTTTGTCTTGATTAGCCTCCTCAGGCCGGGTTCAGGATGAAACCGTCCATGAATCCTGTATCCATTGTGTGATCGCCGACGTTTATATCATTGTGAACTTAAATTCTTCAAATGCAACATTTTGAACTTGCAGGGGGGCTGTATGAAAATAGAACCGGCACGAAGCAGAGCAAATGACTGTACTTGCTCCGAATACAGTACAAAATGGAAATGCTTCCAATATGGCGACACATGGCCCCCAAAGCTGTGGTTTTCTTTTCCCTGACAAGCTCCTTTTTACTCCTATCTAGGAGAGCGCCATTAGATTGGCAGAGTTTACTGTTTGACGTGTCGGAGGTACAGTTGATAAGAGATCACACTACTAAAAGAAGAAATAATGGGGACATTTAACTCTAGGCCATTAAGGTGTGGCAATTAATTATTTGCCACTCGCTGTCTATGACATATCGGTCCTCATGTGTCTATGACATATGGGTCCAGTGGCAAATCATTTATCACCATCCGTAAGAGTGGCAAATAATTAATTAATCCGAAATAGTGGCCGATTCATCCCAATGGAAATCACTAGTCAAGAAAACACCAGTGTTTGATCTGGCAAGCATGAACAAATACAAGCCATTTTTTTAGATATCACGTGACTACCAGCCGACCACGTAGGAAAAAATACACCTTAAAAAGTTTCTCTCCCAGTGTAAATTAGTTCTAGGGCTTGTTGCAACTTTTCAAGTCAGAGATTTCAGTCATCATACCTTTTCAATCTGTAAAACTGCACTGAACAGACAAAAGATAATAAGCAAATCTCTACTACTTAAAAAATAAGAGGTGATCCTATTGTCCGTAAAGAAATCCGGGCGAAAAAAACCGTGCGAAAAAAAAGTCCGATCCAAAAAAAGGGGCGAAAAAAAACAAATCTTTCCGATAAAAAAAGGGCAAAAACAGGGGAAAAAAATCGAAACGAATCCGACTCCATCGACGCGGTAAAGAAAAGGTGAAAAAAAAAATAAAAAAACTGAGCGATTCCAAAGAAAAAGGAATTATATGTGACATAGTAAAAAAAAGAATCCTATTATATGTGACACGGTTAAGAAAATGCGGCGCGGTAAAAAAAACAAATCGAATTGGATTCCATAGACGCGGTAAAAGAAAAATCGGGCAAAAAATAATGAATCTGTAAAAAAATAGATCCGATTCCAACCTGAAACGGAAAAAACAAAAAAAAAGGTTCTTTTCCTACCAAGAAAACAAAAAAAAAACATAGATCCAATTCCCGCAACAGAAAAAAAAAAGTCCGATTCCTATAAAGCAAAAAACAAAAAAAAATCCGTAAAAAATAAAAAAAATCCAAAAAACATCTAGAAATGTCCGACACTATAAGAAAGTGGTGAAAACAAACGATCGTAAAAAAAATGCACGAGAAAAAAATAAAAAGGGCGGAAAAAAGCGCGGCAAAAAAAAGTCTAATTTCTATTCATCGTTTTAGTAGTTCGCTATATCTCTTTTTTTTTCTCTAAACTAATCTAATCTAACTATTTAAAAAGAGAAGTTTCTACCTATATTAAAAAATAAAAATGCGCGAGAAAATAAAAACGGTTTAAAAAAACGCATGAGGAAAAAATGTCTGAAAAAGTGCAAAAGAAAACGCGCTAGAAAGTTTCGTAGTCCGAAAAAAACACGCAAGAAAAAATATTTCCATCGTCTTAAAAAAAAGCAGAAAAAAAAGCAAACGAGGAAAAAACTGTTAGAAAAAATTGCTAAATTGATGGACACTTGGTCGGATAGGATCCATCGATTTTTTTCATCTCATACACGGCTTTTGTTTCGTCATGTATTCTCTTGTATTGGAGACCCTGCACATCTTTGTAGGCAATTATCAGACTATTTTTGTGAAGTATAGATATTATTCTTGATAACATATTATATGGAAATAATATTAGAAAATAAATATATTTTAATTGTTATTTAGAGAAGAGTGCACAGTGACTATATTTTGTGTAGACTTGACCATACGAGGCAGTGTAAGATTTGATTTGTTGCAAGAATGAGATTAAAAGAATATTTTAGATTATCTGCATGTGGTCATATGAATAATCCAATTATTTTAGCTAAAGCAAAGATCGTAAGATTGTCATCATTGAGGTTGGACCATTTACATTTAAGATGTTGATTGTCATCGATATAGTTATGCATGAAAAATGTATATTATCATTACGTTTTTTCCCCTGTTACAACGCACGGGTATGTTTGCTAGTTTAAAATAAATACTCTTCCCTCACTCCACCCCGTCCGTTCCCCTCATTCATCCCGTCCGGCGGATGGGGCAGATTGTGATGCCATCACCATCACTACACTGGATCAGGTCAGCACTGACGGGCTCAAACCCTCAACTTTGACGGGTTCAGCTCCCGGTCAAAGATTAGTGGTCACTGATGACTTGAGTCACCTGTGACCGGTGAAGACCCGCCAGAAGTAAGAGCCACCTCAAACGGCCCCCAACTAAAACCCGTCACAGGTGAGAGTTACCTCTGACTGGTCCCAACCAAAACCCGTCACAGGTGAGAGTCACCTCAAATGGCCCAACTAATTGGGGCCGTCATTGGTGTGAAAAAAAGGGAAAAAAAAAAGAGAAACACCGTCCTCCTAGGTTACCATTACATTCATTTCGACCGATTGCATTTGGCATTCACAAATCAAAAAAATCGTCACAATTCTTCTTTGTTCCATCGCAGTTGTCCCAATCACAAAACAAAATCACAAGAATCTCAATCACCATAGGACTCAGAATCATCAATCACAGTAGCAATAATTAGAACAATATGAAGAACACAAGATAAAATACATGGGTGAAAGAGGACTTGCTGGCAGAGGGCGGAGGCGGAGGCGCGGCTGGAGGCGTCGCTGGCAGAGGCGGCGGAGGTGGAGACCGCTGCCGCCGTCGGGCCTCGGCCGCCTCCCCTCCTGCCATCGGCCGCCACCGCGCCACAGTTCCAGATCCGTCGTCCGCCACCGCGCCTCCCCTCGCCCCTGCCGGATCTGGCGGCCGGACCGCCGCCGCGCCTCCCCACCCGCCCCTGCCGAATCTGGCGGCCGGGCCGTCGCCGCCGCCCCCGCCGGCTCGGCGCCGCCACGCCTCCCCTCCCGCCCCTGCCGAATCTGGTGGCTGGGCCGCCGCCGCCGCCCCCGCCGGCTGGGCGCCGCGGCGCCTCCCCTCCCGCCTCTGCCGGATCTGGCGGCCGGACCGCCGCCGCCGCCGCCGCCCCCGCCGGCTCGGCGCCGCCGCGCCTCCCCTCCCGCCCCTGCCGGATCTGGCGGCTGGGCCGCGCCTCCCCTCCTGCCCCTGCCGGATCTGGCGGCCGGGCCGCCGCCGCCCTAGCCGGCCCGGCGCCGCCGCGCCTCCCCTCGCCACGGCACAGAGAAAGAGAGGAGAGATAGAGAGAAGAAGTGGAAGAGATAGAGGAGAAGTGGAGAAGAGGGAGCCAGCCGGCCTTATCTCCTCATGTGGGCCCCGCTGGGAGAGGAGACATATATATACATTGGCAGAAGTCATCTCAAACGGGCTGGGACTTAAAAGCCGTTTGAGGTGAGTAAACCTCACCTCTGACGGGCTGTCCGGCTGCGACCCGTCACAGGTAACTAGTCACCTGTGATGGGTTAGGACTTAAACCCGTTTGAGGTGAGGTAACCTCACCTGTGACGGGATCTATTTTTAACCCGTCACAGGTGACTAGTTACCTGTGACGGGTAACAGCCGGATGCCTCACCGATGACGGCATCCCGTATGACCCGTCAGAGGTGACGGTCATCAGTGACCATTTCGATTGCCCGTCACAGGTATCTCGTCAGAGATGTGAGGATCTGGTGTAGTGCATCTCCCTCCTTGTCTGCAACCTCTCCCCTCTCTCATGACGAGTCATTGCTTTTACTTATTATTGTTATCGTCTCACCGTATCAGTGTTGCGGCCGCTACACCCAATGATGGCTAATGACATCCATCACCTACCTTTGCCCCTTCCTCCTCTCCTGGTGAAGAGGATTGAGGTGGAGGAGGGCTAGCGAGCTCACTAACGGTGACATATATAATATCGAGGTGGTGGGCTAGCAAGCTTTCTCGACGCCACTACGGGCATCATTATCGACGGGACGGTGGTTGAGACTTGAGACTAGGGGAGGAGGTTGTTGTCGTCATCCCCTCGTCTTGTTCTCTTTTCCTTCATTAACTACCACCGTGTTCACTCTGGTTACAGGACAAGGAGGAGTGACGCGCAGATTTAGCGGTAAGAACAAGCTCAACGGCGGTAGGCCATTGTTCTCTCTACGCTGCGTCGCTGCGCCACTATTCGTTCCTCTAGATCCTGACCACGTCTCCCTCTTGCTTTCTTGCACTCGCGTGGCAAGACGACGGCCTTGCCCAACACCTCTGCGGCTCTGCCTTGCGCACTAGTAGCCTCGTCCAACCAAGGCTACCATTCCCTCTGCAGGGCATGAGAAGTCTCTGCAAGCTACTCGGCTTTTACCTCTCTCCCCTGGCAGCTCACCACCGCCGTGGCCGAGTGATGCCACCCGTCGCCGTGGAGCCAGTGGCGGACCCTCCCTTGTGGCATGCTGTGGCGGCCGCCATAGCTGTCCGTGGCACCAATACCCCATATACCTCCATCTTCTACATCGCCGTTGAGCTGCCGACCTGCCACGGCTGAGTGACATCTGTTGGTGAGGCAACGACGATGCTAGCTCGACCGCGAGGAGCGCTCCACGTCCTGACGGAGCTTACGTACCTCACGGAGTCAGTGGTCCTTACCGGCTTTAGTCAAATTAAACTGTGATTATTAGGAAGTTTTGAGCCTTTGCGATAGCCAGATGATAAGCAAGCAAAGAAATTAAACAACCTGGCTTGGATGCTCGCCGACGTGCAATGCAAGACGCAAGCAAATGAGCGTGAGCCATGTTCTTATCAAGTAACGATTTCATGCCACATAAACACAGAAAATAATCAAACTGTCCACGCCTTCTAATTAATCAGTGCTTCAGTATGTTTTTATTCCTTAAGCATCTTATATTTTTTTAGTAATTAAGAGCTTGAGCCCACTTGGTTCAGCTACAGATTATAATTTGAAGTTTGTTTCCAAGTCTTAGAATTTGATACTTTTTTAGATATTTTTAGTATTGTTTTAGGATTGGGCTTGGAAAAATCTAATCTACAATTAAAAAAACACTTTGAATTCTAATGTACAACTTAAATTTCTTTCCATGCCTTATAGATTCTTCATCTTGAATTTAAAGTATACTAAATTTTTGTTTTACTCCGTCATAGCTATAATTTTAGGCTGGGTCCACCACTGCGTGGAGCATTGTTCATGTTCTGGTGTTACAGCATGCTTGATATATACAACATCTACAAGTCTTAACGCAGTCCAAAATTAAAAACCACAAATTAACCACCACGCACCATCTCCTGTCTCGATCCCAAAGTCCCAACATGGGCTTCGTGTGCCCTGACGCTACAGAAGAAGCCACTGCCGGAAACCAGAGCGGTGGCAAATGCAGCGCATGTGAACAATGCATGTGCCACTGTGAGACTGCTCGCGTACACACCGGCCGGTCCAGTCAATAATCTTTTCTTTTTTCAGATTTAGGGTGTGTTTAGTTGGGGAAAAGAAAATTTTTGAGTGTCACATCGAACGTTTCACCGGATGTTGGAAGGGGTTTTCGGACACGAATGAAAAAACTAATTTCAGAACTCGCCTGGAAACCGCGAGACGAATCTTTTGAGACTAATTAAGCCGTCATTAGCATATGTGGGTTACCGTAGCACTTATGGCTAATCACGGACTAATTAGACTTAAAAGATTCGTCTCGCGATTTTCTCTATAACTGTGCAATTAGTTTTTTTATCTATATTTAATGCTTTATGCATGTGTCTACAGATTCGATGTGATATTTTTGTGAAAAAATTTTGGGTAACTAAACGGGCCCTTACAAATTACAACTGCTTTGACGCGCACGATCGATGGTCTCTGGCCGTACCGGCCAAAACCAGTATCTGGTACTGTACGTACCATGCATGTGTACGCATGCCATCTAATCTATCCGCACCTTGTACTACTTGATACAAGCATGACGCATTGCACTTTGCCCTTGGACATTTCTATGGTTTTATCTGCAGTTTTCTAACGTGCAAGTTTTGTTTTCCGCTATATGACACTACTGGAGAATGCATCTTCGATGAGTTAGGCAAAAAATTACAATAGTCCCGGTTCCAATAAGAACCGTGACTAAAAATAGTTTTTAGTCCCGGTTTAAAAGTGCATGGAGACTTTAACCAGGACTAAAGATTATTTTTAATCCCGGTTCAAAAAATGTCAGGCCCCTATCATCTGGGACTAAATACCGGAACCACTCGTCCTTATAGCGCGCCTCGATCTCCTCTTACTCCTCATCCTTATCTAGTACATACTAGTACTCCTCCACACTCCTCCTCCACGTCCCCCTCCCCTCCTCCCATCCCATCTCGATCTGAGGCAGCGGCGACGGTGGCGGGCAGCGGGCGGTTGGCGGCGACAGGCGGCAGGTGGCAGCAGGTGGGAGCCGGCGGATCCGGCGGAGGAGTGGAGGAAGGCGACGGGCGGCGGCGGTGCCCTCCCCTCCGCTGGATCCGGTGGGAGGGGCGACGACAGGCGGCGGTGCCCTCCCCAGTGGTGAATATTTTTCGTGAATTTGTTTGATCTTTTTTGTGAATTTGTGGTGTCAATAATATGTGGATTTGTGATGTATGTGTGAATTTGTGATGTCAATTATACGTAAATTTGTGATGTCAATGTTCGATTTTGTGATGTTGATCTATGTGATTTTGGTGAGTTTGGTGTTAAATCAATATGCAAAGAACAATGAAAAAAAAGAGAGAAGAATAGGGATTAGAGAGCGTGGCGCTACCCTCTTTTGTTCTTGTTGGTAACACCACCTGGGAATAAAGATTTTCCTCTTTAGTTCTGGTTGGTAACATTAACCGATAATAAAGATGAATCTTTAGTCCTGATTATTTTAACTGGGATAAAGATAGGCATATTTAGTCCCGGATTGATGGTCCTGGTTGCATAACCGGGACTATAGGGGGGTTACGAACCGTGGGTGATAACCCTTTCTCCAGCAGTGTGATGAGCTCAAGTTCCAGATTTCAGATAATTAATAAAGGAAAACGATAAGGATAATGACTGAAAAATTAATTTAGATTAATTAAGAGCTTGAGCTATCAATACGTCTTGTGCCACTTATCGTTTCTGAAAGTGCATGCATCTAGGACCTTAACTGTTTCGGTGGTTAATGAAAGGTAAGACTAACGATGATTGTTGAGAACGTTATACACAATTTAGTCCTTAAACTAGGGAGCCTTGTTTAATGCTGCTTTAATTTTAGTTACGAATGTTTATGTTAGGATGATATTGTTGAAATATTTTTTGACTCTATTTTAAACATGTATTGGTTAATAGTTGATTTGGACATTGGTTATGGTTTTCTTCTCATTACCCATGCAACGTATAAACACTATATTAAAATTACTTGAAACCTTACCACCTTAAATTTATGAGAACAAAATAGCTCATAATAATGGCCTTGGTTCATAACTGTTTGTACTATGTGTGATTATTTTTTGGAATATTTAGCCTATCTGTTTCCAAAATTTTACTAACAATTTTTCTTGTGTGCTACATATGACTTTAAGGATTCATAATATATTAACGAAAAATATTTTTCACTAAAAACATAGATAATAGACTTATATTGCTTATACTCCCTCCATCACATAAATCCGAGGAGTCAAATTTTGTCCCAAAACAATAGAGGAATTTATATGTAACTGGGACAAAGTCGTTTTTTTTAAAAAAACACTAAGATAATCTCCAAAGCAGCATATTATTATTTATATTTTGATAAATATCGATAGTTTATTGTCTTTTTTTTCAACACCTACTGTTGATAATCACGTTAAACATCTTTACTAATTTGAAGAATGCATTTATTTTTCCAAACTTATTTACAGAATCTAATTCATTGTAGTATACTTGTAGCCACGTTAGTGTGGTGTATGACAAACGTACATCTATACTTGTTAGAATTCCTTAACTATAAGAAAATTTATCATGCATGAGTACTTTATTATGCACATTTTACTTGATTGTTCGTTTGTTGTCAAAACTATATGGAAAATAAAAAAACATACATAATGGCCATAAATATCATGATGGCTTAAGGGGTTTTATTATAGCATAAATATCATGATGGCTTAAGGGGTTTTATTATAGCAAGATCATTGGCTAGAAATATTTTCGATAATTATTTTCAAATCTATGTAACATTTATTATCTCACTTCTCAAATACCAATCAAATAGTCTTAAAAAAACTGTGTTTTTTTGATAAATTAAAATTAAATCATATCTAGTTAAAAAACAACTATACTGTGTTTTTTTCATTTTTTTGACATGAATTGTTTTCATTATTTTTACATGTTTAGATTTAAATTAGCATTGCATATTTGTCAAGTGATATCTGACACCCTAAACTAAAACATGATGTAAAATTATTTTAAAAAGCTATTAACATTAATTATTGCATGTTGGCTCCATGTGTTGTGATGTATTTAGGATCATAGGAATCAATAGTTTATTTAATTAAATAAATATAATATTATAAATTAGATATATAATTTTAACATAATTTAAAAATTAGAATGTTCAAAGAGCGTTTATTAGATATTTTATCTTTGTATCATATATAGATCAAGTTCATCAACTGCGTATGTTGTAGAGTAATATATTTAACTCTTATATTAGAGCACTTCGATTTTTTTTCCAGTGGTACACGTACTACGTACGTATTTTTTTTTGGCTGTATCGTGTTTTTCTTTGGCTTGATGTTTTTCCAACTAATTAGTACGTGCTTGCGGTTTTTTTTCTAGCGGCAAATAGTAGTTAGTAACAACTACTTTATTGTTTCTTTCTTCAATCATACATAGGTATGTACGGAGTTTTTTTTCGTTGGCCAATAATAATGTATTTGTCATGTATACAAATACAGGAGGAAGGTGTTACTTTTTTTAATATTAGATCTAATCTAATGGTCTAAAATATTGGACCCACCAATATAAGTGAAAATCGACGGTTTGAGTAGATAGTGCCTTGTGGTGGTCTAGGAGTGTTTGCAAGAGTGCCATATGGCGATTTAAGAGCGTTTGTAGGAAGTTTAATGAACACCTTTTTTTGATGCGCGTGAAATTTTATTATGAATGTCCATGTGCGGATAGTTTTCTATCAAAAATATTCTTTACTTGATCCTAAACTTAAATTGAACTTATTTAATGTGCATTGAACGATGGTTTTGATTTTCTTTTAATTACCCTTGTAAAATATAAATTCTTAACCCAAATTACTTTAAACCGTGTAATTTTTAATTTATGAGAAGATTTTGTGTCGAAACAATAGATGTGTTTCCTGTAAATGTCCAATTTTTTTGTTAGATTCTGTTTGAAATTTTAGATATACTCATTTAATTAGTGCTGCTAAAATGTTTGAATGTTTCTATTTATAATTAGATAATTTTTTTGTTCAATTTTCATTTATTTTCATCTTCATTTTTTTGGGTGAATTCCACTCTATGAAGCATCTTTGAAATGCTCCGATCTCTGCAATTCTGGATGAAAATATAAGTGGGTTGATCCTACAATCCGACATGGAGTAAATGCATCCATTCTAAATAATCTTTAAGTATGAAAATTTTAAAAAAGGTCATATTATTTTTTTACCAAATTACTAATCTGGAGTGTCATGTAACAAATACACGTTTCAAGATTGTTCTATGCTAAATGTCATGATTTCATGATGTATCATAGCAAAGTTTTACTAAAAAGAAATAAATGGACATGGTCTTTTTGTTCCTATTTGGAATTGACTTTTACATTGCTTAGGCCGCATCATGGTTGTTTCACTACTAAGATTCCTTGGTGCAACTAACGTGCTTAGCATGATCAATATGATGTTCAATTGGCCACGTGACTTCAAATATCATATATATAATTTAGATGCTATGATCATCTTAAAATTATTTATTTATCTCTTAAAAAGAACATTTGTTGATAAAAGCATCAATATCAAATTGTATGGGCAAATAGCTCCTATATACATGCTGAGAGAAAAATTAATTAAGTAGATAGAAAGTCGTTAGAGGTCTAACGGGATATAAGTAATGGTTCTAGCAGTTTTATAAAAATGATTATACCAGTTTTATAAAAATTAGGGTGGGATATTTTGATTTTTAGTGAGCAATTTTAGTATTTCCTTTTATTTAGTGGAGGCCTCAATATGGATGTGGGTCTAGAATGTTAATTTTTGTTAGGAAAATATAGTCAATATGGGTATTAAATTATTGATTTTACTTAAAAAATAATGATAGTTCAAACAGAGCATAAGGGACATAGGGACAGCTTGCTAGATCTAATAGGTGGATGTTCGTTTTGTGGTATATTCTTTGCCCATAAAGATAATTTTAACTTCAATTGTCATGGAGATAGAAAACAATGAGAAAAGTAATGCCGCACACTGCACAGGAATCGAGATGCAGGGAGGGTGGGATGTAAAAAAAAAGGTATGATAGGGTTTTATGTAATTTAAGCGAGATAAGTAGCCGCTTAGCAAAGTGTTTATGTACTTTAATCCCCATATGGATGGAGAGAAAGGGGAGATGGTTTTAAAAAATAAATAGACCCAATAACGATGTAAAATAATGTGTCCATCGATTTTTGTGGAAACTAATGGTTGGATGTTTCTCTAATTTAAGAGTGCCACACAACAGTTAAAAACATGAATAGGATGTTCAATTGACTTTAACTGGTATGATATCTATTTGTAGGGATTATTTTTTTCATAAAGATAATTTCAATTTTAATTGTGATTGGGATAGAACAAAAAAGAAAGATAATAGAGGGGAAAAAGAGAAAGGAACAGAGGGAGTGTACAATACGTCCATCCTGAACGGAGGTAGGGATGGCGGGAGGATTTTTTTTGATAGATCTAAGGATGTAAAATAATGGGTCCACCTATTTAAATACCTATTTAAATGAAAATCGATGGTCCGATTCTCTATTTTATTAGAGTGCCACGTGGCGACTCGGGAGTATTTTTAGGGTGCCACATGGTGACTTAGGAGTGTTTGTAGGAAGTTTATGGACTTTTAGTGATGCGGACATCACTCCTTCGGATACACACAACAATCCTCCAACGGTCATTCAAGGACCGATAACAAGAGTTCGCGTGCGACAATTGAATTTAGAGGTGAGCTCGTTCCTATGTTCTTCTTTGTACGAATTTGAAAATAGATTGCTACCTAATGATTATATTGTGATTAGGAACATTGGAGGGGACAAGGAGACATATGGAGAAGGACTTAGAATCATGGAGGATCATTGAGGACGTCCAAATCAAGGTGGAGGCCCAAACCAAGTCGACCTCGAGTACAATTTGGAGTCCAAAACCAGTTTGCACTAACATGGGCGCCTAGGTCACATAAGTACTCGGGTTGGGGCGTTCCTTATATGGATGGAAAGCTAAGAAGATAACCTTTCCAATGGTTTTGGTCCCACATCCAAATTCTTTCCGAGTCAATGGGAATCGACCGAACAAGTTGACGACTAGAATCTGTCATGGTGCTGCGTCACCGTATTTGGGCCTTTGGGCCGTGTATCGTGTTGGAACCCATTAGGGTTTCATCAAGGGTTGGTTGCATGACCCTAAACTCCATATATCAGTACCCGCCGTCATCTTTAGAGTTTGGGTTTTGCTTAGATTATTCTGTCGAGAACAGTTTCGCCGCTATATCGGTTTGTAAGACCCCAACTTGTGAGCTTAATCATTCATCTGCAATTTTGGTTGTATCTTCTTTGTTTTTGTTTGTGTTCTTCGATTCACAAATAGGAATTAGCCTTCTCGGCGAGGTCATCCATGTTTCGGCACGGGTGATAACCAGAGGAGACATGGTGCTATGATTGCGGGGCTTAAGAGCGTGCTCGTTCAAGAAGTCGGATCGGTTTATGTCGCGACTTCGCCCAAATTGTTGATTATCAGAACCTTTCGGAAGATCGGGAGTCCTAGTACACATCATATCCAAATCTATTATATACTAAAAGTCCATTAAACTTGCTACAAACGCTCTCAAGCCACCACATGGCGCTCTAATAAATTAGAGAAAATCCTAGAAATTCTAATAAAAAAGCAAAACATTCCCTTGATTTTCACTTAAATCGGTGGGTCCTATATTATACACCTTTAGATGAAATTAATCTTCAAACAAACCAAATACTTTGGGGTCCCACCTCTCCTCCTTCTCCCACACATGTATGGGTATACGCACGTACATGGTAGCACGCTTCCTTCCCTTCTTTTTTATTTCTACTTCTTCCCATTTATATAGTGGATATATATTTTTTTATAAAACCATAATTTTACAAATAGAGAATCTACCATCATACAACTCATTGGTAACTAAATTAGCTCTACAATTTTTAAAAATAAAATTTACACCATTATGTCTTACCATTAAATTAATAATGTAATATAATTTCCACTTAAACATGTGTACTTATTATTTTGTACTATTATTTTCAAATAATGCACTATTTTAAAACAAAGTTTACACAATTATATGGCGTACCTATCAGATAAACAATATAAGATCTATATTAACTGATTTATACATGCACTTAAACCGATGAACCTATTATTTAAATCATCGGAACTATTTTTTATTACATTGGACTATTATTCTCAAATAATGCGTTGTTTCAAAATAAAGTCTGCACCATTATATCGTGTACCCATTAAATTAACAATTTAAAATCTATATTAAGTAATGTACACTTACACTAGAATCGGTGTACCAATTATTTAAATCAGCTGATATATTATTTGCTAATAAATAAAGCGTCCGAAGTTCTCTTTTTGGCCCGCTGCACAATGCACGTCTGCACCTTTACCTTTTGCACGCGTGACAAAGCGTCGTATCTGAGGCATCTAAGGTGATCACGACTGACGCGACACTACTGTTTTGCCACATATCAAATCATATATGGAGACAATTAATTTTGTTAATAACATGAAAAGAAAAATTAAAGGTGTGATGCAGCGAGATAAGAATTAAGCACTGCGGGTTGTGTTTTTTTTCCAACATTTAGCTATGTTTAAGTTGAAACCAAGAGTTGATTACAGAATAATTATAATGTATTGTGTTATATCGTATTTGGATTTTGTACCATTTGTTCGTATAGGTGAAAGAAATAATTATGTTATAAATATGAGCACAATATTAACGAATATCAATTGAACTCTTACAAAGACAAGGGTGTTATAAGGGAATTTAAGACCCTCCTTTTTTTCCCCGATTCCATAGTTGGATTTTTTTTTGCACGCTTTACAAGATTCTAAATGATGTCTTTTTTAAACAATATTTTAACTTTTTAGAAGTCAATTCATTCATTTATACCCTCAAGTAGCTATCACATAAATCAGATAATTCATCAATTTCAGTTGTCCTAATCCTTAAGTAGTACATATTTTTTTTCATGCGAGTCATGGTGATCAGTAAATTGGGGATCAACGGATAATTAAAGTCGTAAGATGAATATGTAAGAACTACTATGAACAACTGTAAATAGGTATCAAAATTAATTGCTACTAATTAGACATCTAATGGCTTACTAGCCACATAATTAATTTCTCTCCACATGCATATAAACATGCACGAAGCTAGAACAAATATTACCATATGCCCCATACATGTTTTCTAATTACATGTGTTAAGTCCTTTAAAATTTCTTAAAATGCTCTCAAGCTGCCACGTGGTGCTCTAATAAAATAGAGAAAATATTAGAAATTCTAAGGAAAAAGAAAAGCAAAGTATCTTGATTTTCACTTATATCAATATGTCCAATATTATAAAACGTTAAACTAAATTGATGTTAGAACAAACTAATACTACAAGCTCCCACCTCTCATCCCATGGCATAGGTACGCACCTACGTACGTGGGTATGTACGCTTCCCCTCCCTTTTTTCATTTTTCCTTGGCATAGGTACGCACCTACGTACGTGGGTACGTATGCTTTCCGTCCCTTTTTTTTCATTTTCCCTTCCTTCTTTTTTTCCATGCATACACTTTCCTCCCTTTTTTACTATATCATGCGCCTTCCTGAGATGATTTAATCACAGGATTTTTGAGTATCTTGCTCTCACATTTTTTATTTGTGGCCATACTGCATGGTATGCATATAGATGGCCTATTTGATAATTAACTAGTAATAGTTATTATTTACTCAAGAAAAAAAATGATTCAAAAGTCGTAAGTACTTAATCCATCTCCTACTCAAAAGTTTGTGAATGGTTTTTTAAGATATTTTAAGAAAAATAGAAACCTTAAATTATTATAAAATAATATTATCCGAACTTTAGTTTGTCCTTAATCTATGAGACAAAATTTTTGAAGAAATAATAATCTTACCTTTCAATAATATAAATTCTAGTGTAAAGTCCATTAAACTTCTTACAAACGCTCTCATGCCGTCACATGGTACTCTAAAAATACTCTCAAACTGTCACATGGCACTATAATGAAATAGGAAAAACTTAGAAATTCTGAGAAAAAAGAAAAAAAAATCTAGCCCTCGATTTTCATTTAAGTTGGTGGACCCATTAGTTTACACCATTTGGATTAGATATGTTATAAATAGTAATCTATTCCTACTAATTTACCGAGTAATACTTTCCATAAAAAAAACAACCAGAAAAGGCTGAGAAGGGGATACGTACCGAGTACGTATAATTAACAACCACGACCGAGAAAAGAAGAAATGATATACAGAAAAAAAAACGTACTGTATACGTACGTACTACTGGAAGTTAAAAAAAACATCGCTTTTTTAAAACTTCGATTTTCACTTCCACTGTATTTTTTTATGACGGCCAACGTTAAATATTCAGTGAAAACAACGCTCTTTAATCTGGATTTTCTATTATACTTCCTTTGTATTTTTTATTGTTTTTTATATATTGATGACCAACATCATATATTTAGTGAAGGTGGTATATCACTTCACAAACATGCATACATGCACAGCTAAAAGTAGATCTATAAGATAATATAAAATATCAAATAAACGTATCATTTCACACTATTATTGTTAAGTATAGATAGAATTTATTTGCATCAATGGGCCTATACTGATAGTTCACGGTAAAATAATGAGTAATTAAAATATTACTCAGGACATATTGTCAAAAACAGAAATAAAAAATATATTGTCTAAAAATATGTCACATGTTTCTCTAGCTAAACATGGTCAGAATTTTAGCCGTTAATGACTCACATTTGTACATATATTTTTAAGTACATAACTAACAAATTTAAGGTTGAGTTGTAAAGTGCTTATCAGATTGGCTCCCTTATTTATCTTGAGCATATTCTCCAAACTACTAAATTGTGCTGTTGTGCAAATACATTCTATACATTTTTCTAAAAAAACTATTTTCATATTTGTAATATTTAATACTTGATTAATTATGCGCTAATGGCCTATATCATTTTGTGTGCCCTAAGTAAGCTCAACCAATGAGATCGAATGTAGCAGACATCAAATGTAGCCTAAGTAGGAGATAAATTAGATTATTTACTATAAAATTTAAAATTAAAGAACCAAGTTAACTATATTATTAAAAAATCATTATTTTGGATCATATATATTCTACGGACTCACTATTGTTCAGTAATCCATACATTTTTAAGAAAAAATCAAATAGATTTTAGCGTCCCTTCCCTCTCTCTTACCTATAAAACTAAAACAGAAACAATAAATAGTATTGGAAATATTTTAGAAACACATCGTGCTGCACCCTACCCCCTTTAGAAACAGTTCGTGCATGCACCCTACCCTTTAGTACATCTAAAAGACTGAACCTTAAAATCAAATAGATTTTAGCGTCCCTTCCCTCTCTCTTAGCTATAAAACTACAATAGAATAATTAGTTACCACGGCGTCTCGCTGTTGATGGATACGTCACTACCACTGAAAGAATAATTAGTCGTAAATGCCAACACCCATGTCAAATCTAGGACTTGAATCCGGGTGGGCAAGTTCCACCACAAGAAACCTAACCAGTTGAGGTGCACTCACACTGGTGGAGAAACCATCTTTCGTCGGTCGGCCGATTTCCACAATAGTCCCGGATGCAATAAAAACCGGGGCTAAAAATGATCTTTAGTCCCGGTTCAAAAGGGTAACGGGCATATTTGATCTTTAGTCCAGGTTTGTGTTACCAACCGGGACTAAAGATCATCTTTAGTCCCGGTTCGAATACTGTCAGGTCATGTCAGGCCCCCCCGGGATCTTTAGTCCCGGTTGGTAATACCAACCGGGACTAAAGATCCCGGTGATCTTTAGCCCCGGTTGGTGCTACCAACCGGGACTAAAGTCCCACCCCTATATATATGTCTTCTTCCTCCTCCAGCTGCCCGAGCAAGCTTCAAAATTTCTTCAAAAAAGAGGGGAGGTCATGCCAAAATTTCTATTGAATTTATTTTGGTGATTACATACAAATCGGAGGTGCCTAAAAGGTTTGCAACTTCATCCTCCAATGTTTTTTTTTGTCATACTACATTTGCACCTATGTTTTGCACACTTTTTTTGTCTCCAAAATTTAGTTGTAAGTTGGTGAGAGAGAAAATGTGTGTGGGGAAGAAAGAATATATAGAAATTTAGTTCATTTGCTAAACAAAGTTTTATAAAATAGTTGAGAAGGAAAACTCTAGTGAAAGTTAATCTTAAATAATAGAAAACAAACTAAAATGAAAATTAAAAGAAGTAAAACACATTAAAATTAGTTTAAAACTTTACAAATAGTTTTTAAGAATTATTTGGTGTAATATTTTATGATTTTTGTATGAATAAAGATATCTTATAATTATTGTATGACTGTCATTATTGTAAGAATAATTATTTGTGTACGGTTTTTTTATTATTGTAAGAATAATTATTTGTGTACGGTTTTTTTGACTCATGTAGATGGATCGGCAATGGATGTACGCTGACTATGGTCCTCTCAAGGTTCCTCTGTTCCGGTGCCAATGGGTTAGGTTGATTGGTGGAGGCGTAATGATTGATGACAGTGGGATGACAACTGTTGACCTTAACAAGGTTGGATACTCGGACGAACCTTTTGTCCTTGCCAATGATGTAACACAAGTCTTTTTCGTGAAGGACATGTCTAGCAAAGGAAAGAAGGGCAGAGGGCCTGATGAGCCTAAGCGTCAAGTGGTTCTCCCAGGCAAAAGAAAAATCGTCGGAGTTGAGGACAAGACTGACGAGGATTACGATCAGTTGGATGGGCAACCCCCTTTCACGGTGACGATTGACCCTAGCATCCTCCTATCAAATGAAGACACCCCTTACTCACGCAGCGATCACAAGGAGGGAACAATAGTGAGGAGAAAGTACGTGCGGTCAACCGTCACCGCCGATGTAATGCCGTAATTATTGTGTACACGATGTAAACTATTTTGGATGTATTGATTATCCATATAAATCAATTGATGTATGGCATATGTTAATTACGCACGATTATTAGAGGTTTCAACAAGTTTAAATCATGTATATGCTAGTTATATGTGATACTTACAATTTTTAAAAGTTTTAAATCACACAGGTGGCAATTTCATATGTATGTTAATTAGAGTTTTTAACATTTAATTTACTAGCATTCATATGCTAATTATAATTGACTAGAGGATTTTTAAAAGTTTTAAATCACGCAAGTGGCAATTTCATATGTTAATTAGAGTTTTTAACATTTAATTTACTATCATTCATATGCTAATTATAATTGACTGGAGAATTTTTAAAAGTATTAAATTTAATATATTTTTAAAACTATCATTCATATATTAGAGTTTTTCACAATTTAATTTACTATCTTTCATATGCTACTTATATATGACTATTCGAATTTTTAAAAGGTTTAAATCATGCATGTGGCATTTACATATGTTAATTAGAGTTTTTAGCATTTAATTTAATATAATTCCTACGCTAAGTATATATGATGATTACAATTTTTATTAATTTTAAATCATGCAGTATGTACATACATATCTTAATTAGAGTTTTTACCAATATAATAATATCATTCATATATATGCTAAGTATATATATATATTGGAATTTTTATTAATTATAAGTCATATATTTGCTTATTACGATTTATCCACTTAATTTATTACAGACAAAAATAATTTTTCGAAGTAATTGTCATTAATCTTTGTACTTTAAATAATGTTAATGCATTAACTTCTATTTTATAAACACATATGTAAGCGAAAATCATATGCAGTGCTATAATCTTTAGTCCCGGTTCTTAACTCTAACCGGGTTTAAAAAGAATTTCGAAATAGCGGGAAAAGATATTTACTCCCGGTTGTTGAGAACAACCGAGACTAAAGATATCATCTTTTCTTTAGTCCCGGTTGTTCTCAACAATCGGGACTAAAGATATCTTTAGTCCCGGTTGTTGAGAACAACCGGGAGTAAAGATCCGGGGGTATATATATTCCCGGTGCGCCCTCGTCTTCTTCACCAACACTTAGACGTTTTCGGCCGATCGATCTCTCTCGGCCTCTCTCCTTCGCCGCCACTGCCTAGGGCAAATCCCCACGCCAACGCCGCCGTATCTCGCCGTCGTCTCGAGCTCGTCGTCCTCGCCGCCGTCTCCGCCTCCTCCGTTGCCGCCGCATCTCTGGGGTGAGAGCCGCTGCCGCCAGATCTCCCTTCATCTCGATCTCTCCGATCTCGATCTCTCTCCGTCGTGCCGCCCGCCACGAGACGCCGCGCCACGACGACGACGCGCCACGCCGACGCCGCGCCAAGCCGCCGCCGGCACGCCACGCCGCCGTCTTCGCCGCCGCGCGCGCAATGCCGCCGCCGGCACGCCACGCCGCCGCCTTCGCCGCCGCGCAACGCCGCCGCCGCATGCCAACGCCACGCCGCCGCCGCCGTCGCCACGCCGCCGCCGCCTTCGCCGCCGCGCACGCAATGCCGCCGCCGCCACGCCACACCGCCGCCGCCACGGCCCCGCAACGCCACGCCGCCACCGCCGTCGCCACGCCGCCGCCGCCGCCGCCACGCCGCCGCGCCAACCGCCGCCCCGATGCCGCCACACCGCCGTTAACGAACGAGAACGAGAACGATCGAACGAACGAGAACGAGAACGAACACGTCAACGTACGTTGCCGCGAGAACGTGAACGAGAACGAGAACGATCGAACGAACGAGAGCGAGAACGAACACGTCAACGTACGTTGCCGCGAGAACGTGAACGAGAACGAGAACGATCGAACGAACGAGAGCGAGAACGAACACGTCAACGTACGTTGCCGCGAGAACGTGAACGAGAACGAGAACGATCGAATGAACGAGAGCGAGAACGAGAACGATCGAACGAAGACAAGCGAGAACGAGGGAACGAACGTGAACGAGCTAGGGAACGTGAACGAGCGAACGAACGAGGACGAACGTTAACGTGAAATGCAATATATATATATATATATATATATATATATATATGTTACTTCGCATTTATCCTAATACATCTTTTTGTATCTTGCAGAAAAGACGTGTTGTCGGAGTCGTCCGTCAAGCCTGAGTGGAAGAGCTAGCCCTAGAAGGAATTGGAGCAGGCAAGTGACGTAATAATATAAATGATTGTTATATTTATAATGCAATTAATTAAGATTATTAGACCTGTAATTAGACTTATCATATAAGATTGTGTAGTGTTCTAATATTATTTGAGTTTTAATATAAGATTATTTTATTGCAAATTAGACTTAGTATGACATTATTGACTACGGAATTGGTGCGACTCCTAGCAATTGACTATTGTAGTCTTAATTAGACTTAGCATATACGCACGAAACAGTTAGCATACATGACTATTTTAGTCTTAGCATGTAATATTATTTGAGTTTTAATATAAGATTACTTTATTTGTAATTAGACTTAGTATGTAATTATTGACTACGGAAGTGGTGCGACAAGTAGCAATTGACTATTGTAGTCTTAATTAGACTTAGCATATACGCACGAAACACTTAGCATACATGACTATTTTAGTCTTAGCATGTAATATTATTTGAGTTTTAATATAAGATTACTTTATTTGTAATTAGACTTAGTATGTAATTATTGACTACGGAATTGGTGCGACAAGTAGCAATTGACTATTGTAGTCTTAATTAGACTTAGCATATACGCACGAAACACTTAGCATATACATGACTATTTTAGTCTTAGCATGTAATATTATTTGAGTTTTAATATAAGATTATTTTATTTGTAATTAGACTTAGTATATAATTATTTACTAGCTAGGGTTGTATAATATACGTCACCTAGACTTAGCTTATATCACGATTTGTAATTAGACTTAGCACGTAAGGTTGTGTAGGGTTCTAATGTACGACATTTACACTTAGCATACATGACTTAGATTGTTAAAACATAAATGTCTCGTGACTTAGCAGATGTTTCTTGTATCAACAGATGGCTGACCGCGATGAGGAACAGATATTGTACGATACAATCGCGGAGGGAAGCAGCCAGTACTGGAATGAAGAAGAGGGGAACGAGGATCCAAACCAGTACTTGAACGAGGAAGGGAACGTGGAGAGGGATGCGGAGGGGAACCAGCAGGGGCACGTGGAAAGGGATGTGGAGGGGAACCAGGAGGAGGAGGCTAGTGGTAGTCAACCCTCCGTTGGACAGAAGAGGGCACGCGGGCAACGAGGTGCAGCGAAGAAGCTTGAGGGTCGGCACATCATAACGGAAGTGGAAGAAGATGGACGTCCTAGTGCCCCGGCCGAAGCCGCCAAGAACTATGTACGTCACAGCGGTTGGGTTGTGCGGGATAACGTGCCTGTCAGTACGGTGTACTGGCGAAGAACAAGGGCACGCGGAGATCATGAGAGCTTTGTCCCAGATTCGGAGAAAGAGATGCTGTGGACCACAATGCTCGAGACATTCACCCTTCCTGCGGGTACAGAGGACAAAGTGAAAAGGTGGACTCTGAAGAAAATGGCAGAACAGTTTCAGAGCTTCAAGGGAGATCTGTACCAGAAGTATATACTGAAGGGGCAGACACCGAACTTCGACACATTCCCAAAGCTAAGGGATCACTGGGACGAGTTCGTTGCATATAAGACAGGTGAACAAGGGCAGGCGATGATGGAAAGAAACAAATAAAATGCCGCCAAGAAGAAGTACCATCACCACTTGGGGTCAGGAGGCTATAGCGTCGCGATGCCGAAGTGGGAGGAGATGGAGGCTAGCTTGATTGAGAGGGGTATCGAACCGGCAACAGCCAATTGGCCGGAACGATCGAAGTTCTGGTACTATGCTCACGGTGGAACGCTCAACCCAGCTGATGGCTCACTGGTCTTCGGCGATCAGATACGAGAGGCTGCGCGACGACTAACAGATGCAGTGGAAGCCTCCTCTCAGGGCACGTTCCGACCAGACAGAGATAGGGACGAGCTGACACTCGCCCTGCAGACTCCAGAGCATCCAGGACGAACACGAGGGAAAGGGGTGATTCCTTGGAAGATTGGTTTCAAGGAGGACATCCACACGTACAGGAGTCGGATAAGGAGCAAGAGAGATACCGAGACGAAGATTGCAGACCTAGAGTTCCGGGTATCGAGCTACGAACTCAACATGCAAGAGGAGGTGGCAAGGAAGGTTGATGAACGCATGGCCGCACATCGGTCCCATGATCCCCAGCCGACCATTCCTCCTGCAATGGTGAGCCCGTCAGGAAACCGTAGCAGCTGCGCCTCAACGGGGCAGGTAGGATCACAGAGCGTGGACGCCATGCAAACACAGGACGAATCGACCTGTCCCGTTGATGACATCACTCAGCGGACACCATGTGAGCTGCATATTCCTTTCAAGAACTTATCAATAAAGGTAAGATTTAGCCATTCCGCTAGTTGCTGCTTATATATGTTGATTACTAATAGATAATCTCTCACAACATGAAGGTGGCGTCGGGCATGGCCATCCCAACGGACCCTTCAGGTACTTACCACTGCAGGCCGATTCCAGCAGGATACTCGAAGGTCGAAGTTGAGTTGGTCGAAGGCGCGTACGAGGACCTCGAGCTGGATTACCCTGGAGGAGACGGTGAGACGCATCTACGAGACACAAGCCATGCCATTATTCTATGGCGCAAGCGGTACATCATCCTCCCTGGGCGACAAGCGGCGTCTCGTGCACCATCTCCTCCGGCTCCGCCATCTCCTCCTCAGGATCCTGCACCGTCTCCTCATCATGCTCCGCCAGCACCGTCTCCACCTCAGGCTCCAGCATCGACTCCTCCTCAGGATCCTGCACCGACTCCTCCTCGTGCTCCTACACCTACTCCTCCGCAAGCTCCTCTTCCGGCACCTTCAAAGTCAAGGGTCCCCCCAGCTCCACCGCCTGCCCACACAAGGGCAACGAAGAAGGCGAAAGTTGACGCCGCCAAGAACAAGGACCCGGGGTACGATTGCACGCAAGAGGAGCTTGACGCTTACGTTGCATCAGAAGTCAAGAGACAATTCAAGCCTCGAAGTCCAGAAAAGAAGATTCCTATAGACCCTAGTGTCATGAACTTCTTCAGGGGTATGTCTGCACCTGTCAAGGAGGCCATCAAGCTATCGGACTATGAGCGAACGCTGAAGAAAGCATCTTCTGGAAAGTCCAAACCAGTCCCTCAGCTTGGAGAGCAACCAAACCAGGAGATCGAGCCGTTGGTGACCGGGAAAGACATGACGATAGAAGAATTTATTATTGACACCGGTCTAACTACGGATCATTTGCTAGGAGTTGAACCAATAGAAAAGGCGGAATTGAAATACATGTACGAACTCGGTAAACCAGGTAACACCAACCGGGACTAAAGATGGCTCAGCCACGTGGCCGGCTGAGCCATCTTTAGTCCCGGTTGGTGTTACCAACCGGGACTAAAGATCGAGCTGACCTTTTTTTTTTTTGCATGGCCCTGTTGCTGCATGGTTTATATATATATATATATATATATATATATATATATATATATATATATATATATATATATATATATATATATATATATATATATATATATATATATATATATATATATATATATATATATATATACTACAGATCGATCTTTACTCCCGGTTATTTCACCCGGGACTAAAGATAGCGATCTTTAGTCCCGGATTGGTACTCCCGGTTTGGAAACCGGGACTAAAGGGGGGTTACGAACCGGGACTACAAAGGGTTTCTCCACCAGGGTCACTTCGCAATAACATTGGATATTAAAACAACCATAATTTTTAAGCTACATTTTTTCAATACTCCTATGCCTTTTAAACCGGTAAACTATTAGTTATATCGTTAGATCTATCTTACATAAAAAAATAAGAATGTATTCGTGGTACATGATATTTTCAAAATATTACCGCGCAATTATATTTCGTCGTTATCGTATTCATGTTAGGCTGCATGGAGCCTCTCACCCACTCTACATGAAATGTTTATATATGATCGCCTTTCAAACTACATCAATTATATTAGACTATGTAAACCCAAAAATTTAGTGGAGCTTCATGTTCCACCTAATTAATCATTTAATGAACTATGATAATAGATATGCAATTTCAAAAACACATTATTTTTACTTTCGTTGACATGTTTTTTTTTAAAATAAGTCTACCTTAATTTCAAATGATAAAGAAAATTATAAATAATTGCTTATAGATATTATTTAAATATGATACAATATAAAACTAATAGGTTAGAAAATTATAAAAGCAATTAATGCTGATGAAACAATTTATGGAGAAATTATGGTAGATGTTCTCAGTTTAATATTTTGCCCTTATAAATATCTCAAACTTAGCGTATGACACATGCCCGCGCGAATGCGTGGGCTACCTTACTAGTTCATATATAAAAGTGATACTACCTCCATTTTTCAAAAGATGATTCCATTGACTTTTGAATATACGTTTGACAATTTCTTACTAAAAAATTGCATAATTACCATATATTTTGTTGTGAGTTGTTTTATCACTAAAATTATTTAAAGTATGATTTATATCTTATGCATTTGCACAATATTTTGAAATAAAATGAATGATTCAAAGTGCCTAAGTCAACAATATCATCTAGTAAAAAATGGAGAAAGTATATTAGTATTTTTTAAAAAATAAAACGAATGGTTAAATGTGCCTAAGTCAACAGTCTATCTATTAAAAATGAGGAAGTATATTAGTAGGAGTACAAACTGTATATAGAATTGGCATTGGATTCCCTAGCGTTTGTTGCTGATAATTGTATGTACGTGTGGACTCTAGCGACATTTTTTTTCCTCCATATACACATTGGTTCGCACATCAGAGTGTGGGGTAACCTATTTTGATAAAAAAAACAAAAGCAGGTTAGCTTCCCAAGATTATACTGCAACATATTTCTACTGATGAAGTATACACTCGAGGACATATCGGTTGCTGTAATAATTAAACCAAATCCAAAGTAAAAAAAAATGAATTTCCATATTGATTTTAAGATATTTCAGCGTAGTTTTTTTAAACATTAGTTTTTAAATCGCTTTAACTCTCGCCCGTACAAACGACTGATTTTGCATTATAACCACAACAATATGTGATTTTATACTATAAAAGTACTTATTCTGGTGACTCTGAAATATTAAACTATATAAATTTATGAAAAAAATATTATAAAGGTTAAAGTGTTTGATTTTGGACAAAGTTATCCTGACAAATAGGACCCCCACTATACTTGCAAACCATTTCATGCAATACTCGTTCTACTCTATGTATACTCCTTATAAAAGGGATTAGTCGTCGTGGTGGTTCAGCCACCACTCCACTATCAAGTCCCAATTTTTTTAGTACGTATATACACGCGCTGATGCCAGCACCAACGCGCACATGCATGCCGGCGGTCATCAAGTTAGGGCGTGTTTAGTTCACTCCCAACTACCCCAAACTTCTAACTTTCTATCATATCTTATCACATTCAAAACTTTCCTACACACATAAACTTCCAACTTTTTTTTTCAAACTTTTAACTTTTCCCAAACTTCCAACTTTTTTCAGGAACTAAACGCAACCTTATATACAGTTTTTATGTTCATCAAACTAGAAATCTAGCATAGTTATATGTATTCTTAATTATAATTATATCAATAAATCTGGATAAATCTGAACATAGATATACTCATCAAAGTCCTTGTCTTCTTTAAACTCGCAAAAATCGAAATTCATCACCTAGTGGTGTCTTCTTAATTTTTACTCGTCAAGAGAGAAGAAGAGCCATATCCATCCCGAGAGAGCCCATCTCAGCCTCAACGGCCTGCAGTACGTTGGCTCTCAAGATCTACAGCAAATACCCAGTTGTAAGTGTATAATATTAACTCAAGGCTCAAGGTAATATATATATATATATATATATATATATATATATATATATATATATATATATATATATATATATATATATATATATATATATATATATATATATGTGACGGCTGTTTTGTACACCTGGGTGTACATACTCCCTCCTCCTTATTGGATATCCATTAGTTGGTAATGAATAGTTGGGTTTAAAAAATAATGTTTAATTGTTTTCAAATTTCTGCATGCATGTCGGTTGTGTTCTTTTTTTTTTTTTCAAATTTTCATATGCATGCACACCGGACGGTGAGGAATGGCGACATTCAAAATTTTATATATACTTTTTTCTTAGTTAGTACAAGTATATACTCTTTTAACTAGTATATACTATATTTTTTCAGTATTACATATTTTGTTCTGTTTATAGTAGAATATACTATTTGTTTTCAGTATATACTGTTCTATTCCAGTATGTATTGCTTTTTTTAATCCATTATATGTATACTACTTTCATAGTTAGAAGTAGTATAAACCCATATTTAATTTGTTTTAAGCAGTATATACTTTTTAATGTAGTAGCAGTATATTATATATACTAATACATGCCCATCAGGATCACATACTGATACTGGTTCACTGGCAAATGCTCATAGCGATGTTATGCATAGTGGTTCATTAGTCTGGTTTCATTTGTCACATACCATTTCATTCTTCCGGCTTCTTGGTTTGCGTCATCCGGAAACATGTTCATCACCAGCATGTACGGCTGCCGTTGTGAATTAATGGAGCAATCAAATATGTTATCTTTGTGCTGATAGTTTTTAAAGACGGTATATAATATTTTTTATGTTAGTAGCAGTATATACTGTTTTTAAACTAAAAAACAGTATGTACTGGCCACGTCAGTAAATACCATTTTTTTTAAGTTTGTACCAGTGTATATTGTTTTTAGTTTAGTAGCTGTGCATACTGTTTTTAGTTTAAAATCAGTATATACTATCTAGTAACAGTGTATTAATACCTAAAAATATGTACTTACACTAGTTAGCTCATTGATTGGTACCTTCACTGTAGAAGCATAAGACTGTCAGCAAAATAGTGGAGTATATTGCAATTTTCAGTGTGGCGCAATGGGGTTGATCTGCCGGAGCTCTCGCCGGTCCAGAAAACAAATTGCACTGACGCAGCGGCCGCGCACCACTCGGCTGGGAACGCTGAGGGTGAGGGCTGGGAGGATGAGTTGACGCCGCCCGTTTGCGCCTTCTGGGAACGCCGGCCGACGATGGAGATCGAGTGGCGCCACCACTGCTGTGCGAGGGGTTTTGCCGATCAGCCGGCCAGCACGTGCATGCATGGTTCTCGAATCTACGACACTGCATGCAACAAAGAAATTATATGCCTAATCATACAAAGGGCCTCGGATCAAACAAACGAGAAGTAATGGATCTAATTAAGCAGAAAAATTAATCGAAGTGATTCAGGGAATCTTTTCGGTCTACAACAAAGGACTTGTATTACCAGCACCATCGAAGATTTGATCTGGATGGGAGGGACTCAGATCAACTCAGAAGAAGACTATACTACTTGTCTACCTCCTCGATGGATCCGCCGAGGATTAGAAACTGCACTCCATTCGCCGTCGACGGGGAGAAGTGGAGCACGTACGACCTCACCAGGGAATCTCGTCGGAGATGCCACCACAACCGCCGACGACGATTGGTACAGGAGGGACGAGAGCTAGCCGCCGCTCGTGGCGACGTTGAATGGCTGGGAGTAGTACGCTAGGATTAGTCATTTGATTTAATTACGTGGACAGTTTGTTGATCCGAAAAGAATGGGATAATTAAGAATCATGCATGTTATTTGTTATTGTTTTTAAAAACGAAAAATCAAAGCGGGTATTCTAGGATGAGACCCGGTAGCATGGATGATGCGAGGGGCCTTACGTACTCCTGGGAGTACAGAATCATTTTCTCATATATATATATATATATATATATATATATATATATATATATATATATACACACACACTATACTACACATGGGGTATAGTACACCTAAAACCCACCCACCCCCCCTCCCCCCCCGCGCTCCCCCCCCCCGCCCCCCACCCCCCCCCCCCCCCCAACACCCTCCACCCTCCCTCCCGCACGTCTGCCTATCTATTTTTTTTACCCCCACTATCCTCTCTCTTTTCAATTTTCCGTTTTTTATGGATCTCGAGATCGACAATGCATGGAGGAGAGCAGTATCCACGCCGCCACCTCCTCCATAGCAATTCTACGCCGTCGTCGTCTCTTCCACCGTGCAGCCCCTTGTCCCAATCCTCCACGGCGGCCTGCGGTCCGGGACTGGAGTGCTGACATCCAATTTGCAGTGGCGGCGAGGAGGAGAGGCGACGGTCATGGCGCTCGGTGGAGCAGTTGAATGGTGCATGTTTGTTCGATCGCTTGGCTTTTTACTCACTCTAATCTAATCTTGATACTATCGTTGAATTGATCTGAATCCACCCGTCTGCACGTACACATACGTGCCCTCGATCGAGTGTTAGATTGCGCAATTAGTTGGTGTTTTATTTTGCTACATGATCTGTCTGCTCGATTGATCTCTATAGGCTATAGCTTCTGCCTTTCTTTGGAGGAAGCACAGCTGCTGTGTTAGGTCAACTAATTGCAGCTTATTTGCCGGCGCCAGATATGTGTTGATTGCTTGTGTTCCTTCGTGAGTTTGTATAATGTACATGCATGTCCCATTGATCCATCGTGGATCAATTTGTTCCTGTTTGGCTAGTTGCATCTTCCTTGCTGCGCTTTAATTTGCACTGGGTTAAATTAAGCTATACACTTCAATTAACCCAAAGTTCAACCCAGTGATGTTTTAGCACCTGTGCAGTGATGTTTTAGCATCTGGAAACACCTTTTCCTATTTTTATTGTGTGACTGAGCTGAACATAATAATTTCACAAATTTGTTGAGTCAGGCCAGTTGAAAATATATAGTTGCTGGCTGTTTTGCTTCCAGTTCCATAATCATTTTGTTTCCGTTCATATCCTTGTGCATTTTTAATACATAGCATCTGCAATTATTGAGGAAATCAAATGCAATTTTCAGTTTTGTTTCATTCTACCTGTAATTCTGGATCCGTTTTTGTTCAGATATTTAAGTGGGAAACAAACTTACTGTGAGAAATTATACTCCTTTCTTTTACGTGCTCCCTCTAGCTGTTGATGTGCCATTCAGACTAATCTTTCTGTTTGTGTTGTCATGCTCTGTGATTTCAATTTCCTAGCAACAACATGATAAATTAGGAGCGTACCTGATATTTCAGTTTTATAACTACACATTATTCTTGAGCAAAAGCATAACATGATTAGGAGGCTCTCTGAATTTTTTCCTCATCCGGAGAGGCAGAAAGTGGTGTCCTCCTGTCAACTGCGTTGGTGCATGTCAGGTCCAGGGAGGAGTGACGGCAAGGATGGCTTCATGGTGGTGACGACGATAATGAGGCAAAGCACAGATTCTGGGGAGACTTGGCACAGCAAGCCAAAGTTTGCGCATGTTTCAAACGGAATGTTGAGAAGCATCGATTTAATAGTAATTTAGTTACTAAGAGACAATATGTTGTTGAGCTATCAGTGTAATAGTAACTTGGTTACTATGAGAAACTTTGTGGCAAGATCAATATGTTATGTGAGAACCATCGGTGTAAGAGTAATTTATTTACTAAGAGAAATCTCGTGGCGATACCAATAAGTTAATTCTAAGTAATTTATTTAATAAGAGAAGGTATACGAAACAATTAGGAATACTACTATCGTAAGTAATTTATTTACTAAGTGAAGAGTTGAGAACGACCTGAGACTCTGAGAGTGATTCATTTACTGAGAGGAGGAACCAAATTAGACTCTGAGAGTGATTCATTTACTGAGAGGAGGAACCAAATTGAGAAGGGCCGAAAATAACCTCGGAGTAATCCATTTACTGAGGGAAGGAATCAATTTGGGAGCGTTTGAGTGTTAGTAACTCATTTTCTGAGTGGCTGATAAACTTAGTAATCTTGTTACTGATGGGATAATCACGAAAAAAGTGCGGGAGGAAATAAAAAAAAAGAGAAAAGAAAAAAGGTGCAGCCTAGTTCTGCGGGATTGATGATGTGGAGAACTTGATAGTAACTCGTTTACTTATCGAACTAAAACTACGGATAGTAACGGATTTACTTAACGAAAATTTTTTTTGTGTGGGCTGATGGGTGAGTGTTTGTGCGGGCTGCATGGGGTGGGGGGTGGGGGTGGGGGTGTACGTGAGAGGAGCGTTTTAGTTATAGCGCACCCTAGGTGCGGTTTAGTGTGTGTGTATATATATATATATATATATATATATATATATATATAGGACACTCATATGGGGCACCATGGTGCCCGGGCACCATGGTATCTAATGCACAAAATCACTCAAATTTTTCAAAATTTTTAAATTGTGAGTATATACCTAGTTATAATAATTTGATTCATACCTATACTTATCAACAAAACAACTCAAATTTAACTTTATTTCACAATACATGATTACATACCTAACTATATGTATGGATGCTATATACCTATAATCAAAATCTAACAAAAACAAGTTCAAATTCAGTTCAAACTTGCTTTAAACTAGTTAGTAAAGTAGTTAATGTTAATACCTAGGTAATTGAAAAAGTTTCATACTCATTTGAATTGGGTATATACTCAATTTCAACAATGGTGCCCGGGCACCATGGAGCACCAAACAAATTTACTATATATATATATATATATATATATATATATATATATATATACTACTTGAAAAATAAAAGGTGCTTCCATTGTCCGGACAAAAAACCGGGCGAAAAAAAGAAAAGAAAAACCAAATCGCGAAAAAAAGGAAAAGAAAAATGAATCCGATCCCGCGGTAAAAAAAGGGGCGAAAAGAAATAAAAAAGGAATCTGTCCGATCCTTAAAAAAACGGGAGAAAAAAAACTAGGTGAAAAAAAAGACCGGAAAAAAGCGATAAAAACAAAAGGTCGGAAAAAAAAATCCCAATCCTCCGGTGGAAAAAAGAGAGAGAAAAAACAAAAAAACAAAGAGAAAAAAAAACTTCCATCGCAAAAAAAAATGTCCGACTCTAAAAAAAAATCCGACTCCTACTATAAAAAACAAAAAAAGAGAAAAAAAAACTTCTACTATAAAAAAGAAAAAAACATCCTCCATCCCCGCACGCACGATGAAACGCCAGCCAAAACAAAAAAAAAACGAAATTGAGCAAAGGGATAACCTAGATTGAAGTTCCCAAAATTAAAAGAGGATAAACGATATTGTAACTCCCCTAACTTGAAAAGAGGGAATAAAATATATTGAAATTTCCCAACAAAATTCTCTAAATTCGAAGAACCCTAATTTCGTGTAAGAACCATAAGAGTCAAATCCAAATCAATTAAGCTAAGGGTTCGGGTTACTTATCGGACTTGAAGCCCCTAAGCTCACCGAAGCTTTCCGGGAAATGGCACCGCCGCACCTTCACCTCCTCGCAGTCGTGTCAGGTTCCCTGCGTGCGCTGTTCTAGAGCACCCCTCCACCGTCCTTTGCCAAAGACGGGAAACGTCAGCTTGGCGTCGCCCTTGCCGCCGACGAGGTCCAGGCCGCTCGGTGCTCATCGCCGTTTGCATGCCCACCTAGCCGGACCGCCGACATCGTGGCACGGCTTTGCGCCGCCCTCGGGTGCGCCCCCCAGCCGGCGAAGCAGGAGCCGCTCAGCGGTCGTCGCTGCACGCACGCACCAGCTTGCCGGACCACCGTCGTTCCGCTCGCTCGTCGCCGGAGAGAAATGGGATCAAGAGAGAGGGATTTGGGAGTTAGGGTTTTGCCCCTCTCCCCGGTCGGCGCTTCATCCGGTGTGGGGACGATTGGAGCCATCCATTAGATCGAACGACTCAGATTCGCCTAGCGTCAGGCCGTCGCCGCCGTTGATTATGCTGTGCCCAATGGGCTGCGGAAGTGCATCGGACCGTCCCCGCATATGTCAGCCGCGCTCAGCTGCTCACCTTGCGGGCCGTCAAATTGACTCAACTCACCGAAGATGGGCCAGCCCAAGTTTGGGCCGGCTTGGGAAGACCTAGACCGAAAGCAAATTTGATCAAACAATGTGGCTCACATTTTTCAAATTGAAGTCCGTTGGATAAACTCTTAAGTAGGCTCGAAAAATAATTCTAAAACTAAATCCTAAATCCTATGCTAATTGATCAAATTAGACTCGGTTCTACCTATTTGTTAATATATCAAATTAGACTTGATTTTTATAGATTTGAGGTTTTCAAGGTGTCGCACTATCAAATGGTGCTTGCATCGTCCGTCAAAAAAACCGGACGAAAAAAACCAAATTTATCTGATAAAAAAAACCGGGCGAAAAAACGTGAAAAAAAAAAAGAAAAACCAAATATGTCCAATCCAGAAAAAAGAGGCGAAAAAAAACCAAAATTGTCTGATCTAAAAAATCGGGCGAAAGAAAACGTCCAGAAAAAAGAGGTGAAAAAAAACCAAAATTGTCCGATCAAAAAATACAGGGCGAAAGAAAAGGTGCGAAAAAAGAAAAGAAAAACCAAATCTGCAAATCTGTCCTATCTAGAAAAAAAGGGCGAAGAAAAAAGACAGGGCGAAAGAAAACGTGCGAAAAAAAGAAAAACCAAATCTGACGCGGTAAAAGAAAAATCGCGGAATAAATGAATTTGTCTAATTCCCCAAAAATAATTTTCCAATAAAAAAAACCGGGTGAAAGGAAAAAAAGCGAAAAAAATAATAAAAAAATCCGACTCCTATCCGATTCCCTCTCAGAAACAAAAAAAAAAGTCCGACTATAGATCCGATTCCCCCTTAAACGAAAAATAAAAGGAGCCACTCCACCACTCCTCTCAGTTTCAATCTATACCATGATATCTCATACATCTTGATGAAACAAAATGATGTGCGGGATTGAATATCTGTTTACAAAAACAAAACCTACAGGTCGAGAGCATTCCATTTTTATATGATTTTAATTTTTGGGTTTGTACTTTTGTATTTGAGTCCCTGTAATTTTTATATTTACATTTGAGTCCCTATAATCTTGCAATTCTTGAGGTCGTTTTTGTTAAAAGTAATAATAAAAGTGAGAACAAAAGCAGAAAGGTGCATAAAAAGAAAAAGGAAAGCTGCAAAAAAAAAGAAAAACAACAACAAAAGTTCTGTTTCCCCTAAGTGACGAAAAAAAAACCATAGAGCCGAACGGAAAAAAAATCCGATTCCTATAAAATGCAAAAAAAAAGTGGTGAAAAAAATACTAGATTCGGTTCCTTAAAAAACGGGAAAAAAGTCTGATTCCTATAAAGGCAAAAAAAACCAAAACATCTAAAAAAGTTGTCCGATTCCCTAAGAAAGTGGCGAAAAAAAGGTTCGTAAAAAATAAAAGTTGGTTCGTATAAAATAAATAATGCACACGAGAAAAAAATGGAAAGGGCGAAACAAAGTCTGATTTCTAATCAATATATATCTCTTCTCTATCTCTAATATAATCTAACTATTTAAAAAGAGAAAATGCAAGAGAAAATAAAAACGATTCAAAAAAAACGCGTGAGAAAAAAGTCAGAAAAAAGCTCAAAAAAACATGCTAAGAAGGCTTTCCATCTTCCAAAAAAAATAAAAAAAACACGCAAGAAAAATTATTTCCATCGTCGGTAATTTTTTTAAAAAAAACATGAGAGGAAAATATTGACAGAAAAAACGCGCCATTCTAAAAAATGGTTTTAAAAAACCGTGCAAGAAAAAAACACCGTCTATTAAAAAAAATCGCTCTGAGTCGGATATGATCCATCGATTTTTTGCCACATACTACATAGCTTTTATTTCGTCATATATTATCATGTATTGATAAAAAGCAAAAAAAGAACATTTGAAAAAAAAACAAGCAAAAAAACGCGCGAGAAAATAATTGTAAAAAAAGGCAAAATACATACGAGAAAAGAAAAGCAAAAAAGGGAGAAAAATATGGTTTTCGTTGTAAATAAAAAAGCAAAAAAAAACATGCTAGAAAAAAACTTTTAGAAAGAAATGCGCCATTTCTGAATGGTTTGAGAAAATCGCGCAAGAAAAAACACCGTTTATAAAAAACAAGCTGCTCATTAAAATACAAATATTGTCATTGACATAATTATTCATGAAAAACGTATATTATCATTAGAATTTTTTCACCGTTACAACGCACGGACATTTTTCTAGTATATATAAATTAAAAAAATATTAGGATCGCTATATATTATAATTGAAAAAGTTAATAAAAAATCTTCTTTGGTTTTGGGCCGAAGCTCATTTCTTTTTTACTTTTCAGTCCATACCTCTCTCCGCTCGGTTTCCTCTCTTTGACCTAGCCCACAGCGGAGCCGTTAGCTCAACTCGCATAACTAACCGCTGTCTTCAACATTGGGAGAATAATCTCGTGCCAGTATGATGCCAGAGGGCTCTTGATCCGCTCGATCTGCTATTTCCGTTTTCACAAAATCGGAGAGAATTCACAAAACCTAGAATAAAAAGGCTGGGAAGCTCACCGGTCGGCCATAAGCAATGGAGATTAAATCTGACTAATTAAAGTCGAATTGAAAGGGAAAATTATGAAAAAAATAATAAGGGAGGAGTGAAAAATCAATTTTTGCAACGCATGGGGGAGGCACATTGATTTCGCGACGACACAGGAAACCGCAAAACAAAGATGGATAAAAAAACCAGAAAACACAAAAAAAATTGCACGTGTGAAAAAAAAAACTAATCCGACAAAAATACCAGCGTACAAAAAGACGGAAAAAACAAACCGGAAGTCTAACTTATTTTCCTATTATTAGATTTACATATACTCCCTCCGTCCCCTAATATAAGGGATTTTGACATTTTGCTTACACTGTTTGACCATTCGTCTTATTTAAAAATTTTGGATTTATTATTTATTTTATTTGTGACTTAATTTATTAACCAAAGTACTTTAAGCACAATTTTTCGTTTTTTATATTAGTACAATTTTTTTTAATAAAACGAGTGGTCAAACAGTGTAAGCAAAATGTCAAAATCCCTTATATCAGGGGACGAAGGGAGTTCATATGCAGCTGGAGTAGCAGAGAAAAAGTAAATGGCCTAGAATAAGTTATAGTACGTGCAATGCGTACGTCAGTACGTGTAATTGACGGCGCCGTCCGATCAATAGCTGCGTGGAACAGCAGATGGCCATAAATTTTGATGGAGAAGAAACGTACTGGCGTCGCTTGTGACACGCACGATCTTCGGTCGTCTGCATGAGTACAAGGCGGACCGGCGATATGACGGTATGACGTACAGTATCTACGTAGAGCTGAGTTGTGGATGCTGGGATGTGTTGGGGCAAGCACAATAATGTCCCTGAACTGAACGCCGGCGTCTCCAAGTGGAGCGGCGAGGCGCCAAGGCCGCGAGGCCCGGTCGCTCAGACCTAGCGGCACGCCGTGCGTATATAGACATAATTTTTTATATGTATGCACTTTTAATATATAAAAGATATATGTGTATATATAAAGTTTGTGTGCGTACGTATAAAAAACCTAAAAAATACATGTATACAAACTTTATATATTTGTATACAAAGTTGGTATACATATATATAAAATCAAAAAAATACACGTATATATACTTTGTATATACGTATACAAAAGTTTGTATACATATATATACAAAGTTTGTATACGTATATATAAAGTTTTTATTTATATGTATACAAACTTTACATACATACGCAAAAAAAGGAAAAACAGAAAAATATACGGGAAGAAAAAAAAAAGAAAACCGGAAATGTACGTAAGAAAAAAAACAGAAAAAACAAAAAAAAAAGAAACCGTACATCCAAAAAAAAGTACCGTACGCACCGTCCATCACCTCCTCTCCGCGCGTGACACGTGTCAGTCGCGTATTAGCCATCTCGCACGCCGACACCGAGCGGCTGCGAGGTGCTGATGCCGCGAGGCCTGGCCCTAGCGAGGCAGCGAGGCAAGCGGCGCACCCGCGGCGAGCGGCGTTCTTACTTCTCAACTGTGTCTCGGGTCCTCATCCTTGGAAACTGGAAAGTTTGAAATCTATAATTTACTAATTTGAATCAAAACTGATAAAATTATACTATTATATTGAACTATGAAGGTAGCCCGCGCATATGCACGGGCACGTGCGTAAAATTTTATTACGAATGTCCATGTGTGGATGGTTTTATATCAAAAATTATTATAAACTAAAATTTAACTTATTTAACGTGCTTTGAAACGTTGGTTACTTGCAAACATATAAATTGTGAACTAAAATTACTTCAAAACCGTGTTCTTTCAATTCTAAATTGATGTGTTTCCTATGAATGTCCAATTTTTTTTGTTTAAATTCTATTTGAAATTTTAAATATATTCATTTGGTTAGTCCTAGTAAAATGTTTGGATACTTCTATTTAGAATGGGTTATAAACCCAACAAAAAGAAATTTAAAATTAGATAAATTTTGTTTAATTTTCATTTATTTTTATCTTCATTTTTTTTGGACAAATCCACTTTATGAAGCATCTTGAAATGCTTTGATCTATGTAATTCGGGATGACAATATAAGTGGGTTGATCTTACAACCTGGCATGGGGTAAAGGCATCCATTCTAAATTATCTCGCTCCAACTGAGTAAGAAAATTTAAAATAGAGGCCATAGTATTTTCTTAGCAAATTACCACTGAACTGGAGCATCATGTAATAATTACACGTTTCTAGATTGTTCTATGCTATGTCACAAATTCGCGATATACTATAGCAAGTTTTATCCGAAAAGTAAATGGATACGGTCTTTTAATTCCTATCTGGAATTGGCTTATATATTATTGAGGCCACATCATGGTTGTTTTGCTCTTAAGATTCCTTGGTGGAACCAACATGCTTAGTATGATCGGTATGTTGTTCAACTGGCCACGTGACTTCATAGATCATATATATAATATATATATAATTTAGATGATATGATCATCTCAAGATTATGTATTTATCTCCTAAAATGATCATTTATTCATAAAAGCATCAATATCAAAATGTATGGGTAAATAGCTCCTGTATACTCGTTGAGAATAAAATTAATTAAGTTGATAGAAAGTTGTTAGATGTCTAACGGGATATAAGTAATGGGTCTACCAGTTTTATAAAAAATTAAGGTGGGATACTTGGATTTTTAGTGAGCAATTTTAGTATTTTATTTTATTTAGGGTAAAATTTGCTACAGTACATTAAAAAATGTAAATAGCTAGGGACACCGTAAGAATGCGTATCAGCTATAGGATATCGAAAAAACTGGTATTTAGTTGTTAGACACCCGCAACATTATTTTATAATGTCCAATAGAAATGGAGAGAGAAACAATAACAAAAGTACAATTTTGCCCCTTGCCTACCAAGTCCGGCTCGCATACACCTTTGACGCGGCAACCGGACCCGCCGCCGGTGAGGTGGCTATCTAGAGAGGGGAGGGGGTTTCTAGAGAGGGGAGGGGGTTTCAAGGAGGGCCCGTGCGCCTGGGCCCGTAGCTCCATGTCGTTCCCGCACTCGTCGTCGCTGCTGCACGAGGGCCATGCCGGTGTCGATGCTCCGCCACACACCGCGCTTGAGGGTGAGCACAACATGGAGCACCTCCTGATTTATGTCGAGCAGGGTGCCGCAGAGCGCAGGCTATTGTTGTCGGTCTCGCAGCCGCGCCACGCCACGCTACCATATCCTCCACATTCCATGTCGTGACTACAATGGCGTCAGACCTATATGCGAGCCGCATATGGCAGGAAGGGGCAAAATCATACTTTCACGATTGTTTCTCTCTCCCTTTTCTTTGGATATAAAAAAATAATGCCACGGGTATCCAACAGCTAATTACCATTTTTTTATCCCATAGCATATATATATATATATATGTATATATATATATATATATATATATGTATATATATATATATGTATATATATATATATATATGTATATATATATATATATATATATATATATATATATATATATATATATATGTATATATATATATATATGTATATATATATATATATGTATATATATATGTATATATATATATATATATATATGTATATATATATGTATATATATATATATATATATATATATGTAGGCAGCGTATCCTATGCACACAGGCCCTCGCGTGTACACACCGTGTACACCAACTAAAAATTATCACAAAAAATTCTAAGAAAATTCATATATGTACTTTTAGTAGTATTACATCTACGTGCAAAGTCGCATCTTCAAATTCATTCTACATAGAGAATAACAAAAAAGATAAAATTCTGACAAAATTGCAACCTTAAAACTGTCAGATTTTTTGTTTTTTTTGTTACGGCTAAAATACAATGAATTTGACGTTAAGATTTTAACCCTAGGTGTAATACAATTGAAAGTATGTGTATGATTTTTTAGATTTTTTGGTGATATTTTTTAGTTGGTGTGCACGTGTGTACACGTGAGGGCCTGTATACATTGGATATGTTGCCATATATATATATATATATATATATATATATATATATATATATATATATATATATATATATATATATATATATATATATATATATATATATATATATATATATATATATATATATATATATATATATATATATATATATATATATATATATATATATATATATATATATATATATATATATGTTCTTTCAGTGTCTCTCAACTAACTACACTTCTTTTATGTCCTGTAGCAAATTTTATCTTTATTAAGTAGAGGCTTCAATATGGATGTGGGTTCATAAAGTAATTTTTTTTATAAAAGTTAGCACTTAAATATAGTCAATATCGGTATTAAGTTATTGTTTCCACTTAAAAATAATAATAGCCGGCTAGACCTAATAGATGGAGATTCATTTGTGGTCTTTTCTTTGCCCATAAAAATAATTTTAATTTTAATTATCATAGAGACGGAAAAAACAAAGAAAAGTAACGCTGCACACTGCATGGGGACGGGGATGGAGGGAGGTTTGGTATGTTTCTTTTTTTTAGAAAAAAAATGATTGATCTGACGACATAAAATAATGTGTTGAAGTTTAAGCCAAAATCAATGGTTGGATATTATATTTTTTTCTCAGATTTATTAGAATCTTTTCTAATTTAAGTGAGATAAGTAGCAGCTTGGCAAAACGCCCATAGGGATGGAGAGGAAGAGAGGAAGGGAAGATGGTTTGGGGTGTTTTTTTATTAAAAAAATGATCCAATAACGATGTAAATTAATGTGTCCAGATTTAATTGGAAACCAATGGATCGATGTTTCTCTAATGTCATACAACGATTTAGAAATATTTATAGAATGTTTAATGGACTTTAACACCTATTTATGAGATTGTTTTTCATAATCATAATTTTAATTTAAATTGTGATAGGGATAAGAAAAAGAGAAAGGAACAGGGAGCCTGCAATTTGATCAATACGTGCGTGACACACGGATATGGGAACGTGGGAGGTTTTGGTTTTCTATGATAGATCTAACGATATAGAATAATGGGTCCACTGATTTAAATGAATATCGATATTTATTGAGTGACTTGAGATTATTTATAGGGTGCCATGTGACGGTTTGGGAGTGTTTGTAGAAAGTTTACTGGATTTTATTTTTTATATAATAGATAGATAGATAGATAGATATAGATGGTACTAAGTACGTATGGTTTTTTCGCTTTATCTTATATGGTAGAAAATTATATTCTATATTTTTTTCAGATGATACTTTGTTTGTATTTTTTTTGCTTTATCTCTTTTTTAATACGGCCTGGCATTATCTCTTTGCCAACCGTACGTACTTTCACTTTTATACAGGGAAGATATTATATATACACTAATGATTAGTCTAAGTAATGGGTCCACCAATTTAATAAAAATCAGATCTAATCTAATGATCTAAAATAGTGGGTCCACCAATTAAATAAAAATCGATTGTGAGATTAGATAGTGCCACGTGGCGGCTTGAGAGCGTTTTTAGGATGTTTAATGGACTTTTAGTATATAATAGATAGATGATCCATCATTAAATTGGATTGATTATTGAATAATATCCTCTTTTGTTTATAAAACATGAAAACTCATTTATTATTTATTTCATCAATCCTTGGTATACATTCTTTTTTGTTACTTCCGGTAGGCTACGGTCCTTTTGGATGATCAGTTTGTTGGCTACTTGTGTTAATCTTGAGGATGTACTTAAGAGTGGAGAACATAAAGATATTGACAGACAGGAATTGTTTTGGGAGTTAATTTTTATCCATGATTTACTTATGGAACCTAAGGGTTCTCTCGATATTCTAAGGTTTTTGAAAAAGCGCCCCTTTTATCCTAATGCTATTATTACTTATAGAACTTTATTAACCATTACAGTGACCGTTGCATCCGCGGAAAGTATATTTTCTAAACTCAAGTTGTAGAAATCTTACTTGTGTTCTACTATGACACAAGAAAGACTATGTGTTAGCAACAATAACAATTGAAAATAATATCTTGGATAATATTAATTGTGAAGATATAATTGAAGATTTCATTTCAAGAAACCCTAGGCGGCCGGATGATGCTTTTCAGTAGAACAACTGCCTTTACTCTTTTAACGTTAATATTTGAAAATGTACTTCAATTCTAAGTTCTAAATATTGTACGAAATAATACATATTAAGTGACATACCATTTTTTAAAATTTAAAATTTGAGGGTCCCAATTTGCATTTCGTTCCGGGCCTCCAAATCGTAGAGATGGCCTGGCCCTACTATTTAATGCTACCATCAATTTTCACTTAAATTGACGGGTCTAATATTAGATCAGTTCTATTATTAAAAAAGTAGCACCTTCCTCCTCTGTATAAAAAGTACTCCGTATGTACAATTAAAGAATGGGACTAGCTAAAAAACTGTCGAGTGTTTTTTGAGGAGAAAACTTTCAAATCTAACTATAGTATATAATTTCACTAGAACTATACTATAATAATAATAACTGGTACATATATATATTAAAATAATATATGCAACTTTATATCTAATTTATATAGAGATAACAATATAGTTATAGTGTAGTTACACTATAGTTATAATATAATTACAATGTAATTATAGTGTAACTACGTAACTAGCATATAACTGGAATTCAATTTAGATGTAACATGAATAAATTTACCATAAACATGTAATGATGTGGCTAGCTTGTGAAAAGAGGGTTTATATCCAGTAGCAAAATATCTCAGCACAAATCTTAAAGCGGAATCGACGGCCTAAAAATTTGACAGTTTTCACTCAAGAAAACTGTCCACAGTCATTTAGCAGTTTCGTTAAAGGAAGAAACAATAAAGTAGTTACTAACTACTGTGAGCCGTGAGAAAAAAAACCATAAACACACGTGCTTACGATAAAATCGATAAAGCAAAAAAAAAACATACATACGTACTAAGTGTACCATTGGAAAAGAAACCGACAGGCTCTAAAATAGATTTATACAATATGAAATATCCAATCAACACTACTTAAATGTTCTATCTTTTAAATTATTTAAAAATTATATATCTAATTTGTGATCCCGTTATATTTATTTAACTAAAGAAACTTTTGATGTTTTGGGTCCTAAATACATCAGAACACATAGAGCCAACATGTAATAATTAATATTTTGATATTTTTTTAAATAATTTTAAATCATATTTTAGGGTGTCAGATTTCACTGGATAAATATGCAACGCTAGTTCAAATCTACATATGTAAAAAATAAAAACATTAAAATTTAGTTTTTTGAAGTAAATCTGATTTAATTTTAGTTTGTTAGAAATGGAATATTTTAAGACTATTTGATTGGTATTTGAGAAGTGAGATTTGAAAAGAATTATCAAAATTATTTCCAGTCAACGAACTTGCTATAATAGGACCACTTAATTCGTCACGATATTTACGGTCATTATGTATGTTTTTATTTGCCATATAGTTTTGATAACAAAAATGAACAAGTGACATGCGTAATAAACTACTCAAGCAATGCTACATTTTTTTATAGTTGATGGAATTCTAACGTGTCAGGTATAATTGATGGAGGTACAACACAACGATGTAGCTACACATATACTATAAACAAATTAATTATTGCAAATAAGTTTAGAAAAATAAATGCATTCTTCAAATTAGTAAAGGTGTTTCATGTCATTATGAACAATAGAGGCTGAAACGAACCAGATGTTAAACTATAGATATTTATCAAAATATAAACAATAATAAGATGCTTTGGAGATTATCGCGATAGTATTTTTAAAAAATGACTTTGTTCTGGTTACATATAAATTCCCCTATTATTTTGGAACAAAATTTAACTCTTTGGATTTATGTAACGGAAGGAGTATATAAACAATATAAGTCTATCTTTAATTAGATAAAGTAGTCTATTAGCTACTTTTTTAATGGAAAATATATTTCATTAATATATCAAAAAAGTCCATAAAGTCATCTATCGCATACAAGAAAAAATGTTACCAAAATTTTGGAAACTAGTATGCTAAATATTCCAAAATAAAAAATCATACACAGTACAACTAGATATAAACCAACTCCATTATTGTGACATTTTTTTCTCATAAATTTAAGGTCGTACAGTTTCAAGTATTTTTAGGATAGAGTTTATGTGCTACAATGGTAATTAGAAAATCATAACCAGTTTCCAAACCAGTTATTAACCAAAACATGTTTAAAATGGAGTCCAGAGAATCACTACTACAGAAAAGATGATTTGTGTCAGTTGGAAACTCGGCATAGGTGTCGGATTTCCCAACCGGCACCTTTGAGATTCTAGGAATGCAAAGAAAAGCTCGGCTCGATGCGTCGAGCAACTCTTCATCACCACTGAGACCACCATCATCCCATCACCCAAGAACACAATCATAGATCTACCTTGAAAAACAAAATCAACATTCCCAGAATACATAGAGAGAGAGGATCAAAAACGACAAAGTCACAGACACATAAAGAACACCACTGCCCCCGTTGTTGCCATCGTCGAGCGGGCCAGCCCCTTTTCTTGGCGGTAGATCTAACTGCCCCTGAGCACGCGGCGGTAGATCCCTCCAACCCTAAGCTCGTGGTGACGGCAGATCCGCCTGCCCCGAGCACACGGCGGCGGATCTACCCACCCCCGAGGCAGTGCCGGTCTTGCCGACGGTGATTGGAGGCAGTGTCGGTCGGATGGAGAAGAGAAGGAGGAGGAGTAGAGGGAAGGAGGGCCACCGGCTAAGGAGAATAGGAGGAGGAGGGACGGCGGATGAAGAAGGAAGAATGGGGGAGACGAAGGGCGAATGGGGAGAGTCCGCAAGTAGATAAGGACGCTGGGTCGGTCAATTGACTCTGCCGATTTTTTTTATTATAGGTGTTGGTGTTTTATAAGAACCGGCACATGTAATATTAATATAGGTGTCTTTTTTTGAAAAATAATGTATTAATACTGTAGGTACCAGTCTTTATCTAAAACCAACAACTATTGTTTCTTAAAGGTATCGGTTTTTAATTTTTTTTCATTCCGTGGAGGTGGAAAATAGTCAATAGATGTCGGTTTTAAATGAACCGACACCTATGAGGCATCCCGTATAAGGGTTTTTGTAGTAGTGAATATTTCGACAATATCATCATAAAATAAACATTCGTAATAAAAATGAAAACAACACCAAACAACGTGCACGTGCATATGAGCGGGCTATCTTCCTCGTTAGAAAGAGAAATTTCATAATCGAATACACACTCTTTTAAGGATTTGCCATCCAATTCATGCACCTTTCAGAATACACCACTAGGATGCAAATTTTCTTCATTCCATGCCACTCCATCCACCCACGTCGGTTGCGCTATCCTCATCCATCCGTCTGCTCGTGCCCGCGTCAGCCACGCGTCATCATCCGTGCGCTGGCGCCGGCGCTGTCTGCCCATCACTACTCGTGCCCTCGTCACCGTCGTCGTCATCCGTCATCAGTCATGGCATTGTCTGTCCACCGGTGCCCGTGACTGTCGTGCCGCCATCATCCGTCCCCTGGCTATGCCAGTCGACATCGTCCGCCCACCAGTTTTTTCTGTTGTCCGTTTGCCGGCGCCGCGTTCGCCAACTCTGACTGCCCACCCCACGTACTCCGTTGAAGAGGAGGGTTTCCGCGACGCTCCGGTCAGGGACGGTGCCGACAACCTGCCTCGACGCCCCCGACCTCCACCTTACCACGCCCACCTTCCTCCCACTCCTCTCGTCATTCTTTTAATTAGGAAGACACACAGGAGGCAGGGGCAGTGAGCTTGCTACGCTGGCAAAGGCATGGTGCAGTGGGCAACTGGCGATCCTTGCTGACTACTCCTCGATGGACGGACGACGATGGTGCTGGTGGATAGACAACGATGCACGACTGATGCAGGCATGGGCGGCGCCGCACGGGCAAATGGACGGAGTGGCACATATCAAGAAAATTCACATCCCAGTGGCATATTCTGCGGGTGGCATATTCTTAAAGGAGTTCGTATGCGGTTGTAAATTCATGGTAAATTCTTAATTCTCCATTATAAAACACCCCATCTGGAGAAAAAAAAAAGATGGTAAGATGTTGTGTCAAAGTATCTCTTTAAGGGCGTTCATAGTGCATCCCACTCATACAAGGAGCCTCAAAGTGCCATGTAGCACTACTACAGAAATATAAATATATGCCGGTTCGGTACTTCTCATCAATACCGGTTACCTAACCGGCACTACAATTTTGGCACTGATGAGTGGGTGACATTACTGTCTGTGATGAGGGATGTTAGGTCCCGATCTTCCGATAGGTATGGATAAACAACGATTTGGGCGGAGACGCGACACAACTCGATTCGGCTTCTGAACAAACACGCTACTGAGCCCCGTAATCGCAGCACCACGTCTCCTCTAGTTATCAACCGTGCCAAAACCCGGTTGACCTCGCCGAGAAGGCTAATCCCTGCATGCGAATCGAAGAACACAAGCAAGAACAAGATAGATTGCAACTAAATTGCATATGAATGATTAAGCACACGAATTTGGGGTTCCACAAACCGATCTAGCGGTGAAACTGTTCTTGATAGAATAATCTAAGAAAAACCCAACTCTAAACGATGACGGCTACTAAATTAATATGATTAGGAACGTCCTAGGGTTGCCCTAGGGCACACACCCCATTGGGCTAAGCCCACGACATAATTACAAGGCCCAAAACTCAAAATCAGATTCGGGCTGGATGAGGTACATGGCTTGTTTTGCAGATTCCCGGCAGCTCGGTAGGAATTTTGATGTGGGACCAAAACCATCTGAAAGTAAACTCAATAAGCTTTCCAACAAGTACTCTTGGGCCTCAAATTTCCTTCTAGATCAGCGGCTAGGTCTGTTTGAAGTTGATGCTGTCAGAAGGCCTGAATCCGAATCCAAAACGTGTACAACTTGATCTCTTGTCTTCTATGGGCCAAAAGTGACATGGTGAGGTAAAAGTAGACTTGGAGAAGGTCTTGGTTTGGTCCCCAATCAACTTCTTTAATCATCCATGCATTAGTTACGCTCGGTCTTTTTTCCTTCGCCCAAGCAAGTACCTCTACAAATGAAAACACACAAAACTCATTGTGTAGCAACATTTGTTCAAATATATAACAAGTAAATCTAATGTAGAACATATGCACCTTTATTTGATTAATACATAAGGTAGTCATGGTTATATCCGAGCTAGTTATGTCCTCATCAGTCTGTTTAGGACCCACCACTGATGTGCCTCTAGGAGCCAAAAAAAAAGTTGAAGGTCGGCTCGAGCCGATGATTCGAGCAGTCCCCGATTCACATCCCAATCCCCCGATCCAAGAACGCTGCACATCACAAATTTACAAACCATAACCATAATTAAACCCCATTAAAGAACACATCTCAATCACATTTCAATCCATACCCATAATCAATCCCCATCAAAGAACACATCCAAATATACGACAATATTACATTGATTCGTTACTAATGCAAAGCTAATCCGATACATCCGGCCCATGTGGGGTTGGCCGAGGCCCAACAAATTAAGGTTGCCCAAATCCCAACAGTTATTAGGCACACCCACTCGGGGAAAGGCCCAATCTCCTAAAAAGACTAGTCCAATAGGGGAAGGGTGGCTCTCCTTTTTAAGGTGGCTTCCTCCTCCCAAGCTAAGCAAGGTGGGATTATTCAGAGGCTCACACGGTCACCGCCCGACTACAACTGGACCACTTGGCCCCTTGTTGCATCTTTGCCATCGAGTAATAGTGGAGGATGTCCTCATCACAATCAATCCCTGAACTCACAGCGGATCCAAGTACTACACATATATTCAACATTTACATAAGTAGACTCACCACCACCATCGTCACCCTCGAGTTGCTGGCTCCGCACCGTCTACCAATAGTGGGCCCGCATCTAGACCCAGAGCAGGATGCCTTGGACTGCTTTGTAACGACCCTCCCTCCAGAGCCGCGTAACCCAGCCCATCTGTCGAGCTTGCCCACTTACACACACCACCCCGCTTACACTTTCGTCATCATTTAGTGTAAAAGGGTTAACCCGGGAGTGGTATAGTTGGAGGGAAGAGGCCTCATAAGTTGGTCCCACCCTTGCTATACTAGTAAAGCGTTAGTAAACATGTGCACACAACTCTCATGGGCTACACAGGCCTAATTCTAATTGGGTTAGGATGTTACAGCTTTCTCCTCTCTCGCCAGCACCCCCCTCAAGCCGCGGTAGAGAGGAAGATGGGAAGGGAGGCACACCACAATGGATGGGGAGGGCAGCGCACTACAGTGGATGGAAAGAGTAAGAGCAGGTGCGGTGGCGGTGGTGACAGGCAGGAACACGCTAGCGGCCGTGACAAGTAGAGGGAGTGAGAGAGTGAGAGGAGATAAGAGAGAGATCAAGAAAAATCTGGCTATATGAAAGAGAGATCTAGAAAGATCTGGCTAGGATGGCTCAGCTCTATGATGGCTCGACTCAGCTTTATCACTAACAGGACTTTTACAACCCCGACACTGATGTGTAGCACATCAGTGCTGGGCATTTAGAAGACCGACATTGATAACATCAGCACTAATTTTTTTAATGATCCAGTACTGATATGTGGCACATCGGTGCCGGGTTTTTTAAAAAATCTGGCATTAATCGATAGGATGTGGGTTTGAGGGGTGGGAAACTAATATCAATCCCAGATGTAGTTAAACTGGCACTGTTGTGTTGTCTTGTAGAAGTGTAATCTAGGGCTACGGGTCCATACTCTGGGATCTTCATAGTGCAAGTGGCTCTAAGAATGGCTTTAATTTTATATTTCTGCCCCTAACACCTTTTGTTTTAGTTCACATTTTTCTTTTCAATTTGTGTGGAGGTCCAAAATTTACACCTAACACCCTAAAATATATCTAGAAAAAAATGTAAACCCCCCTCCCACTCTCCCTTATCCTCTCCCTTAGCTCAAAAATCGCTCCTAGCAACCCACAACGGCGTATGGCAGTGAACCCCACTCTCTATCCACTCACTGCCAGTGCACCACCCCTCCCCTCCTCCGATGATTGGCGGTCTTCATCCCTTGGACAGGTCGGCGGTGCATGAGCGGGGATGATGACGAGCTCGGCAGCGCAGAACAGAAACAACAACGAAGTTAGGCGCCAGATCAAGCGCCTCCTCTTCCTTCACCGCTGCCATCTTCCAATTTCCCCCTAGGCCACCGCTGCCGCCCTATCGAGCTCACCATATCTGGGCTCATATTCATAAGATCTGGTGAGCGTCACCGCTTCAGGGTGGTGGCCTCGCCGGTGATCGCCGCCCCCTTGCATACCCTCTCCCAACACATCACTCACCCTGCGCCTCGCCCCACGCTCGCTAAATTCTAATGAAGAACGCATAGCTTAGTTTGGCTCCACCGTCTTCAGTTGGGAATGCCAGACGCATGCGTGGCGATGAATCTTTGACATGGATGGTCAGGGCTGAATGCCACCTCAGAGGCATGGTTGTGGTCCTGCAAAAAGTGAGATAAGGGAAGAGCTACACGTAGCATTGAGCTAATGGGAGCTCAATTCATAAATTATATGCACTTTTTAAGATTATAATGGTAATTATGGAGCTAGGCTTAGGTCTTAAGCCCTAGCTACCCCATGGCCATTTCTGCTCCTACCAGGGAGGGAGGAGAGGGAGCTTGTCATGCCCCCGCTCCACAACGCCAAGTTCATGGGCGTGCTGACTTGTGGAGGAGGAAAGTATAGGGCGTCGGTTGGGATATGGAAGGAGGGTGGTTCACTAGTGGCAGGCTCGAGAGCAACCGCAAGTATTGGGGGAAGGACGGCGCGCCTGTGGCGGGTGGAGGAGCAGTCCGCCGGAGCTAGAGGGTATAAGGGATCAGCACATCAGGTGGACTTGTGGAGGGGATAGAAGGAGGGATTTATATTTCTTTCTAGATTTTAGGTGTTTTATGTAAAATTTTGGACTTCAATATAAATTTTGAAAAATGATGACTAAAAATAGGAAATGTGAGGTACTGACATGAAAAGTTGAGCCACCTCATAATGCGACTTACATTGCAAATTTTACCATGGTTTCCGTTAGCACGTTTTTAAAACGATGTGCTTCTTGCAAAAACATTATATATGTGTATCATCACTTAAATAGGCAGTATTAGTTATTTTCCTTTACTTGTTAAGGAATCTTATCATGTGTTTGATATGGACATGTGCAAACCTCAGGGTATAAATATGTACACCGAGTTTTTTGTAATCATCATCAACGATCAATACCACTTTCGGTATATCGCCACCTTTTACTTTCGGTGAGTTCTTAGTTTTCGAGCGGGTTTGCATCGATTGGATCTCCGGTGAGGAAAAAAGTTCTGCCAACTTCGATTGTCTCGGATTAGTTTGGACTTTCTCGGTTCGGTCTAATATTCTAACTAAGTTGCTGCAATCGTTGCATGCCTATCTGATATCGGCTCTTTCTTTGATTGCATCGTTGTCATAGCTTGATTCGATATATCATAATTTTGTATAGAATCTATCGCTATGATTAGATTTGATGCTATTGATCTCATATTGTCTCGATTCGCTCTAGTCTATTAGATTATAGTTAATTAAGTAAATTTCATTGATGGGTTCTATGCAATGTTTCATTGGAATTCTAGCCGATGAGTTATCTTGATATAATTTTTAAGTGTTATATCAGCTCATGCTCAAACTTGTGCATTTACTAGTTAAATCTTTCTTTGTTAATTTCAATCATAAATGTCACAGGTTCGATCCGATCTATTAAGATTGTTTTTATAAAGAACGATTCTTTAGTAATTATACATTATTTAGTTGTAGCCAATGATAGTATGAATTTCATTGCTTAGTTTATGAGACTTATAGAATATATTCTACTATGTAGGGAAGCGCCACAGGCAAGCTAGTTTCACACCAAACTCCCAAACACATATTCGTATATTAACAATATTCACTGTGCTTTCGTTCAAAAAAAAAATTCACTGTGCAGTGGCAGAGGCTAGTAGTATTTTTCATGGCACATCACGATTTTTCTTGCGATTGTCTCCAGCTGCATGTCATACCCGGTTGGACCATACGCGAGTATAGTCGCCTGATCCCAAACCAAAGTGTTCTCTACTTCCTCTCGTGAAGACAAGTCAACATGACCTTTCGTGTTTCTTTGACTACACACAAACATGCATCAGGCATGGCATCTGCATGCATACATATATATCCAGGCGGCTGTCGTGTGTTTCGAGTTCCATCGGGTGAGTTTGCATTGCCAAACTGGTACTGCGTCCGTCCATGCCAACAAATTGCCAATGCCAAAAACCCCCACCATTCTGCCCTGCCCACCACCACATGCATGCTACTACTGCACACAGCGCAACGTCAAACAAAATTCAATTCCTCTTGCAGTCGGCGCCTCTGTCCCCCACACCCACCTGGCCACACCTAGCTAGCTTCCCCTAGCCACTAGTACTACCATTCCTTTGATCGATCTCCATCCCAACACAGTGATACTAGTACTACTACTGGAAGAGTAGTACTACTACCTTCCCTATCCTAGCTTTACTTTTTCGTTCTCCTGCTCGATCGATCGATCACAGGTTGTGTTTCCTGATGCTATAAATACATGCACATCCATCGTCTCTTGTCCAGTCCACACAGCCAGTGGCATCTCAGTCAGAGGAGAGCACTCTTCGATCTCTTCTTCTTCTTCTTCTCACTGCATTTTGTCTCTCTCCCATCCCAGGCAGCAGCCACCAAAATGGATGTAAGTGATGATGTCTAATGCATGTTTTAGCCTATCGATCGTGCAATGATCCAATATGTACATCATCTGGGTACGTGCAGACGGCGAGGCGGCGGCCGCGGCGGGTGCCGGCGTTCGGGGAGTGGAACTACTACCACGGCGGGGACGAGCTGCCGTCGGCGGCGGCAGCCGGCGGGGCGCCGGACGACCAGGAGGCCAGCAGCGACGTCTGGTTCAGGTACTCGCCGGCCCCGCGCAAGCCGGCGCCCAAGAAGGCCAGGAGGAGGGCGGCGGATAATCGCCAGAAGCCCGTCGGCGGAGGCAACAAGCGGAGACCGGCGAGGACGTCGTCGTCGGACTCCGGGGCTGCGACGGCGGCGTCGAACACGCCTGCCAAGCTGCAGCAGGCCGCCGCCACAGCGAAGGTGGCGGTGGTGCGGCGGCCGCCGGCAGTCGATGCCGACCTGTACCAGGTGCCCCCGCCGGACTTCCTGCCCGGCGAGCCGATTCGAAGGGTACTTACTTATGCAGATGCTACTCGATTGCCATTTCTACTTTGCTTTTTAGCAATTAATTGATAGTAAATGATACTTTGCTGTGTTGTGTAATTCGCTGCATGCAGAAGAAGGCAGGCAGGAGCATGTGGATGGGCTGCTTGGGCCTCAGCTGCTGAACTGCATCACGCAATCACCTAAACAAACTAAAGTCTAATTCACAGTGTATTTTTTTTCCAATTTTTTTCTAATCTTGATATCTACATAGGAGTCGTATCTAGGAGTAGTAGTAGTTAACTTATTTAAGTTTATCTTTGCGTTGTTTTTTGGTTGATTTCATAGCTAGTTTCTGATCCTCAAGTACTAGTACTACAACTGCACTGTAATTTACTACTAGTAGTAGTTGTTGGATTGTGTAACTGTCATATTGTCCTGTATCTGTGAGGCCGGTAAGAGCGCGGTGAGCTGGACCGGTGCTACGCCCCTCCACGTCGGATTTGTGCGTACGTGGAGCGAGAGCACGCGCCCAACTAGAGCACCTCGCCCTCTAACTGAGGCACGCGGTTCCTTCTCTAGCGAAGCCACGCGCGGCAAGAAACCGAGGCGTGGGGCAGAGGAGCAACGCAGAGGCACGCGTGCTGTGGGCAGCGTTTCTTCGCTGCCTTGTGCCCTCGCGCCGATTCCCCCGGAAGAAATCCCCGATTCGCCCTCGAGAAGTGTCGTGGCGGAGAAGACCAGGAAGAAGAGAAGGCTGGAGAAGCGGAAGCCGCACAAGAAATTGAAGTCATCACAGATCGAATTCAACAATTATCACAGATCGGATTCAACAAGATGAAAAAGAAAAAGAAGAAAAATCATCACAGATAAAAAAAAATCATCCCGCTCCCTGCCATGGCCGCCGTCGTGGCGCTCTGCGCCGCCTCCTACCTCCTCGGCCGCGCCCTCCCGACCGCCGCCGGCTCCTCCATGGCTTGCTTTTGCTCCTCCTCCTCCTTCCCTGCAGCAAAGAGGAATCAAATCACACAAAAACAGCTCCTTTCTTCCTCTAGGCTTTGATTTCTCCTTACCTCCGTGAGCTTCTTGAGGGGGTGAGGCTCTCGATTGGGGAAACAAGAACCACACCAAAAGCAAAACAAACAGAGAGAAAGCAAGAACCACACCAAAACAGGCTGTCCACTCCCGCCGCCCCCGCCGCTCCCGAGTCCACGCACCCGCCTATTGTCCATCTCCATGGCGGGTGGCGGCGAGGCCGGTGGTGGTGGCCGAATCAAGGGGTCCGCGCCGCCGCACGAGACGCGAGGCGAGTGGAGGCGCGGCGAGGCGAGGAGAAGCGGTGCGGCGCAGCGAGGAGTGGAGCCGACGCCGGACGAGGAGGAGGAGCGGAGCCGGCGCCGCCGGACGGGGAGGAGGCAACGGGAATGGCGACCGGGAGGAGGAGAAAGCGATGGAGGGGAGAGTGAGGAGAAGACGAGTCGAGGGTAGGTGGGGAAATTATTTCCCCCACTACCCGTATCCGCGAGCCCGAGATCACGCCCACTGTGATGTCGGTTACCTCCTATACTATATTCATCCAATTAAACCACACAACTAAAGGTGCTTATTATGTGAGATGGGTGTTTTTGAGATAACTTTTGAGGCTAGGGGTACAGGCCCACAGCTTGCACTGTGAATGGCCTAAAGAACCTTCACATGGGTAATAATAATCTTAGTTTGCATTGATAGAGTAGGATTTGACGCCAGATGAAATCCTTAAAAAAAAGACTGATGTTCCTCAGTGCTAAGGGGGTGTTTGGGAGAGAGGGGCTAAAGTTTAGCCCCTCTCTCAAAAACATAAGTCCCTGGGAGAGGGGCTAGCCCCTCTCTCAGAAACATAAGTCCCTAGGGCTAAACTTTAGCCCCTCTCTCCCAAACACCCCCTAAGTGCTCATGGAATTGGAAGGCGCATGCTTGGTTTGGTTTCTTGGGAAGGTGGCCCTCCGCGTTTCATGCACGCATCATGTTGTTATCAAACTGGTCTCTCCTGCCACACTTTGAATGATAATGTGACGTGTTTGACTCTTTTCAAGGATGTCACACATGTTACCAAGACAAGAAAAAAACAGAAGAGGATGTCACACCACCATTCTTTTACTAGTAGTTTTCTTCCACTCGAGTCACAGCGTACAGATTTTCTTTCCAAGATCTGTCAGAGCTCTTGGTACTCGCTGCAATCCTTTAAATGAAACGATCTCAGTTCACGACATAAAACCCCATTCCCCATTAACCAGCTAAATTTCCATGAGCAACATCACCTACAGTCCCATCATTTGGCTCATAAGAGGAAAAAACGAAATGGTATATTTGCAAATAAAAATTAATATGTAAATAAAACTTTTACATATACGTTCTTAACGATTAAAAAACAAAAGCTGAAAAATAAACTACGATAAAAAAAATCCAAAATCAATTCTAAATTTAAAGTTAAAAATTAATTTTTGCCTGATAACTATAAGCATTGGAGAAAAGATAACACCGCTAGATACAACCAAAATCAATTGATACTTAATGAATTAATTTTAGAGTTCCTTTTATCGTAGTCAATTTTCTAGTCTTGTCCTTAAAAGCACTAATAGAGTCATAGTACAATCATAATAATTTACCTATAATTCTTTTTGGGTTGTTTCATTTAACTATAAACTAACAACATAGTAAACGGTAAATTAAAAAGGTGTTTTTTATCTCCCGAGGGGATGTACTCTCGTTTTGTGCGGGACGCTTGAAAAGTCAGTACAAAATTGAAAAAAAATTAACAACATAAATCAATGTGTGATCTACAAACATACAAATTCAAATTTAACTTGTACAAGTAAAAAAATAAAAAATGTATCTGTAAATAGTACTATATAGGTTGAATTTGAATTCACATGTTTGTACAATGATGTAGTTATCTCATACTGATCTATCATGTCAAAAATTTTTAACTTTTTTTGTAAAATGTTTCCTCACCGAAAACACAAAAGAAGCCAAGCTAGTGATCAGATTTCGTCTGGCAGGCAGCACATCACTAGATCCTACTACCCTGTTTCTCGATTCTGCTGGATTCAACGCCCCATGGCCCCCATTCCTCCCCCTTCCCTCGATCCTTTCCCTGCTTCACGAAGCTTTTTCCCACACTGCAAAAAAGAAATGGGTTTATGTCCCCACTGCAAAGGTGACTTAACTATCACCCTTGGGCAAGTTACATGAATGAAATACAAAATGGTCAATTAGCTAAATGACAAAACAGAGATGTGACTCCCCTTGGTAAAATTTCTACTTCTATCTTCAAATAGCAGGCGCAGGCAGCAGGCTAGCATCCTTAAGCTTGTGTTCGGCAACTCTCCCTCCAAACACGTAAAATAAAGTGATTCATTAGCATATAATTAATTAAATATTAACTAATTTTTTTTTTCTAAAAAATAGATTAATATGATTTTTTAAAGTAACATTCTTAGAAAGCATACGTGTGGAAAACGAAGGTGGTGTGGTTGGGAGCTCAAGCTGCCAAACGCAGCCTTAGGAAGTTTCACACTATGCCATGTTTAGTTCACCCCCAACTACCCCCAACTTCTAACTTTACATAACATCATATTACATCTAAAACTTTCCTACACACATAAACTTCCAACTTTTTTTCCAAACTTTCAACTTTCTCTAAACTTCCAACTTTTTTCAGAATATACATTCCTTATCAACCGATATTACAGCTACCACTTTTGTTTCTGATACCATGAAAACATCATCATAAGCACTTTCCCATTTTTCTGCTCTGGAACAAAATCATATCTCTCTGCCCATGTATCTATGATCAAATGTCAGGAAATTCCTCTCCTCTCGCTCACTGAATCGCTGCGAACTGAAAGTGTTTCGGACGCGCTACAGTAAACAAAAGAATTTTTTCAGCGAGCAGAGGAAACAGAGTTTTGGCACTACATTAACTTCTTGCAGCATTTTTATTCTTCTCCTTTTATTCACCTACTAACTGGAGTCTGTTACATGCATAACAACAGCCAAAACGAAATCACCGGCCTCAGATCTGACAATGCCATCCCATGTCCACTAACTGAATTTCCAATACATCGGACTATCTTCAGCAGGCTCTGAACATGCACAAAAATGACAACGGCTAGTGCATCTAAACTGAACGAAGTTACTGAAATGAAACCTAAAGAAACAAAACAACTTCGCAACAATAACACTCTGACAATGGTAGAGGTACTGACTATAAAGTTTAAGGTGCTAAATGTATTTTCATGCAATGCTTAGGGTAGTATTATTATTGTAATCTCAGACGAGCATCAAATCAGCATTAACCTTAATTTATGATCCAGGATAGGAACAGCATAGACACCATATTCAAAGTAAAGCATAAAAATAGCAGTGCATGTTACTGCAGCATGCACTGGTCATTTTAAAGTTACAGAAACGAAAATACCGGATCATAGATTTTAGTGCTTATGAGACATATATTTCAGTTTTCTTCCTTCCCTTTTAAATTTGTAGTCTGGGTATCACAGCATCAGCCGAATCCATTCCTCTAGAGGCACCGGCTTTTGTCCCGCTTCCAGATAATGTTGTGGGTTATCCAATATTAGTTTCCTGCCCCAACATCATGTAAATAAATTTACAGTATTCCATCGCAATTGAAAACAATCGTCTTTTCTGCAGTACTCTTCCCCCATTCTATGCAATCGATTGGGAAAAATGAAGTTGAAACGGAACAAACTCTACCCGGACATAACGAGTATTATCCCTAGTGACTGGGTCAAGTACTTGAACATTCGAAACATGATCTTCAGCTTCAGTTGAGAAAATCCCATCTCCAAAAACATTAGCACACAATTATTAAATACATTCTTGTAAACTAGGAAGGTTGCCCGCGTGGATGTGTGGGCACCTTATTTAGTGGTGTTTGAAATGTTGTGACGAATGTTTATGTATATTTTTTTTTCAAAAAAATATTTTTTACTCTTCTAAATCTATGTTTATAAAAAAACATATAAATGCTCCATATATATCAACCGTTGATTTGTTCTAGGCAATGAACAATTTAGCACAGCACAATATGAATGGGATAAATCCATCTTCATAAAGTTGAAGTTGTGTTGTGTACAATATAAAGTTGTAGCTCATCAGAGAAACTTGACATGGTGATGGCGATCTCCTGCAACCGCCACAGGTGCATCGTAGAATTTTTTTCCTTTTCTTTTAGTTTTGAGGTTCTGGTTAATTATACCAATCTAATCTAACGGTGGAGTTCCTGGCTGTTCTCTTTCGATGAGGTAAATCCAATAGCCTAAAATAACAGATCATCAATTCAAGTGAAAATCAAGGATGAGATGTTTTTCCTTATATCATAATTTATATAAATTTTTAATTTATTAGAGCATCATGAGATGTCTTAGGAATGTATACTCGATGCCACATGATGGTTTAGAAGCGTTTGTAAAAAGTTTAATAGATGTTTATATAAAGTTGTGTGTTTGTGCAACTATATTATCTCCCCTCTACTAAATTTACAATAATAATAAAAAAATGTACAAATGTGTTTGTAGAAGATTTTTGCATTGTGGATATAACGTTATCATATTATACTTTTTTCTTTAATTAATGAAATAATTTGTCATGACATCACAAAGGGGTGCAGAGTGAGCTTCGAATGATTTTTTTTTAAAAAAATATATCTAACAACCTAAAACCAAAATTTAAGTAGAAATCAATGGTCGAATATTTTCTTTTGGATTTTCTATAATTTAAGAGTGCCAGGTAGTTATTTAGAAATATTTGTATGATGTTTAGTGTACTATAAAGAGAGAACAGAGGAAGAGCTTGCTCGATCTAGAAGGTTGATGTCTATCTATAGATAATTTTAGGCCCATAATGAAATAATAATAATAATTTTAGTTATCATGGAAATAAAATAGAAAGGAATGAAGGAAGGGTAGGTTAGGTACATGCGTGAGAACACAGCACAGAGGCATGAACAGATGAAGATTTTTCTTAAGATAGATCTCACGATTTAAAATAATGGGTTCATTGATTTAAATGAAAATCGACGATGGAATTTCTCTATTTTATTAGAGTGCCACGTGACGACTCGAAAGTCAAAGTGTTTATAGGATGTCACGTGGCGGGTTAGGAGCATTTGTAGGAAGTTTAATAATTTATAATTATGATCATCCAGGTATCTATAAGCAATACATATGTACATACATAAATATTGCTAAGATAAATGTAATAGTAGAAAATAATTGGTCGACCACATTTAAGTGGAAATCGATGGTTTTTTTATTTTTTTTTCTTCATAATTTATATGATTTTCTCTAATTTATTGGAGTGTTACTTGACGGCTTAGGAGTTTATTTAGTTGTCGGTTATTAAAACACAAAGAAAGTGGCTTAGGAGCTTATTTAGTTGTCGGTTATTAAAACACAAAGAAAGTAATTATTAAGACTATAGTTCCATATGACAACTTTTTTAATTAAAATATAGGTAATATGGATGTTATATTTTTTAGATAAGATACGTTATATACTTTATAAAATTATAAATAGTGAACAACTGAAGAAAATAAAGAGGTAAGGAATGATCGCTTCTTTTCCAACCGTGGGTGCAAATGTGCATACATAATTTCTTTTCTTTTTATTTTTTCCAATCAATAGTTTTCTATTTGTTTTCCTTTAGCAGATAGTGTGTAGGTAGTTTCCTTATGTACGTTTGTGCGTACGTGCGGGGACTCTTGGATATGGGCCCGTGGGGATATGAGAGGGAGGTGGAAAAACAAATTTGATAGTAATTAAAAATGTGGGTCTAGCTGTTTATTAAAATGATACATGGCGTTTTAGGAGTGTTTGTATGATTCTCACGTGGCAACTTAGGAACGTTTGTAGGAAGTTTCATAGACTTTTAGTATACTATAATAAAATTAGCTGTATGTATGGAGATGCACTTGATAGTGCATTGGTAAACAGTGATGTGTGGTGCATTGGTAAGATGGCATCCTAACACACTCACAATTTCTTCTTAGAAAAATATTGGGTTAATTAGATCCATGCCACTATAAATTTACCAATTTAAAAAAATGCTACTACTATTCTTAATATCGGGTGCGTGCCATGGAAATTTTGTAAAATTTGACCCATGCCACTCCTTCGTGATTTCTGTTTAACACCACCTCCGTCAACTCCAACTCCGGTTAGCACCTCTGTTCCTTCTCCAACTCCAAATCCTGCAGAGCTGCTCGGTGAGGTTTCCGGCCGCATGACCTCCGACGCGGACTTGCTCCACATCCATCAGGTGTGCGCCCATTGGTGCGCCTCCATAGCTGCCGTTGGCTGCCGGCCGGCTACGTGACATCGCGCGTTGTCAGCGCCATCAGCGAGGACTACTCCTTCTGGCTCCCCCATCGTGGTGGCGGCGGCGGCGGCCAGAGGATCCCCTGCTTCGGCGACGCGCGCCGGCGGTGCTCCCCGTACTGCTGCGGCACGCCGCGCCGCACTCCCCGACGCGGTTCGTGATGCCTCCGCTGCCCCGCTGCCGTACGACCTCCACCACCGCGACGCGCCATGGCCACCGGCGTGTGTCCCGTTTCCCCTTCGTCAACTTCAACGCCAACCATGCGTGCGAGCTGGCCAAGCAAGACAACTACCTGCTCACCGTGCACATGGTCGGCAATATGGCAGCAACCTGCAGTACATAAAACAAGGAAAAGACCGCGCGAGTGATGCATTGTGGCGGGAACGCTTATGCGACGCGCAGTCGGAGTCCGCATCAATTTCCGAATCGGATTCCGTCGATCTCCAATATCCAAGCAAATCTTCTTCTCCCGCCGCCATTAAAAGCAGAGCAACGGCCGTCCCTCCCTCGCTTCGCTTCCTCCCTGCGCAATTCCACCACGCGCGCAAACCATCCCTTTCGATCCAACATGGAGAAAGGCAAGCTCGATTTCCTCCTCGAGCTAGGGTTTCGCTTCAACCCGTCGCCGGAGCAGGTCGTCACCTACTACCTGCCATGCCTCGTCGCCGGCCAGCAGCCCAAGGACACCGAGGGGTGCATCCACAGCGCCGACGTCTACGGCGCCGACGAGCCCAGGGACCTCGCCGGCAAGTACGCGCCCGTGGCCAGGAGCTCCAACGGCGACCGGTTCTTCTTCACCGGTTGCAAGCGGATGAAAGGGAAGTTCTCCCGCTCCGCCGGGGGTGGCACCTGGGTCTCTCAGTCCAGCAAGGATCTCAAGAACAGGGAGGGGATCAAGATCGGCGAGGTCAAGAACTTCCGCTTCAAGAAAGATGGCAAGAACACGGATTGGTTGATGGAGGAGTATCACCTCTGCGGGCAAGAATCCGGTGATGTTGTCGAGCCCGTCGTCTGCCGGATTTACGTCTCCCCTAGGGCTGCTCCTGATTCGGTGGCGCACCAAGAATCAGCTGTCCTGCAGCCTCAAGAACCCGCGCCGCTGCCGGTTCCTGCAGCACCAGCGCCGCCACGACAAGTGCCCGTGGTCACGCAGCAAGCGCCGCCGCCGCCGCCACCACTTGTTCCGGTGATCACGCAGGACGCGCCGCCCCTGAAGAGGCCCGCGCCGGTCGCCGCGCCGCCGTGCGCCAAGAAGATGAGAGGCGATGTCTCGGCATTCCCTGTGGTGCGCCAGAGCTGCGTGGCGGCGCCGCGATGTGCGCCACGCGTCGTGGCACCACCGCCGCGTCATCCACCCATCCAGACCTATCCGACGGATCCGTTCGAGTCAGCGCCGCTGGATCCGTTCGAGCCGCCGCCAGCAGCTGCCTCGGTGACCGGCGGACACCACACGCCTCAGCCGTCTGTCCCTGTCCCTGCGACGCCAGAGCAAGGGTTTTCACTGGCAGCTTCCAATAGTCCAGAACTCGATCCGGCTAACATCGGCATTGACATGGACGAGCTTATGAGATATCTGGGCAATACACCATTGGACGGCGTTCTCCCTTCCCAGCTATTTGTTCTGCCCACCAACGACGATGAAGACGTCGAGCTCGCCAAAGTACTAGAGGACGGGCTACAAGGAGGAGGAGGACGGCAATGGCAATCCACCGCTGTGTGTGACTCCTCCTCCTCCGCGACCGGCATCTTGGCCCGTCATGGCGCCACCGCCGCCTCATCCACCCATCCTGACCTGTCCCAAGGATCCGTTCGAGCCCAATGATGATGAAGACGAGGACGAGAACGATTTTGCGAGCATGCTAAGACGCTGTGTGTTCGCTCCTTCTGTCGCGGAAGAGGTGGATTTTGGAGGGATGTGAGTACTGTGAATTTGGATATGGAGTTTGTCCAGATTCATAGAATTAAGATATCCCTCTAAAATATCTTATATTTTGAGACGGAGAGAGTATGCACAGCTTACTTTGTAATTGAATTGTTCTTGTGGTGTTCTAAGAATCCAGAAAATGAATTAGAAGTCAGAAGTTGGTGTTGGCAACTTTTTTGACAAGTTGACAAGCACGATCGCAGCACCTTAAGCCTTGCGGTGATCCTAGAGTCGCCAACCACCTCGATCTAGCAAAGAGCTAAACCTAGGTGGGTTTTGATAACTAAACCGGCTAGCGGAGCCGATTTCTAGATAACTACCCGTCTCGTGGGCAAAACGGAAGGTTTTCGGGACAAACCTACAAAGAGGTATCGCACTCTCGCAGCGGCAGCGGACGGTTTACGGCGCAAACCGACAAAGATGGACAAACTAAGAGAAAACTAAAAGCAATATGAAAAAAACGATTCGATTGATTGATTGTAGATTGATTTTTTACAATGAACCGGCCATGTCCCTTATATAGGGGTTGGTCTTACCCTCTACAGGCCCTCCTCCACGTCCAACTCGGGGTAGAAACAAAAGGAAACCCGAAACATGCCTTCCCGAGCAAGGAAACTTCAAGACCTGATAAAACAGAGTCGGACTCGGACCTGCCGGTCAGACCGGCCCTCAACCGGCGGTCTGAGCGCCCAACACACGGCGGTCTAACCGGCTCACTTCGGAGGAAACCGGTAGACTTCCAAATTTTGGCAATATTTCCTATTTTAATCCTAGGTGCCAAATTTGGATGCAAACAGTTGGAAAACCCAGCTTGTATCTCAGAAGAAGTTAGGTACCAACCATCTACTCCCCAAACAAACCCTAATACTGCAGACAAATCTGTTTTGGTGGTTGTATTTCAGGCTCAAACCTTTACTAGATGCACATCATAGCTCACTGTCAGTCTGTCATGTGTCTCGTAAGTTATCTATTATACATAGACGCACATAATACATTGTTTCTACATATGTCATGCGTATGGTCCAAATAATAATAAATCACTCGAATAAAAATTTGATCATAAGTGCACATGCAATATGATGCAGCCATTATTCGTGCAATGCAGTTTGTGCGTTATTAATATTAGTTATCGATAATATATGGGGCCAATCGAAATGCTAAGGAGAAAACTTACTCAATGGCACCAACCAGCTGCTTAACCACTGAAACTGAAGGAAATGCCATCTTTGTTGCAGAAGTTAGAGCATCTCCAACAGTCTCTTCAAATCCCACTCTCCAAATATCTATTTAGCCAACCCTCCATTTAATTTGGCAAGTCAAATTTGTTTTTACTCCAACAGCCTCTCCATTCATGTCACGACCGGAGTTTCTATCCAAAATTCCAAACGCTTACATGTGTGTCGGAGAATGAACTCCTCCATCAGGGGACCGTGAGGCCCCCCTTTGTGAGTTCGGCCGGGGGCAGCGGGTGAGATTCGAGGGTTTGGTGAGCGAAGCTGTGTGACCTTCAGGGGGTTCCATCCCCAAAGACGATGAGACAAAAGGGGTTTATACAGGTTCGGGCCACTGAGAAGCGTAATGCCCTACTCCTGTGCTTGATTGATTGAGTGTAGAACACCAATGCTTGGGGTTGCGAAACTCAAGCGCCAGTTCGCTTGGGAGTCCCCCCCCTTCTCCCACTACTAGGCCTGGACCTCCTTTTATACTTCAAGGGGTTACCACATGGGCCCAACAACCTAACCTAGCTCCATGGAGAAGGATTACAATCTTTGCATTAAATGCATGTCTTGTCTCTTGACTTGGGAAGCAAGCGCACGTCATCTTGATGATGAGGCCTGTCAAATCTTGCCGCCTGACACGGGGGGTGCCCCTGTCAGTCACCATTTAATGGGTGAGGACTTCTGGGCTCCTATTACACCGGGAAACGGGAGCCTTACTTTGACCAGAGCGGGAGGACCGACTCCGGCTGGGATAAGAGGATGAGAACCTCTCACCATTATTATTTGATGGGACATGTCAGGCTGCACGTCGCCTGACACACGAGCAGCGTGCAGACGCACTACCCCAGTCCCATCGGTCATTCGACCGGTCACAGACCGGTTGAGTGCATTGCACACCGCATTAAATGCGGCGTGGCGCGACTACTCGGGCCGCCATAAATGCGAGTAGGTGGGCACCTGGAGGCAGACACTTAACCCACCGTACATGGTGACCTAGAGAGGGGGTCGGGGGAGCCCGACCCCTAGTCACGGGAGGGGGCGGCCGCCGCCCGACCTCGGGCCCGATCCCCCCTCGGGGGAGAGCCACGTGGCGCCTGGGGCAGCCTTCTCCCTCTAGTCTCGGCCAGAGAGTGGCCGCGGCCCCACCTGGGGCCTGACTCCCCTCGGGGGAGGGCCACGTGGCATCGGGGGGCAGCCTCCTCCATCCAGTCTCTAGGAAGGAGTGGCCGCCACCCTACCTCGGACCTAACTCTCCCCTCGGGGGAGGGCCACGTGACATCGGGGGGCAGCCTCCTCCGTCGAGTCTCGGCCAGGGAGTGGCCGCCGCCCTACCTCGGGCCTGACTCCCCTCGGGGGAGGGCCACGTGGGTTTGGGGGCAGCCTCCGTATCCTAAGCTGGGAGGGGGCGGTCGCCACTCCACCCGGGCGTCACCCTCCTCAGGGAATGCCACATGGGTTTGGGGGCGACCTCCTCACTCTAAACATGATACCCCCGGGTCCATATCACCGACAATGTGTGTTAAATCCTCGTCTAGGAATCAACCGAGGCACACAATGATAAAATGATAATAGAGTACTATTAAACAACTAATTAATATTCGCAAATAATAAATTATTACAGAGGTAGATAGTTTCTCTCAAAAAATAAAATTCTACGCAGCGAGAAATAAAAACAAACTACGGAACAGCTATGACGACTCCACTCCACAAGCAACTTAACCCGGACCAAGCCTAGTCCTCCAGATCATCACCTTCACTGAAATACTCCTCCTCTGATAAATGAATATTGCAAGAATGAGCATATGACATACTCAACAAGCCACACAGCAAATACGCAAGTGCACAAGATAACAAAGGATGGCATAGTAAAGGTCATTTGCATAAACAACATTTAGTAAATATTTAAGAGAATAGTAAAACAGTTGAATAATTAAGCAGTATTAAATAAACACTACACAACACACCCGTGTTGCATAGGCCCTACCTCATCCGAACAACCAACCCCGGTTGTACAAATCAAACCTCCATACCAGGAATATACCATTCCAAACCAGGAGTTAAATTAATTACCACAATTACCATTAATGAGTAGTGTGGGACTAATCACAAAAAACATTGTTAAACTCACCCATAACCGCGGGCACGGCTATTTGAATAGTTTTACTTTGATCAGAGGTGTACCACTGTACCCACAAGACACAGCTCCACAACATGTCACCACGCGCCTCAGTACCACCACGGTACCTTGGAAAGGAACTGTGACAATACCCCTTTCACAACACAACTCACCATAGTGCACCGTTCCTGGATCATAATCTCCCCCTCAAAACCAGAAGCAATGGACTCCCCAGCGACCCCCACGGACTTCTCGCCGCTTCACAGTCTGGCACACCATAATGAATCATGCTATACAAAGGATAAAGCCGTTGCCCATGCTGGCTTGTGGTTGGCACGGTAAATGTTTCACAACATTAGCTCGCGAACCGGTCCTTAATTGTCATGAGCACAACCATCAAAACCATATGCTCACAACCCACCTTTAACCAGGTTTTTAATTATCAATTAATTAACATAACACGATTAACCATCGTGAGCTACCATTTAATGTAACCATAATTAATAATGTAGTATATATGATTCATCCCATTAATGAGCTATTGTTTCTAAGCATGGCTAAGCAAATATACATATAGCATTTAGCTGAACCAATACAATATATAAGGTCCAAGCTAATCAAATTATAACCCATATGAAAATAAAGTCATCTTCGGCCATTATTTAATTGGGAAAAGTTCACCACCCGATGACATTAAAAAATAATGCATAAGTTGAAATAAAACATTAGCTTTAAACGGGTTCAACATGTTCAAAGGGTTGTTTGGGATCTGTGTGACTTGCCTTAAGCTTCCACAAACACTTCCGAACCTTCCTCAACGAAAGCGCTCTCCTCGGGAACGTCAGAAAACTAAAGCAAATAGACAAAATCAACAAAACAGTACAAAAACAAGCATAAACAGTATATGTGGATATTTTTAACATGTAGATCTTGATTTTAGAAAAATTTAACAACTTGAACCACTCGAATCGGAGTTACGATGATTTAGTTATGAATTTCCGAAGTTTAATTGATTTGCATCTAATAAAGAAAACTAAAAGAAAAGGAAATATGACGTCATGATGACGTCATCACCGCCGGCATGACGCGGGCGACGACCTCGCCGGCGCTAGAGAGGTCGGCCAGGCTATCCAAGGGCATCTGCACGTAGAGGGCGACGACGCGAACTCACCGGTACTAGCAAACACGACGGACGGCGACGAACGGCGGCCGGCGGCGAGCTCTAACGGCGGCGTGGCTCGGGTCGGTGGCGACGACGGCGTTCCGGCGACCGGCGACAGCGGCGAAGGGGCAGTCGGGGTAGCTCTCCTCCGTGCGCACCCGATGGTGGCGACTGGAAGCGGCTGAACGGCGACCGGCGGCGGCGGTGGCTAGGGCAGTGTGGCGGCGGCGCTATGGGTGACGAGGGGGCTCGGGAGTTGGGGCAAACGAAAGAGGACGCCAAGGGGATGCTATATATAGGCTTGGATTGAAGAGATCGGACTCCAACCGAGAGGAATCGAAGCCGGAAAATCTTCGGGTTAGTTTGGAGAGATAAACTCAAACGGACTCGATTTGGTTTATCCGGGAGAAATTGGTCTCCGAAACCTTAGGGGAAAGGAAGAGGATAACGAGGAGAGTATTTCACCTCAACTAATCGGACTTGAGGGGAAGCGAGTGCGACGAATTTGGTGGGGGATGGCGGCGGCTCGGGCTCGGCTAGCTCGGCCAGCCAGCTGGAGGTTGGGGAAACATCCGACATGTGGGCCCCACATGTCGGTGGCCTGAGAGAGGACGGGAGGGGCGGCGGCTTGGCTGGGCCGGCGTGGGCCGCTCGGCTCGCGCGAGGAGAGAGGGATGTTGGGCCGAATTCGGCCCAACGGCTTAGAGGAGGGTTTTAAAAACTTTTTCAATTAAAATAATTTGTGAAATGTTGTTTCATTTATTAAAAATACTTCTCTTGCTCAAATAATTCCCAGAAAAATCTAGAAAATAGATAAACAAGCAAAGTATTTAATGAAATTTTATCTAGCTCAATTTTATGTTGAAAATTTTCCTAGATTATTAGAGTTTAACTTGGAGGCTTTTAAAGTAATTTCTAAAAATGATTTAAAATATGCATTATTAATTTAGGCGATTTTTAGGGCGTGACAATTCATCATCTCTATTCTGAGTGTATGACAGCGGGACCCATATGTCAGCCTCTATACCTTTTCTTTTCACTGATTATCCTACCCTCATCTTCCCTAAATTCCCCTTTCCTTTTCATGGCGGGGCGGTGGTGGCGGCCTGCGGCGACGGCAGGGCGGCGGTGGCCGCGCGCGGCGATGGCGGGGTGGCGGCGGTGGGGCGCGACGACGACGGGGCAGCGGTGGTCTGGCGCGACGATGACGGGGCAGCGGTTGGCCGGGCGGCGGCCGCGCGCGGCGACGGCGGGGCGGCGGCGGTCGGGCGCGACGACGGCAGGGCGGCGGTTGTTGGGAGCGGCAACGATGGGGTAGCGGTTGGCTGGGCGGCGGCCTTCGTGCGCGGCGACGACGGGGCAGCGGTTGGCCGTGTGTGGCGACGACGGGGTAGCGGTTGGCCGGGCGGCGGCCTTCGTGCGCAGCGGCGGCGGTCGGGGACAACGACGACGGGATGGCGGTGGTCGGGCGCGACAACGATGGAACTGGAGGGAGAAGAGTAGCACGGGTAGAGGAGGCCTGGAGATGGGATAGCCAGCCTAGGAGGCTGGCCAATATTGGCCAGTGGGTGGGCTTGGATGGAGAGGCAGTTAGCTTGGAGAGTTGAATAGAGAGTCTGTTGGAGGAGTGTTTTCGATTCATTTGTCAAATTTTTAGCTTGGAGAGCCGAGTAGAGAAGCTGTTGGTGCTCTTCGTCAGGTTCAATCTTTGAGCTATCCCTACTGGTCAGGGCCAGGATTATATCTAGCATCTTCTGGAGTGTTAGATTGTAATAATTGGCTGTAGCTCTTTAAGCAAAGGTCGGAATGTTTTCCATTATCTAAAGAAAAATATGGGACCGGAACAAAGAACCATATATACTCCATCCGGAGTATATTATAAGATGTTTAACTTTTTTCTCAGTCAAAATCCTTTAGGTTTGATCAACTTTATAGAAAAAATTAGCAACACCTACAACATCAAAGTAATTTCATTAAATTTAACTTGAATATGTTTCAATAATATGTTTGTTTTGTATCAAAAAGTTATTATATTTTTTTACAAACATGGCCAAACTTAAAGAGGTTTGACTCAGAAAAAAGTTAAACAACTTATAATATGAAATGGAGTGTGCATATATATAGCTTATTTTGCAAGCCAGAAAGATTTTGATCTTTAGCAGTTTCAGGATCTTAGCATCTAACTTTGCATATATATGGAAAAGTTACAAGAATGGTTGGTAAGCACTAACCAAACACAATCACCACTTATTACTCTCGCAAACTCAACATTTTACTATGTTAGAGCCGACAGATCCACTAGAACTCAGATGAAAAACCCATCCTTACCACACTCCATAAAAGCATTAGTACCAATCCTGTATATAAAAATCTATTTGTCCAAATAAATATACGAAATGATATTGTCACTGATTCCTAATAAGAACGAGCAGTTCTTAGAAATTCAGTAGGTTGTATAATAGAAGCAGTTCGAATATATATGCATAATAAAATTAGGGGGCTGCTATACCACACAATTCTATTTGGACGAGATGATACTGAGCAGATATATATCAGATTTTGATACTTATCAGTTAACAGATTCTGATACTTATCGGCATGAGATCTGGTACTATTGATGTGAAATTACGTCATGAGTCTCATGACACAGAAAAGCCTAGAAGATTTGCTTAACTCCAATGCAGGTCCTGTCAATCAGGTTTAGGACGTGCCAATTAGTTTGATCCGGCAACTAACAAGATAGATAGATTGATGAACAAGGAGCCGATCAGCCAAAAACCCGATGTGATATAGCGAGGCTAACAGATGTCGATAGGGTTTTGATCAATCGGCTGTAGGCTTGATGTAGATTCAAATAATCCGATAAACAATAAGATTTATGCTTTCATCAGCTAAAAATAAACAATGCATAATCATCAATAATCTGCTTTTTATTAAATATACTCTTGATAGATCGGACATAACCGAGACAGTATAAGATTGAAGTTGATAAATAGAAATTTAATTAATGAGTATATAAATTTGAGTGTAGGCCGATACAACACTTAGAGAACATAAGAAGACAACTCATCGGCTAGAGTTCCGTTGAAACATTCCATAAAAATTTAGCGGCTTAGTATAAATTAACTTATTAATAGCAGTCTATGAGAACAGGCCTAATCGAGATAGTATAAAATTGGAGATAATAAGAAGAACCTATTTAGTCGATAAATCTATACAGATGTGATGGATATATCGATCTATCTAAAACAACAATATGATTAGAGAAACATCAACTTAGTCAAAATATCGAAAATAACCAAGAAAGTCCTAACTAAGCCGATACGACTCTAACGGCAACACAGTTCAAGATGGAATCAATATATCATATAGGTAATGCTTGTGTCAACCTAGATATAACACTGGACTTAACCGAGAAAGTTCTAGCCATGCAGATAAAAGTGAAGTTGGCGGACTTACTTCCTCACGGAAGATTGAACTGATACAGCCCAACTCAAAACTAAAAACTCACCGAAATAAAAGGTAATGATGCGCCAAAAGTACTTGTATTGATCCGTGGAGATAGTTTTCAAAGATCCTAGGTGTACATATTTATGCCCTCGGGTAAATACAAGTCCTGGTAAGACATTAGATAAAACTTCCTAAAGAGAAAAGGAAAATTACAAAATCATGCCTAATTAATAGATAGAATTAATTTGTCATGTCATGGTATTGGTCTTCACGGTTCCTCTTTGAATGCAGTATGATCTAGATAAATTTCCATCTTCCAATCGGTTCCTTTCCTTAACCGAATCCACTTAAGAAATGTACCAAATTTTGGTATTAACACATGCCTCCTAATGTTGGAGTATGACAACTCATGCTTCAAAATTATATTCTTCCTGCCTTTATGACTCCAAAATTTGTTCCTCCTTTGCCTCTTGTAATCAGCTTTCATGAGCCAATATTTTATGCATCAGATGAGCTAAACTCTCGAACTCTTGAGAGAAAAATCTTTCCTTTATAGAGCTTAACAAACCTTGAGATGCCAATTCTGCTAATCGCCTATCACTTAAGCTCAAATTATAGCATTAGCTACGAACATCAAGAAATCTTTGAATATATTCTGGAACCGATTCATCTACTCGTTGCTTAACCGATGTTAAATTTGTGAATTTCATCTCATTGATTCCAGTAAAGAAATACTTATGAAACTAGTTTTCTAGATCGGTCCATCTCTTGGTAGAATTTGAAGGTAATGGTGAAAACCATGTAAAAGCCGATCCAGATAATAATAAGGGAAATAATCTAACATTCAAACCATCCTTGACCGATACTTCTCCGCACTGAGCCAAGAATTGGTTGATATGTTCACCTATAGATATCTCCGCACTGAGCCAAGAATTGGTTGATATGTTCAACTATAGATATGTTGTCCTACCCTGAAAAGTTGGAAAATCTAGGACCCTGTATCGGTCTTGGCAGCTACAGGATAGGAAATTTAGCTTGTAAAACCTTTGGGCCAAGTACACTTCTAAACTCCAAATGAAATTCCATCTGTCACCACTAGAGCTTTGTAATATGAGTTCTAAAAGCTTGACCTCCAAATTGAGGAACTCCTCAAATGCCTTAGCTGACACAGGTAAGAGAAAGGAATCCTCCAAGGGTATGCACGGTTCTCTCGGTCATGGTCGCGCTGGTTTAGTGTGATCCTCAGGTCATGGGGTACTCGGCTTCTGTGCCCGTCGTCATGACCTCGGTCGTGGTGGTGGCAATGCTCGTGATGGCGATCAGTGTTGCGGTCGTGATTGCTGAATGATGGATCTTGACGGCGGCCTCTATCCTCTCGGTGACGTAGGCTTGACATTGTGTGGCCTCTGCTACGCTCAGGTTCTCGGCGATCCATGGTTTGACAGTAGATGACTGCCAGTGGGTGTCCTTGGCATCTCAGTAGTAGATTCCTCCGCTCGGCGAGAGCCCCCGGCTCCTACTGTCATGGCGATGATCATGGTGTTAAGTTTGTTCAGCGTCGGAGTCATGTCCTCAAGGGCATTGTCGAGTAATGTGACAGCTGCCACGACGTCCTGCTAAGGCGTAGCGAAGACATTGGTGTCATCTATGTAGGTCTGTATGATGTTATTGTTAGTGACACACCCACTTCTGATCAGATTGCGCTGCCTTCGTGCATGTTCCTCTTCTTCTTTGCGTGAGCATTCTTCTCGGCTTTTGCACGTTGCTCCTCCTGCTCCCTCGCAATACGGGCCTGCTCGTCTTCAGGGGCCCCGACCATGAAAACTTCAAAGAAGAGTGGAGAGTAGTCGTTGGTGAACTCGGAGTTGTTGATGCTTTCGGTGTCGAAGTTGCTATAGCCGTCCGAGAAGCTGACGCTGTTGATAATCTATGTAGTCCTATAGGATCCAATTGTTGAATCATAACGCTCACCTCCCGAGATCCGATCTTGGACTCGTTGAAATTGTGCATAGGTCAGGACCTAGGGGGAGGGAGACTGGTCTAGATCCGAACGTCACAGCGAGGGGCGACGGAAGTAGCATGGTGATCTGAGGATATATTGCTGAAGTGGTGCAGTTTCTCCCTAATTGGTTCGAATCTGACTCGAGGAGAGCGATCTTACTGAAGTAGTCGGAGATGAAGTCGAGGTCACCGAACCTGTTGGCTTGTCCTAGGGGGAATACGAAGTCGTCGGCTCCTGAAGTTGATCCCATTGCACTTGTCAGTGGAAAACTCAACGCAACCCCTATCTGGCGCGCCAACCGTTGATTCTAGAAATCGACAATGAGAAAAGGGGGTAGAACATGAGATCTAAAGTGGATGAGTAAAGGGACAAGATATAGACATGTTTAGGCCTTTTCAATGAGAAGTAATACCCTACTTCTGTTTTGGGGATTGTATCCACTGGGTGTTGTATTGATTTGACAATCAAGTTGTGCTTATTCCATTGAGAGGCTCCCTGCCCTCCTTATATAGGTTCGGAGGTCGGGTTACAAGGAGAAAAACCCAACCAAATACAGTATAAATTTCCTTGCTGGCAACTTTTTGTGACAAGTCGACAAACACGATCGCATCACCTAAACGCCTTGCGGTGATATGGAGTCGCCAACCACCTCGACCTAGCCAAAAGGCCAAGTCAAGATGGTTTTTTGTAGAAAAAAAGCTAAACAGGCTAGCGGAGCTGATTTAGAGATCAAAATCAGCCTTTAGGCCGATTTAGATCTATATGAGGATAACGACCCGTCTCGTGGGCAAATGGAAGGTTTTCGGGACAAACCTACAAAGAGGTGTTGCACTCTCGCAGCGGCGGCGGACGATTCATTGCGCAAATCAACAAAGATGGACTAAAACTAGGGTAAAGTAAAAAACATGGCTAAAAGTAAAGATAAAAGAAAAAAACGATACAAGTAGATTGTGTGTTCGGGGGTTACAATTGAACCGGCATTGTCCCTTGAATAGGGGTTGGTCTTACCCTCTACAGGCCCTCCTCCATGTCCAACTCGGGATAGAAACTAAAGAAAAACCCGAAACATGCCTTCCCAAATAAGGAAACCCAAGACCCGACGAAAACAGACTCGGGCTCGGACCCTGACGGTCTGACTAGCCACATACCTGCGGTCAGACCGGAGTTCAGGCCGCGGTCAGACCGCCCACATACCTGCGGTCTGACCGGTCTTGTGAAGGAAACCCGTCACTTTCCAAACTTTGGCAATATTCCCCTATTTCGTCCATAGGTGCCAAATTTGGGTGTAAACATTCCTTATACATTTAGATAAGTGTGTATGACTAAAACTTATGGAATATGCCTTGGAGTACAAGACAACACAACTTGCAAAGCCTAATCTTTTACATAATATACGGATCCGGCCCATCACCTATCTCTAGTCGAATAAGCTGTTCGTCTAGGCAATGGTCTATGTTTACATGGGAAAAGTCAAAATTGTTAAGTGTATGCAAGATTGTTGATTTGAACCTAGAAACTCATGGTGAGAGTAGAATCCCCTCGTCACCATGCTATCAAGTAGAGTATGCACAAATGTTTGTGCTAAATCTCATATGACATGGTAAAATTGGTCACCTCAAAATCTGAGAAGGCAGCGCCAATGAAATTATGGCTTAGAGCCATTGAGCATGACGATGAGCTAAAAGTCCATTTATGTAATTAGTTTTTTATTTATAAAATAAGTTTTTGAAATTGGACGTAATTGTGACATCCTGGCCCAATTAGGATTTGGCCTGTGTGGCTCATATGAGCTGTGTGCGCATGTTTAGTTTCACCTGGCTAGTTTAGTAAGGGTGGAACCAAATTATAGGGACTTGTCCATCCAACCATGCACTCCCAGGTTAACCCTTTTACAAGAAGCGAGAACAGAAGTGTAGATGGAGTGGTATGTGTAAGTAGGCCCTCCCGTTGGATGGGCTGGCTACACGGTCCTGGAGGGAGGGATGTTATAGTAATGTCAAAAATCGTGGGTATGATTTGTTGGATTTTTAGCTACCCACTTGCCGAATAATTTGGTTTTGCTCACGGATTGAAATTTCGGACCCCTTGGCATGCACCTATCTCGCTCGAAATTTACTGGTTTTTTTAATTTGTTTATATTGATAAAAAGTTATTCAAATTCATTCAAAATTTGTTTAATTCTAAATATTTTGATCCAAAATCTCTGAAATATCGATGCCCCATAGAAATGTATGAAATAAAATTGGAAAAAACCCTCGTTTTGCCAACACGCATCCCTCATTTTTTCAACTATCATGTCTTGAGCCTTCAACATTACATGATATTGTTGAAATAACTATCAAATGGGATATCCCAAGAACCCTATTATTTGATGTGCATATAAACGAAGATAGTAATATTTGAGAGAATATTCGCAAAAAGACTACCATAGAGGAGTATGTACAATAATAGATTATGGTTGGAAGACATTTTCAAAGAATATATCAAGGTCCAGGGAAAAGTAAAAGAAAAAGTCAGCGGATCAAGCAATTCTAAGGAAATGACTTGACATGTTAAGAAGTGCCTGAACGGATTGTGAGAAAGAATAAAGAAGTGCCTGAATGGAATGTGAGAAAGAAAATTTGGAATATGATGGACAAAACAGTCAAAGTCGTAGCAACAAGTTTACAGAACTAAACTCCTTTCAGCGGAATCTCGGGGACGGGATTCTCTTTAAGGGGGTGGATCTGTAACAGACTCAAAATTTCATGGAATTTTTTTTTTGCGAAATGTCTTAAGTCATGCTCTTCCCGATTCTTCTGTTGAAGTGATCTTGCCTTCTCTTAATTTCTTTTAACTTGGATTTAAAACTTTATTTGCAAAGTTAATCGCTTTCTTTTAAATTTTACAAAACTTTGTTATTTATTTTCTTTAATCTTTAACTTTGGCTCTAAATTATATTTCCTTTGAATCCATTCCCAAATATCTCTAGAGTACATGAATTGTTGATACCTTTCGTTTGGATCTCCACCTAAATATCCCCCGAGTCCATAAAATATCCTTTTCAATCCCCCTTTGAGTCAACGTACCCATCCTTAATTTAAAGTTTATCAATCTACCACCAATTCTGTTCCTGTAGAAATTCCCATCCACATATACTTCCGAGCCCATATCTATACTCCCACCAATATTTCCCCTTTGAAATCCCGTTCCTCCAAATTATCCACTCAAGATTTCAAAGTCTATTGTTTAGCTTGGGCCAATATATCCCCGATTGACCTGACTCTCTGTTATATCCCATTAACCATTTTTGTCTTTGGGGCTAAACCAGTATAACTCCCTTTCCGTTGGAATTTATTTTGGATCAACCCCAATCTAAACCTATCCGTGAAAACCTTTGTCTCCTTTTAATCGATCCAAAATATTATGTGGTCAAGTTCCTATTTTGATCAATCCACCAATTTGATTCCTATGACTTGATCACATTCTTGACACAAGAATAATATTATCACAAATATTGGAATGATTGCTCTTGTGCTAAGAAACTTATTTCCAATCCCTTCTATTCAAAATTTAACTTCTTTTAGCCACAAATAATTCACCGAGAATCCATACCACATATTTTGGAGGCTAAAATCTTAGTTATTTACCTTCATCTATTTTTGCCACCATCCCAAATTTATCCAAAGTTAGAAGTTAAATTATTACCTTTCCCGTTTGATTTTTAAATCTTTCGTGACAAGTTTTACATTTGGTCCTTATTTGAATTCTTTTAAAATTGGAGCATCTTTATTTTTATCCTTTTCAAAATTTATATCTCAAAATAAATATATTTGATTTTATTATAAAAATATTTTAAACTCCTTTTTGCTTTAAAAAACTTTATATTCTTCTTATAAAGTTCAAAAGACCCTCCAGCGTTTCTCTTTTAAATTTTATCTCCATTAAAATTTATTTAAAACCCTCCATTCAAAATTCCTTGGATTCAATTCCTTGACCAAGATTCAAAAAGTCCACATCCATCCATCCTTTTGTTTTCAACTCCTTTAAATTCCATTCCAAATCCTCTATACAAAATTATCAAAACTTCCTATTTATTTTGGGCCAATTTCCCTTTCTTTTGGCCCATTCCCTTTTTCTTTTCCTCCCTCCTTCTTGGGCTGCCGACCCAACTGAGCCGAAGCCCAGCCGAGCCGGCCCACAGCCGAGCCGACTTTTCCTTCTCTCTCTCTGTGGGCGCCACCGCCGCCGTCGCTTGCAACACCACGGCGCCGCCGCCGCTTCGCCATTCCCAACACGCCGTCGCCCAGCCAATCCGCCGCCGCCGCCTTGCCCAGCCAATCCGCCGCCGCCACCTCACGCCGTTGACGTCATCCTGCAAAGCAAACCGACGTGGCCAGCCAATCACCGAACGAGGCCGGCGTCGTTTCTTCCTCCTGCCCGCCACCGTCGTTGTGGCCAAGTCGCCGACCGCCTTTGCAAGCGAAGTTCTCCACCGCCTCTCGCTGCCTATAAAAAGGACAACGAGGTTCCCTATTCCTCCCCATAAACCGAGCTCCTAGAGCTTGGTCTCCCTTTCTCTCCTCATGACCGGCCACCACTACCCACTGGCCGATCTCCTCCCCCGTAGCCTCTCTTCCAATTCCCTTGCGCCATCGGGCTTGCCTCGCCGAGGTGAACTCATTTTTCCAGTTTCTCCTCTCTTTCCCCATCCGAAACCAACCACCACAGCCACCTTCTTTTGTTGCCGGAGCTGTGCTCTTGTTGCCGCCGTTCCGGTCATCCTCCTCTCTCCCTCTGCCTTCCTCCACCCTCCCCGGGTGCGTGATGCTCCGGAACACGCTTAGACGCCGCCGTCGAGGCCGTTCAACCACCGGAGCACCGGCGCCCTACTCCCTCCCTCTCCTCTGTGCCCGGCTGGAAGGAGAAGAGAAGAAGAAGAACGGGAGGAAGAAGAAGAGACATATGACAAGTGGGCCCCCTGCACAGTAACCTTTTTCTTTTATTTGATTTTAATTCAATTTCAATCTTTAGACACCCATATCTTTCCAACCACAAATCCAATCCCAGTAAGACTTTAACCTAAATTCATATAATTTCAAACTCTTCGTTTTGATATCAAATTTCTTATTTTTAAAATTTTATTTAAAATTCTTTATTTAAAAAAAACCTTTCCTTATTTATTTATTTACTTTCTAATTTTAAATTATTTTAATTAACCTTTAAAAATTATTTTAAATTTATTTGATTTACTTTATATCCCTTTAATTTTAAATTTATCGTTTAAAAACTTTTTTAAAATTTAATTATCCTTTAATTTCTTTAAATGCCCTTTTCTTTATTTTAAAATACCATTTTAAATTTTATTTCTTTAATCTATTTTAAACTTATTTATTTATTTATTTATTTCAAATTTCTTGATAATTCTTTTTATTTTTAAAACCATCCCTTAGCCACCAAATAACCGCTGTTGGAACTTTACGCCTTCCATGGAGACGTTCGTGTGGTCTCAAACCCCGTCGTCAAATCGTTGGTCGCAAAACCCGGCATAACCTAATCCTAAGGTCGAAGTGTCGCTCCTCGCACCCCACGCCTCAACACGTATAGTTGTTGTAGGCTCACTACTCCCTCGACCTCCACAGCACGCCGCACACTAGTCCTTGAGCTATATGCGACCCTAGCCGCTCTGTCGTCACTCACGGCTGCAGAGTAACACTGTTCCGCTCCGCACAAATTTTCTCAACTCTCTAGTCACTGTGCTGCTTAATTGTAGCATCGATTAGACGAGCCGATATTTAGCCGTTATGCTACCAACCTTAGCATCGGCTAACCACTTCAAATATCTAACCGTCGTGCTACTCCATTCTAGCACCGGCTAGAAAACCAAATCCACCAAATAAATCCCACCTATCCAAAATTATCCTTTCTTCGTTTTTATTCAATTTCCAACCTATAGAAACCATCACCTCTCTTTTATTTTCAAATTAAAACTTATTTTGAACCCATTCCTTTTTCCTCTCGCCTCGCTCCAATTTTATTTATTCCTTGGCTTTATCGTTTCTTGTAGCAATTTGCTTATAGACTTTATTTGCTATCTTTTCGTATCCGTAAGTTAGACCATACAGCAAGTTCGACTATCGAATCCAAGGAACTGACATGGACCCAGATGGCTACGTTGAAGCCACGGGAAATCTTGAGGCGCAAGGTAAGACATAATTAAAATTTTGATCATATAGAAACCTTGATATAATCTTCATATTTAAATTTGATGCATGATTTTTGCTCTTTTAACATCTCGTGGATAGATGTTAAATGCTTTTAAGCATGATATTATTGAAAGATACATTCGAGATCATTTTATGTGGTTTATTATTCAAACCTCTTTACAAACTTAGGAATCTGGTTAAAATGGGTATTTATGAATTGAGATTGTGAATATTGTGTTTATGAATGTTGTTGAATTATGAAGATGGTGTGGGGAGTTTGGAAAGTTTTGGGTGGTTTAACCGGATTATAATTACCCCCTTATACCATGGAAATGACATAGTTGCGTCCATCCACACGATCAAGTAATTGAACTTAGCCTAGTACATTGTCCCACTATATGAAAGACTGTTGGTTGGCTCACTAGGAGCAGGATTGGGGTGAACGCATGCGTAAGGAGGTTGGGGGCATGGTTCATAACGGTGGAACCCGTGAAAGCAGCGACCAAGTAGCCTTGCTTAGGCCCAACAAGTGCCCGGCTACTAGGACGGATCAATATCCCACTCGTGCAGTAACTAGTAGTAAGTGGGACCTTCGAACGGCTCTATTGTTCTCAGCCCAGCTAGCAGTGGGCATCATGTGGGTAAAACTGGACAGTCTCAGCAGAGGTGAATTAAATCATTCGAATGTGCCGTACTCTCGGTTCTGGAGTTGTGTCATCAGGGTGATTCCTATTCCTGAAGTATAAGTAGTTTTAAAATTAAAATGTTGAGGATAAAGATGATTTATGGTTTTCATTACTCCTTTACTTTATTATTGTTTATTTATTCATATCTATTCACCTTTAATTATTTATAATATGTTTTGCCGAGTACATAAGTACTCACCCTTGCATAATTTGACATATAGCGGAAACGTGCTAACAAGGAGATCAGAAGGAAGCGAGATTCTACGGCAACGACAAGTTTGTCTAGGCTAGTCTACACTCGAGCTTTTGCCTGTGGAGTTCTTTGAATTCTTTGGACTTTATTAGCTGTAGTTTTAGTAGTTGAAGAGTTTAGGAGTTTAATAGTTTAGCACTTTGAATTTTCTTGTATTTCAAATAAGGATGTATTAGTTTGTATTTTTTCACCCTTTAACAGTTGTATAATTAGTCTATATAAACAAATTTGTGTAAACAATCGAAAGTTGTTCAGTATATCAATCTGTGTGTGATCGAAATCCTGGACGATCACGAGTGGATTTTCGGGGCACCAAGCCTAAATATGGTGTCCCCACAATAGCCACCCCCTTTTAGTATTGCCGAAATCTTGTTTTGACAGTTGGCGCGCCAGGTAGGGGTTGCGTCAAGTTTTTCGCCAATCAGTGCAATGGGTTCGGTCTCCGGCATCGACGACTTCGTCTTCCCTCCTGGGCAGGCGTTCCGGTTCGGCAGCCTTGACTTCATCACCAACGACTTCGGCAAGATCTCTCTCCTTGACTTGGATTTAAACCAGTCAGGGAGAGACCAGGTCTCAGCCCCGTTCGGTATTCCAAACTCGGCCAAGATCGAGTCGGCTTCCAACCACTCGGACGAGATCCCATCTACTCCAACACCACCAGATCGAGATGATGGGGCCTACCCGTCAATCCTGATGAAACTCCCCGACAATTTGGCTGCCGTCCTCACTACAAGGGCATCTCCTTCCTGAAGGACTAGGCAGAATTCAGCTTCAACACCGATCCTGCCTAGCTCCAGGGAAGTCGACGTCATACTCCAGCCACTCGGCACGGTTTCGACGGATCAACTGGAAGGCTACTTCAGCTCTCCTGGCGTCGACTCACGACCAACAGAGGTCGTGGAGTACGACGAATTTGGCTACCCCTACGACAATCGCGACCTCGACAACTTCGACGAAAGCTTTGAAGATAATTACACCCCTTTCTACTTCGGTGTCTTCATGGCCGACAACGAGACGGAAGAACAACACCAAGCCCGAGAAACAGAAGCACAACGCGTACAGCAGGAGGCCGAGCAACGCCGACTGGAAGAGGAGCGCCAAGCACAAGAGCAAGAACGGCTGCAGCGTGAGCAACAAGAACGCGAACGGGCTGCAATGGAGGCCGAGGACCGACGACAACGAGCCTTGGACGCAGGGCGATGAGCGCGAGATCTCATCGGGCAGCAAGACGTTGAGGGGACAGCGGTCTTCCGCACCCCTCAACAGAACGCTGTCGCGGCGATCACCCTCCTCGACACCCTCCTTAAGGAAGACGCACTCAATCAAGCTGATCACGTCGTCAACATCTTGAACCAGACCAAGACCATGATTGCCGCTTCAGTCCCGGTTAACTCCGGAAGTGTCCGCACGCCGACTGGCAGCCAGGTTCCCCATCTCCGATCTCAAGATTATCACCAGCCAACCCTCAGCATCGCCGGCGCAGGATCCAATCACAGGAGCAGGGGCCACGACGAGCGATCTGTTCACTCGCCTCCTGAGCGACACAGGGAGCGCCGAGTTGAATGGCCTCGCTCCCCACCTCGTCGTCGTCCCATCGATCTTCGCGATACGATGAACCAGCGCCGTGCAGCACGAGGCCATGCCCACCGCCATTCACCAGATCGCTACGACGACGACGTGGATGGAATAGCTGCCTTTACTAACGACCTGCGTCGAGTGGATTGGCCAGCCAGCTTCAAGCCGACTGGAATCGAGAAGGATGATGGCACCACTAATCCGGAGTCTTGGCTTACCGTCTACGGTCTCGCAATTCGCGCAGCAGGAGGAGACAGTAAGGCCATGGCAAACTACTTACCTGTGGCCCTAGCGGATTCTGCCCGGTCCTGGCTTCCTGGGTTACCCCGTGGCACGATCGGATCATGGGCGGAACTTCGCGACCACTTTATCGCCAACTTCCAGGGCACCTTTGAACGCCCCGGCACACAGTTTGATCTCTACAACCTCAGTCAGAAGTCTGGAGAATCCCTTCGAGATTACATCCGACGCTTCTCTGAACAACGTAATAAGATCTCCGACATTACCGACGACGTCATCATCGCCGCTTTCACCAAGGGGATTTGCCACGAAGATCTAGTCGGCAAGTTCGGGCGCAAGCCTCCCAAGACAGTCAAACAGATGTTTGAAAAAGCCAACAGGTATGCCAAAGCCGAAGACGCCATTATCGCATCCAAGCAGTCGGGTCCTACTTGGAAGCCAAAGAAAGATGCGCCGACTACGGGAGGGGGTGGAAGTAACAATCACAAGGACCACAAGCGTAAGCCCGAGGAACTTGTTGCGACTACCACACACTCCTCCCGACAACGTTCGCGCGTCAACACTTTTGACAAGATCATGAATTCCCAATGTCCGCATCATCCCAACTCCAATCATGCCGCCAAAGATTGCTTCGTCTACAAGCAGTTTGCAGAGCAATATGCCAAGAATGCACGGAAGACGTCTGATGGAGAACAAAGCACGTCGAAAAAGAAGAATGATGATGATGATGCCCCGACAGGTTTTCAAGATCATCGCAAGGAACTCAACCACATCTTTGGTGGCCCTCTGGCTTACGAGTCTAAAAGAAAGCAAAAGCTGACTGAACGGGAGATCAACGCTGTTCAACCCGATACGCCCTAATATCTTCGATGGTCGGAGACAACAATCAAGTTTGACCGCTCGGATCTCCCAGACCGAGTGGTCCACCCAGGGCGGTACCCCCTGGTACTAGACCCAGTGGTTCGCAACGTCAAGCTTCGCAGATCGCTCATCGATGGCGGCAGCGCACTCAATATCCTCTTCGCCAAGACCCTGGACGACATGCAGATCCCTCGCACCGAGTTGAAGCCGAGTAATGCGCCCTTCCATGGAGTCATCCCAGGGCTATCTGCAACACCACTCGGCCAGATCACTCTTCCGATCACCTTTGGTGCTCGGGAGAACTTCCGCACAGAGAACGTCTACTTCGAAGTTGCTGATTTCGAGACAGCGTATCACGCCATACTCGGACGCCCGGCGTTAGTCATGTTTATGGCCGTCCCACACTACACCTACATGATGATGAAGATGCCTAGCCCTCGAGGAGTCATATCCCTGCGGAGCGACATCAAACAAGCCGTCACATGCGACAAGGAAAGCTGCGAGATGGCCTAAACCCGCGAGATCGCGATCGCCCGAGAAGACATCCGACTGGCTGCAACCACGGCAAGCGAAGGAGAAGTGCCTACGACCAAGATCTCAAAGAGTGGAGAAAGTGAAGCCAAGACCAAGAAAATTCCCCTAGATCCTTCTGATCCTACTAAAACTGCTGTAATAGGCGCCAAGTTAGATTGTAAATAGGAAAGCGCGCTCACCGCCTTTCTTCAAAATAATAAAGATATATTTGCGTGGAAACCATCCGATATGCCTGGTATTCCTAGAGAGGTGATTGAGCACTCTTTGCATGTTAAGGAAGACGCTAAACCCATCAAACAACGACTCCACCGCTTTGCACAAGACAGGAAGGACGCGATCAAGGAGGAATTGACCAAGCTGTTAGCAGCGGGCTGTCACGACCGGAAATAACCCAACGGGCGTTCCTTACGTGCGTGCATTAATCCTTGTCCCAGGAGGCAAGGTACACCAAAAGTTGATACAATTCAGAGTTTAACAAGCGGAAGCGTAAATAGTTAATTTATTACATGGGAAGCGAAGGCCCAGCACACACAAAGACAAACGAGAAACAACGGAAGACTAGGGCGACGACCACAGGCACTTGACGGCAGGCACGAGCTAGACACCGAAGCCTTCATCCTCCAGGAACTCCTCTTCTGGGTTTGGGAAAAATTGAGCAAGACTGAGTACAACCACCGTACTCAACAAGACACACCCACAAGTGCAGAATAAATGCAAGGGAGTACAAAGGAGTTATACTATAAAGGGTTAGGGTTGCAGTAAACAGCATTTAAAGACATTAGTTGCTCAGGGCTATTTTGCAAACACGATTCTAGTACTATGCAATATTATTTATCAAGGCCGTGAACCCACACGAACCTGCCTTAACCCAAGGCCTACGATGATTCAGACCGAACTGGCAACCCGACCCTGGGTCCCAGCTCGTCCCAAGCCAACCCAGGCCAACCATTCCACATTTTAGTTGTTAAGCAGGTTTTAAGAATTAAAACACTAACTTGGGTACATTGCTCGGCTTGCCCATAACCGAGGGCGCGGCTATTCGAATAGATTATACTCTGATCAGAGGTGTACATCTTTACCCACAAGACACATCTTCCTCACGTGTAACCACGTGCCACATACCACCACGGTATACAGACGGAAGACGTGACATAGTTTCCAACCCATCCTAGCCATAGACAAGAGTACCGACCCAATCCCACCTACGGCCGGAACCCCCGGGACAGGCAGGCAGGACTGAGCCCCTAGCAGCAGGACACCGGCCCTGTGCCATGACATCTCGACTACCGGGCCGCAGCTCGTGTAGCCTTCATTTGCCCTGGAGATGTCCATCGACCCCCGACTTCTTCCATCTCCATCCGTGTACTTTTGTTTATAACTAGACTGAGCCACAAACTAAGTCTTACCCACTAGACATGTGGAAGTACGGTAGTGCTTTGCAACAGAGGCCCGAAGACCGGTCCTTATATGGCCGAGGTGCTACTATCAAAACCATGCACCCCAAGCCCAGCCTAAAACCATTTTTGGGGATTTTGAATAGAAGGAGCGGTGTGAAGCCAATTCCACAATAACCAAACCATTCCATAGTGTCCAGGTGATATGAATATTCCCAAAGTCTAGAGTTGTAAAACCGCCTAATGTTACCTAATTAAAAGCGAAGCATCTACCTAAAATCATACTAGTGATACCATGAGTAGAGTGTCCACTAGTTGGGGTTTTGTTTATTCTAGGGTGAACAAGGAAATAATAACAATAACAATAATAATAAGGTCATAACAAAGGTAAATAGGCATGGCTAAATAAAACAGTGATAACGCGGGAATTTAAATAAAGCGATAATGCAATAAGTTAAATCAACATAATTTTACAAACTGGGATTCAATATGTTCAAAGATGATGTGACTTGCCTTGCTCGCTTTCCCAAACGTCGGCTTCAACTTCCACGAAGAGCGGATCTTCCGAAGCTGCAGCGTCTACACGACCAATGGAAAAGAAACGGCTTTTACTCTACTAAACTCCATATAACAAGCAGAAACAAAGCACAAAAATGGGTTCTTGACTTCTTAAGGAGAAATTAGAGACTTGAACGGTCCAATTCCGAGTTCGAATGGCCATGTTATGGCCATTTGAAGTTTATATGCTCTTTAAATGGATATTTGCGAATTTCTTCATTTAAATTTTAATTTAAAATCGGATTTATTGCGTCAGCCGAGGGGAGGGGCGCACGGACAGGGTCCACGGGAGTGGGGCCCACGCGGCAGCCTCACGGTCCACGGTGGACCGGGTGCACGCGGCTTACGCCGGCCGGCGCCGTGGTTCCCACGTGTCAGCCGCACCCGAGGGCGCGGGCGGCTGACGGCCGGGCCCCACATGGCAGCCGCGGGGCGCGCCCGAAGGCGGCCACGCCGGCACAGCCGACGGGAGGCGGCGCACCCGCGCCCCGATGGTCGCTGCCGGCGACCACCGGCGCGGCGGAGCGGCGCCCGAGAGAGGGGAGGGAAGGGGGAAGTGAAACGGCGGTCCACGGCTCACCCCGGGTCGACGGCGACGACGGGAACGGCGACCGGAGCGGAGGAAGGCGGCGGCGCGGCTCGGGTCGACGAGGACGGCGGCGTTCCGGCGGTCGGCGGGCGAAACGGAGGGGTGGACGAGGTCGGCGAGGTTGCGGCGAACCCGAAGAAGGCGACGCCGAAACGGGAGAGGGTCCGGGGCGACGACGGCGGCGGACCGGAGCTCGGCGGCGACGGCGGAGAGAGAGAACGACGGCGCGAGCTCGATTCCGACGGGGAGAGAGAGCGGCGAGTGGCGGAAACGGTGGAGGGAGGCACGGGGAGCGTTTATATAGTGTTGGGAGGGGGAGAGAGCGGCCGGATGAGGGGGAATCGGCCGCGGAAGATCCGGCCGCCATTGATGCACCGGCGAAGTTAGGGGGAAACTTTCCGAACGAATCCGAGGGAGAGAGAGAGGGAAAAGTGGGGGGAAAGAGGGAGGGAATCACGGGGAATAATTTCCCCCTCTTTATTGCGCGCGGGGACGGCGGGAGGCGGCGGGATTCGCGGCGGCGGCGGCGCTAGGGCACGGGCGAGGCGGCGGGAGCGGCGGGAGGTAGGGGATGACGGGTGGGCCCCACCCGTCAGCGAGGGTGGCGGGGGGGCCCGCCCATCAGCGGCACGCGCGCGCGGGGAGGGGGCCGATTGGGCCGCGGGGGAGAGGAGAGAGAGGGAGGGAGGTGGGCCGAGCCGGCCCAAGAGGGAGAGGGGGAGGGAAAAGAAACTTTTTAGGGTTTTTCTTTTTATAAAACCTTTTTAACTTTGTTTATTTCTTCTTAATTATTATTTGTGCTCTGAAAATTCCACTAAAATTTATTTACGCATTTTAGGCTTTTAGGAAATATACAAAAATCCTCCAAGCCTTATTCGACTTTTAACTTTGCACATTTTAATTGTTGGAGGCTTTCACATGGATTTTACTTATTCTATGCACAATTTTGAGGATGTATTTTAGAGTCGTTTTGGGACGCGACAAACCTACCCCCCTTAAACGGAATCTCGACCCCGAGATTCGGAAGAACTGGCGAAGAGATCAGGATGGGCTGCCTTCAGCTCGTCTTCACGCTCCCAGGTAGCTTCCTCTTCGGCGTGGTTGCTCCACTGGACCTTGCAAAAACGGATTACCCGGTTCCTGGTCCTGCGCTCCATGGTGTCCAGGATTTTCACTGGCCTCTCCACGTAGGTCAAGTCTTCGCGAACTTCAATTTGCTTTGAGTCGGCCTGCTCGGATGGCACTCGAAGGCATTTCTTGAGTTGCGACACATGGAACACATCATGCACGTTGCCCAAGGAGGCGGGCAGCTCCAATTGGTAAGCGACTTCTCCGCGTCGGGCAACGATACGGAAAGGACCCACATACCGAGGTGCGAGCTTCCCTTTTGTCTGAAACCTGTGTACACCCCGCAATGGCGTGACCCGAAGGTATACAAAATCGTCCACTGCGAATTCCAGGTCACGGCGACGGTTATCTGCATAACTTTTCTGCCGGGACTGGGCCACCTTTAGATTATCCCGAATGGTTCTGACTTTAGCTTCAGCTTCTCTCAGTATATCAGTCCCGAACACTTGGCTTTCCCCAACTTGATCCCACAAGAGCGGTGTCCGGCATTTGCGCCCATACAACGCTTCATAAGGTGCCATTTGTATGCTGGCTTGATAGCTGTTATTGTAGGAGAACTCGGCATAGGGGAGACTCTTATCCCAGGTCTTCCCGAAATCCAGGACACATGCGCGAAGCATATCTTCTAGGATCTGATTTAGACGCTCGGTCTGCCCATCTGTCTGCGGGTGGTATGCGGTGCTGAAGTTTAATCGGGTACCCAGCTCTTCTTGGAGCTTCTTCCAAAAGTGAGAGGTGAATTGGCTTCCCCTATCAGATACGATTTTCTTGGGAACGCCATGGAGACTCACGATCCTAGCGAAGTAGAGCTCGGCTAGTTTGTTCCCTCCATAGGTGGTCTTCACAGGAATAAATCGAGCTACCTTGGTTAATCGATCCACCACTACCCATATGGAATCATATCCACCTTGGGTCTTTGGAAGTCCGGTGATGAAATCCATCCCAATTTCATCCCATTTCCATTCAGGTACTTGGAGAGGTTGGAGGAGTCCGGCCGGTCGTTGGTGCTCTGCCTTGACACGCTGGCACACATCACAAAGTGCCACGAACTCTGCAATTTCCCGCTTCATACTAACCCACCAGTATTTCTCCTTCAAGTCTAAGTACATCTTCGTACTGCCAGGGTGGATGGAATAAGGACTTTCGTGGGCTTCCTGAAGTATCAGCTGTTTAAGTTCTCTGTTATCTGGGACGCATACTCGATTTCCGTTCCATAGGGTTCCGTGTTCATCCTCTGTGAAACCAGCGGCTTTACCCTGTTTCATATTCTTGAGGAGTCCATGCATGTCCGGATCATTCTTCTGAGCCTCGCGGATTTGATCGAGCAAGGTAGGCTTGGCTTCCAACGCAGCCAAGAATCCACGACTAACTATGCTTAGGTTCAGGGCTGCCATCTGTTGACTAAGTTCGGGTGGGATGCCACGGACGTTAAGAGTGTTGCAATGGCTCTTTCGACTTAGAGCGTCGGCGACCACGTTGGCCTTACCAGGATGATAGTGAATTCCCACATCATGATCCTTGATGAGTTCTAACCATCTCCTTTGCCGAAGGTTCAGATCCGACTGGGTGAAGATGTATTTCAAACTCTTATGATCAGTATATATTTCACAGCGATTCCCAATGAGATAGTGCCGCCAGATTTTTAGAGCATGAACCACCGCAGCTAACTCCAAATCATGGGTAGGGTAGTTGCCTTCATGAGGCCGTAGCTGGCGTGAGGCATAGGCCACCACATGACCATCCTGCATGAGCACGCACCCCAATCCTTGGCGCGAAGCGTCACAATACACCATGAAATCCTTGCGAGTATCCGGCAAGATTAACACTGGCGAGGCAACCAGCTTTTCTTTGAGAGTTTTGAACGCCTTCTCGCATTGCGGGCTCCACACAAATTTCTCTTCTTTCTTCAACAACTGTGTCATGGGTCGAGCGATTTTGGAGAAGTTCTCGATGAACCTCCGGTAGTATCCTGCCAAACCTAAGAAACTGCGGACTTGAGTGACTGTCTTGGGTTGCTTCCAATCAGTGACGGCGGTCACTGTTTCGGGGTCCACAGCAACTCCTTTAGCAGATATCACGTGCCCTAAGAATTTGACTTCGGACAACCAGAACTCACACTTGCTAAGTTTGGCATACAATTGATGTTCCCGCAACTTTCCCAATACCAGACGGAGATGGTGCTGATGGTCTTCCTCGGATTGTGAGTATATCAGAATGTCATCAATGAAAACCACAACAAACTTATCCAAGTATTCCATGAACACTTTGTTCATTAAGTTCATGAAAAAGGCAGGTGCATTGGTTAAACCGAATGACATCACCGTGAATTCATACAGTCCGTATCGCGTGGTGAATGCGGTCTTCGGAATATCTTCTTCCCTAATGCGCAACTGGTGATATCCGGAACGAAGATCAATCTTGGAGAATACAGTGGCACCTTTAAGCTGATCGAACAGATCATCGATCCGGGGAAGAGGGTACTTGTTCTTGATGGTGACTTCATTGAGAGCTCTGTAGTCAACGCACATCCTCTTCGTCTTGTCTTTCTTCTCCACAAAAATCACAGGAGCACCCCAGGGGGAAGTACTCGGACGTATATACCCCTTTTCTTTCAACTCTTCCAACTGTTTCTTGACTTCGGCCAGTTCATTTGCTGCCATACGGTAGGGTCGCTTGTACAGAGGAGTGGTTCCTGGAGCAAGATCTATCCAGAACTCAATCTCTCGCTTGGGCGGCATACCGGGTAGTTCTTCCGGAAACACGTCTCCGAACTCTCTGACGATGGGGATTTCTGACAGTCCTATCTGATGGAGTTCTGAACTACTGACAGAGGTTGGGGGTGCAAAGAAAACAACCGGTTGTTCCGGCCCTCGGTACAGAGTGACAGTGCGTCTCGCGCAATCCACTACTCCTTGGAATTGAGCCAACCAATTCATCCCAAGGATCACATTCAAGTTCTTGGTGTCTAGCAGAATCAGATCCGAGGGAAAAGGAATCCCCTGAATTTCTATAGGGACGGCAGGGCTATAATACTTTGCTGTCATAACCCCTCCAGGGGTGGTGATGAGCAGAGGGTTCCTAAGCCTTTCTACCCCCAACTGATTTCTCCCCACGAATGGCACAGATATAAACGAGTGGGAAGCTCCAGAGTTGAACAAAATGGTAGCAGGGATGGAATGAATGAGGAACGTACCGACGATGACGTCTGGAGTTGTCAGCACGTCCTCGGCCGTCACATGGTTCACACGACCCCGAATGACATCCTTCCCACCGTTGTTGGAGCGGGGAGGCGCTTGGCCTTGCTGACGCCTCGGCTTTGGGCATTTATCCGCAAAGTGCCCGGGCTCGAAGCAGTTGAAGCACAGACGCTGCTGACCTTGAGCGTCCCTGCGGCCTTGACCAGGCTGCACGGCTGGCGTAGGAGGACGGGGCGCACGAGTCCCTTGTTGATTCTGCTGCTGCTGCGGCTGTGGGACGCGCACCACGAATTGAGGTCGAGGCGCGGAGCGAGGTTGCTGCTGCTGTTGTTGCTGCTGCGAGGAGGATCCCCCTGGATAGGGATTGGTGTAGCGGACCCTTTGGTTAGCACCCTGTTGATTGCGGAAATTCGCCAAGCGGCGCTTGTGCGACTCCAGTTCCTTGTGCTTGGCTTCCAAGCGGATGCTCTTGTCCACCAGACGTTGGAAATCCGGATAGTCCCCGGAGACTAGACGGACGGACAGCTCAGGGTCCATTCCTGCCAAGAACTTCTCTTGCTTCTCCTCATCTTCCCGCACATCCTCCGGGGCGTAACGGGCCAGGTTGTTGAACTCATGCAAATACTCCATCACGGAGCAGTTGCCTTGCTTCAACTCTCGGAATTCTCTTTTCTTAAGGGCCACGACTCCGGCGGGCACATGGGTTCTCTGGAAAGCGGCGGTGAAACGGGCCCAAGTAATAGGTTGCCCCTCTGGCTGCGTAGCCTGGAAATGGTCCCACCATAGAGATGCGGGCCCCTGCAGCTGGTGGGCGGCGAAGATGACTTTCTCCTCATCGCTGCACTGCACAGTGTCTAGCTTTTTCCCCACAGCATGCAACCAATCCAACGCATCCACGGGGTTGTTGGAGCTAGAGAAGGTAGGTGGGCGGATGCGGAGGAACTCGGCGAGTTTAGAGTGTTGTGGGGGTGGTGGTGGAGCATTATGTTGTGGCGGATTTTGGAGGTGGTGGAGGAAAGCAGTCATCATGTTGGCCTGCTGGGCGAGGATTTGGGTGAGAATGGCGTTGGTGTCTGGTGGTGGTGGTGGAGGCGGAGGAGGAGGTGGAGGTGGGTTCCCCTGGTGGTTGTTGTGGTTGCTGCCTTCAGGTTGGTTGCCATCACCGGTGGCAGCATTTCTCCTGGTCGTCACCATCTGAAAACCCCACACAGAACCAGCAAACAGAGAGAGCTAACAATTAAAGCTAACCACCCACGACTACCATAATTCTTGAATCTATTACTGCTATTAAATTGGTTCATTAAAGTTCAAGTTGCTTAGGCAAATAAAATAAAGACAGGCTCCGACACAGTTATGCCACACACCGGTATAACCATGCCCCACACAACTCCAACAAGAAGACAAACGAGAAAGAACACACGCGCAAGCCTACTAACTGCTCGTCTACCGCTGCGACGGGCCAGGACGGAAGGTGAGCAACAGCGCATCCTCCGTGCTACCAACGCTGGAGGCTTCCCCCTCCTGGGGAACCACGGGCGCGGGCTCGGCACGAGGGGTCTCGACGAAGCAAGTCCACGCCAGGGACTGACGAACGAGCTAGGGCCTGGAGGTGCTCTTGCGGGCGGTGATCTTCGGGCTGCGGCAGACGCGGCGACGCTTGGGGCGGCAGACCTCTCCCTGGGCGATCTTGAGCTGATGCAGCTGCGCCTCCACCGCGTCTAGGTCCTTCTTGAGCTGCAGGTTCTCTTGACGCAGCTCCAGGATCTTCATGTTGTTCTCGACCATCCCACGGCGCACCATCTGATGGAAGTCGATACGAGCCGCGTCGTATGCCTCCACCATGCGCGCCAGGTGCACGATGGTAGCATCATCCTCCGAGCTAGCATCCCGGAAGGTGGCGTAGTCGCGGGCTCCACCGCGGCGAGGGTGGTAGCGGTAGGGCGAGTGCTGCAACTCGTCCGGGTAGCGCTGGTGAAGAGTGCCGATGGCGAGGAGAGCGGCGCTCTGGCAAGCGGCGGGGAAAGAATCTCCACCCGCGGTGACTGCCAGCGAAGTCCGCTCGGGAGAGCCAACGAGGATCACTGCAGTGACCTCCCAAGCAGCGTGGGGCTCTGCATCGTCACCCTCCTGCTCCGGAAGCGGCCTGCCCTGGTAGTCCACTCCATGTGGATACCCCAGGACAACGCACATGCCCCGCAGCTCCAAGACGAAACCAGTCATGTCCAAACCACGACGGGTGACGCTGCCGGCCATCTACAAACAAAAACAAAAAGAAAAGCAACATTTAAAAAAAAATCAGATTTTGGCGATAAATGAAGCAGCAAGACAGAGAAAGACTAAAGGGTTTTCACAAATAACAGAGGATTTTTATTTCGAAAATACTGCTAAGGCTTGGGATCTACGGCTCGTCCTAGGGTCAAGGGGGCTCTGATACCAACTTGTCACGACCGGAAATAACCCAACGGGCGTTCCTTACGTGCGTGCATTAATCCTTGTCCCAGGAGGCAAGGTACACCAAAAGTTGATACAATTCAGAGTTTAACAAGCGGAAGCGTAAATAGTTAATTTATTACATGGGCAGCGAAGGCCCAGCACACACAAAGACAAACGAGAAACAGCGGAAGACTAGGGCGACGACCACAGGCACTTGACGGCAGGCACGAGCTAGACACCGAAGCCTTCATCCTCCAGGAACTCCTCTTCTGGGTTTGGGAAAAATTGAGCAAGACTGAGTACAACCACCGTACTCAACAAGACACACCCACAAGTGCAGAATAAATGCAAGGGAGTACAAAGGAGTTATACTATAAAGGGTTAGGGTTGCAGTAAACAGCATTTAAAGACATTAGTTGCTCAGGGCTATTTTGCAAACACGATTCTAGTACTATGCAATATTATTTATCAAGGCCGTGAACCCACACGAACCTGCCTTAACCCAAGGCCTACGATGATTCAGACCGAACTGGCAACCCGACCCTGGGTCCCAGCTCGTCCCAAGCCAACCCAGGCCAACCATTCCACATTTTAGTTGTTAAGCAGGTTTTAAGAATTAAAACACTAACTTGGGTACATTGCTCGGCTTGCCCATAACCGAGGGCGCGGCTATTCGAATAGATTATACTCTGATCAGAGGTGTACATCTTTACCCACAAGACACATCTTCCTCACGTGTAACCACGTGCCACATACCACCACGGTATACAGACGGAAGACGTGACATAGTTTCCAACCCATCCTAGCCATAGACAAGAGTACCGACCCAATCCCACCTACGGCCAGAACCCCCGGGACAGGCAGGCAGGACTGAGCCCCTAGCAGCAGGACACCGGCCCTGTGCCATGACATCTCGACTACCGGGCCGCAGCTCGTGTAGCCTTCATTTGCCCTGGAGATGTCCATCGACCCCCGACTTCTTCCATCTCCATCCGTGTACTTTTGTTTATAACTAGACTGAGCCACAAACTAAGCCTTACCCACTAGACATGTGGAAGTACGGTAGTGCTTTGCAACAGAGGCCCGAAGACCGGTCCTTATATGGCCGAGGTGCTACTATCAAAACCATGCACCCCGAGCCCAGCCTAAAACCATTTTTGGGGATTTTGAATAGAAGGAGCGGTGTGAAGCCAATTCCACAATAACCAAACCATTCCATAGTGTCCAGGTGATATGAATATTCCCAAAGTCTAGAGTTGTAAAACCGCCTAATGTTACCTAATTAAAAGCGAAGCATCTACCTAAAATCATACTAGTGATAGCATGAGTAGAGTGTCCACTAGTTGGGGTTTTGTTTATTCTAGGGTGAACAAGGAAATAATAACAATAACAATAATAATAAGGTCATAACAAAGGTAAATAGGCATGGCTAAATAAAACAGTGATAACGCGGGAATTTAAATAAAGCGATAATGCAATAAGTTAAATCAACATAATTTTACAAACTGGGATTCAATATGTTCAAAGATGATGTGACTTGCCTTGCTCGCTTTCCCAAACGTCGGCTTCAACTTCCACGAAGAGCGGATCTTCCGAAGCTGCAGCGTCTACACGACCAACGGAAAAGAAATGGCTTTTACTCTACTAAACTCCATATAACAAGCAGAAACAAAGCACAAAAATGGGTTCTTGACTTCTTAAGGAGAAATTAGAGACTTGAACGGTCCAATTCCGAGTTCGAATGGCCAAGTTATGGCCATTTGAAGTTTATATGCTCTTTAAATGGATATTTGCGAATTTCTTCATTTAAATTTTAATTTAAAATCGGATTTATTGCGTCAGCCGAGGGGAGGGGCGCGCGGACCGGGTCCACGGGAGTGGGGCCCACGCGGCAGCCTCACGGTCCACGGTGGACCGAGTGCATGCGGCTTACGCCGGCCGGCGCCGTGGGTCCCACGCGTCAGCCGCACCCGAGGGCGCTGGCGGCTGACGGCCGGGCCCCACATGGCAGCCGCGGGGCGCGCCCGAAGGCGGCCACGCCGGCACAGCCGACGAGAGGCGGCGCACCCGCGCTCCGATGGTCGCCGCCGGCGACCACCGGCGCGGCGGAGCGGCGCCCGAGAGAGGGGAGGGAAGGGGGAAGTGAAACGGCGGTCCACGGCTCACCCCGGGTCGACGGCGACGACGGGAACGGCGACTGGAGCGGAGGAAGGCGGCGGCGCAGCTCGGGTCGACGAGGACGACGGCGTTCCGGCGGTCGGCGGGCGAAACGGAGGGGTGGACGAGGTCGGCGAGGTTGCGGCGAACCCGAAGAAGGCGACGCCGAAACGGGAGAGGGTCCGGGGCGACGACGGCGGCGGACCGGAGCTCGGCGGCGACGGCGGAGAGAGAGAACGACGGCGCGAGCTCGATTCCGACAGGGAGAGAGAGCGGCGAGTGGCGGAAACGGTGAAGGGAGGCACGGGGAGCGTTTATATAGTGTTGGGAGGGGGAGAGAGCGGCCGGATGAGGGGGAATCGGCCGCGGAAGATCCGGCCGCCATTGATGCGCCGGCGAAGTTAGGGGGAAACTTTCCGAACGAATCCGAGGGAGAGAGAGAGGGAAAAGTGGGGGGAAAGAGGGAGGGAATCACGGGGAATAATTTCCCCCTCTTTATTGCGCGCGGGGACGGCGGGAGGCGGCGGGATTCGCGGCGGCGGCGGCGCTAGGGCACGGGCGAGGCGGCGGGAGCGGCGGGAGGTAGGGGATGACGGGTGGGCCCCACCCGTCAGCGAGGGTGGCGGGCGGGCCTGCCCGTCAGCGGCACGCGCGCGCGGGGAGGGGGCCGATTGGGCCACGGGGGAGAGGAGAGAGAGGGAGGGAGGTGGGCCGAGCCGGCCCAAGAGGGAGAGGGGGAGGGAAAAGAAACTTTTTAGGGTTTTTCTTTTTATAAAACCTTTTTAACTTTGTTTATTTCTTCTTAATTATTATTTGTGCTCTGAAAATTCCACTAAAAATTTATTTACGCATTTTAGGCTTTTAGGAAATATACAAAAATCCTCCAAGCCTTATTCGACTTTTAACTTTGCACATTTTAATTGTTGGAGGCTTTCACATGGATTTTACTTATTCTATGCACAATTTTGAGGATGTATTTTAGAGTCGTTTTGGGACGCGACACGGGCTTCATCAAAGAAGTCCTTCATCCCGACTGGCTGGCTAACCCAGTCCTAGTTCGGAAGAAGACCGGCAATGGCGCATGTGTGTCGATTACACCGACATCAACAAGTCTTGCCCCAATGATCCTTTCGGGTTGCCTCGCATTGACCAGGTAGTCGACTCGACCGCCTGCTGCGAGCTGCTCAGTTTTTTGGATTGCTACTCGGGATATCAGATCCGATTGAAGGAATCCGACTGCTTGAAGACTTTGTTCATCACGCCCTTTGGGGCCTACTGCTACATCACCATGCCTTTCGGATTAAAGGACGCGGGAGCAAATTATCAACGCATGATACAGAGATGTTTCTCAACTCAAATCGGTCGCAACGTTGAAGCCTATGTGGATGATGTAGTCATCAAGACCAAGCAAAAGGATGATTTGATCACGGACCTGGAAGAAACCTTTGCGAGCATCCGCGCTTTCAGGATGAAACTAAACCCTGAAAAATGCACCTTCGGAGTACCGTCAGGGAAGCTGCTTGGATTTATGGTGTCTCATAGAAGCATACAGGCCAACCCGGAGAAAGTCAACGCCATCCTCAACATGAAACCGCCGAGTTCCCAGAAAGATGTTCAAAAGCTGACTGGATGCATGGCGGCGCTCAGCCGGTTCGTTTCGCTACTCGGCGAGTGGGGGATGCCCTTCTTCAAGCTTTTAAAGAAAACAGACAATTTCTAGTGGGGACTCGAATCACAAAAAGCCTTTGAAGACTTCAAGAAACTTTTCACTACTCCACCAGTTCTGGCCTCACCACACTCGCAAGAGCCGCTATTATTGTACGTATCGGCGACTTCTCAGGTTGTGAGCACGGTCCTGGTTGTCGAGCGTGAAGAAGAAGGCCACGTTCAGAAAGTCCAGCGACCAATCTACTTCATTAGCGAGGTTTTGGCCGACTCCAAGATGAGATATCCCCAAGTTCAGAAGCTGTTATATGGTGTTCTAATTACCGTCAGGAAATTATCTCACTACTTCCAAGGTCACTCGGTCACGGTGGTTACATCGTTTCCACTCGGCAATATACTCCATAATCGTGAAGCAAACGGGTGGATCGCAAAATGGGCCTTAGAGCTGATGTCCTTGGACATATCGTTCAAGCCACGAACTTCGATCAAGTCCCAAGCTTTAGCCGACTTCGTCGCCGAGTGGACCGAGTGCCAAGAGGACACGCCCGAGGAGAAGATGGAGTATTGGACTATGCATTTTAACGGGTCAAAGAGATTTTCAAGCACTAGGGCCGGGGTTGTTTTAATTTCCCTGACTGGAGAGAGACTGAGCTACGTGTTATGGATACGTTTCTCTGCAACTCACAACATGGCAGAATACGAGGCGCTCCTTCACGGACTACGGATCACAATCTCTTTGGGAATCAGGCGTTTGATAGTTTGCGGAGATTCACAGTTAGTTGTTAACCAAGTTATGAAAGAGTGGTCCTGCCTTGACGACAATATGATCGCTTATCGACAAGAGGTACGCAAGTTGGAGCATAAGTTCGATGGAATCGATCTCACCCATGTTCTTCGGCACAATGACGAAGCAGCCGACAGACTAGCAAATTTTGGATCCAAACGCGAAGCGGCTCCTTCTGACGTGTTCGTCGAACATCTTTACGAACCAACCGTACCAAGGAGAGAAACAGTTGAGGCCGCGGACACTCAAGACATAGCTATGGTTGAAGCCGACTGGAGAGAGCCCCTTATACGATTTCTGACCAACCAAGAACTCCCTCAAGATAAAGATGAAGCCGAGCGGATTTCCAGGTGCAGCAGGCTTTATATTATCCATGAGACCGAGCTGTACAAGAAAAGTCCATCAGGAATCCTGCAACGCTGTGTGTCCTTAGAGGAAGGGAGACAATTGCTAAAGGATATACATTCTGGTATCTGTGGCAATCACGCTGCTGCACGCACCATTGTCGGCAAGGCTTACCGGCAAGGTTTTTTCTGGCCTACGGCTGTGTCTGATGTTGACAAGATTGTGCGGACATGTGAAGGTTGTCAATTTTTCGCCAGACAAACTCATCTACCAGCCCAAGAGTTGCAAACCATCCCGCTGTCCTGGCCGTTTGCGGTTTGGGGGCTTGACATGGTCGGCCCGTTTAAAAAGGCAGTCAGCGGTTACACACATCTCTTTGTGGCTATTGACAAATTCTCCAAGTGGATTGAAGCTAAACCGGTCATCACAATCACGGCAGATAAAGCTAGAGATTTTTTCATCAACATTGTGTATCGGTTTGGGGTACCTAATCGGATCATTACTGATAATGGCACTCAATTCACTGGTGGAGTATTTAAAGATTTTTGTGATGACTTCGGCATCAAAATTTGTTATGCTTCCGTAGCGCATCCTATGAGCAATGGGCAAGTTGAACGAGCCAACGGCATGGTACTCCAAGGAATAAAGTCACGAGTTTTTGACCGACTGAATCCTTATGCCGGCAAATGGGTGGAACAGCTGCCATCCATACTTTGGTCCTTGCGCACCACCCCCAGTCGGCTACGAGCCAGTCACCATTCTTCCTAGTTTATGGAGCAGAAGCAATGTTGCCTAGTGAGGTAGAATTTGAATCTTTGCGTTTTCGCAACTTTCGCGAGGAGCGCTACGGAGAAGACCGAGTGGATGATCTACATCGACTGGAAGAGGCCCGCGAAGTAGCCTTAATTCAGACGGCCCGATACCTGCAAGGGTTGCGTCGTTATCATAATCGTAACGTCCGATCACGAGCCTTCTAAGTCGGCGACCTGGTTTTGAGAAAAGTTCAAACTACACGAGATCGGCACAAGTTATCCCCTTTATGGGAAGGGCCATTTATAATCTCATAAGTCACTCGGCTAGGTTCCTATCGACTCAAGCGTGAAGACGGTACACCTATCGACAACTCTTGGAATATCGAACATCTTCGTCGTTTTTATGCTTAAGTTTTGCTTCTGTATTTCCCTATTTTGACTGACAACATCAAGCGTCTCCTTGAAGTTATCAGTCGGGGACTATTATAATAATAATGGAGTGTGATTTTTATCAATTCAATTTGCTTACTTGATTTATCATTGCCTTGCTTGATTTTTTGGCTTAGTCCATGAGGACTAAAAGCTTTTTAATAACTTTTGCGGGTTTTAGGCTCAATAAGGTTTGACAAAAGCTTTTAAGAAATCAGAAGCTAAGTTTGAAACACCGAGCACAGCATAAATTCATCAGTATTGTACAAATTGTGCCTCCATCATCATCATCAAAATCATTGTTATCACATTACATCAATCAGTATCAGTTTTTTCATCATCGGAGTTATCAGGACCAGTCGGTCAAAGATCGGTGTCCTGGAACCTCTCGACTACATCAACCACTGTCTTGTCGGCGGCTTTCTGCGCATCATTGATAAGGTCAAGAGCAGCTTCTTCGCTCGTCCCGTCTGCAAAGCCATCAACGGCATCAATGTCGATTTTTGGGTAAAGGGACTTGGTCATTGCCAACGCTAGGCTCGCTCCCATACTCCCGACCTCTTTGATGTTCTTGAAATATGTATCCGGAGCAACTCTCAGCTTGTCGAAGATTTCAGAAGCATCGAATGTACTCGGACCGTTGTTATTGAAGAACATCGCTTGGACGAGTGGGGTAGCAGCGTTAGCAACTTCGTCCCTGGCCCCTTCGAGCCTCTTGATTTTGCCGACTAGGACGTCGAATTGAGCCTGCGACTTGATCTTACGGTCTGCATCAACAGATTCACATTAATGAGTCAGCATATAGAAGATAATGGCTTTTGGAGTATCGATTGATGGTACCTTCAACATCCTTCAAAGCTGAGTCCCTCTATCTTGCCAGTTCTGCCTTGTCATTTCCCAGAGTCTGAATCTGCTTCTCCAGTTGAGATATCTTGGCGGCTTGCACTACATTGACTCCGGTTAATTGAAGTTACAAAGATGACAGCACAAGTTAGTCGGACAGAGTTTGTGTGTACCTTTTGATGAGCCAGTCAGTTCAAAATTAGACTCCTGGAGCTCAGCGATCCGATCCCTTAGATCATGCTCGGTTTTCTTGGCAAGTTCTTTTGCCTCGTGCAGTTGATCTCTGATAGCTTCAAGGGTTCCGAGATGAGGAACTAATTTCTCTAAGGTTGCGGTTTTTGCTTCATTCCTAAGGTGAATCCTCTGCAAAACAGTTTTATTAGTGCTCGAGCTAAATGGCGAACAAGATGGTTGAGGTCAGGCATCAAGGAACTTACGTTTACGATGCGAGTCGCCTGGCTAAGTGCCTTTTTCTGTAGGCATACCTCTTCATCCTCTTTTTTCCGGTTTATTACGATTCCTTGAGGTTGCATGTCGTCATCCCACCACTTGACCAGAATGGGAGGGCGCGAGTCTTCAGCTGCTCGTATTCGGAGAATCTCCTCTTCATCACCAATCATTGGTCCTAATATATCCATGGATAAAGGTCGAACAATCAAATAAAGTCAGTTGGATCAACATGGTTTCAGACGAAGTGTTTACCTATGATGATTTCCGGACGAGGACGAGTGGACTCTTGTGCCTTTGTAGGAGATCCAGATCTTGGGCCATTGCTGGCATCCTGTCCGCGAGGGCTGTTTGCCTGAGTTTCAACCTCAGGAATCTCTTGGCTTGGCCCTGTGTCCTACTGGTTTCCAATCGGGGGCTCCTGGTTAACTCCGACTTCAGCTTCGGCCGACTGGTTTCCAGTCGGAGGTTGGTTGCTGGATTCTACATTGTCGGTTGCCGGCTGATTGCCTCTCGGATGATCCTTTGCAGTTGGCCCGGTTTCTTTGGAGGAACTCGTCTCCATGTTAGTCGGATCAGAGTCTTTCCCAGAAGGGTCTATATCAGATGGTTTCCTACAAGTTTGAGTTATATTATCAGCATTGTTTTCATGATAAGTGAGCGTCAATACAAGGAAGATCGCTATATGATTTGTACCTGGAAGACTTCCTGATTTTCGGCATAGGACGACTGGATGTTTTCTTCTTTGGATTGGCTTGCTTCGGCAATTTTCCGATTGTTTCTTTATCTCCAGGCTTTCTAGCATCATCGCCTTCGTCGTCACTCAGCACTAACTTCCTCTTGCGGGAATCCGGCTGGCCGGCTAGATTAGAGGTGTTCGGTTGGGCTTTAGATCGGATCTTTGGTCCCCCGCTCCCCTGACCAGTTTGATGGCGAGGTGATCGGCGCTGAGCGATTGGGGGATCCGACTTCATCAAAGCAAACTGCTGAGCATAATATCTTCCATTGTCAACTGATTTAACAAGAAGACAAGATCACATTTTGAGGAAGGTTGAAGTGTTTGAATACGTACTGGTGGAGGAGGATTGAATGCGTTGTACGGCACCACTGGCAGCAAGTGTGAATAGCTAACCACGATAGCGTTGGAGAAGATCTTGTACATTCTTTCTTTCATAACCTTAAAATCAAGGGAATCTGGATCTTCACGATTTGGATCATGCTTGCCGTCAAATTCAAAAGCCGTGCGAGATCTCTCCTTAATTGGAGCTAACCGGCTCTTAATGAAATGCCGAGTGATCTATTCTCCTTGAAGACCTTGTTCTTTCAGCTTTATCATGCGGTCCATCAGTTCCACTGCCTGAGCGGCTTCATTTCCCATAGGTAGCGAGTTCCAAGTATCCTGATAGACTGGAGGGAGACAGGAGTACTCGGGGAGTGTGGGTTCAGGGTTTTGGACATAAAACCAGTTTGCGTGCCAGCCTTTGTTTGAGGTTTTGAAGGGCACGGAGAAATACTTTTGGCTCAGTGTTCCTCTGAGTTGGAAACCAGCGGCCCCAACAACGCATGGTTTGCTCTTGTTCGGTTGGGGCTTGAGAAAGAAGATGCGGCAGAGCAAAGCGAAATGAGGCCTAATGCCCAGAAAAGCTTCGCAGGCATGAATGAAATTGGCGATGTGAACTATGGACTTTGGATTCAAATGATGCAGGCTAATCCCATAGAAGTTCAAAATTCCCTGGAAGAATCTTGAGGTTGGAAGAGAAAATCTGCCACAAAAGAAGTGAGAAAATACCACGACTTCGTGTGTATTAGGGGTTGGGAACACTTCGCCGAACGCTGGTCGCCACCCGATGATTTCCTTCGCCGGAAAAACACCGTGCGCCACCATTTCTTTCAGATTCTCCTCCGTCACACCGGAGGGCGCCCACTGACTCTCGAAGCTTTCTCTCTCTTCCGCCATGAATGTGAGCTGAATGGTCTAATTTGGTCCGAGATGTGGCTGGAGAGGGATGGGGAATCGGTGCGGTGGACGCGCGGTGAAATTTCGTGGAGTTTCTGAGGATGGATTGGAGTGGATTGATGAACCCTAGCTTCGTCGGCGCGGTTTTGTACTGTAGCGAGGAATGGGGAAATGGCGAGAGTCTCGGCGAGGAAGACGAAGCGTCGTTTGGACTTCGGTGTTTTGTTAGGGTATCGGGAGTGCTAATGGGCCTGGGCCTGTACAGTACTTCAGCCCAATATTATTACCAGCGTGGCCCGTTATGATCCCTAGGGACTTAGGCGCTTTTTGCTTTGGCAATTTGTGCACACAATGATGTGACCCGATGTTGTTAAAATCCTTTTTAACGCGGTTAGATAATTCTTTGGAATTACTACGACGCAAATAAAAATGTGCCCGACAGGAAGGTGTTATACTATTTTTGTAAGCTTTATTAGGTTGCAAAAGCTGTTTGGGTTGATTCGAGATGACTAGTTTATTAAGAGTCATTCTCTTGGCATGTTATATGCTTATTTTGATTGTGGTAAGGGTCATAGCCTAGGTTATTAGACTCGTTAATTACCATGATTTTTATCATATTTGGCGGATCATCTTAAGAGTTTCTTACTTAGATTCTTGTCAAATATGCCTGTTTGTGGACTTTTTTGAGTGTTTATCACTCGGCCTTTCATATTTTCATTCTCAATATATTAAAGCTAAAAAGCAGTCGGCTGGGTGTTTTTTGAATACCACGTATGCTTTGCTATATGATGTTTGGTTGTAAAACCACTCGGTTCTTGACTACATGTTTAGTTTTTTAACTAACCACATAGTCGGGGGCTACACCTAATTAGGTGCATCTACTCGATGCACCCAGTTTCATTTCTTTTTTCGCCCTTCACAGTCTTTGATTTTAGTACTCGGCAAACCAGAGCAGAAGGAATTGAAGCACTCGGATCATTGCTTTATGTTCTAAGAGAAGGCATTTTCGTCGACTGTAAAGGTCTCGGGGGCTACTGTGGAGATTATGGATACCCCATATCTACACGGCATGTATAGTCTGGTTAGGTACAGGGTACCAAATATAGATAGAATATCTTTAAGAGGACTCGGGTTAGTTTCTAAACTTGTATGTCAAGGAAATACCTGGGATCCTAGTCGGTTATGATTGTATTTTATCTGTAATCACATATTCCGTTAGGGATATAAACTGTATTTTGTAATATGGACTCCTTCCCCCTATATATGGAGGGGTCCGGGTCCCTCTGGGGACACGATTTTCTCCCAGATCATACGATCAATAATACACTCGGCGGAATCATCCCCGGACAAGAATAGGGTATTACTTCTTAACTAAGAAGGCCTGAACCTGTATAAAATCCCTTGTCTTCAAACCCATCCACTTTTCTAACTTGATAGCCACCCCCTTTTAGTATTGCCGAAATCTTGTTTCGACACCCTCCACATAGTATATCTCATATGTTTGGGAATTGGCTTGTGGGTGTTAATAATAAGATCAAGGATCTTATTCTTGTTGGAGCTTCCGCTGTTTGTTGGGCTCTCTGGCTTAGTAGAAATGAAATGGTTTTTAATAGATCACCTTCAAAATCTTATTTGCAGGTTCTTTCCAGGGCAACATATTAGCTCAGGGAATGAGCTCAACTACAAAGGCATGATGATCATATCAAGCTAATAAAAGATGCGTGTCGTAAACTTGAGTCCACGATCATGCAGCTCTTTACCTTGCTTGGTTTTATTAGTTTGCTTTTACTTTTTGTTTTGTTACTTTGTCAACATACACATTGTGTGAGTTTGATTTTGTGTAAACTTTGTAATAATTGGCTGTAACTCTTGAGCAAAGGTCGGAATGTTTCATTCCATTATCTTAAAAAAAGGGACTGTCTACTGTTCTGTCGACAGAAAACAGGGGCTCAAATGTGTTGAATTTTTGAACCACTAGATTTTGATCTAACAGCCCGGAATTTTGACAACTAAAAAACTAAATACATAGACATTGACAAACGAATCTTGGCCCAACTTAAAAAGCCCAAATTAAGGCCCAGAAAAAAAAGATGAAGAGATATAAAACAGATTATGAGCTCAAAAAAAGTCAAGCCCAAATAAAGCCCAAAAAGAAGGGGCAAACACGTGACATACAAAACTTGCAATGCAAGTAGATCGGTGACAAACACACGTAACCAGTGAACAAAACAGGCAAAAACTCAGAGAGATAAACACAGATCGATTGAAGAGAAGAAACTGGGGAAAAAGATGGAGATGAAGGAAAAGGAACTCAAAATTGGAGATGAAATAAAAGAACAAGATTCTTCTGGACAAGATTCAAAAGCAGAAAGATTGGGAATCAAATTTCAAGAAAAGCGCAAATCGGAAGGTACCTGTGATTCTTCTGAATTTCTTCAAGTAACCAACTACACATGTAGATTTTCTTTTGAAATCTTCCTTTACTTCATGTTGGTCTTTGAGTTTTGATCTTGCAAAATACTTCCTCTGGTAAATTAGAACAAAACAGAGTTTAGAGAGAAAATAAGTAGACACGTATTGGGCAGCAAAAATAAACATCCCCACAAAAAAGTTGTTCTTTGAAATGTTATATATCAAAAAAATTGGCTGGATCTGAATTTTGTTTCAGTGTGGTTTGGGATCTGAGTAAATAATCTATTGCTTTGATCTTATTTTCTTGTTCAGTGGTTCTGAAGACATAACGCAAACTCTGAATTTGTATCTGCAAACTCTGAATTTGTATCTGCAAACTCTGAATTTGGCACTACAATGGAGAAAAAAAGCAATATACGGATATCATGAAGTACTATGGATTAAAAGTACAAACAACATTTACATTTTACTATTTCAGTTTCAACCAAAAAGCATAGACAAATGTGACAAAAGTTCAAAACTTGTACAATGCACACAGGAACCCTGAATATACAACAAAAACAAAGACAGTGTAGTTCAATTCTAATTCAGGTACTATAACATGACAAAAACAACACCTAAGATACTGTATTGGCCTAAAGACAAAATGATGACTATTGGCCTAAAAGACAAACTAAACACTTAGATTAACAACACTAGGAAAAATTCTATTCCTAGGCCTAGAATATCTTTACCTAGTCCTCAGGTAGATGTGAATATTTTTTATGAAAATAACTACTTTTGATAACATGTGAAATAGAAGTGATTTCTAGTCTCCAGCTAAATTATGGGCAAAGCATGTTCAACAACTAACTCTGGACATCCTATCTAATACACTTCTATTATGTTTAAAACAACAGCAGTGGCATTTGATCTAGTAATATGCTGGACAAAGAAAGACAATATTGTGATCATATATAGGACACATGTTTGGACTGATACAAACATAAGCAAGCATAAATCGAAAGGTTCTAGAAAACCAGATTAATGAAATAAACTAGTATCTCAACAGCTACAAGTCTAAGTGAAAATCCGAGGCATTATCAACCTACTCTAACTAAATACAAACTGACATGCTAAAATGTAGAAGTACTAACAAGATTAATTCAATAATAAAGAACACAACTCGCTAAAGCAAAATGCTCAAGACAAAAAAGAAACAAAAATTTGATTCGTTAGTTTCAAAATTACAATGCACTTTCTATGTAGTTCATTTCTAATGTACTTTGAATGTTTGTATTATGGTTTAAAAGAAAAAAACACAATTTCCTTTGATTGTTTCGGTTTCAACCAAAAAGAAACAGGATTTGAGTGAACATAGAGGAATTGTAGAAGGAAAAAAGAAGGAAGGCATCAGTGGAGTGAATGCATGGGAATCAAGAACAGGTAAATCAAGATCTGTTTTACAAAATTAAATTCAAATTACAGTGAAAAACACTGTATCAAAACATAAAAACTGAAACTAGACTTATAAATTTCAATTTTCAATTATTGGAATGTTTCAATTAGAAAAAATGTTGGATCTGAAATTAGAAAAAATGTTAGATCTGAAAACACTGAATGTTGCACTATACTGCACTACTCTGAATATTGTGCTATGCAGTCATAATACAAACAAGATTTTGCTTCAGTCCTTTCAGATTCAACCAAAAAAACATGAACTGACTAAAATTACAAATTACAGTCAATTTGTGTAAGAATTACATAGAATCTGCACTGTAATTTGAGAACTTGAAACATGTAACTGGAATCAAATGATCAAAAATTTCTGTTCACTTGTAATTATCATTACTATCTATATTAAATACAATTTCTGGTATTGTTTTAGTATTGAAATGATTCAAAAATGAATTTAGAAGTACTAAATTGATCTGTTTAATAATTTCAATACAATTTACAATCAATTTGTATAAGAATTACATAGAAAAAAAACTGTAAATTTAGTACTAAAAACATGTAAATGAAAATTTATGTGATTACTACTACTTTAATTTCTTTTTTCAAGTTAAATGTAATTGTCCATAAACAATTTCCTTTGATTGTTTCAGTTGCAACAAAAGAGAAACATGATATGAGTGAAGTTACGGAAAAAAAAGAAGGAAAGCATGAGTGGAGTGAACACACAGGAATCAAGAATAGGTAAATTTTGATCTGTCTTATAAAATTCAATTAAAATTGCATTGAATTTGAAATATCATTACATTAAAAAAACCCTGTCATTTTAGAACTTAAAAAATATAATTGAGAACAATTGTTAAGAAAATTGATGTTTGCTTCTAATAATCAATAATACTATCTTTCAAAATTATCACTATTGTCCTAAAGACAAACATCAATTTGAAATGTTTAATAATTTCGATACAATTTACAGTCAATTTGTATAAGAATTACATAGAAAAAAATGTAATTTTAGTATTTAAAAAATGTAACATTAATATATTAAAAAATGTAACATTAATATATCAAGAGGTTCCAAATCAGTTGAAACATATCAATACTTGTTGGAAGAATCAGACAAAATTAGTAGCACATTGAAATCAATGATTTCAACGATTCAAGAGTGTGAACATCAAAATATCAATGTTGAGGATAACATCTTGCAAAATGGAAAAGCAGAAGTCAATGAAAATTCCGAGAATATTGATGTGGAGGAACAAACAATGAATGACGAAAATATTTGGAAGATCCTGATATAGAAAATTCAAAAGGAAGGCCAAGACAAAGAAACAAGACTATTAATGAGCAAATTGAAGAAAAAGAGACAAATCATTGTAGTCATTGTGGTAGAACAGACCACACATTTCCCACATGTCCATTTAAACACATGGAATTTGATTTGCCAAGGAAGAAGAAGAGAAAAGTTCAAAATAATACTAAAGAGGTAAGTAACTAATATTACTAGTAATATGCCCGTGCTAAACGCTACGGTGCAATTCTATCTGTCTTTAATAATTTTTAAAATTTCATGTTAGCAAAAAAAAATTTATATGATCTATGCATTTGAACTTTAATTCAATTTATATCGTACATAAAATATATTTCATGTAAAGTGCAATACTATGATATTGCGTGGGCACAATAAAACTTTACAAGATGAGGCCCACATGTAAGTGATAGGAGAAAAACTAAAAAGCGTAGGGCCCACTTGTCAGCCCTATTCTCCCTCTCTGTCTTTTCCCCAAAAAATAGCAGAGGAAAGCGGAGGCGGCGGTGATCGTGATGGTGATGGCAGTGGTGCGGGCTGTATGCGGTGGATGGCGATGGCGATGACGATGGCGGTGGTGTGGGTTGTCTGCGGTGCATTATCCATTTAAATTGTATGGATGAACCATATAGAAAAAAATAATCCAGAACACTTTTGTAAGCATATGTATCCATTAATATAATACAGACCAATTACAATCTCAAATGACAGCCTGGTGAAAACTGACGCATCTAGTGTGAGAAAGTATGTAGAAGATAATCATACGGCATTCCATATAAAAGGTGATGGCGTGCTGTACAAAAAAAGAGGACAATGGTGAGTAACATTCGATGAGCAATTTACTATATTCAATATTTTTTTGAATTAATTTAGATCATGCGAACCTACCTTTGCTCACCAGTCAAGAACGTCTTTATACACGATATTTTTAGTGCTCTTCCCTGTTGAATCAACTTCTTTCTTTGGCTTTGCCAAAATCCTTGTTGTTAGCCTTGACACACTCCTTGACAATGCGACATATAGCTGACCATGTGAAAACACGGGCTCTGGAAGATAGATCCCAACATTTGGGATGGTTTGCCCTTGTGATTTGTTAATGGTCATTGCGAAACTGAGACATATTGGGAATTGCTTCCTCTTGAATTTGAAAGGTAGTGATATATCGTCGGAGGGAGGCAAAGGGATCCGTGGGATGAACACCCTTTTGTTGGCATGTTGTCCACCAACAATTTCAGCATCAATTGCATTATCTTGAAAAGCTCTAACCATTAGTCTAGTCCCGTTGCACAATCCATTATTTGGATCAAGGTTGCGAAGAAGATTCACGGGACAATTGATTTTTACTATTAGCTCGTGTGGTGAGAGACCATTTGGAGTGATAGAGTTAAGGTAGTCCAGAGGATAACTGTTGTGAAGGTCATCATCAACAGAGTCAAAGCTGTGATAAACCTTGGCCTGCCCTAGAAATCTGTCAATCATATTCGCATTCAGCTTGTCCACATAATCATTTTTAGTGGATAGAATGGCACGTGTGCTCATATAAGATGCAGAGCTTGCATTCTTTTCATCATCAAGCGAGGGAAACATATGATTAATCAATTCGTGTACTGAATCCTCGCTATCCCCATAAGCAATCACAATTTCATCAGGCAAGCGAACATAATCATCTCTGATAGTGTTTTCAGTGCCATTTCCAATTCTAAGGAGATATTCCGAAAACCATGGATCAGATTGAGCCCTCATGTTTCGCGACAATCTGATCTTCCTAATATTTTCCCATAAATACGATCTCTGCAATGTGCATCAGTTATCTGGGCCCTTGTCCCACGTGTAACCACGGGAAGTACCTGTCTGAAATCACCGCCAAAAACAATAACCTTTCCTCCAAATGGCAATGAACAACACATAATGTCTTGAAGAGACCTATCAAGTGTCTCTACGGCTTGACGCTTCGTCATTGCAGCTTCATCCCAAATAACTAAGGACGCCATGCGAAGCAATTCCGCGGTGACACTTTGCTTCATGAAGTTGCACATGCTGTTGTGAGCAATCTTAATAGGGATTTTGAATCTCGAGTACGTGGTACGTCCTCCGGGCAAAATCGACGCTGCTATACCAGACGTCGCAGTTGCAATGGCTATTAATCCCTCGGACCGCACTCTAGCAAGAAGCGCCTTGTACATAAATGTTTTGCCAGTGCCACCTGGGCCGTCGATAAAAAATACCTAGCTCTTCTTATTAGTTACATGATCAATGATTTCATCAAATCCTGCACGCTGCTCATCATTAAGGGATGTGTATATGTCTAAATGGTCTTGGTCCACTGGCACGTTAAGTTCCTCTATAATCTCTGTCATTACGTCGTTGCAACGTTCACCTGATTAGTGAAAACAAATATATGCATCATGAAACTATTGGTGGGTGGTGCGAATGTAAATTAATAAGAAAAATACGTGATAGCATAACAAAAAATACCTACATCAATGACCTCGGGAAGACCATACTCCGTGATATCCTTCCCCATGGAATGAAGCAAATCACGTATGTCTCGTAGCACCATTTACTCTACTGCTGTAGGGTTAGTGTTCCCTCGGCTGCAATCTTCAGACATTGCAGCCTTGTGATTGTCCCATAGTGCACAGATATCAGTGACTTCGCAAAATACCAGTATGGTTGCAAATAACCAACGCAGAGCAGATGGCATTTGGAAAGTGGATGCCTCATTCAAACAATTGTCATGTGACTTATCCATCTCCACAAGCCCTCTCTTCTCGCATGCCTCTCTAAAGGTAGAGTAAGTTGTACCTAACACTGTCCTCAAATCTTCAAACAAGGTTGCACCTCGCACGTGGTTGAGAAGCACTCTCAAGTAGTATCTCTCCCCGTCTGCAGGGTGAGCGTACACAACCCGTCCGACTTGGCCTCTCTTTGTTTTCCTTTTTTGCCACACATTCTGTCCGGTTATCCAACGGTAGTGTTCAGGGAACTCCTTGTATAGTAGTTTCCTTTCTTTCGGGTCTACTTGATTCATTTTGAAATACTCCGTAAGAGTTGTTCTGGTAGAAGATGGACGATTTACAACATCCTCGAGATTACTATCCTCAATATACGTGACATACTGCATGTTAGGAAGATGAAGTTGGAGCTGCAGAACAACTGGATAGATTCCGAATAGTGGGATACCAAGCATCCTATATATAGCCTCTGGTGGTGTCACGTATCTGGCATTTCTGTACTGTTGTATCTCATTTATTTCCCCAGATGGATCAACCGAGAAAGATGCACAGTCGTGTCCTTTATACACATACTTATAGAGGTACTTCAGAGATTTGATGCTTGCACAAGCCTCAACATTGATGTGACAGTTATACCGCATAAGTAGTCCTGGATTATATGGGACCACCCACCTATTGTCTAACACTGCACCTCTAATCTTGACACGCCATCCGTCATCTCTCCTCCTGTACAAAGGGTATGAGTTCTTCCCTTGTTGTGTTGCTTGGTTGAACTGTCGAGGAAAGTCGAAGCGACACTCTCCATCCACCATACAAGCACAATTCCTGTTCAGTGCGCCGCATGGTCCGTGCAACATATGCTTGATGACAAGACGATGTAGCTCAGGGTATTTGGCCTTGTCTGGTATCTCCGCGCAAATTACTTTATCGTACTCATCTAGGGTTGTCAATTTACTGCCTGACTTCATGATCAACAGGATGTGTTCATGTGGTAGTCCCCTCTTCTGAAACTCTGTAACGTGCGCGTAAGCCTGAACCTCCCCAAAATATTTTTTCTTCACAATAAGATCCAGCACATCTCATAGCTTAGCCCTGAAAACTCTTGCGACAAGGTCTAGTCGATCTTGAGGTTGTTGGCCGGGTTCGAGATGTTCTGTTATCTCATCCCAGTATGGGTTGCACGTCATTGTGATGAAGTAATCTGGCCTCCCAAAACTCTGGACAAGAGCCATCGCATTGAGAAACCTTCGTTGCATGTCGCGATCACCTCCCGGAAAAGATCGAGGTAGCACAACCCTCTTACCAACTGCCGAACCGCTTGTCTCTCCAGAAGAAAGCACATCAACCACGCCCTGCAATCATTAAATAACACCATGATCAAATAACTAGTATGTTGAATCATAGATGGGAGGCACAGTCAATAGTTGTGGAAATATGTTACTCCATTTACCTGGTATAGCTCAGCCCGAATCTTTTTTTGGTTCTCAGGTTTTGAGTACCAATCGAGCCTCATAGACTCGATTTTGATGTACATGTCAACGGCCCATTGTTGGAAAAGTCGTCCTCCGAACAAAATGATGTTTAGAAGTCCCCTTCTAACCTGCAGCCTGAAGCAATAGTACTCCCTCGCTGTGACAAACTTGTCCTTTTTCCCTTTGCTAGATTTACTACTATCGTCATTATCATCTTCATTATCTAGATAATTGTCAACAACCTCATCCTCTGCATCCAAACTTACATATTAATATACATAAACAATGCATAAGGACATAAACTTTAGAAATTATTCGACAAAAGCCACGAGTGTACGTACCCAGAAGATCATCAAAAGTGCTTTCTTCGTTAGTATGTACATCACCAAAAGTTGATGCTTCACATGTTTCATCCATTTCCACATCACACGGAATCTGGTTGGGATCGTCGTACGGCATTTTCAGGTTCCACCCAGTCTCCCTATTAGGGTTAAATAAAGGATACGCCAAAGGATCATAACAACCATGGTATGCTTTGATATAACAGGGCTTATCACTTTTTGCATGTACCAAGACATGTCTATCAAAAGTTTTCATCGGATCATCCCCCTCTAACCAGATGGCAGCAACCTGCGAAGCGGTGGGTGCATTATATCTTCGTTGGTCAGGTGTTACATTAGTGTTGAGCTCAATCATGTAATCATCTAGATTGGGCATGGATCCAACTCTATTGAAGGTCTGTACGTAAGGGTTTGTGCCAAAATACGTAGAATGACCCGAACAAGGTTGATATCAAGGTCAGGAGACCTCTGAACCCTATGGGCCAGTGCTTCAGCGTCTTCTGTATCATAAAAGTAAAGTTGCATATGGAGTGGCCCTTGAGAACCTGGAACCAAATTACCCAGGCGATGGTACAACGCACCATGCACACGAAATGTATACACACCAGTACCCGCTGCAGTGCTGACAATGTTACATGGATGGGAGTAAATGAAAAGTGCATATGCAAGGGAGAAATATATATAAATGGATCAGCACAACAGGGAGAATTATATATAAATGGATCAACACTACAGAGTTTATTGGATCGAAGAACCCACATCATGTATGTACTCTCTAAATGAGCTATCTCATCTATATAAATACAGAGTTCATTAAGGCATTTCACATGGATGACTATTTAGCCAGATTTGCATATCTGACAGTTCTCAAAGTACCAGCTACCTTCACGATTGGTTTGATTCCTTATAATGGAGTAAGATTCTTGTTCGCTGAAAGTACCTGAGTTGAAAATAGCACATGTGCAAACATTTAGATACCAGGCAGCGGTGGCAGAGAAAGCGGAGGAGAAAATAGCTGCGTGGAATTGGATTATACTTTCTACAATACACATCAGGGTTAAAAGAACAGAAATATGCAGCAAGCACAAGTTAAATTTCATCATTAAGGGTAGACTTATTGATATATTCTGGATTTAGCACATTGTATTTACTGTCTTATAAAAACAACCATGCCATTTAAGGACACCAAAGCAACATATTGAATTTATTTGACACAGTACTATGTGATCAGAAAAGAGAGTAGGCATATATGGACAGTTCTATTTGATCAATAAGAGCAGAGGGACATTCTTACTAAATCCCGGACGAGCAATATTTTTAGTAAAGTTCAATCAATATGTTTTTTCATATGCATTTAGCCAAGACCTGAAAAGCATAATCATGTACCCTTGAGACTACAGAGAATGCCATTGGCAATCAAGTTGTATAGATTAACAGAGCAGACAATGTAAGTAACCATGAATAATTGCATAAGTGTGATTTAACTTGAATAGAAACATGTATCTTTAACGGCACAGTACCTATTGTCAGAGGCAGGAATGAAATGAAAAAATGACCGACGCTTAGATCTTACTGGAAATCAGTAAGATATCGTCCAAACGTAGACAACAAATCTATCCCATCCAGTTACTGGAACCAAAACACATTTTTATTCAATAGTCGCTACCATTTCCCATGTATATACAGTCTAAACCAATGATCTTAAGAATATATATTGGTCCCGAATACATAAATGCATGAGTGATCCAAATATATTTACACTTTCAAGGGACAATAACAATGTGCATTTCAGTGCTCTAAATTTCAGACAACCCAATGTTTATTAAAAACAAATGTGCCATTTATCTATTTCCAGTTCAGCACAGAAATATAAAGGCCTTTCCCTTCAATTTCACTATAGAGCAATTATATTGCACACAGTACTATGTGATCATAGAAGCATAGGCATATATACTTAAATATAGCAATACATAGTACTAATTTATGAATATACATAGTTAGATATGGCAGGGACTAATCAGCGATCGTCCGATACACATGTAGACAAATCACCCTTAGAATAGTGAACATATAGTCCTTTTGGAAGAAACACAGGGTGTGAGAATGTTTTTTCTTATTCCAGCCACATCAATTCCCCACCATACTGAAATCAGCAGTATGGTACATATTCATGAATTTGAAAGTGCTTATCAGAGGAAAATACAACTGTTCACAGTTGGCTTTGGATGTAGATATACAGAAAATGTCATCCATGATTCCCAATTTCCAGCACAAATTACATATGATATATATTGAGCATAAATCATGCTTTTACATAAGATCAACATCAGGGATACTTATCGGGAGAGAGGAGACATATTAGGGATGGGGTAGGGGTGGCGAAGGGTGTCCTGTACCTTTCGGCGCAGGAGGAACGGTGGCGTGAGTATGGATAGGCAGCGGTGGCTCTTGAGGCGGCAGCGGCGTCGCGTTGTCGTTGTCGGTTGTGGATGGCGACCTCCTCAGTCTCCACTGCCTCTGCACGGGGTTCTCAAATCTTAAAGCTTGGGAGCTTTTAGAGTCCTAGATTCAGAGTCATGGCAGGATTTACAACTGGCGTTACCTTTTGTTGACCTGTTGACCAGCAGTGATCTGGGGAAGATGCAAAAATGAAAGCTGTTGAAACAACAATATTCAGTTAGGAACCAAACCCAAGACCCCAAGACACCGGGGCCGTCGATCTCCCCAAGACCCCAAGACCCCTATAGTGTGCATTGATCTAATATCTGCCATTATTGCTCTAATTTCAGAGGTGTATCTAACATTGATGGTGAGCTTCTCGAATTAATTTCTACACATTGTATTTACTGTGTCTAACATTGTATTTACTGTGTGTTATAAAACAACCATGCCATTTAACGACGCCAAAACAACATATTGAATTTATTTGACAGTTCTATTTGATCAATTTGAGCAGAGGGACTATTAGTACTCTAGCATTTCTTACTAAATACCATATTTGCATAAAAAAGATAAAAAGAAGAAATTAGATGACTGATTTCTTATGTCAAACAAACAATTGGGTTCCTACCATAGTATTTGCATTAAACAAAGATAAAAAGAAGAAATTAGATGAGTGGTTTGTTTGATTTGATTCAGCTAAACGAAGTAAAATATCTTAGCTGCATTTTTTTTATATCTTTGTTGTATGTTTTGTTTCCTACTCTATTTTGCAGATTTGGTCAAGGTGGTAAGGACAAGCAAGTGCCATATGCCCAGCACTGAAATATTGATCACTTCCTAAGTGCGAGGCACTAAATCAAGTAAAATTACACTTCTCTAATGTACTCTGCTATTTCACTGAAGGAGTACACTGCATCTGCCTCTTTAACCTTTTTTACACATGCTCAAGTTTCTTTAAGTACAGGCCGCTATGGCTGCAGACAGAATTCTAAAATGATTAAGTAAATCAATTGCACCCATGACATATGAATTACTTGCACCACTGAAATGACCTAAAATAATTAAAATTACACTAACCTCGCTCGAATTCAGAACTTGCCAAAACTGAAAGCCTTCAACAGGGACCCGGCCATCGAGCTCGAATTCAAAACTTGCCAAAACTGAGCCTTCAACAGCGACCCAGTCATCGAGGAGCAATAGTTATCATATACATGCACATGCACCAGCAAACTTGAAACCAAAACAAAATCAAGAACAATGTGGATCCCCTTGCACTGGTCTCACACAAGACACATTAATTAAAAAAACTGAAACTTCTATCCCTGCTAGGATATGTCTATACACAGTTGCATTGTACAAAAAGGCAAGAATACCGGTCTTGGAGAGGCGAGAATCGGCGGCGTGACGGCGCGAGGGAGGCGGGGGATCGGCGAGGACGGGACAGAGGAGATGCAGGATCGGCGACGGCGACCTGGGGGATGGGGATCGGCGCCGACTGAACCCCGCGGCGCGCCCGACGAGGAGGGGGGAATCGGCGGCGTGACGGCGCGACGGAGGAAGGGGATCGGCGAGGAGTTCACGCGACGACGACGGAGGGGATCGGCCAGGACTTCACGCGACGACGACGGAGGGGATCGGCCAGGACTTCACGCGACGACGACGGAGGGGCGGCGCGGGAGAGGAGAGAAATCGTGGATGGGGAATCGGTGACGAGCGGGTGGGCGACGTTGGCTGAAGAGAGGATGCGGCGTGATTTCGGGAGCGAGGGAGATTTTTGATAATAAGCCACTAAATACGCGCGCCTTTGCAAACTTACCACCCAATTCGCATGCCTTCTCTAATACATCACTAGGAGTGCACATTTCTTATTTCATACCACTTTCTCTCCTTCCCATCACTTTTTCTTTTTCTTTTTCGTTTTCTGTTTTTCTCTTCTTTTCTGGGACAGTTTTACCACTGGTCCCATCTGTCAGGTAAAAGAGATAGGGAGATCGAGAGAAGGGGATCGGGAACGGGGAGGCAGAGCGCGTGCGCTCCCGTCCCGTCGCCGCGCCGCCTCCTCACCGGGCGCCGCCACCAGCCTCCAGATCGCCCAGCCACCCACCGCCGCCGGCCAGCCTACTTGGCTCGCCGTCGGCAGGCCTCCTTGCCCCGCCGCCGGCCGGCCTCCGGTCCCTCGGGGACCTAGGGTTTTGAAGATAGAGATGGGACAGGGGGTCACGGTTCAAGAGATCATGGCGCAAGCGGCAAGCTCCTCGATTCCATCTGAGCTCCCTTCTAGGTAATGCTATAACTCTCCACATCTCCATTATTTGCATTAACGGGCTGAAGAACAAAATTAGGACGGATTTGGTTAGCGGGCGAACTAATTTTTTTTTACTCTCGTTTTTCTTGTTCGTATGTGATGCGGAGTTTAGCGTGTGCGTTTAGTTCGGTCATTTTACAGCTAAACTTGATGATGGTACTTGTGTTGAAGTGGCGCGTAAATGGCTTGAATGGGTTGTGGACTATCATCAGTGCACATTGGAGAGTTTGGAAAAGGATCTTGCAGTAAGGGTAAAATGGGGCAGCAACCAACATGCTGTGATAAGTGGCTACGACATGGGCACTGGTGAGGAAACACCGTTTAAGGATAATATGGATGTAGCCCATGCATTGTTTGTTAGGAAGAGTGATAGAAAGTTGATTTTGTTTGTTGATGTGGAGGACAAGCCTATTCAGTTGATGACTAACTCGGTAGTTTCAGAGGTCAATGAGGTAGCAATGGGTGAAGTTGTGACAGACAGGCAAGGTGATGTTCAAGAATGCAGCAGTTGTATTGATTGGGATAGTCTAGAGATAGCTCCAATTCCACATAACCAAGTTCCTCAACTTGCTATTGATTGGGATGCATTGGAGATAGAACCAATTCCACAACATCAACTTGGTTCTTCTATGCCTTCGATGGAGGAAGATGAAATGCATACATTTGTTGGACTTAGAGCTGAGGATGGGAGAGCCGAGCAAGCTAGACTTGAGGCTAAGAGGCAAAGGAATTCAGTGCCTACACCAGGTTCAGCTCATACTGAAGGGGATTTGAACCTTAACGAGGCAGAGATTGTAATATGCTGTTAATGATGTAATACCTGGTGAATCTGAAATTTTCTATGACAGAGATGATCCTCCGATGGAAGTTGGAAGCTCATATGTAAGCATGAATGAATTTAGGTCAGCTGTGAGGCAACACGCTATAAAGGGACAATTTCAGGTTGGGACAGAGAAGTCTGATAAAGAAAGGTTTAGGGGCTTTTGCACAGCTGATGAATGCCCATGGGCTATCGTGGCCAGGCTGATGCATAATGAAAAATCCGTGAGGGTCCTAACAACTAACTAAACAATGTGTCATATTTCAAATATTGGTTTGTCTGTATGAGTTGTCTCATGGTTATTCCCTTTTTGTTTTGTATGAGTTGCCGGCCATACTTGAGTATAGACTCCACAGCCCTTAATGGGAGTTGGAATGGTCAGCTAGGTTCTGCTACATCCATAGATGGACACAACTGGATGTTTCCGGTTGCATTTGGTTTTTTTCAAAGTGAGACCACTGGCAATTGGACTTGGTTTATGCAACAACTTCATAAGGCCATTGGAAAACAGCCACACTTAGCAATCAGCTCGGATGCTTGTAAGGGACTGGAGAATGTTGTGAAAAGTGTATTTAGTACAGCAGAGCATAGAGAATGCTTTTGGCACTTGATGCAGAATTTCATCAAGAAATTTCATGGTTCAGTGTTTGGGAACATGTACCCTGCAGCTAGGTCTTACATGACAGATAGATATGAGTATTACATGAATAAAATTCATGAGGCAAAATCAGATGTGAAGCCATATCTAGAAACTTATCACGGCCTACTTTGGATGAGGAGTAAGTTCTTAGAAAAGATAAAATGTGACTTCATCACCAACAATCTAGCAGAGTCATGGAACAAATAGATCAAGGATATGAAGGATCATCCTATTGCAGATCTCGCAGATGGCATCAGAGCAAAGACAATGGATCTATTTGCGAGACGGAGGAAGATAGGTGAGAAACTAGATGGTGTTATGCTCCCTATTGTAGTTCGTCAACTGAATGCAATGACTAGAGATTTGGGTCACTTGAAGGTAGTGCAAGGTAATAAGGACCTAGCAGAAGTGACTGAGATTACTCCTGAACATGATATTAGTAGGCATGCTGTCAATCTTACAGAACATACATGCACTTGTAGAGAGTGGCAAGTTTCTGGCAAACCATGCCCACATGCATTAGCTCTCATAATATCAGCTAGAAACCCAAGAATGGCTGATTACCTGGATCCTTGCTATTCAGTGGAAAAGTATAAGCTGGCATATGCAGGTGTTATTCATCCACTTCCAGATAAGTCCCAATGGCCAAAAGTCAATATTGGTTTCAAGTTGTTGCCACCTCTCACTAAGAGGGATGTAGGGAGGCAAAGAAAGAATAGGATAGTTGGGTGCCTTGAGAAAGGAAGCAAGCCTAGGACCAAAGGAAAGTGGCAGGTTCAATGTAAGAAGTGTCTTAACATGGGCCATAGACAAACATCCTCAAAATGTCCATTAAATGGTACCAAGAAAAAAAAGGTAGCCACATACATTTACTTCTTCTAGCATATTGTACATTAATCTTTATGAATCATTTAACTTGTTTTACATTTTTTTAGGAAAAGTCGTGCTAAACAAGGAAGACCACTAGGTTCAACTAGTGATGCAGCGGGTTCTAGCACACCTAAAAGACAAAAAGTTGCAATCAATGATTCCAGCAATGCGAGTCCTGGGCCTGTCACTAGAAGGTATGATTTTTCTTTAGTTCAATGGTATGATTGATTCTTAAAATTTTACTAACACTCAGTTCATTGAAGCCAATTGGCATTGACTAATGTTGTTGGAGAAGGATCGAGTCAAATGGCAACCCCTCCGAGGCCTACTAGAGCTGCAAGGAAGATCACTCCAAAGAAAGGGAAAAAATGAATGCTTTTCTAAATATAATATTTAGTGTTGTGGATGCTTTTGTAATGTGAAACATGGGACACAACTGGTTGGTTTCATTTTGTTCTCTGAACTTGTCAAATGGTTATGTAATCTGGATGATGTTCTTAAGTTTGTTATTGAACTTGTTTGTTCTCAAATGGTTATATATGCATTATGGGTACATGCTGCCATTTTTTTATCTGTGACCAAATTATGGGTACTTTCTTGACTTGTCAAATGCTGTACAAATTGCAAGGTACATAATGTTGCCAAAATTTAGGGTACATGCTGTCAAAATTTTGCTTACAAGCTGTCAAAATTTTGGCATCCGGAGCAACAGTTTATGTATACACATATATACAATACATGCAGCAATAAATGCAACAGTTATATGCCACTATCCTGCTCAGAGAAGAGGAACAGCAGGGCAGCAGGATGCCATTTTGTTCTCTCCGGCGACAAAATTTTGCTTACAGCAGCAGAGGAGGAACAGCAAGGCAGCAGCATACAGACTCACGGCAGCCGGCGCGCGACAGGACAGGAGCGCAAGCGCTCTGCCTCCCCGTTCCCGATCCCCTTCTCTCGATTCCCCTATCTCTTTTACCTGACAGGTGGGACCAGGGTAAAACTGTCCCAGAAAAGAAGAGAAAAATAGAAAACGAAAAAGAAAAAGAAAAAGTGACGGGAAGGAGAGAAAGTGGTATGAAATTAAGAAATTTTCATTCCTAGTGGTGTATTAGAGAAGGCATGCGGATTGGGTGGTAAGTTTGCAAAGGCGCGCGTATTTAGTGGCTTATTGTCAAAAATCTCGGAGCGAGGGGGTGCGACCGTGTGAGAAGGGGAGGCGGGGGAGACGAGGGGGTGCGACCGTGTGAGAAGGGGAGGCAGGGGAGACGTGGGGTTACAGGAGCGGTTGGATTCGATTATTTTCATCCGTTAGATTTGATGAATGAAGTATGAAGGATGTAAGAGTTAGTTGGTGAATTATAGGGTAGATTAATATATATTTTTTAAAAAAATTGAATCAAAATAAAAATATAATATTTTCAAAACAATTGCAGGATGGACAAGAACAAAAGAAAAATGTTGCTCCAAGTAAAAGAAAATCTCAGAAGGACAAGACAATGGGAGGCAAAAGCTGCAATGATGAAGTACAAAATTCAAGCAAGAAGATGAAAAAGAACTGAAGAATTTCGGTATTTAGATCTGTAATCAAATATGTTTTGTATTCATATCAAATTTCATATGATCATCTGAATTAGAATTCATACTTAAGTATATTTCAGAGACAAAAATGGACATTCATAGTTGTAATAATAAGTTCTATTACTGCAGTATCATATTTCAAGTTCAATAATTATACTTTATCAACAATTGTTTGTGATGAAAACAAGTCAAACTGAGATTACACAAAATTGTAGTTACACAAGTAGCAAAAGTTTGTAATTACAAAGTAATATGTATGTAAGTAGTAAGACTAGTATAGTCAATTGTCCTTCTAGAGAATATGAATCTGTAATCTCCACTTGAACCATTTCTTCAAGATATAAATCCAAAATCTATAGAAAAATAAAGAAAAATTTTCAAAACATAGCATGAAAGTACAAAAATGATATAAATAGCTTTTAAAAAATGACCTTCAAAAATGATCATTCAGGAGTTGATAAAGTTCTGAGCTAAGGTTTGAGTTATTTGGGCGGAACAACATTTTGTTCAAAAGTTGAATTCTGATACGAGGAATATCTCTTTGGGAAAAAAGATTTGGAAGTAGAACTCTCGGACACCAAGTCTCCATAAACTTTAGAGTAAAGATTCCACAATCAATTCTACAAAAAAATAATTTGAAAATTATAAAGAAACAAGAAAACATTACAAACTGTCTACTGTTATGAATAAGTTATGAATTTAGAATGTTCCCATTTTGTACATAGTTTTAAGTCAGAAAATTTAATATTGGTTGAACTGAAAAGTTATAAAAGTAAGGAATTTATGTGACATCAAATATATTCTGTTTAGGTAAAATCCTAATATCAAAAAATTAAGATTTGAAATAAATAATATAAATCAAATTACAGTAAATTTGTATAAGAATTACATTGAAAAAAACTATAATTTAAGTACTAAAAACATGTAAATGAAATTAAAAATTTAAAGCTTATAAAATCATGGTAGAAGATACCTATTGGTCTTCTAAAAATCAAAATGTCAAGATTATAAAATGTCAAGTTAGAAGATTTCTTCAGTTTGTTATAAGAGTTTAAATGAGAGTACAAAGAAAAAAATTGAAAAACATACCTATTGGTAGACAGCCACCAAAACTTTTCGACTTGTCAAGTTTTTCTATATGCTTCATCAATCATTCAAATACAAGATTACTCCAGTCCAATTTTTCAATTGAATTTAGATCTTCAAAAGCACTGAGATATTTTCTACTAGGTTGCAACAATGAATTGGGGTAGAGAAAGCAATTCAGACATACTGAGGGCCCGTTTGGTGCAGCTCCAACTCCTAAATTTAACTACAGGAGTTGGCTCTACAGTGTAGTTGTGCAGCTGCCTAACCCAGCTCCACAACTCTAGTTAATTTTGTGAGAGAGCTCCATCCAGCTTGTGGACCACCGTTTTTATAACAGGAATCATTCGTGTAAACAGTACTATTTCCCTGGATCAAGTAGTCTGCTACACACGAGTTCATAGCTGAAATACCAAAAGCACATACACAAGAGTCTAGTGCTAATTATTACATCATAAGCCCGCAGGCATTGTCTTAAATCATCGGACCGAGCGGTCCGGAATACATCCAAAAGCAGAAATAGATAAGGCAGCGAAATTCAGGCAGCGGCATGCCATTGCCACAGGCAACAACCGTACTAAGACCTACTGAGCGCCATCGTCTTCATCTCCCTCCTAGTAGTAGGCATAGGGATCCTCCGAAGCTTCATCTCCCGCTTCTGATTAATTTTATATTTGCAAGGGTGAGTACCAACCGTACTCAGCAAGTCACCACAGCAACAATGCATATGAAAGGGGCATTTCAAAGGATGGCTATGGCTCTTTTGCGCTAAGCCAGTTTTGTAATTCTTTTCACAAACCTAAGACCTAGCATTGACTGATCAAATTTTAGTACCAGTGTTTGTATTTAAACAACGACGGTTCTGTCCACCATCCATTGTGATCCCAAGGATAGCTTCCCGCCATTGAATCGTTATGGTTTTCTGAGGACGCCCACCTTCCCCCTTCTCAGGAAGTGGCTCCAACAGCATAAAAATTCGTCATGCAACAACCCATCACACACAAGTTAAGAATTTAGAGACTAGCCAAGTGTAATACATGTCCCGGTGCTCAATAACCGCGAGCACGGCTATTCGAATAGATTGGGTTTACTCACACTGCAGTGGATGTACACTTTACCCGCACTCCGTAACTGCCCAACACATGAGCCTCGTCCCAACACATGAGACGCGTCACGGCAAAGCCTTTCGATAACCTCGCATTGGCAGTACCCGCTCCATGAACTTAAATCCTCATGCACTCTAGGCGTCCATGTTTCTAGCAGTGAGAGGAGTTCTGGCGCTCCCGGGAAAGAGAAGTCTCACACACATATTAAATTAAATTATGGTTCAAGTTAAGTTCTCTCTCTCACACACTCATGGCAGTCCTACCAATGGCGACACCGATGTAGGGCACGCCTCTCGGCCCTACCTCAACGGCTGTCCCACCGTAGCGCACCTGCCTCACTCAGGGGTGAACCATCTATGCAGGGATACTGCCTCCACTCGGCTATCTACTCCGCTAGGTCTATACCCATACGAGAAGTGCGGTTGTACGAGGGTCGTTTCATGCTTAACTTCATGGCTCGGTCCTTAATTGACCAGGGACGGTACTAGCCTTTTCCAGATACCACCCAAATCCTCCGTCCGTCCCAGTCGAAAACAGTTATTTAGTTTATTTCTCCTTTCACAAATCATGTTCTCAATATCATGGCAATGTGGCGCTCATGTCTCCACATGCCGCATCTCAATTACCTTCCCAAAGGTAATTGCCAAAGCATATAGCATTTGACAAATATGAGTATGCATGATTCTAGAATAGCATTTCTAAGCATTTGTCATAGTTGATTAGGGACTCATACGTAAACATGGTTACGAAGGAATAAGGGGTAAACAATAATCAAGGCATGGCATAATCGCAAGTAGGATGTTCATCATTGTATGCAATTTTATTTGTAAACAAAACAATCTCGCAATTGGGATCAATATGTTCAAGAATAGTGATGACTTGCCTTGCTCAAAGTCTTGCGGGTCTTAGCCCTCACTTGGATCCGCAACTCCCTCGGGCTCTATAGTTATGTGCGAAAATTGATTTGAATTCGGTTAGAATTCAAATAAAAATCCAAATAAATCCAAATGGAAGTCGAACGCGTAAGTCGATTCTTTTATATTAACTTTACTATTCGCGAACTAGGGCAAACCCAATTTCGATTTTTATATCCTAAACTATTTTGCGGGTATAAATATTTTGTTATCATAAGTTTTTAATTTAATCTACCCGAGCATTATATCCATATAATAGGTTGGAAATTTCTATCGCAAGCTAAATATCGGACGGAATCCTAAAATTATCTTATAATATTATACGATTTAATTTTAGTCTAGTACTAAACGACTAAATATAATATACGTCTAAAATTCCTAGTGATTAAATCCGAATTTCTACCGTGAATCAATTACTTATAGAGATTACCCAAAATAATCTATAATAGTCTATAAGAATTCATCTAATCGTTTAGTTCTTAATTACATTTAAACTACTACCGCGAATTGATTTCTTGTAGAAATTACCAAGAATAATCCATAATTTATATTAAATTTCGCAATTCTACGTCTATAACTAGTCTATAACTAAATGCTAATTATTTTAAATTTTCTAAACTTCCCTAATCTCCCTCTAATTTCCTATCTATTTCCCTTTTCTTTTTCTTCCCTTCTTTTTCTTTTTCCTTCCTTTCTTTTTCTTTTTTTTTCTTTCTCTCTCTCTTTTCTTTTCTTTTTCCTTCTCTCTCTCCCTTTTCTTTTCTTTTTCCTTCTCCCTCTCCCTCCCGGTTTCTCTCCTCCTTCCTTCTTCTTTCTCTCCCTCGGTTTCTCCCTCTCTCTCTCTCGGTTCTCTGCTACCTAGGGCGGCGACGGTGGCCGAGCAAGTGGAGGAGTAGGCTTACCGATGGCGGTGGCGGCGACGGCGACGGTGGCGACGTCGGTGCAAGGTGCGGCGCGGCGCGGCGGCTTCGTGGCGGCGGCGCGGCGGCTCTATGCGACGGCGCGGCGGCGTGGAGGTGGCGGCGTGGTGGCGTGGGTAGAGGAGAGGAGGTGAGGATGAAGGGGAAGAGTGGGAGTAGGGGGCTTATATAAGGGAGGGGGGAGAGAGATAATGGGGAAGAGGGAAGAGGGGCGGCGGCCTCATGGCGTCGGCGGGGTGGCGCGGCGCGGGGCTCGACGCGGCGATGTGACGACGACGCGGCGCGGCAGGGCGCGGAGCGCGAGGTGCGGCAGCGGCGCGGCAGCAGCGGCGGCACGGGGCCCGGGGGCGCGGCGCGGCAGGTGATGCGACGCGCGATGGCGATGGCGCGGCAGCGGCGAATCAAAGGCCGAACGGCGACGGCGCGCAGCAATGGAACGGGCGGCGCGGCACGGTAGCAGCGGCGGCACGGGGCTCGGGGGAGCGGCGCGGCACGGGGCGCGAGGCGACGACGGCGACGGCTCGGCAGTGGCGACGGGACGGCGCGCAGCGCGATGGGACGGCGCGACGGGATGGCGGCGAGCGACGCGCGATGGCACGGCGGTAGCGGCGGTGCGCGGCGCAAGGCGATGGAACGGCGGCGCGGCGACGCGACGGAAACGACGGCGACGGCGGCGCGGGGTTAGGGGCGGCTAGGCGCGGTGATGGTGACGGCGTCGTTAGAGGGGAGGCGGAGCGGCGCGCGGCGTGCGTGGCGCGAGGGCAACGCGGCAAAGGAGGGGCTAGGGCTAGGGGACCTCGTCGAACACTTTAGGTGCAATGAACAGTGCCGTTTTCTAATTAACCTGATTTTGGCCCATTTATTATTTAAATTTGATTCTTTAATTCCCAAATTTTGCATAAATGAAGTATACTCAATATTTGTGCCATTCCAATCCATGGATTCATTCTAGATTAATTTATTCCATGTTTTATATATTATTATTGTAATTTACTTGAACTTAATTAGAGTTAATTCTCATTCCATTGCTTTTAAATTTGATGGATATAAATATGGTCGTAATAATATTTTACTCATTTCTATCCTCACCAAATCTTATTTTAAATTGCACTTTAATTATTTACTTTGTCCATTTACTTTTTAGGGTTTATTCCTAACCAATTATCCATTATTCGCGATTTATAAACTCCGAACCCAAACTCCAATAAAATAATCGAATAAAATCGGCATGATGCAATTTATTTAAAAAGTTTTTGAAAATCCGCATTTTTAGAGTTTTGATTTTTGTCGGTCGAATTTTCAGGGTGTTACAAACCTACCTCCCTTAGATAAATCTCGTCCCGAGATTTCTTACCAGTTCTCGAACAGATGCGGGTATTCCGTCCTCAAAAATTCTTCGCTTTCCCAAGTGGCTTCATCCTCAGTGTGATTACTCCATTGTACCTTGTACATATGCCACACTTTGGTTCTAGTCCTCTTTTCAGCTTCATCCAATATCCGGACTGGGTGTTCTGGATACGTGAGATCATTGCTAATATGAATTTCTTCCAACGTAGCTTGTTCTTCCGGCACTCGCAAGCACTTCTTTAACTGAGACACATGAAAGACTGGGTGCACATCGGCGATATTTTCTGGTAGCTGTAACTGGTATGCAACTTCTCCTTGTCTGGCGATGATCTGGAATGGTCCCACATATCTTGGTGCCAGTTTTCCTTTGACCTTAAACCTTTTTATTCCCCTTATCGGAGAAACCTTTAGATAAACGTAATCTCCTTCCTTAAATTCCAGGTTTCTTCGTCGGGTGTCGGTGTAACTCTTTTGTCGTGATTGTGCTACTTTTAAACGGTCACGGATCAAGCAAACCTTTTCTTCGGCTTCTTGAATAATGTCAGCTCCAAATACCGCCCGTTCTCCAGTCTCGGACCACATTAGCGGGGTACGACATCGTCGACCAAACAATGCCTCATTGGGTGACATCTTTAGGCTTGCTTGAAAGCTGTTGTTGTAGGAGAATTCGGCGTAGGGCAAACATCTCTCCCCGTCTTTGCTAAAGTCCAACGCACAAGCTCTCAGCATGTCCTCCAGGACCTGGTTGGTTCTCTCCGTCTGGCCATCTGTCTGTGGATGATAAGCTGTGCTAAACGCAAGGTAACTTCCTAGGGCTTCATGGACTTTCTCCCAGAAATGCGAGGTAAACTATGTGCCTCGATCAGATATAATCCTCTTAGGTACACCATGAAGACATACTATCCTGGTCATGTATAACTCGGCTAGCTTGGCACTGCTGTAATTTGTCTTAACAGGGATGAACCTCGCCATCTTGGTGAGTCGATCCACGATCACCTAAATGGAATCATATCCTGTTGCGGTCTTGGGCAATCCAACAATAAAATCCATACCTATCTCATTCCATTTCCACTCGGGAATCCTAAGGGGTTGCAGCAAGCCTGCCGGTCGCTGATGCTCAGCCTTTACCTTTTGGCACACGTCACAGAGTGCTACGTATTCCTTCACATCTCTCTTCATGTTGGGCCACCAGTATCCTTCTTTCAGATCTTGGTACATCTTCGTACTTCCGGGGTGCAATGAATATGCCGATTCATGAGCTTCCTTTAAAATTAATCCCCTCAGTCCACCCTGTTCAGGTACGTAGATTCTCTTTTTATACCACAGTGTTTTCTTCTCATCCATTGAGAATTCTTTCACATGACCAGTGGCCATGCGTTCCTTCACCTCCTGGATCTCTCCGTTGTCCTTCTGGGCTTCCTCTATCTGGGTTCTCAAAAGAGGTTGAATGTCCAGGGTGTTTACCTGTCCACGAGATACTATATATAGGTTTAGTTGGGCCATTTCCTCCCTAAGCTAAGGGACCATCCCTTCCATTCTCAAATGATTGCAATGGCTCTTACGACTCAGAGCATCTGCCACAATGTTTGCTTTGCCTAGGTGATAGTGCACCTCTAGATCATAGTCCTTGATTAATTCTAACCATCGCTTTTGCCTCAAGTTGAGATCTGATTGGGTGAAGATATACTTCAGACTCTTGTGGTCAGTGTAGATATCGCAATGGTTTCCGATCAGATAATGTCTCCAAATCTTTAGCGCATGAACCACAGCTGCGAGTTCTAGGTCATAGGTAGGGTAATTTTCCTCATGTGGTCGCAATTGTCGTGACGCATAGGCCACAACCTTTCCGTCCTGCATCAGTACTCCTCCTAGTCCTTGCCTTGATGCATCACAATATATAACAAAGTCTTTCCTGATGTTGGGAAGAACTAAAATAGGCGCCGAGGTCAGCTTTTCTTTGAGCTGCTCAAAGCTTTCCTGACACTGTTCTGACCACACAAACTTCTTTTCCTTCTTGAGTAGTTGTGTCATGGGTCGGGCTATCTTAGAGAACCCCTCGATAAACCTTCGGTAGTATCCAGCCAAGCCTAGAAAACTCTGAATTTCGGTCACCGACTTGGGTGCTTTCCATTCCGTAACGGCCTCCACTTTTGTAGGGTCCACTGCTACTCCACCGGCTGAGATTACGTGACCCAGAAAAGCGACTTCTTTTAACCAGAACTCACACTTGCTGAATTTTGCATATAACTTATGCTTCCGAAGTTTCTCGAGTACCAATCGCAAGTGTTCCGCATGTTCTTCCTCATCTTTGGAGTAGATTAGAATATCATCGATGAATACCACCACAAATTTTTCCAAGTAGTCCATGAACACTTTGTTCATAAGATTCATAAAGTATGCCGGGGCGTTGGTTAAACCAAACGACATTACGGTGAACTCATATAATCCATAGCGTGTTGAGAACGCGGTTTTGGGTATATCCCCGGTCCTAATTTTCAATTGGTGGTATCCTAATCGAAGGTCAATCTTAGAGAACACCTTAGCTCCTTTGAGTTGATCAAAAAGATCATCAATCCGTGGTAGTGGATACTTGTTTTTGATAGTTACTTCGTTCAGTGAGCGGTAGTCCACACACATTCTCATGCTACCATCCTTCTTCTTGACGAATAGCACTGGGGCTCCCCAAGGTGACGAACTGGGGCGTACAAATCCCTTTTCTTGCAACTCCCTAATTTGCTTTTTATGTTCTTCTAACTCATTGACCAGCATCCGATATGGTCTCTTGGATATAGGGGCAGTTCCGGGTATCAGGTCAATAATGAACTCTATGTCACGATCTGGTGGCATTCCAGGTAAATCTTCTGGGAACACATCAGGAAATAGCTGCACTACGGGCATTCCCTTTAGGGGTAGCATGGTAAATATACCTCCGGCACGTTCGGTTAGCCTAGGATCTTGATCCATGGTTGCTCTCATATCCGATCCCCAGGGTGTGGTCAGGGTAACTTCTCTACGTCTACAGTCAATTACTCCTCTATGCTTTGCTAACCAATCCATACCCAATATGACATCAAGGGTCTGTGGTATCAAAACCATAAGGTTGGAGGGAAACACCACATCCCTAAGGCGAATAGGTACATCAATGCAAGCTGTGTCCACGGCTATTTCACCCCCAGGTGAATGTACTAACATTGGTTGCCTTAGTTTAACTCTGGTTAATTTGTGTTGTTGACTTGCTTTCAGAGATATAAATGAATGCGATGCTCCTGAATCGAAGAGAACTTTAACTGGAGTGAAGTTGAGTGAAAACATACCCATCAGTACGCCTTGGTCCTCCTAGGCCTCTTTAGCTCGAACGTGGTTCACTTGTCCGCGTCCAAATCCGGTAGCGGTCCTGTTAGTCTGTGGAGTCCTAAATAGACCTCGTCCAGCAGCAGGGGTAGCAGTTCCGTGAATAGTCGTTGCATTAGCTCCGGTGCGAATAGGTGTCTTGTTTGGATGGGGGCATTTGTTGGCGAAATGCCCATACTCCCCACAGTTGAAACAGCTTCCTGGCCTTACTGGTCCAGTGGCGGCCTGATTTGGTGCAGGAGCTCGGTTCTGAATGGTAACCGGCCTGTGGAAATTGCTGGAGGCGTTGTCACCACTGTTGGTCTCCATGCCGAGGAGGTTGTCCCTTTAGGACGCTGGGGTGCGGTCTGAGGCGGGCGGTTCATGGCAAGCCTCCTTTTACGATTGTGCTCCACGACCTTCCGGTCGTTTTCCAGCCTAACGACCTTATTGATTAAACTCTGGAAACTATCGTGGTCTTGTCTAATCATGGGCCCACGCAACTCGTCATTCAAGCCTTCAATGAATTTGTCGATCTTTTCCTCTTCGTCGGCAAGATCTCCAGTCGCGTAGCGTGCCAGCTGAGTGAAACGGTTCAGGTACTCTTGTACTGTGGTATTCCCTTGCCGTAGTCTCCTGAACTCATTCTTCTTCATCCGCATCACTGCGGCAGGCACAAAGTTGTCACGGAAGGCTGTGGTAAATTCTTCCCAGTTTGGTTCTCCAGCATCTTCTTCTCGAGCTTCTTTTTATGTGTCCCACCAGTCTCCGGCTGGTCCTCCCAATTGGTTTGCCGCAAAGATCACTTTATCAGCCTCCCGTACTCGAACAAGAGTTAGCTTCTTCTCAATGACCCTTAACCAATCTTCAGCATCCATAGGTTCTTCCGCTGTGGCGAATGTGGGTGGCTTGGTCCTCATAAATTCTCCAAAGCTCGATCCGCCGCGGTTGCCTTGGTTGTTTGCGATGGCTTGCAGAAGTTGAGTTTGGGTGGCCATAACTCTGGCCAGAGTGGTTAAGTCGGGTGTCTGAGTTTCGTCATTGCTGGTTGTTGCCCGACGTCGGCTTGCCATCTGTGCAGGTTGATTGATTGAGTAAGTATCCTAATTCTCTGGCTATCTTTTACGGCTTTATCCCATTAGGGGAGATTGTTTTGATGTGAACTTTGTTTTGCAAGCATGGTGGAATAAACTCATTTATAACACAACAACAATAGATATCATAAATAACATCACAGAGTTTCACAAATGGTACATAAATCATGATGCAATCGACTGCGTACATACGCAGTCGAATAAGGTTCATCCAAAAGATACATCAAACTAATCATCAATCTACTCGTCAATCTAGGTAAGAGGGGGGGTGTGTCTCGCATGCTATCCAAAAACCATCTGATACGAGATCGAAGCTGCAAGGAGTCTGTCAGTCTAGTCCTCCAGCCATCCGCAGGATCCTGGGGCAGGTAGAGGGTGGTCGTTGGCACACGCAAACCTGAGTCCCCACGGCTCAGAAGTAGTGGCCTCTGGATCTGGCTTGGGCCTCTTGCCCGGAGGTCGTGTGCTCTTGCGAGCAGTGCTGAGGGTGCGAGGACCTCCAAGGAAGGTGATGCGGGGAACAGGGGTCTCATCCTCTGAAGGATCAGTGATGTCTGGCTCGATCTCTGGCTCGGTGTCGGTCCCCTCTGTCTCGGAGTCGACCTGGATCGGAGTCTCCAAACTGGAACCTAGCTGCGGAGAAGGTGTAGGGATCAGTGGAGTGCGCACCATCTCCGGGACAGGTGGTTGTGTCGCTGTCGGGTCCAGTAGGTAAGGTGCTGACTCGGTAGCTAGCATACTAGCCTCTCCCAGAAGAGCGTGGAACGCTGGTGGGTACGGCGGGGTGAGGAAGAAGTAGCGGTCACGGCCTACTGCTATGGAAGTAGAAGCCCCTGTGGTGCTGATCGTGGCTGCTCGAAGCTGCTCCTCCAGCTGGCTGACGTGCTCCTGACTCTCTCTCAGCTGGTCCTCAAGAGTATCCATCATCCCGCGGCGATCGTTGTACTAGTCAGATAACTGCTGGAACTGGTCGCCGTGAACCTGGAGCTGTGCCTTCAGTGAGTCTATCTCACTGCCCCAAGCCTAGTGCTCCTCCTCCAACTGAAGCTGCTGCACTGAGAGGTCAGTCAACTCAGTCTCCAGCTCTCCCACACGTCTCTGGTGATCGTCAATCTCCAACAGAGCCTCCTCGTAGTAGTCATCTACTGCCTCAGCCCATCGTGACAACCGAGTCACCATCGGGTTGTAGCAGCAGGGCGTGTCCTGAACTGTGCAAACTGAGTTGCTCTCCTCCCGGAACGGGTGATGAGCAAACTCGGTACTCGCTAACTCAGCTCGGTGGATAGAGCTGAGTCGGAGGAAGGCCTCCTGGGCTGCATCCTGCATCGCGGTCTCTGGCAGGTGTCACACCCTAAAAATTCCAAATATATAAATTGTTGTTTAATTGGAATTTTTAGAATTTATTTTAAAAGCTTAGAAGAGAAGATTTAATTTTAATTAATAAATTCCAATATAAAATGGGGCCAGATAAAATTTCATTAAATACTTTGCTTAATTCTATAATTCCTAGATTTTTTCTGGGATTTATTTGAGCTAAGGAAGTAATTTTAATAAATGGAATTGCATTTCATGAATAATTTAAATTGAAAAAGGTTTTTAAAAGTCTCTTTTGGCTTTGGGCCGAAAGTCGGCCCAAAACCTTCTCTCTCTCGGCCCAGGTCGGCCCAAGCCGAGCGCCCGCACGCGCGTTCCCCTCGCTGACAGGTGGGGCCCACCTGTCGGGGTCGTCGTCAACCTCCAGCCGCCGCCGGCCGAAACCCTAGTGCTGTGCCGCCGCCGCCGCTTTCCAATTCGGCCGATCCTTTCCGTTTCCGGTGAAATTGGTAGAGGGGAAAGAATCCCCTTGATCTACTCTATCTTTTCCTCTATAGAAACTTTGTCTAATTTCCTTTGGAAATAGGCGGATTCGAGTTTGATTCGGATTCGTTTTTCCCCAATCTTTCCTTTCCGTCGCCGGCCGCCGTGGGCCTTTGCCGCCGCGCCCTAGCCCCTAGAAAAGGACCCCCGGTGTCTCCTCTACCCGCCGCCACCCTCGCCTTCGCTCGCCGACGTCTGTAGCGCCCTAGCCACGTGCAGCCTAGCGCCGCCGTCGCTCCAGCCGCGCGCCGCCGTCGCTCCAGTCATCGCCGTCGCTCGGGGAGCTCGCCATCGTGGTCGCCGTCGCGTCGCCATCCTCGTCCGCCCCTTCGCATTCGCTGTCAACCGTCGGAGCACCGTCGCCGTCGTCAAGCCGAAGAGTGCCGCCGCCTTTTCCTCGACGCCGTCGCCGTCCGCTGCTCCTCCGCCGCTTCTTTGGTCACCGGTGAGTTCGCCGCGTCGCTCTCTATCGTCCTGGTGCCCTCCGTTCGTGCCGAAGCGCCGTCGTTCGCCGGCGAGCTTGCGCGCCCGAGCCGCCGAGCCGTCGCCGGAGATGACGTCACCGCTGATGTCATCAGGGTCCGTCTGCCGTGAGCCGCCGTAGACCCGATCGATCTCGGCCGTCCGTTTTGGATGGATCGATCTCGACCGTTAGATCTCGTGAACCGCCGCCGTGCGCCCGGTCCACCGCAAACCCTAGCCGCTAACGCAATAATTTCCTTTTTCCTTTTCAAAAATAATTCATTATTGCGTCATAATTCAATTAAAATCAATATAAGTGTTTTAATCCGATTTAATCTTTAAAAATTCATAACTAATTCACCTTAGCTCGGATTTAGTTGGTTCAAGTCTCTAATTTTTTTCTAAAATTGAGATCTACATGTTAAAAATATCCACATGTACTGTTCATGCTTGTTTATGTGCTGTTTTGGTGATTTTGCTCTTTTCTGTTTAGATTCCGACGTTTCCGGAGAGTCCGTTTTTGCAGGGGAAGAATTTGAAGAGTTCCAAGGCCAGCAAGGCAAGTCACACAGATCCCAAACAACCCTTTGAGCATGTTGATCCCGTTTAAAGCTATTGTTTCTATTCAACTATTGCATTTATTTTCGAATGTCATTGGGTGGAATTAACCTATTATTTGTTATAGCCCTTTTGTTCTTGATTACTTTATTCCTTGATATCTTGGGTTATTATAACTTGACTAGTTGAGCTTTATATATATTGGTTCAGCTAGATATTAGATATGACTGCTTAGCCATGCTTAGAAACATTAGCACATTATTGGGATAACTTATGACTCACTATTATTTAATGATGGTTTAATGATAGTTCACGATGGTCAATCGTGATTGGTTAATTAATTATTTGCCAACTAAAATTTGATAATGGTGGGTTGTGAGCACATGGTTTTGAGAGTCGTGCTCATGACAATTAAGGACCGGTTCACGAGTTTCGGTTGTGAAACATTAACCGTGCCAACCACAAGCCAGCGTGGGCAACGGCTTTACCTTTTGTACAGCATGGTTCATTGCGGAGCACCAGACTGAGAAGTAGCGGAGATAAGCCCACGGGGGTCGCTGGGGAGTCAATGCCTTGTTTATAAGGGGGTGATTATGATCCAGGAATGGTGCGCTGTGGTCGATTGTGTTGTGCGAGGGGTACTGTCACAGCTCCTTTCCGAGGTACCGTGGTGGTATTGAGGCACATGGTGACATGTTGTGGGGCTGTGTCTTGTGGGTACAGTGGTACACCTCTGGCCAGAGTAAAACTATTCGAATAGCCGTTCCCGCGGTTATGGGCGGGTCTAACAATGTCTTTCGTGATTAGTCTCACACTCCTCATCATAATAAAAGATGCTATAACTGGTAATAATTTGTTTAGCTCCTGGTTTGGAATGGTATATTCTTGGTTTGGAGATAGAACTGTGCAGCCGGGATGGTTGTTCAGAATGGTTGGGCCTATGCAACAGGGTATGTTGTATAGTGTTGGTTTAATATGGTTTAATTATTACTTAACTGTTTTATTAAATTCTGAAATGTTTATTAAATGCTATTTATGCAAATGAAACCCTACTATGCCATTCTTTGTTTATCCTGTGCACTTGCATATTTGCTGCGTGGCTTGCTGAGTATGTCATATACTCACCTTGCAATCATTCATCAGAGGAAGAGTTCTACAGTGATGCTGTTGGTGAGGAGGATTAGGTGTAGCCCTGGTCAAGCTGCCTGTGGAGTGGAGTCGTCTGCGCCGTTTATCTTATTTTCCGCTGCTTAGATCTTTATTGATTGAGAGGAACTATCTACCTCTGTAATGACATTTTATTCGCTTATTAATTAGAGTAATAATTGTACTCTATTATCAATTTGTTATTGTGTGCCTCGGCTGATTCCTGGATGAGGGTTCACACACATGTAAGCGTTTAGAATTTTGGATAGAAATTCCGGGCGTGACAGCAGGTCTCGGTGGTGACGTGTCTGAAAGCTGTAGTCCAACTCGGAAGGGACTCGGGGGTGAACCTCGACCCGAGCCTCCCAAACTGAGCCACACTGTCTCACTCAGTATAACGGGAACCTAGAGTATCGCAGACGCCTCAACATCCGATGCAGCTCAATGACATACCCCTCTTATTGAGGTAAGCTCAACTCCCAGGTAGCGGGTGAATCCGGATCTGCCATCTAATTTTAAGAAAAACCCAAAGTCAGTTGAGAGTAAAACCTATTTTGTAAAGAAAATAGTTAAGAGTAAGATGAAAATCATACCGAGTTTTGTAAACATAGCGTTTTTATTTTCGAAAGTATTACTAAATGGGAATTTTTCCCTTGGCCAACTTAGAAAAGGGGTGGGGCGCCTTTTGGTCTTTTCCTACAGTCGTATGGCTCTGATACCAGCTCTGTGGACCCCCGTTTTTATAACATGAATCATTCGTGTAAACAGTACCATTTCCCTGGATCAAGTGGTCTGCTACACACGAGTTCATAGCTGAAATACCAAAAGCACATACACAAGAGTCTAGTGCTAATTATTACATCATAAGCCCGCAGGCATTGTCTTAAATCATCGGACCGAGCGGTCCGGAATACATCCAAAAGTAGTAATAGATAAGGCAGCGGAATTCAGGCAGCGGCATGCCATTGCCACAGGCAACGACCGTACTAAGACCTACTGAGCGCCATCATCTTCATCTCCCTCCTGGTAGTAGGCATAGGGATCCTCCGAAGCTTCATCTCCCGCTTCTGATTAATTTTATATTTGCAAGGGTGAGTACCAACCGTACTCAGCAAGTCACCACAGCAACAATGCATATGAAAGGGGCATTTCAAAGGATGGCTATGGCTCTTTTGCGCTAAGCCAGTTTTGTAATTCTTTTCACAAACCTAAGACCTAGCATTGACTGATCAAATTTTAGTACCAGTGTTTGTATTAAAACAACGATGGTTCTGTCCACCATCCATTGTGATCCCAAGGATAGCTTCCCGCCATTGAGTCGTTATGGTTTTCTGAGGACGCCTACCTTCCCCCTTCTCAGGAAGTGGCTCCAACAGCATAAAAATTCGTCATGCAACAACCCATCCCACACAAGTTAAGAATTTAGAGACTAGCCAAGTGTAATACATGTCCCGGTGCTCAATAACCGCGAGCACGGCTATTCGAATAGATTGGGTTTACTCACACTGCAGTGGATGTACACTTTACCCGTACTCCGTAACTGCCCAACACATGAGCCTCGTCCCAACACATGAGACGCGTCACGGCAAAGCCTTTCGATAACCTCGCATTGGCAGTACCCGCTCCATGAACTTAAATCCTCATGCACTCTAGGCGTCCATGTTTCTAGCAGTGAGAGGAGTTCTGGCGCTCCCGGGAAAGAGAAGTCTCACACACATATTAAATTAAATTATGGTTCAAGTTAAGTTCTCTCTCTCACACACTCATGGCAGTCCTACCAATGGCGACACCGATGTAGGGCACGCCTCTCGGCCCTACCTCAACGGCTGTCCTACCGTAGCACACCTGCCTCACTCAGGGGTGAACCATCTATGCAGGGATACTGCCTCTGCTCGGCTATCTACTCCACTAGGTCTATACCCATACGAGAAGTGCGGTTGTACGAGGGTCGTTTCATGCTTAACTTCATGGCTCGGTCCTTAATTGACCGGGGAAGGTACTAGCCTTTTCCAGATACCACCCAAATCCTCCGTCCGCCCTAGTCGAAAACAGTTATTTAGTTTATTTCTCCTTTCACAAATCATGTCCTCAATATCATGGCAATGTGGCGCTCATGTCTCCACATGTCGCATCTCAATTACCTTCCCAAAGGTAATTACCCAAGAATATAGCATTTGACAAATATGAGTATGCATGATTCTAGAATAGCATTTCTAAGCATTTGTCATAGTTGACTAGGGACTCATACGTAGACATGGTTACGAAGGAATAAGGGGTATACAATAATCAAGGCATGGCATAATCGCAAGTAGGATGTTCATCATTGCATGCAATTTTATTTGTAAACAAAACAATTTCGCAATTGGGATCAATATGTTCAAGAATAGTGATGACTTGCCTTGCTCAAAGTCTTGCGGGTCTTGGCCTTCACTTGGATCCGCAACTCCCTCGGGCTTTATAGTTACGTTCGAAAATTGATTTGAATTCGGTTAGAATTCAAATAAAAATCCAAATAAATCCAAATAGAAGTCGAACGCGTAAGTCGATTCTTTTATATTAACTTTACTATTCGCGACCTAGGGCAAACCCAATTTCGATTTTTATATTCTAAACTATTTTGTGGGTATAGATATTTTGTTATCATAAGTTTTTAATTTAATCTACCCGAGCATTATATCCATATAATAGGTTGGAAATTTCTATCGCAAGCTAAATATCGGACGGAATCCTAAAATTATCTTATAATATTATACGATTTAATTTTAGTCTAGGACTAAACGACTAAATATAATATACGTCTAAAATTCCTAGTGATTAAATCCGAATTTCTACCGTGAATCAATTACTTATAGAGATTACCCAAAATAATCTATAATAGTCTATAAAAATTCATCTAATCGTTTAGTTCTTAATTACATTTAAACTACTACCGCGAATTGATTTCTTGTAGAAATTACCAAGAATAATCCATAATTTATATTAAATTTCGCAATTCTACGTCAATAACTAGTCTATAACTAAATGCTAATTATTTTAAATTTTCTAAACTTCCCTAATCTCCCTCTAATTTCCTATCTATTTCCCTTTTCTTTTTCTTCCCTTCTTTTTCTTTTTCCTTCCTTTCTTTTTCTTTTTTTTCTTTCTCTCTCTCTTTTCTTTTCTTTTTCCTTCTCTCTCTCCCTTTTCTTTTCTTTTTCCTTCTCCCTCTCCCTCCCGGTTTCTCTCCTCCTTCCTTCTTCTTTCTCTCCCTTGGTTTCTCCCTCTCTCTCTCTCTTTCTCGGCTCTCTGCTACCCAGGGCGGCGACGGTGGCCGAGCAAGTGGAGGAGGCGGCGGCTTACCGACGGCGGTCGCGGCGACGGCAGCGACGGCGACGGTGGCGACGTCGGCGCAAGGTGCGGCGCGGCGCGGCAGCTTCGTGGCGGCGGCGCGGCGGCTCTATGCGACAGCGCGGCGGCGTGGAGGCGGCGGCGCAGCGGCGTGGAGGCGGCGGCGTGGTGGCGTGGGTAGAGGAGAGGAGGTGAGGATGAAGGGGAAGAGTGGGAGTAGGGGGGCTTATATAAGGGAAGGGGGGAGAGAGATAATGGGGAAGAGGGGAGAGGGGCGGCGGCCTCATGGCGTCGGCGGGGTGGCGTGGCGCGGGGCTCGACGCGGCGATGGGATGACGACGCGTCGCAGCAGGGCGCGGGGCGCGAGGAGCGGCAGCGGCGCGGTAGCAGCGGCGACTCGGGGCTCGAGGGCGCGGCGCGGCAGGTGATGCGACGCGCGATGGCGATGGTGCGGCAGTGGCGACGCGACGGCCGAACGGCGACGGCGCGCGGCGATGGAACGGGCGGCGCGGCGCGGTAGCAGCGGCGGCACGGGGCTCGGGGGAGCGGCGCGGCACGGGGCGCGAGGCGACGACGGCGACGGCTCGGCAGTGGCGACGGGACGGCGCGCGGCGCGATGGGACGGCGCGACGGGATGGCGGCGAGCGACGCGTGACGGCACGGCGGTAGCGGCGGTGCGCGGCGCAAGGCGATGGAACGGCGGTGCGGTGACGCGACGGAAACGACGGCGACGGCGGCGTGGGGTTAGGGGCGGCCAGGCGCGGTGATGGCGACAGCGTCGTCAGAGGGGAGGCGGAGCGGCGCGCGGCGCGCGGGGCGCGAGGGCAACGCGGCAAAGGAGGGGCTAGGGCTAGGGAACCTCGTCGAACACTTTAGGTGCAATGAACAGTGCCGTTTTCTAATTAACCCGATTTTGGCCCATTTATTATTTAAATTTGATTCTTTAATTCCCAAATTTTGCATAAATGAAGTATACTCAATATTTGTGGCATTCCAATCCATGGATTTATTCTAGATTAATTTATTCCATGTTTTATATATTATTATTGTAATTTACTTGAACTTAATTAGAGTTAATTCTCATTCCATTGCTTTTAAATTTGATGGATATAAATATGGTCGTAATAATATTTTACTCATTTCTATCCTCACCAAATCTTATTTTAAATTGCACTTTAATTATTTAGTTTGTCCATTTACTTTTTAGGGTTTATTCCTAACCATTTATCCATTATTCGCGATTTATAAACTCCGAACCCAAACTCCAATAAAATAATCGAATAAAATCGGCATGATGCAATTTATTTAAAAAGTTTTTGAAAATCCGCATTTTTAGAGTTTTGATTTTTGTCGGTCGAATTTTCAGGGCGTTACACAGCTCCACTCCAATTTTTTCTAATAAAAAGTTAAAAACAAATGAGTAGATTGGATACCTTCAAGTTGCCATCAAATGAAAATTTTCCTTTATTCAATTTTGCTTTTAATGATCGTAATAGCTCATATTTTGATAATTCACCACAGCTTATTTTACATCACTACACAAATTTTAAAAAATAGTATAATAAATTGTAAGATTAAGCAAAATGACAAAAAAATGAACTTTTGGTTATTATTAAAACAAAAATACCTCACTGTCAGATCTATCCTTACAAAATTCTTCATCATTTGGAGAACTTTCAGAATCTGATGACATCTCATCACTAAAAATATCATCAATTGCTTTTTGATTAACCATCTATTGGAAAAATAAAACAAAAGTTAAAAAAACTAATCACCATATAAATAGTTAAAAACAACAATAACAATGTTTTATCATATATAATAGCTTAAAATATTCTTGTGCCATCATGCTGTTTAACAGAGCAATATGTAGGACTAACATTCCGGAAATGCTTCCTATTAGACGTCTGACGCAGCAAACAAAAATCAGACAGGCAAACTACTGCTTTCCAATCCACTCCACACATCCATACATGTTATAATGATCTTCAAAATAATTTTCCTTCTGATCTACTTATCAAGTCTGTGATATGATCACACCATTGTATTTGCTATAATTAAATCTTTATAACAAGATATCACATCATTACATTCCGATAAAAGAAAAACGTATGTTTCAATCTGTTAAGTTTAATGTTTCAGACGCGGTAGCAATATGTTTCATTGTAAGCTTTCATTATGTTTCATAGAAAAGTTAAATGTTCAGTAACTGATTTTTTTGTCTCACCACATATAATGCTTCACACTGAAAAAGTATGAGAAGTATATGCCTCACTCTCTTTCTCTCATACATTTTATTGACTTTCTCTCCACACCATGCATGCATGCAAGATGCAACTATTTAATGATTTTAAAAATCTTTTTCTTCCAAACTACTTAACTGATGAGCGATTCGATCATACCGTTGAATTCGTTATAATTAAATCTTTACAATAAGATATCACATGATTATATTCTGATGAAAGAAAAACATATGTTTCAAACCATAAAAACTTAATGTTTCATACGTGATAGAAATATGTTTCACCATATGTTTTTATTGTGTTTCACAAAATTTTTATATATGTTTGATGATGGCATAGTACAATTAAGATCTGAAGTGGCACCTAGTCGATCAAAACCAAAGTCAAAAATCTGCAGCCTAGACAATAATACTACTAGAACAAAGAAAGGCTAAAGAAATGAATTTTCATTTTAGAAACAATTCGTGGAGCAGTGCATGTCTGCTTCATCTTTCAGGATCGGTTCCCAGCTGGGTGTGGCTTGTAGATGGTTCCGACCTAACCCCATATTTGCCATCGGCATCCACTTTTAGGCAAATTCAAATGTTAACCATTCAATTTAATGATAACTGAATACTTGCTCCCAAAAGGGAGGCTGGCAGAAAATCATAGGCAAATAAGCACTAAGCAAAAATCATTTGCCCTCATCACCTAATTAATGCCCAACTATGTACAATGTATTTGTCAGTTAGAACTCACTGTTGCGCTAATTCACTACACATGAGCTCGCCGCTGTGCATGTGTGCTGATGAACTGAACAAATACGGTTTTGCTTTGATTAACCAGAAAGACCATAAAACAATATAATGCTCCCAGCCACAAACATACACAGAGTCGTCCACTAACTTCATGAAACTGAGCCGAATGAATCAACTAAAACCAACACAAAATCCAGAAGCAGTTCGTCCACTAACTTCATAAAACTGAACTAAAACAGCCGACTAAATCACTAAACATTCACAAAGGAAAGACACTCAGACATGCAACTAGACATATACTCATACAAGCAAGTTACAATATTTATTTATAATTTAAGATAAAGCTTTTCTTACTATCAGTTAATATACATCTCAAACACAGTAAACTCAATATCTAATATACCAAACACAAAGTTAAACAAACACTTTTCAACAGACATACAAGCAGTAGGAATAGCAAAATAATATAATGAACAAAAAATAAAAATAATGATTCATGGAGACCTCATAGAACACATTTGTGGAAAAAAATCAATACAAACATGCACATGCACATGCAGAATTACATTTTCACATACACAATAAAAATACATCCACAAGCAGTATTTCACATCAACCATTAAATTGCTCAAAAGCCACTAGCTCATTGTTTAAAAGGAAAACCCACAAAAAATTCCAGAACCACACACATTCAAGTTGAAAATAAACAAAAAAAAACTAACTCACCTTAGATGAAAATGATAGATTTGTGATTGAAACACCAAAACAGAGCCAAAATACAAGCAAAAAACCTGCAAAACAAATTAGAGTTAGAATAAATCATGCAAGCATCAATGAAGTTTAAACAAACATAAAACATGTATGTGCTCTACTCAAGGGTGTGTGTTTTCATCGTTCTAGAAGTCAGATCTAATCGCTGCTAAACAACAAAATGATTCACAACAAATCACCTTGAGAACAACACAAAAACTCTTCAACGAATCATAACTCCACCAACAAAATCGAAGGTGGCACCAAAAATCGATCAACTAGTCAAACAACACAAGCAAAAAATGCAGCCAAAAAATGGCGGTGGTGATGGCTACTGCTGCAGAAAACGATGGGAAAGAAAAACAAAAGCAAGGGAGCAAGTACTAACCACCAACAGCAACGATGATGAATCACGAACCAGTAGCTCCAATGCCGCCGACGCCGCGACGAAATCTCTAGCTCGACGGTGCAGTGAGCTCGCCTGCTCCTCATCTCGGTGAAATCGCTGGTCTTGGCTCTCTCTCTCAGCTGCTTCTCTCTCTCCCTTGGATTCTGTAGGAATAAACGAGATACTCCCTCCATCCCATAATATAAGGCGTGCACTTATTTCTGGATGCGAAAGAAGATTCGATCAACGTACAAGGTTTGCCTTCTTGTGAGAAGGTGAATTGTGTTCTCAGTACAAAAGGAGTCTTTGCTCCCCGGCGCGCTACGGCAACACCCCCTGCTTGCTTCTTTCTGTTCAACGCGGAGCTCGCAGCCTCCCCACCCTTGCTTAGCGTTCCACTTGTGATCCTGGAGGATTTGGAGAAATGCGCCCGACCATGAAGAATGGATTTTTTCTTATCTTTCATGTGAACGGCCCTATCTCGTAAAGAATGGTTTTTCGTGCTATAGACCACGTTGCCTCGGAATAGACGCGTCCATGGCATCCTTCATTCTGCTTGATTACGAGTTTTTTGAGTATTGATAAAATATACTAAAGAATCGTCACCCTCTTTATTTCATAGGAAGGCCGAAGCCCTTTTCAGAACCTGCCCATGATAGCTGGTCGGCAAAATGACCCCGTAACTTCGGGAGAAGGGGTGCTCTCCTATCTTTTGATTAGGAAAGCGGCACATACCAGGGGGTAGCGACTGTTTATTAAAAACACAGGACTCTGCTAAGTGGTAACACGATGTATAGAGTCTGACACCTGCCCGGTGCTGGAAGGTCGGAAGAGGAAAGGAAGAGTGATTAAAACAAGAAGTACCGCATGATTTATTTCTTTTAAAGATTTTTCCATACACCCGGGAAGTGGAATAGAACTATAGGTTCGAGTTTAGCCAAGATACGTACACGGCTAAGTGTATTAAAATCCAAGAAAGAATCAGGGCTATCTAAAAGCTAGGAAGGAGAAGACCGCAGGATCTGTAGTGACATCTTCTCCTGATGTGCAATTGGAGGCACTTGTGCTAGTTGCTGCATCTTCACCGCGTCCATTCTACTATGATCACTTCGACGTCATATTTCGAATCCTTCTTTGCTTGGGACTCCGACCCTCCCCTGCCGCCGAAGCACGAACTACTTGAAATCGCGGATCGACAGCTTCCTGCGACATTCCTTCAATGCAAACGTGGTATTTTTCTGACATACGTTGCGGGTGTCCAGTTGGCATATGGGTCTGGGTTCCGCTCATCAACTCGAACGGTCAATGCTGGCCAGATACCTGCATCGTTATACGTCACAAGTTGGGGTGGTTGAACAGGAAAAACAACAAGGCAGGCGATAGGCACACACACCTATGAGAAACAATTCCACAGGAATTGGGCAGAACTATTAGTTCAATATAAGAAATTTCATATCACCATGGGACTTACTAGTAAAAAGCGAATATCAATTCATGACAGCGATGGCCGCTTAGTTGGTACTAAACCCCATCATATTGGGGGAGATGAGTTCAAAAACTTTGGCCATACGGCCCATCGAGCTTTAAGCAGTGTTTTAGATGAAAACGAGGTACTATTGAGAGAATTGTCGAGCTTGGCTGATCATAACACTCCCAAAAGTAGTGGAAATGACACTAACCCTAGCCTGAAGGAACCGTAGAAAAATAAACTACGATAAGTATCGAGAGTAGAAGTCGAGAACAACTGTGTGAAGTAGAAGCTGGGATAGAAAGGGTTGGAATTCTCAGCGATCAGTGGTTGATCTGATCAGTGAACTTTTGGTGAGTTCATTGGTATCGGGTGGTCCGTTTCATCCTCTTTCGGCAAAGGAAGTTAGACTTTAGTTAGCTAAAAAAACAGTACCAGCAGCCTGTCTGTGCCCTTTGAGTCTATAGCCGCCAAATGTAAAGATTCCTTAAGTTGTCGTACGGCTTCTTTTTCTTCTTTTGTCAATGATCGGTGACAATGAATGCTACGAATGTTCGCTTCCACTAATGTCGTCTAAGAATTGTGAGGTGCCCATAGCTTCCCGGAAAGAAGAAGAGTCATTGTCGTTTCCTAACCGATATGAATGCACATATTTACCCTCGCCTCGGGGAATACCACCAGTAGAGTCTGTAGAAGGTGTCGTTCAGGAGAGATGCTGGGCTCTAGATATGCGACTGAGATACCCACCCTCGGTCATGACATAATAGGAGATTGATCTCTTACTCTTTCACCCCGAAAACCTTCTCCCCAGCTCAAGATCACTTTCTTCTTTTTCTGGAAATAAGTAGATCCAGGTATGTATCTAACTCGCACCCCACGCCTGACTGCGTTCTCGTGTCGTTATAATGGGGTGCTTTTTTCTCTTGCCTTCTGGATGGTTCTGAAGTAGTGAACAGCTTCCGACCATTATGACCTTTTATTGAATTTTGGATTTTCTATAGGAGCTCACTACTGCTGCATTTCAAATGTGCCCGCTTTCAAGATTTAACCTTTAAAATATTTGACCAACGTTTAATGTAATATGAAATGAATTTTATTTGTTAAAAATTATATCATTAGATTGACATTTAAATTTACTTTCATATGATTATAATTTTATTGCTACAAACCTTATAGCATATGAGAAATTATAAGTTAAAAATTAGTTTTGAAGACCGTGCAACTTTTACCATGCCTTATATTATGGGATGAAGGGAGTAAATGGTCAAGGTGGGACCCATACAACGGATGAAGTAGGCGTTGATTTCAAAGTGGTGAACAGTGAAAGTGGGACCCACAGAACAACAAAAATGGGCCCATATAAACCCAGCCCAAAAAGAAGATGCAAAGCCCATATAAATCAATATCATAGCCCATATCAGAGAAACTAAAAGTCCAACCCACACCCGTGTGCTGCACGAATCACAAAGAAGATGAACGGCAGAAAAAACGACAGATTTGGCACTCTAAAATCTGTCAACAGAGCAATAGCAAATCCGTCAAAAAAAAAAAACCAAACAATTAGCGTCGACCCGATTGGATTCGGAGTCCGAATCGGATCCGCACCCACCCTAGCTCCCGTCCCGCCGCTGCCTTTAAAAGCAGAGCACCCCCTTCCTTCCCTCGCTTCTTCCTCCCGCGCGCTCCATCCATCGCCTTCTCCCATCGACATGGCCAGCCTCGATCTTCTCCTCAAGCTAGGGTTTCGCTTCAACCCGTCTCAGGAGGAGGTCATCACCTACTACCTGCCACGGCTCATCGCCGGCCACCCGCCCAAGGACACCGAGGGGTACATCCACCGCGCTGACGTCTACGGCGCCGACGAGCCCAGGGACCTCGCCGGCAAGTACGCGCCCGTGGCGAGGAGCCCCAATGGCGACCGGTTCTTCTTCACCGGTTGCAAGCGGGTCAAAGGGAAGTTCTCCCGCTCCGCCGGGGGTGGCACCTGGGTCTCGCAGTCCAGCAAGGATCTCAAGAACAGGGAGGGCATCAAGATCGGCGAGGTCAAGAACTTCCGCTTCAAGAAAGGTGGCAACAACACGGATTGGTTGATGGAGGAGTATCACCTCTGCGGGAAAGAAGCCGGTGGTGTCGTCGAGCCCGTCGTCTGCCGGATTTACGTCTCCCCGAGGGCGGCTCCTGATTCGGTGGCGCACCAAGAATCAGCCGCCCTGCCGCCGCCTCAAGAACTCGTGCCGCCGCCCCAAGAACTCGCGCCGCCGCCGTATCCTGCAGCACAGGCGGCGCCGCAAGCTCCTGCGCCGCCACGACAAGTGCCCGTGATCACGCAGCAGCAGGCGCCGCCCCAGAAGAGGCCCGCCGCGCCGGTCGCCGAGCCGCCGTGCGCCACCAAGAAGATGAAAGGCGCTGTCTCGGCAAAACCAATGGCGCCGCAGAGCAGCGTGACGGCGTCCGCGGCGCCACCCCGGTGTGCCGTGGCGCCATCGCAGCATCATCCACCATTCCAGACCTACCCGACGGACCCGTTCGAGCCACCGGCGCCAGCTGCCTCGGTGACTCAGCCGTCTGTCCCTGCGACGCCAGAGCAAGGCCCTGCTTATGTACCCGATCCGGCTGACATCGGCATGGAAATGGACGAGCTTATGAGCTTCCTGGACAGTATACCAGTCGACGGCATCCTCCCTTCCCAGCTATATGAATACGACGAGCTCGCCAAAGAACTGGAGGACGCGCTACAAGGAGGAGGAGAAGAGGACGGCAATGACAATCCACCGCGGTGTGCGACTCCTCCTCCTCCGCGACCGGCATCTTGGCCCGCCATGGCGCCACCGCCGCCGCCTCATCCACCCATCTTGACCTTTCCCAAGGATCCGTTCGAGACCAACGAAGAAGACGAGGGCGAGGACGATTTTGCGAGCATGCTAAGAGGCCATGTGTTCGCTCCTTCAGTCGTCGCGGAAGAGGTGGATGTGACAAGCAGTCGCAGGGGGGCTACCGTGTGCTTCTGAAGGACATGGGCGACGATCAAATTGACCAACAGTGGCTGAAGGTGTCTCTGAAAGACTACCACCATCTGATGAAGAGCTGTAAATTGTAGTGAAGATTAGTTGTGAAATTCTTTACATTGTACAAGAGAACACGAAATTCTTTATGTGACCAAATTCGTCACGTCAAGAGTAATTATGAGTTCGTGTGAACATATAGTGTTCAGCTTGCTTTGTAATTGAATTGTTCCTGTTGTGTTCTAAGAATTATGTTCTGCAACAATTGCATGCGCAGAGTTTGAACTGCAGACAAATTTGTTGTCAGGATCAAAGTTATGCACTTCTCTTGCATTTCGTAAGTTATTGTGCAAAAGTTGCGGATCAGATGAAGATTGGAAGGACTAAGCATGCACTGGATTAGAAGATACACGTACAACACAAAACACATCAAACGGCAACAGTCACAGTAGTTGGTTTCGGAATATGTAGAGTCTCTGATAAATATGATTTCAATCTTTCCCAGACATTTCCAAATGCATTTCCAGTACACTAAACAATCTAGCTAAAGCAGCCTAAAAAACATGCCATGTGATGCTCTTTCAATCTTGGTTATTTGAGAGCAGCATGTAGTTGCAACGTTGGAGACGGATTTCCTGCAACCTCAACTAGCGTGTAGTCAGATAGATACACAGAACTCTCTTTCCGTAGCAACCCAGCCAGCCAGACATCCCAGTTCAAACCTTGGCACAACAGGTTCTCCAGTACAAGCTGAACCGGTGCATCTTCGGCCCAGCTGCAAAACAAAATGCTCAAATTATGAGTAGGATATTGATCATATTTGCTCAGATATCAATGTCATAGTAGATAACTAGATACTAGAAACACAAAGGTAAATAACAGAAATTTGTTATTTGCTTTGGTCATATGATTATCATCAATGGAGTTTGATCATAATTCGTACCTCCAAGTTGAAACAGTGTCATGGACAGAACAGTCAATCGATGTTTTCAGTTTATACTATTAATGTACTACTATTATCATCCTCTCTTTAAAAAAAAGGAACTACTATTGTCATGCCTGACTGCCTGTGCACAACATTACCTCAATTAATCACTTCTTACTACCCAAAGTGAGTAACTTGCTTATAAAAACAAATAAGGTGAAATACGATACACAATAATTTTTTAAGTTGACCCTAATCCATAAGCACCAGTTAAAAGCTTCTATTCCTCCAAAAGAATTAAGTATCGTAGAACATATAGAATAACACCCATTGCATGACTGGCAGTAAACTCCTCATTTTTATTTTGTAAATTTTTTTCTGGTAGCAATGTAAAGTTCCCTATTTTAGAGTTGAGTAAGAGATCCATGCCCATCTGATCAAACTGTTTGTACCCTGATGGCCCTTTCTGCCAGTTGCCTGCCTAGAACTAGAAGTGCACCCCGCTCTTGCAGCGCATGTAAGATTGTCAAATAATTGGTGAGCCTTGTCTTCAAAATGGAAGCATCACCGTCTGATTTCTTCTCTTTGACAGTTGAGGAGGTGATTACTATCTATTTCTTCTTGCTGATTTCATAGTACAGTACAAAGTTGCATATAGTTCACCGTATGGAGTCAAATCATAACATAAATCTTAGTGACACTTTACGAAATGAAAATGTAAAAAGGTTGGGGCCCAAAATAGCTTCTACTCACCATATCATCCATGCTCCCCAGTAACAAATGTCATAGCCGAATTAAACCCTGTCATACCAATAAGTACATAAGAAATCATGGGGTTTGAGATATGAACAATTTAACTGACTAAACTAAGAACACCATAGCAAGTTATGCATATTAGCATAGTTATAAACATGTAGCGAAAAAGTTAAAGAACAGGAGTACTTGTTTCTTGGTTCTTCACCGGGTGGATCAAGTTTTCTATCTACGCCGTTATCAAAGTATTTAAATCACCACCCGTTAACGCTATATATCTTTTCATTCAGTAATGTACTAATTTTCAACAATTTGGTGTTCAAAAGCTCAAATAATAACGCAAGCATATTTTTTACATTGAAAAAATGCATTTGGTAAGTATGTATTAAGCTTAGGCCTTAGGCGCTCCTCATACCTCATTAACATCTATCTCCAAGGAGCACGAAGCAACCTAGAATCCTAAGAAATTATCACACTACAGTTATTACCAACCACTATTTCAGCTTCTACTTCTGTTTATTGGTACTCACCTGATGCATTTAGGAAGAAAACACCACCATATCATGTTTAGCATTGGTCAAAAGCTCATGTGCTATCTGTAGGATTTACAGACAGGATGTCAAGAGTAGCCTTTTACTCAACTAGTAGACCTTTAGACTAATAGTTGATGCAAGTTTTAGACTAAAGCATTACTACTGTTTGAATGCTGTGTAACATGAGTTGATCCACAGCTACAGATCCAAATTAACATTAGCATCTTTGAGCCAAATTTGAGGCTTTGAGACAGCAATTTGGAGAGGTGGAACTTTTTGTACTCCTCAAGTCAAGATTCCTCCTGTAGGTTATGATAACCTTAAGCACTTTGAAAAGAAACATGGTTTTTATTGTAGTTTGCTTGAATATATGCATTTGCTCAAAAAATGTCCTCTAGCAAAGGTTTTCTCTTGAATTATGCAGATCGTCTGCCATTGTTAAACTACATATGATTGCAAAGCAATTGAATTATAATAATGGTTGAGGACTGTATGGATACGTTTTGTCATGAAAGTTTGACCTATTGGTCATATCTTTTACAAAACTTATATAATGCACAGCACATGACACATTTCTTGACCTGTAACACTTACATTGTGAGACGAAGAGTGGATTGCAGAACTCAAGACCAACAATTGGCTCATATCCTGCAAGTAATCAACAACTATAAACATAAACCATGGCTGAATAAAGATACGATAAAGAATATAAGCACCAGCTATAAACATCTACTTCTTCAATGTGATTGAACTTGTCATAATTCTCACTAAAGAACAATGACCAGGCCAAGGAGGGCATGTCCTCGTCTTCTAATAGCAGGTATTGAATTCATTCTGACTTTTCCTGTGACAGGCTGTGGATGGAGTTCAATCCAGCACTCAGAGGAAAGGTTGGGACAAAGATTCAATTTGCTCATCATAATAAATGGATTAGATTCATCTTGGCACTGATTTCCTCATTTAGCAATACCTGGACATGAGAATACATTCAAACAGAGTTTTAAGTGACAGCAGTGAGTTTGCTTTTACTATCACTGTAACGGAATCAAGATGGACACGCTGATTCAATTGAAGAAACCAAGAAGAACATAAATACGTTATAGAAGTCATGCAGAATTGATGTTTTAAATTCAGGAGATATACTGAACTTTAGCTGAGAGAGCTGTCTATGCTGCTTAATGAATAAAATCTTCCAATTGAAAGTACAGCAATATATTGAGGTAACTCACGCTGAAGTGTGCTTCTGAATTTTTTTCACAAATACAACTACATGAAAAATTGCTATAGGAGGGAGATAACATTCTCAGAATTTCATATCATAAATGGCTATCACTTTCCAAATAAGGGCATGGCAACAGTGCTAGAGTGGAGTGGAACGATTGATTGACTGGTACAAAGTTTAATCAGCTTGAGCAGGATGCAAATTTGAGTAGCACTACAGTACAACACAGTACATACCTGGAATTGCAGTGGAATATAATGGCACTCATGAGTCCCAGTACAGGCCATGATACATCAGCTCGAGCCTGGAGTGCTCTGATTTGGGTCCTCACAGTTCTGCTCATTCCATCTGATAAAATCGATGGCTGGAATATCTTTGCATAAAATGCAAAGAACTTCTCTGTTTATCTAGCCTGGAAGAAAATCATAAATCATGGATCTGCTACAAAAATCAACAATTGATCTCAGTGGGCTGTCCCCCTTTTGTAACTCTGCTTTTGTTTGTATCAGTCATAGCTAAGTTGGCAAATTCTTGAGTATATCTACGCACCACTCACAGATATGATGTATGCACACAAGTATATGGTCCCTTCTGATATGCACTCTCTTCCTTTTTATATATATTCTTTCTAGGGTACTCTCTTCCTATTTATACTATACTTGTTCCTTGATGCATATTTTAGTCAGAGGAATAATATTTTGTTAATGAGTATTTACAGGGGTTAAAATAGTTTGAACAGTATGAAAGCACTATAATGGGAATAACTGGTCGTACATCAAGACATCACTAACAAGATTTAATGTGGAAATAGCATCTGTTTCAGTAGTCATAAACCTACGCTCCTCTTTAACACTAATCTGAACTCTAGAACAAATAGCATCTATCTCAAAGACAAGGATTCTATGAAAGATTAGAGTCTAAATTTCACACTTGGACACTTGGTGGTCGCTCTATGTAAACTGTCATTTATTCTACAGCAATGTCCGCAAGCACTGAACGGGAAGGAGCAAGTAAAGCTGGATATAGTGGTGGAGGTGATGAAGACATGAGCTAAAGGTTTGATGGGGGCACTTTAATCTGGGGTTTGATAGTCTAATCTTCTGTGCTAGCTATTTCCAGGACTCTGTTCAGGGTAGTGTGTGCCTGTTCTACTGCTGACAGATTTAGTAATGTGATGGTAGTTGGTTCTGCTGCTCTTTTAGCATGCCTCATAACCCCAATATAAACCTTTCACACTTTGTTCTAAATTTTGAATAGTTGAGCTTAGGCTTTTAATCCAAAAAAAGGAAGAATTCACATTTCACAATCATCAAGCAGTGTTTCTAAGCCACTTAAATAGATAACAATGTTCATGATGAGTACAGTTCCCAATCAGTACAGCAATGTTCGCGATCAGTATGCTTTTAATCCAAAAAAGCAGAAAATTTCCAAGGCACTAAAATTGATACACTAGACCATCAAACCTTATTTGGTGAAGATGCCGAAACTATATTTCCGTCTTCAAAATAAAAAAACTGAAGGTGAGTGCGGCTCTAACGCTTGTCAATTCCTCTCATAATGAATCACCTGGAAACACAGAGAGTGAGAGAAATGGAGATTTTGCGCGCACAAGGAGAGGGCGAAGACGAATGCCGGGACGGGGAAAGAGATTGGGTTGTTACCGCGAAGGATCTTCCGGTGCATGATGAGCCCCTTCCACTCTATTCCTCCCCACTAGATCCCTCATCTCTTTACCATCCCAGCCTCGGGCAGAGATCGCAGGCAGCGCCGCGGCAACCAGCAGGTCGAGGCGGCAAGGTGCATGGAGGGCGTCTCCGGTGGCTCGTCGGCAGCGGAGCTATTGAACTCGGCGTTCTGATCCTGCTCGTTGCTCCGGGGCCGTGGCGCTTTGGTGGGTGGGGCGCGCGTATGGCGGCCGCGGCTGGTAGCGAGACCGAGGAACGGAGCCACGGAGGTGGGGAGTGTGGGAGAGACGGCGTCAGCGTGGGCGTGGGCGGGCCGTTATGGACTGTGGGCCGAGAAGCTGATGAACAGTCTTTTACGGCTGAAGGGGAAAGGGAAAGTTGGGTTATGGAACTGGCGCTATCTCTTCCCACGTTTTCTTTTTTTTTATCGCTATTTTTTCCATCTTTTTCGTTTTTTTTCGTTTTATTCGCTTCCCCTCCCATCGCGTGTTTTTTCTTTATTTCTTTTTTTTCCGATTTTTTTAATCGATAGCACACATGTTTTAAAAATAGTTTACTCGAAAAAGTTTTCAAATCTTAACTTGAAAGTTTTTCAATTTGAAGGAAGTTCCAAATCTCGACTCTCGAGTGGAAAGTTTTTCAAATATCATGTTGAAAATTTTCAAATCTTGACTTTTCAAACTCTAGTCCAAAGTTTTCAAATCTAAGTTGACAGTTTTCAAATCCCGAGTTGATTTTTTTTTCTTTTTGTGTTTTTTTCTATTTTTTTAATCGATAGCACATGTATTTTCAAAAATATTTGAGTCGACAGTTTTCAAAAAGTTTTTCAATTTGAAGGAAGTTTCAAATCTCGATTTGAAAACTTTCAAATCTAGATTTGAAAGTTTTCAATCTCGAGTTGAAAGTTTTCAAATCTGAGTTGAAAGTTTTTCAAATCTGAGTTGAAAGCTTTTCAAATCCTGAGTCGAAATTTCTTTTTATCTTTTTATGTTTTTTTCCGATTTTTTTAATCGATAGCACACGTATTTTCAAAAGAAAATTGAGTCGAAAGTTCTCAAATCTTTAACTTGAAAGTTTTTCAATTTGAAGGAAGTTTCAAATCTCGAGTGGAAAGTTTTCAAATCTCGAGTTAAAATTTTTCAAATCTGGATTTGAAAGTTTTCAATCTCGAGTTGAAAGTTTTTAAAATCTCAAGTTGAAAGTTTTGATATCTGAGTTGAAAAAGTTTTCAAATCTGGACTTGAAAGTTTTCAAAATCTCGAGTTGAAAGTTTTCAAATTTGAGTTGAAGGTTTTCAAATCCCGAGTAGAAAGTTTTCAAATCTCGAGGTGAAAAATTTCAAATCTGAGTTGAAAGTTTTCAAAATTTGTCTTATACATTCAAATTTAGAGTTCAAAATTTTCAAAGTTTGAGTTGAAAGTTTTCAAAATTTGACTTCAAAGTTTAAATCTTAAGTAGAAAGTTTTTAAAACTAATTTAAAGTTTTCAATCTGTTGTCGAAACGACAACTACATACGTCGAAAGACGTGGTTACTTAATAGTGGTTGGAAAGAAACGAAGTGTATTAGTTTTTTTTTGGAATTTCTCTCCTTCCGGTCCCCTTATTACATGGCCCTAGGGGGCTATTTATAGCCCCATTACAGATTCTTACTACTAGGGTTTAGGTTACACTGAGAAATTTATATGGTTGCCCTTATGAAAGGGACATTTACAGGGTTACATAATGTCAAGGGGGCTTATGGACCCTTGATGGGCCGTCGGGCGATCGCCGGCCCTATAGCCCCTAAGCTTGATGGGCCGGAAAGGCTTCTTTGGCCCTTGCAGGGGCGAACTGGACATGGCGAAGCCGTCTTTCTTCGAGCTGGATGCCAGGGCGAACTGGCCATGGCGAAGTCGTCCTTCTTCGGCAGGTACTCACGCGACCCTTCGCCTTGCATCATCCTTGGTTCATAGCCTGCGCCACGGGTTTCGGCAGATTTGGTCGAATGGCCTCATGCCATCCGCCAACGAGCCCCTCACGGGCAAGGGTGAGAGTGGAGCTTCGGCCGAGACCGTGCAAACCATGTGGTATGGTATGTGGTGCCCCCTTTCGACCGATGCTCCTACCGAAACCTACACTGCTCCTGCAAATAAAATATTCTTATTTTTACCGGGCCGGAAGGGAACAGTATTGGGCTTTCCTTTGACGGGCCTTTTACTGTGCTGCTTGGATGATGCGAATTTACCGTTTCGCCTACCCCTGCGCCATGTGGCGCTTTATGGGTTTTTTACTGTGCTGTTCGGATGATGGGATTTTACCGTTACGCCTACCCTTGCGCCATGTGGCACCTTATGATTGGTGGGTAGGCGAAACGTCGGCCTGGTGGGCTATATATTCCCACCCCTTTCTTTTTCACTGCCACACTTGCCACTTTTACTGCGTGCGCTCTCCTCTTCCGTTGTTTCCTTTCACAGCGTCTCTTGAACTCATTGGCGCTTCGCCTACCCTCTTGTTTCGCCACTTCCCACACACCTTTCGCCACGGCCCCTCGCAAACCAAACCCTGTTCAGGCGGTCGGACCGGACCCTAGTCGGGTCGACGACGATAACACCTCCTTTTTGGGGGTCTCTCTTATGGACGACGACGAGCTGGCGAAGTTGGTCAGCTCTGGGGCGTTGGTTGAGGGGCAGGCTTTCGCCCCAGGGAAAGCGTGGTGCCGAAGCCTGTAGACAACCGGACGGTGGTTTTCACCGTCTTTTTCGAGGCTGGGCTACGGTTTCCATGCAATGTGTTGTTGCCGGAGATCCTTCGCCTCTTCCAGGTGGAACTCCCTCAGTTGAGCCCGTCAGCGCTGGTTCGGATCTCGATCTTCGACTGGGCACGCCGGACTTCCGGGTTCGAACCCAACGCTGCCCTCTTCGGCGCCATATTCTTTGCCACCGTGAACTCGAAGACGGTGGTTACTCCGGCTGGAACAAAGAAGACGGTGTTCGGGAGTGTGAACTTTAACATTCGCCCCGAACGGTCCGACCTCTGGCCGGTGAACGCTGCCATGTCGAAGTGGGACCGCCATTGGATGGCGAGGTGGTTCTATCACACCATCCCCTTCGAAGCCGGCTCTGACTCGGCGAAAGCTCTTCGGTGCCGGCGCAGGGTTATCGTGCCGAATCGGAAACGCAGGATCGCCGTGGACGGCGCTATGGAGGCACGGTTCGCCTTGCTGTGAAAAGTTTGTTCTCGCCTTAGCTGCCGCGACCTGGTGGAGGAATTCTGCATGCTTCGCGTCTTTCCCCTCTCCCAATCATGGCAGGTTACAGTTGATCCGAGCGAAGAGGTTGATGGCTTGCCTAAGCTGGTCCTCCTTGAGGGAATGAACAGTAAGACTGCTCTTTTCGCTATACACTCCCGTGTTTTTACTATTTTGCCTCGTTTGACTTTCAACATGACTCCCCCTCCTTGCCTTTACAGTGCTAACCCTCGACCAAGCTGAGGCCGAAGCCCGCAAGATGATCGGCGATGTGTCGGTCGTCGAGTACAGCCAGTTGCTGACACGGCAGGCAGTTGGTCGAGCGAACTAGGTTTACAATGGCGAGTTGCCTCCTCGGGCGAATCCCCACAAGACCAATGACGAAGCAGGACCTTCGCGGAAGCACACGCGCGGTCAGGTAAAGCTTGCCCCTAGGAAGCATAGGGCTCCTGCTTCGTCGGACTCTGATGCTGATGACGAGGAGGATGCTGAAGGACGTGACGGCGAAGAGGAAGGGGGGGAAGAAGAGGAGGTGGAGACCGTGGTTGAAAAGGCCAAGGGCGAGGCGGTTGAGGGCCGCGCTGTGACTCCCGGCTATACCCCCACTCCGAGTCCTGGCCATAACGAGACCGGGGTGGAGTCGAATAGCTCCCCCCTTCGCCAAAAATACTTAGACGGGGCGAAGGCCCTGGTTGCGTTTTCTTCGGGCAAAGCGGCGAAGGGAGGTCTTGTCAAGAAGGTGGCTAAGAAAAAAGGACTCGTTGATGTCGCTCGTGTTTTTAGCGGCGATGAGTCCTCTGACGGGACTCCGACTTCGCCCGCTGGCCGCAGCTTGGATCTTTCGGCTGCCCCCGTTCCTCCACTCGGCGCCGCTGGAGCAGGCGGTAGTACTGCCGCTGGGGCTTCGGCCTCTGCGGAAAGAATCATGACAGCCGCAGCAAAAGTATTCGGCAGTCCTCTATGTCAGCTGGTTGCGTCGCCGCTGATTGAGGCGAAGGGAAAGAGAGCGGTCGTCGAGACATCTGCTTCGGAATACTCGCTCGCGGTACCCCGCTTCGCCCCTGGCGACTTCGAGACACAGGCGGACCTCCTTCCTTTTGTGGAGGGGGTAAGCAATCTTGTATTGCCTGCCAGTGCCCTAAGCTTGTTCACCGAACTGAATGAGTTCGATGAGGGGTGCTCTGCTATAAAAAGCCTGGCGGTTCGGGTACGTCTTCCCCCCAACTTATACCTCGTGGCTCTGATTTGCAAGCGCTTTGCTTCTGCTTCGTCGTCCGGAAGCCAACCAGTTTCAAGATATTTAACAAACGGGGTTCGCGAGTCATTTGGGTCTTCTCCCAACTTCACTTGGTCGATTGCCAAGACCGTCAAACTGTCCACAGGCACACTTGGTGTGTGCAGTACTTCGAAAAATATGCCAGGCAAATGCGGTCCGCCACAAGCAGCAGATTTCGCCAAGGCGTTTGCTTCCTCGTTCTGGCCCCTAGGCAAGTGTTCAACAGTTATGCCGGTGAAGTACTTTTCCATGGTTCGGACAGCCTCTAAATATTTTTTTCATTCCTTCTTCTTTTGCCTCAAAGGATCTATCAACATGGCCTGCCACCAACTTAGAATCGGTTCGGATTAGCAAGCGCTGAACTCCCAGTGCTTTCGCCTTTCTTAGGCCTAGAAGAATGGCTTCGTATTCTGCTGCGTTGTTGGTTGTGTTAAACTGCAGCCTTGCGGCGTACCAAACTGGGATGCGATTCGGCGAAATGAGTATTGCCGCAATGCCTGCCCCCTTGTGCGACCACGAACCGTCGGAGCACATTACCCAGGGTTGTTCGACGGGCTCGGGTTCAGAGGCGAATACTGGTGTCCATTCGGCTACGAAGTCAGTTAGCACTTGAGACTTAACAGCAGTGCGTGCAACAAAATGCAAGTCGAACGGGGATAGCTCTGCCGCCCATTTGCTAAGCCTGCCTGAGATTTCCTTGCCTCGGAGTATTTCGCCCAAGGGGTACTGTGAAGGCACTATTACTTTGTGGGCCTGGAAGTAGTGCTTGAGCTTGCGCGAAGCCATCACCAGGGCGTAAGCGAGCTTTTCCATTTCGATGTATCTTGCCTTCGCCCCTTGCAGTGCTTCGGAGACAAAATAAACCGGTTTCTGGCCGAACTCTGTTTCTTGGACGAGGGCAGCACTGACTGCCACTGGTGAAGCTGCTAAGTATAGCAGCAGTTCGCTTCCTAGTGTTGGGCTTATGAGGGCTGGTGGGCTTTGCAAGTATTGCTTTAGCTCGTCGAATGCTGCTTGGCATTCTGGTGTCCAACTGAACTTTCCCATGCCCCGGAGGGTCTTGAAGAATGGCAGACCTCTTTCGGCCACCTTTGGGAGGAACCGGCTAAGTGCCGTAATTCGGCCTGCAAGCTTTTGTACCTCATGTACACTTGACGGGGGCTTCATTTGCTGAATGGCGTCGATTTTCTCGGGGTTCGCTTCGATGCCTCTTTCGGAAACCAGGAAACCCAGCAACTTGCCCGCGCGAATGCCGAAGACACACTTCTCAGGATTCAGTTTTATGCCCGCTGCGCGCAAGTTGTCGAAGGTCTCCTACAGGTCGGACGCATGATCGAAAGCCTTACGGCTTTTTACAACAATGTCGTCAATGTAAGCTTCCACATTTCGCCCGAACTGGTTGTAAAGGACCTTGTACACTAGTCTGGCGAAGGTTGCTCCGGCGTTCCTCAGGCCGAAAGGCATCCTGAGGTGACAGAAAATGCCCAACAGGGTGATGAATGCTGTTTTCGGGATGTCGGGCGGGTTCATATGGATCTGGTGATAGCTGGAATATGCGTCCAGGAAACTCATGAGTTCGTAGCCAGCTGTTGAATCCACGAGCTGATCAATCCGCGGCAAAGGGAAATCGTCTTTCGGACATGCTTTGTTCAGGTCCGTGAAATCTACACACATGCGCCATTTGCCGTTTGACTTCCGCACCAGTACTGGATTCGCCAGCCACTCTGGGTGGTCAATCTCTTGAATGACCCCAGCCCTGAGTAGTTTTTGGACTTCGGCTTTCGCCGCCTCTTGACGATCGGCGGACATCTTACACAACTTCTGCTTTCTTGGCTTGGCATCCGGCTTGATTGCCAGTTGATGCATGATGAGGTCTGTTGAAACAACCCCCACTTCGTCGGGGCTCCAGGCGAAGATATCAATGTTCTTCTTGAGCACCGCTAGGATGCCCTCAGCTTCTTGTTCGCCCATGCCGTCCCCCAGCGATATGAGCTTTGCGGGGTCGGCATCGTCAATCTGCACTTTTACTATCTTGCTGTGAGGGGTGGGTTTTGGCGCGTGTTTCGGCCGGCTGTGCAATTCGGCTTCGACATTGTGCACAGCCCTGTTGATTATGGCCAGATCGCCTTTTGACGTGGCCGAAGGCTGAAGCCCCTTGACCACTATCACTCCCGCTGGGCCGGGTATCTTGAGCTTGAGATAGTTGTGGTGGGAAATGGCTTCGAACTGGTTCAGGGTCGCACGGCCGAGGATGGCATTGTAGTTGTACGGGATGTCGACGACATCGAACAGTACTTGCTCTTCGCGTCTGTTTTCTCCCGAGCCGAAAGCTATCAGCAAAAGTGCTTGGCCAAGAACTTGAACTGCCTCTCCGCCAAACCCCCGGAGCGACGCTGGTGCTGGTGTAAGAGCTTGGGTGGGCAACTGTCACGCCCAGAAATTCCCGAATAGAATTCCAAGCAGAATGTGCATTAAAATCCCCGTCCAGAACCGGCCGGGGTACACAAACGACAATATCGACATTCAGATCCATGTCTTACAAACATCACAAAAGTCTTACATAAATGCAGCGGAAAGAAAGAAAGACAACAGGAGCTAAGCCTTGACTAGAACTGCAGCGGGAACACCACTCCACAGGCATCCTTTCTACACACTTTGTCCTCACTCCTTAGGCACATGATCTATTCCTTCACACAAGAAACATGTGACCTTCCTTAAAGGGCATGCATCTGAGTAATGGGTATATTCACCACAGCGGCATGTGGGGAGGCATAAACTAGCAGTGTGTCCGACTATCCCACATCTAGCACATGCTTTGAACTTCAACTCTCTTTCCTTGAAACTGTTAAGGGTCGTATCATCATCGTCATCAGTAGAAAACCGTTCTCCTGATTCATCATCTTCGGGTCTGGGCGGACCGTACTTTATGAGATGTCGGGTTAGCTGGCGTGCTCCACGGAAGGTATTTCTTCCTCTCTGACGCTTGGGTATCCTTGCTGCGTCTTCAGGAGTAAATTCTGAACTGGTGATGATCATGGTCCTGCCATGATCAAGTGAATTATTGAGGGAATTAAAAATTTCCTTTAAAAATCATTGGCCAAGAATATTTTGTAATATTCTGTGCCCTAATGCACTCTCCGGAATTTTCCGTGAATTTTCGGAGCTCGAGAAATAGTTTTAATAGCACAAAGATCATTGCATCAATGATCTAAAGTTGTAAAACCACCTAATGTTACCTAATTAAACAACGTAGCATCTACCTAAAATCATACTAGTGATACTATGAGTAGAGTATCCACTAGTTGGGGTTTTGTTTCGATCTAGGGTGAACAAGGTATTAATAACAATAACAATAATAATAAGGTCATCACAAAGGTAAATAGGCATGGCTAAATAAAACAGTGATAACGTGGGAATTTAAATAAAGCGGTAATGCAATAATCTTAAATTAAAATAATTTCATAAACTGGGATTCAATATGTTCAAGAATGATGTTACTTGCCTTGCTCGCTTTCCCAAACGTCGGCTTCAACTTCCACGAAAAGCGGATCTTCCGAAGCTGCAGCGTCTACACGACCAACGGAAAAGAAAAGGCTTTTACTCTAATAAACTCCATATAACAAGATGAAACAAAGCATAAAAATGGGTTCTTGACTTCTTAAGGAAAAATTAGAGACTTGAACGGTCCAATTCCGAATTCAAATGGCCAAGTTATGGCCATTTGAAGTTTATATGCTCTTTAAATGAATATTTGCGAATTTCTTCATTTAAATTTTAATTTAAAAATGGATTTATTGCGTCAGCCGAGGGGAGGGGCGCGCGGACCGGGTCCACAGGAGTGGGGCCCACGCGGCAGCCCCACGGTCCATGGTGGACCGGGCGCACCCGGGCTCACACCGGCCGGCGCCGTGGGACCCACGCGTCAGCCGCACCTAAGGGCGCGGGCGGCTGACAGCCGGGCCCCACGCGGCAGCCGCTCGGTGCGCCCGAAGGCGACCACGCCGGCGCAGCGGCAGGAGGCGGCGCGCCCGCGCCCCTATGGTCGCCGGCGGCGGCCATAGGCACGGCGAAGCGGCGGCCGAGAGAGGGGAGGGAAGGGGGGAAACGAAGCGGCGGTCCACGGCTCACCCCGGGTCGACGGCGACGACGGAAACGGCGGCGGCGCGGCTCGGGTGGACGGGGTCGACGGTGCTCCGGCGGTCGGCGACCGAAACGGAGAGGTGGACGAGGTCGGCGAGGATGCGGCAAAGCCGAAGGAGGCGGCGCCGAGGTGGGAGGTGGTCCGGGGCGACGACGGCGGCGGACCGGAGCTCGACGGCGACGGCGGAGAGAGAGAGCGACGGCGCGAGCTCAATTCCGGCGGGGAGAGAGGGCGGTGAGTGGCGGAAACGGTGGAGGGAGGCACGGGGAGGGTTTATATAGGGTTGGGGGTGAGAGGGGGCGGCCGGAGGAGGGGGAAACGGGCGCGGGAGACCCGGCCGCCATTAATGGCGCCGGCGAGGTTAGGGGAGGAGTTTCCAAACGAATCCGAGGGAGAGAGAGAGGGAAAAATGGGGGGAAAGGGGGAGGGGATCCCAGGGAATATTTCCCCCCTATTGATTGCACGTGGGGAGGACGGGGGCGGCGGGATTCGCGGCGGCGGCGGCGCTAGGGCGCGGGCGAGGCGGCGGGAGCGGCGGGAGGAAGGGGATGACGGGTGGGCCCCACCCGTCAGCGAGGGTGGCAGGCGGGCCCGCCCGTCAGCGGCACGCGTGCGGGGAGGAGGCCGAATGGGCCGCGGGGGGGGAGAGGAGAGAGGGGAAGAGAGATGGGCCGAGCCGGCCCAAGAGGGGGAGGGGGAAAAAAGGACTTTTTAGAGCTTTTCTTTTTATAAAACCATTTTAACTTTGTTTACTTCTTAATAATTATTATTTGTGCTCTGAAAATTCCACTGAAATTTATTTACGCATTTTAGGCTTTTAGGAAATATACAAAAATCCTCCAAGCCTTATTTGACTTTTAACTTTGCACATTTTAATTGTTGGAGGCTTTCACACGGATTTTAATTATTCTAGGCATAATTTAAAGGATATATTTTAGGGTCGTTTTGGGACGCGACAAACCTACCCCCCTTAAACGGAATCTCGACCCCGAGATTCGGAAGAACTGGCGAAGAGATCGGGATGGGCTGCCTTCAGCTCGTCTTCACGCTCCCAAGTAGCTTCTTCTTCGGCGTGGATGCTCCATTGGACCTTGCAAAAACGGATTACCCGGTTCCTGGTCCTGCGCTCCATGGTGTCCAGGATTTTCACTGGCCTCTCCACGTAGGTCAAGTCTTCGCGAACTTCAATTTGCTCTAAGTCGGCCTGCTCAGATGGCACTCGAAGACATTTCTTGAGTTGCGACACATGGAACACATCATGCATGTTGCCCAAGGAGGCGGGCAGCTCCAACTGGTAAGCGACTTCTCCACGCCGAGCAATGATACGGAAAGGACTCACGAACCGAGGTGCGAGCTTCCCTTTCGTCTGAAACCTGTGTACACCTCGCAATGGCGTGACCCGAAGGTACACAAAATCATCCACTGCGAATTCCAGGTTACGGCGACGGTTATTTGCATAACTTTTCTGCCGGGACTGTGCCACCTTTAGATTATCCCGAATGGTTCTGACCTTCGCTTCAGCTTCTCTCAGTATATCAGTCCCGAACACTTGGCTTTCCCCAACTTGGTCCCACAAGAGCGGTGTCCGGCATTTGCACCCATACAACGCTTCATAAGGTGCCATTTGTATACTGGCTTGGTAGCTGTTATTGTAGGAGAACTCGGCATAGGGGAGACTCTTATCCCAGGTCTTCCCGATATCTAGGACACATGCGCGAAGCATATCTTCTAGGATCTGATTTAGACGCTCGGTCTGTCCATCTGTCTGCGGGTGATACGCGGTGCTGAAATTTAATCGGGTACCCAGCTCTTCTTGGAGCTTCTTCCAAAAGTGAGAGGTGAATTGGCTTCCCCTATCAGATACAATTTTCTTAGGAACGCCATGGAGACTCACGATCCTAGCGAAGTAGAGCTCGGCTAGTTTGTTCCCTCCATAGGTGGTCTTCATAGGAATAAACCGAGCTACCTTGGTTAATCGGTCCACAACTACCCATATAGAATCATATCCACCTTGGGTTTTTGGGAGTCCGGTGATGAAATCCATCCCAATTTCATCCCATTTCCATTCTGGTACTTGGAGAGGTTGGAGAAGTCCGGCCGGTCGTTGGTGCTCTGCCTTGACACGCTGGCACACATCACAAAGGGCCACGAACTCTGCAATTTCCCGCTTCATACTAACCCACCAGTATTTCTCCTTCAAGTCTAAGTACATCTTCGTACTGCTAGGGTGGATGGAATAAGGACTTTCGTGAGCTTTCCCAACACCAGACGGAGATGGTGCTGATAGTCTTCCTCTGATTGTGAGTATACCAGAATGTCATCAATGAAAACCACAACAAACTTATCCAAGTATTCCATGAACACTTTGTTCATTAAGTTCATGAAGAAGGCAGGAGCATTGGTTAAACCGAATGACATCACCGTGAATTCATACAGTCCGTATCGCGTGGTGAATGCGGTCTTCGGAATATCTTCTTCACGGATGCGCAACTGGTGATATCCGGAATGAAGATCAATCTTGGAGAATACCGTGGCACCTTTAAGCTGATCGAACAGATCATCGATCCGGGGAAGAGGGTACTTGTTTTTGATGGTGACTTCATTGAGAGCTCTGTAGTCAACGCACATCCTCTTCGTCTTGTCTTTCTTCTCCACAAAAATCACAGGAGCACCCCAGGGGGAAGTACTCGGACGTATGTACCCCTTTTCTTTCAACTCTTCCAACTGTTTCTTAACTTCGGCCAGTTCATTTGCTGCCATACGGTAGGGTCGCTTGTACCGAGGAGTGGTTCCTGGAGCAAGATCTATCCGGAACTCAATCTCTCGCTTGGGCGGCATACCGAGTAGTTCTTCCGGAAACACGTCTCCGAACTCTCTGACGATGGGGATTTCTGACAGTCCTATCTGATGAAGTTCTGAACTACTGACAGAGGTTGGGGGTGCAAAGAAAACAACCGGTTGTTCCGGCCCTCGGTACAGAGTGACAGTGCGTCTTGCACAATCCACTAATCCTTGGAATTGAGCCAACCAATTCATCCCAAGGATCACATCCAAGTTCTTGGTGTCTAGGAGAATCAGATCCGAGGGAAAAGGAATTCCTTGAATTTCTATAGGGACGGTAGGGCTATAATACTTTGCTGTCATAACCCCTCCAGGGGTGGTGATGAGCAGAGGGTTCCTAAGCCTTTCTACCCCCAACTGATTTCTCCCCACGAATGGCACAGATATAAACGAGTGGGAAGCTCCAGAGTCGAACAAAATGGTAGCAGGGATGGAATGAATGAGGAACGTACCAACGATGACGTCTGGAGTTGTCAGCACGTCCTCGGCCGTCACGTGGTTCACACGACCCCGAATGACATCCTTACCACCGTTGTTGGAGCGGGGAGGCGCTTGGCCTTGCTGGCGCCTCGGCTTTGGGCATTTATCCGCAAAGTGCCCAGGCTCGAAGCAGTTGAAGCACAGACGCTGCGGACCTTGAACGTCCCTGCGGCCTTGACCAGACTGCGCGGCTGGCGTAGGAGGACGGGGCGCACAGGTCCCTTGCTGGCTCTGCTGTTGCTGCGGCTGTGGGACGCGCACCACGAATTGAGGTCGGGGCGCGGAGCGTGGTTGCTGCTGCTGCTGCGAGGACGATCCCCCTGGATAGGGATTGGTGTAGCGGATCCTTTGGTTAGCTCCCTGTTGATTGCGGAAATTCGCCAAGCGGCGCTTGTGCGACTCCAGTTCCTTGTGCTTGGCTTCCAAGCGGATGCTCTTGTCCACCAGACGTTGGAAATCCGGATAGTCACCGGAGACTAGACGCACGGACAGCTCAGGGTCCATTCCTGCCAAGAACTTCTTCTGCCTTTCCTCATCTTCCCGTACATCCTCCGGGGCGTACCGGGCCAGGTTGTTGAACTCATGCAAATACTCCATCACGGAGCGGTTGCCTTGCTTCAACTCCCGGAATTCCCTTTTCTTAAGGGCCATGACTCCGGCGGGCACATGGGTTCTCCGGAAGGCGGCGGTGAAGCGGGCCCAAGTAATAGGCTGTCCCTCTGGCTGCGTAGCCTGGAAATGGTCCCACCATAGAGATGCGGGCCCCTGCAGTTGGTGGGCGGCGAAGATGACTTTCTCCTCATCGCTGCACTGCACGGTGTCTAGCTTTTTCCCCACGGCATGCAACCAATCCAACACATCCACGGGGTTGTTGGAGCTAGAGAAGGTAGGTGGACGGATGCGGAGGAACTCGGCGAGTTTAGAGTGTTGTGGGGGTGGTGGTGGAGCATTCTGTTGTGGCGGATTTTGGAGGTGGTGGAGGAAAGCAGTCATCATGTTGGCCTGCTGGGCGAGGATTTGGGTGAGAATGGCGTTGGTGTCTGGTGGTGGTGGTGGAGGCGGAGGAGGAGGTGGAGGTGGGCTGCCATGGTTGTTGTGGTTGCTGCCTTCGGGTTGGTTGCCATCACCGGTGTTAGCACTTCTCCTGGTCGTCACCATCTGAAAACCCCACACAGAACCAGCAAACAGAGAGAGCTGACAATTAAAGCTAACCACCCACGACTACCATAATTCTTGAATTTATTACTGCTATTAAATTGGTTCATTAAAGTTCAAGTTGCTTCAGCAAATAAAATAAAGACAGGCTCCGACACAGTTATACCACACACCGGCATAACCATGCCCCACACGACTCCAACAAGAAGACAAACGAGAAAGAACACACGCGCAAGCCTACTAACTGCTCGTCTACCGCTGCGACGGGCCAGGACAGAAGGTGAGCAACAGTGCATCCTCCGTGCTACCAACGCCGGAGGCTTCCCCCTCCTGAGGAACCACGGGCGCGGGCTCGGCACGAGGGGTCTCAACGAAGCAAGTCCACGCCAGGGACTGACGAACAAGCTCAGGCCTGGAGGTGCTCTTGCGGGCGGTGATCTTCTGGCTGCGGCAGACGCGGCGGCGCTTGGGGCGACAGACCTCTCCATGGGCGATCTTGAGCTGATGCAGCTGCGCCTCCACTGCGTCTAGGTCCTTCTTCAGCTGCAGATTCTCCTGACGCAGCTCCAGGATCTTCATGCTATTCTCGACCATCCCACGGCGCACCATCTGATGGAAGTCGATACGAGCCGCGTCGTACGCCTCCACCATGCGCGCCAGATGCATGATGGTAGCGTCATCCTCCGAGCTAGCATCCCGGAAGGTGGCGTAGTCGCGGGCTCCTCCGCAGCGAGGGTGGTAGCGGTAGGGTGAGTGCTGCAACTCGTACGGGTAGCGCTGGTGAAGAGTGCCGATGGCGAGGAGAGCGGCGTTCTGGCAAGCGGCGGAGAAAGAATCTCCACCCGCGGTGACTGCCAACGAAGTCCTCTCGGGTGAGCCCGTGAGGATCACCGCAGTAACCTCCCAAGCAGCGTGGGGCTCTGCATCGTCACCCTCCTGCTCCGGGAGCTGCCTGCCCTAGTAGTCCACTCCATGCGGATACCCCAAGACAACGCACATGCCCCGCAGCTCCAAAACGAAACCAGTCAGGTCCAGACCACGACGGTTGATGCTGCCGGCCATCTACAAACAAAAACAAGAAGAAAAGCAACATTTTAAAGGTCAGATTTTGGCGATAAATGAAGCAGCAGGACAGAGAGAGACTAGAGGATTTTCACAATTAAGACAGGATTTTTATTTTTGAAAATATTGCTAAGGCTTGGGATCTAAGGCTCGTCCTACGGTCAAGGGGGCTCTGATACCAACTTGTCACGACCGGAATTAACCCAACGGGCGTTCCATACGTGCGTGCATTATTCCTTGTCCCAGGAGGCAAGGTACACCAAAAGTTGATACAGTTCAGAGTTCAACAAGCGGAAGCGTAAATAGTTAATTTATTACATGGGCAGCGAAGGCCCAGCACACACAAAGACAAACGAGAAACAACGGAAGACTAGGGCGACGACCACAGGCGCTTGACGGCAGGCACGAGCTAGACACCAAAGCCTTCATCTTCCTGAGGCCCCTCTTCTGGGTTTGGGAAAAATTGAGCAAGACTGAGTACAACCACCGTACTCAACAAGACACACCCACAAGTGCAGAATAAATGCAAGGGAGTACAAGGGAGTTACAATATAAAGGGTTAGGGTTTGCAGTAAACAGCATTATAAGACACTTAGTTGCTCAAATCTATTTTGTAAACACGATTCTAGAACTATACAATATTATTAATCAAGGCCGTGAACCCACACGAACCTGCCTTAACCCAAGGCCTACGATGATTTAGACCGACCTGGCAACCCGACCCTGGGTCCCAGCTCGTCCCAAGCCAACCCAGGCCAACCATTCCTCCTTTTAGTTGTTAAGCAGGTTTTAAGAATGAAAACACTAACTTGGGTACATTGCTCGGCTTGCCCATAACCGAGGGCGCGGCTATTCGAATAGGTTATACTCTGATCAGAGGTGTACATCTTTACCCACAAGACACATCTTCCTCACGTGTAACCACGTGCCACATACCACCACGGTATACAGACGGAAGACGTGACATAGTTTCCAACCCATCCTAGCCATAGACAAGAGTACCGACCCAATCCCACCTACGGCCGGAACCCCCGGGACAGGTAGGCAGGACTGAGCCCCTAGCAGCAGGACACCGGCCCTGTGCCATGACATCTCGACTACCGGGCCGCAGCTCGTGTAGCCTTCATTTGTCCTAGAGATGTCCATCGACCCCCGACTTCATCCATCTCCATCCGTGTACTTTTGTTTATAACCAGACTGAGCCACAAACTAAACCTTACCCACTAGACATGTGGAAGTACGGTAGTGCTTTGCAACAGAGGCCCGAAGACCGGTCCTTATATGGCCGAGGTGCTACTATCAAAACCATGCACCCCGAGCCCAGCCTAAAACCATTTTCAGGATTTTGAATAGAGGGGAATGTGTGAATCCAATTCCACAATAATTCAACAATTCTAGTGTGTCCAGGTGATGAGAATATCCCAAAGTCTAAAGTTGTAAAACCACCTAATGTTACCTAATTAAACAGCGTAGCATCTACCTAAAATCATACTAGTGATACCATGAGTAGAGTATCCACTAGTTGGGGTTTTGTTTCGATCTAGGGTGAACAAGGTATTAATAACAATAACAATAATAATAAGGTCATAACAAAGGTAAATAGGCATGGCTAAATAAAACAATGATAACGTGGGAATTTAAATAAAGCGGTAATGCAATAATCTTAAATTAAAATAATTTCATAAACTGGGATTCAATATGTTCAAGGATGATGTGACTTGCCTTGCTCGCTTTCCCAAACGTCGGCTTCAACTTCCACGAAAAGCGGATCTTCCGAAGCTGCAGCGTCTACACGAACAACGGAAAAGAAAAGGCTTTTACTCTAATAAACTCCATATAACAAGCTGAAACAAAGCATAAAAATGGGTTCTTGACTTCTTAAGGAAAAATTAGAGACTTGAACGGTCCAATTCCGAATTCAAATGGCCAAGTTATGGCCATTTGAAGTTTATATGCTCTTTAAATGAATATTTGCGAATTTCTTCATTTAAATTTTAATTTAAAAATGGATTTATTGCGTCAGCCGAGGGGAGGGGCGCGCGGACCGGGTCCATGGGAGTGGGGCCCACGCGGCAGCCCCACGGTCCACGGTGGACCGGGCGCACCCGGGCTCACACCGGCCGGCGCCGTGGGTCCCACGCGTCAGCCGCACCTAAGGGCGCGGGCGGCTGACAGCCGGGCCCCACGCGGCAGCCGCTCGGTGCGCCCGAAGGCGACCACGCCGGCGCAGCGGCGGGAGGCGGTGCGCCCGCGCCCCTATGGTCGCCGGCGGCGGCCATAGGCACGGTGGAGCGGCGGCCGAGAGAGGGGAGGGAAGGGGGGAAACGAAGCGGCGGTCCACGGCTCACCCCGGGTCGACGGCGACGACGGAAACGGCGACCGGAGCGGAGGAAGGCGGCGGCGCGGCTCGGGTGGATGGGGTCGACGGTGCTCCGGCGGTCGGCGACCGAAACGAAGAGGTGGACGAGGTCGGCGAGGATGCGGCGAAGCCGAAGGAGGCGGCGCCGAGGTGGGAGGTGGTCCGGGGCGACGACGGCGGCGGACCGGAGCTCGACGGCGACGGCGGAGAGAGAGAGCGACGGCGCGAGCTCGATTCCGGCGGGGAGAGAGGGCGGTGAGTGGCGGAAACGGTGGAGGGAGGCACAGGGAGGGTTTAGATAGGGTTGGGGGTGAGAGGGGGGGGCCGGAGGAGGGGGAAACGGGCGCGGGAGACTCGGCCGCCATTAATGGCGCCGGCGAGGTTAGGGGAGGAGTTTCCAAACGAATCCGAGGGAGAGAGAGAGGGAAAAATGGGGGGAAAGGGGGAGGGGATCCTGGGGAATATTTCCCCCCTATTGATTGCACGCGGGGAGGACGGGGGTGGCGGGATTCGCGGCGGCGGCGGCGCTAGGGCGCGGGCAAGGCGGCGGGAGCGGCGGGAGGAAGGGGATGACGGGTGGGCCCCACCCGTCAGTGAGGGTGGCGGGCGGGGCCGCCCGTCAGCGGCACGCGCGCGGGGAGGAGGCCGAATGGGCCGCGGGAGGGGAGAGGAGAGAGGGGAAGAGAGATGGGCCGAGCCGGCCCAAGAGGGGGAGGGGGGAAAAAGGACTTTTTAGAGCTTTTCTTTTTATAAAACCATTTTAACTTTGTTTACTTCTTAATAATTATTATTTGTGCTCTGAAAATTCCATTAAAATTTATTTACGCATTTTAGGCTTTTAGGAAATATACAAAAATCCTCCAAGCCTTATTTGACTTTTAACTTTGCACATTTTAATTGTTGGAGGCTTTCACACGGATTTTAATTATTCTAGGCATAATTTAAAGGATATATTTTAGGGTCGTTTTGGGACGCGACACCCGGCCACCGCTTCCTCTCCTCCGGGAACCACTGAAATCGCCCTCTCTGTGCCCCGGTCGTCCCGGTCACCGTCCGCCGCCTTGCGCCCGTGGTACGCCGCCGGACCACCGTTGCCTCCCCGAGGAGCCCGCCGCCGGCTTCCCCGTTGTAGTCTCGCCGTCACCGCCCTTGGTGAGCATCCCTCCTCTCCTCCCCGTGCCGTCGCCGGCCGTCGTCGCCGATGGCCGCGCTGCCACGCGCCATCGCTCGGCTGGGGCGGCCTGAGCCGTGCCGTGCCCCAGCCGCGCCGATCCGGGCCGTCGGTTCCCGTGGACCGGTGGTGGACCGCCTCGGTGGTCCCGGTCCACGGTGGACCGGCGCCCTTGTGTCGCTGACCGGTGGGGCCCGCTTGCCGGCGCCGCCTCTCCCCCATGATGACGTCAGCATCCCCTTTTCCTTTGGAAGAATAATTATTAATCGCGTCATAAATCGTATTTAATTCTAGAAATTCATATAAATGGCTCAAAACTTCTAAAATTCATATCTAATTCATTCGAACTCCGAATTGGGCCATTCAAATTGCAAAATTCATCTAAAATTGAGTCTACATGTTTGTTTAGTTTTTATGTACTGTTTCCTTGGTTTTTATTAGAGTTTTTCCTCGTTTTGCGTGCCAGCGTGTAGTTCCCGTCGTTTCGGAAGATCGCGGTCGCAAGGATAAGAGTTCGGAAGATTGTTTGAAGAAGCAAGGCAAGTCACACATTCCCCTTGAGCATGTTGATCCCAATTTACAAATGTTTTACTGTTTGCAAATAAATATGCATGTTTTGCTAATTACATGGGATCCGGGTATTACCTATTTGCTCGCTTGTGTCATGTTTACTTGATATCTGTTCTTTGTCAACCATGGGTAATAAATCACCTAGCGTATGTTACTTATGTGACCTAGCTAGAACTATATGCTTAGCCATGCTTAATTACCACTAGCTCAGTCGATGGGATAATTGCAGTATTAGACATTCTAGTATCTTGTTGAGCTGCGTGCTCGAGACATCTGGCGATCCTAGCGGGGCTTCAGCTCCACTCCATAGGCAAAACTCAACTGGGGTCTGAGCCTTGGTCTTCCAACATCATCTTCAGCTCAGAAGCACTACACTTCTGAAAAGGGGGAATAATAGCAAGGCTGAGTACCACCACCGTACTCAGCAGGCCACACCAACGATGCAGACGTGCAAGGGGACTCAAGAATGACTTGTGGCTATTTGCATAAAGGCGGTTGTAAAACAATTTGTTGAGCAAAACAGTAAAACTGTTGAATAATTAAGGGAAATTAGATCTCCACTGATCAACGCTACACCACGTTGAACAGGCCCAACCAACCCACCTATACTACAGTGTATTGGGTTGATTTATTAAGATGGGACTAATCACAGTGAATCTGGTTGACCGCCCATAACCGCGGGCACGGCTATTCGAATAGTTTTACTCTAATCAGAGGTGTACAACTGTACCCACAAGACACAGCCCCACGACACGTTTCCGTGCGCCGACATGCCACCACGACATACCGGAAAGAGGCCGTGACAGGACCCTTCGCATAACCCCCTCTAACCAAGCACACCACACCTCAGGTTTCACCCCTACTCCTCGCAAGGCAGCGGGCAGTCCCCTCTCGTGCCTAGGTGAATCCGGAAGCCGCAGAAGCCGTCGCAGGGCCCATCCAAACTCCATCACGCCCACCCTTGCCTGGATGCGTCGGCTAGAGGAAAGCTACGTTACAAGCCCAGCCGTTGCCCACGCTGGCTTGTGGTAAGTACGATAAGTTCTTCCAGGGCATCCCGCGAACCGGTCCTTAACTGCCATGGGTGCGACCAGCAAAACCATGCACCCACAGCCCACCATGTGATTTATTTTAATTAACCAACACCAAAGCGGTGGCACTAATCCAACAATGCCATTAGGACCAACAGTCTAAACATTAATAAGATTTTCCCCATTGTGCACTAGTTGAACTAAGCATGGCTAAGCAATCCCTAGTCCAATCTCTAGTCATGTTATAACCCCAAGCTGACAAAGAGACATGGTACAACACTAGCATGGCTATGACAATAGGTAAACACCCCATAGAAACATTATAAAACAATGCAGTATTTGAAAGAAAACAATAGAGCATTTGCAATATAGGATCAACATGTTCAAGTGACAAGCATGACTTGCCTTGCTCTGCTGCTGGAGGAACCTCGGCGACTATTTCGAAGTACACCGGAGCGTCGGAGGAACCAGAATCTAGCGACATACAAGGCAAACATTGCAAAAAGGCTATAAGACTACTGCAACAGGGAACAAAACCATTTTTAATGGATTCTACACATTTTTCTTGATTTACTGAGACTTGAATGGGCTTAAACGGAGCTCGGATGAATTAGTTATGAATTTTAGAAGATTCACTGTGTTTTATTACTATAAAAGAAAAACCTTAAATCATTCATTGCGCAATAAATCCCAGGGCTGACGTCAGCACGGGGGAGGAGGCGCGGCGCCGACATGCGGGGCCCACCGGTCAGCGACTCAAGGGGGAGGGCGGTTCACCGCGGACCGGGACCACGCGGGTGGTCCACCGCCGGTCCACCGGACCGACGGCCCAGATCGCCCTCGGGGTCGATCGGATGGGCGGCGGCGACCCGGCTCGGCTTGGCTCAAGGCCGGCCTACCGGCCGCGGCGATGATGACGGCGCGCGCGCGCAAACGCGTTGCCGGCGACGGCATCTGGCGGCGGAGGCGACGGCGCAAAGGCGACGCGAAGGCGGCGGCACTAAGCGGCGGCTAGGAAGGAGAGGGAGGGGAATGGATGGGAGAGGAAACCTCACCGAGGGTGGCCGGCGCGGAGGAAGACGACGGCGAATGGCGACGGCTAGCCACGGGAGGACGACGGGAACCGGCGGACGGGTTTCGGGGTGCCCTAAGGAAGGAAGAGAGAGAGATTAGAGAGAGGGAGATGAACCACGGCGACCGGCATTCATAGCCGAAGGTGGCGGTAGGGGTTGAACTCACCGGAGCGCGAGGGGATGCGAATTCCGGCGACGAAACTCGAGTGGAGTGACATGAAGATACACGTAATCTCCTGCCTCAAAAGTGAGCTCCCTTCGGGGGTTATCCGCGTAGCTCTTCTGTCGAGACTGGGCAATCCTCAACCTTTCCCTGATGATTCTGACTTTCTCTTCTGCTTCCGCTAATACCTCTGTCCCGAATAGTTGACGCTCGCCTGTCTGATCCCAGAAGAGAGGTGTGTGGCACTTCCGGCCGTATAAAGCTTCAAACGGTGCCATCTGTAGACTGGCCTGGTAGTTGTTGTTGTACGAGAATTCCGCATATGGCAAGTTTTTGTCCCAAGCTCCACCAAAATCAAGAGCGCAAGCTCTCAACATATCTTCCCAGATTTGATTGACTCGCTCGGTCTGACCATCAGTTTGCGGGTGATAGGCCGTGCTGAAATTTAAACGGGTCCCCAATTCTTCCTGCAGCTTCTGCCAGAATTTTGAGGTGAACTGACTCCCTCGATCAGATACAATCTTTTTGGGTACTCCATGTAGACACATGATTCTCGAGAGGTAGAGCTCCGCCAACCTTTTGCCCGTATACGTGGTATGTACTGGTATGAAGTGAGCAACCTTAGTGAGTCGATCCACGACTACCCAGATTGAATCCTGACCCGATGATGTCCGGAGCAGTCCTGTTATAAAGTCCATTCCAATCTCCTCCTATTTCCATTCCGGGATTTGAAGAGGTTGGAGCAAACCTGCTGGTCTTTGGTGCTCTGCCTTCACTCGTTGGCAAACATCGCAGAGTGCGACGAATTCAGCTATTTCTCTCGTCATGCTGACCCACCAAAACTTTTCTTTGAGGTCTTGATACATTTTGGTGCTGCCTGGATGAATGGAGTACTGGGTCTGATGAGCCTCGGTGAGTATCAGATCCTTCAGTTCCTTGTCGTCAGGTACACACAATCTTTCTCCCAACCAGATTATGCCGTGTTCATCTTCGTGGAAATCCCGGGCTTTTCCGACTCTCATGTTCTTTTTCAGCTCTGCTATTTCAGAATCATTTACTTGAGCTGCTCTGACTTGATCCACGAGCGTAGGCCGTGCCTCCAGAGCGGCTACGAACCCGTGTTCAACAATTCCCACGTTGAGATGCTCAAACTCCTGCCGCAATTCCTCACACATGCCCTCGATGCATAGGGCAGTGCAGTAACTTTTCCTGCTTAATGCGTCTGCCACCACATTGGCTTTACCCGGGTGGTAGTGAATGCTGATGTCATAGTCTTTGATTAGTTCCAACCATCTTCGTTGTCGGAGATTTAGGTCCGGTTGGGTGAAGATGTATTTCAGACTCTTATGGTCCGTATATACTTCGCAGCGGTTGCCAATCAGATAGTGCCTCCAGATCTTCAAAGCATGAACCACTGCTGCCAATTCCAGGTCATGAGTTGGATAATTCCCTTCGTGTGGACGCAACTGCCGCGAGACATACGCAACCACTCTGCCCTCTTGCATTAGGACACATCCAAGTCCGTGACGACATGCATCGCAATAGACTTGGAAGTGTTTCATTTGGTCGGGCAGAATCAAAACTAGTGCGGATACTAATTTCTTCTTGAGCTCCTCAAAACTCTTATCGCACTCAGCTGTCCATTTAAACTTCTCATCTTTCTTAAGCAGCTGAGTCATGGGTCGGGCGATCCTGGAGAAGTTTTCGATGAATCGGCGGTAATAACCTGCAAGTCCAAGAAAACTTCAAATCTGCGACACGGTCTTCGGTGGGGTCCATTTGGTAACTGACTCTACGTTCGATGGATCAACTGCCACACCCTGAGCTGTAATGACATGGCCCAGAAATTTGACCTCTGTTAACCAGAAGTGAACTTGGCGTATAGCTGGTGCTCCTTCAACTTCTCGAGTACCAGACGGAGATGTTGCTCATGTTCTTCTTCGGACTTTGAATAGATAAGTATGTCGTCGATGAATACCACAACAAACTTGTCCAGAAATTCCATGAACACTTTGTTCATCAGATTCATGAAGAATGCGGGTGCATTGGTAAGTCCGAAAGACATAACCGTGCACTCATATAGCCCGTACCGAGTGGTGAAGGCCGTCTTTGGAATATCCTCTTCCCGAATTCTCAACTGGTGGTAGCCTGATCGCAGATCTATCTTAGAAAACACTTTAGCTCCTTTCAGTTGATCAAACAAATCATCGATTCACGGCAAAGGATATTTGTTCTTGATTGTGACCTCGTTTAGTGCGCGGTAATCAACGCACATCCCCTTCGTCTTATCCTTTTTCTCCACAAAAATGACCGGAGCACCCCAAGGTGAAGTACTTGGTCGAATGTAACCTTTCTGCAGCTGCTCATCAACCTGCTTCTTGACCTCTGCTAGTTCGTTGGCCGCCATTCTGTACGGTCTCTTGTAAATTGGAGCGATTCCCGGTGCCAAGTCAATCCGGAATTCAATCTCTCTCTTGGGTGGCATGGTAGTAAGGTCTTCGGGGAACATTTCTGGATACTCGCAGACTATGGGTATATCTTCCAATTTCCTCAAATTCTTCTCCACGGTGTCCACTGGGATTTCCGCCTCAATCTGATTCAAAGAGATCCCTTGCTTTGGTGAGTCTGGTGATTTGTACACTACTGTTTCTCCCTTCTCGTTGGTCAAGGTGACTGTGCGATTCGAACAATCGATGACTCCCTTAAACTTGGTCAGCCAATCCATCCCAAGAATGACATCTAGGTCTTTGGATTCGAGAAGAATGAGGTTGGCTAGAAATGGTGATCTTTGAATTTCTATTGTTATAGAAGGGCTGAATTGAACCGAAGTGGAGCTATTCCCTGGGGTATGAACCCGCATTGGTGTGCTAAGTTCCTCTCTTATTAACCCATGCATCCCGACAAACTTCTTTGAAATGAACGAATGCGTTGCACCAGAATCAAAAAGTACTGTTGCAGGGATTGAGTTAACAGGAAACGTACCCAGTACAACCTCTGGTGCTGCTTGTGCCTCCTTCGCAGATGCGTGGTTGACACGAGCCTGGATAAACCTTGGCCCGGCACGCCTAGGCTTCGGGCATTTGTCAGCGAAGTGGCCAAGCTCGCCACAGTTGAAGCAGGACCCTGGTTTTGCTCCAGTCTCCTCCTTGGCTTGCGCGGACGGGCCTGACTGTGCCGGTGCCATTGGTGGGAGCGGAGCTGCACCGCGGTTGGGCTGACCTCCATGGTGGTTCTGACTGCCACTTGCGCCCTGGGGAAAGTTGCTAGGGTTGAACGGGCGGTACTGGCGGACGATCATGGTGGTAGGTCCACCCTGCTGCTCGGGAGCGAAGCGCGGCCTCTGGTGACTTCCCTGAGGTGCCCTGAACTGAGCGGCCTTCCTCTTCCTGTCCATCTTGTTGCGTTGATCCTCCTGACGGATTGTCTTGTCTACCAGCCTTTCGAAATCGGCGTAATCTCCAGATATCAACTGGTTGGTTAGCTCATCATCCAGACCTGCTAGGAATTTTTCCTGCTTCTCGGCGTCAGTACGGACATCCTCCGGTGCATATCGCGCGAGGTGATTGAACTCATGGAGATACTCCGTCACCGTCCTGTTGCCTTGGTGCAGTGCTCGGAATTCTCTCTTCTTTTGTGCCACGACCCCATCTGGCACCTGCGCCTTCCTGAAGCTATGACAGAACTCTGCCCAAGTGACTTCAGTGCCTGGCGGGCGGGTGGCCATGTGATTGTCCCACCAAGCTGACGCAGGACCTTGAAGCTGGTGTGTGGCGAAAGCAACCTTCTCCTGATCATTGCACTGCAGGAGATTCAGCTTCTTCTCTATGGCATGGAGCCAGTCATTCGCCTCCATAGGGTTGGTGGTGCTGGAGAAAGTAGGTGGCCTGACACGTAGAAACTCTGGCAATTTGGACTGAGGGGGAGGGGGACCAAACTGCTGATGCTGCTGTTCGGCATGCTGCAGCATCCGCTGGTGCATCTGCTGGTGCTGCTGCTGCATCTGCTGCATCATGGCTGCCATCATTTGAGTCTGATGTGCCATCACTTGGGCTAGCGTCGGATTCTCGGGAAGTGGTGGCGGACCATTGTCGGAATTGCTGTTGGGATGCACACCCTCAGTGCGCTCTTCGCCGTTGCTGCCCTCGCCTGTTGCGCGGCTACCATTCCTGGTGTAGACCATCTGGAGGAAAAGCAGACGGGGAAAAGAAGAAAAAAAAAAGAGGCTCAAGAACTAAGCTTTATTATATAGGAATTTAAACTGCAATTGTTCTGATCTGAATTAAAACACTTAAAAAGCAAGCAAAAATCCTTATTAAGACAGCCATATCATAGGCACATGATATCGACCGTCGACTGACCCACAAGCAAGCAACCTAAACACACAAACTAACAAACAAATGCTAGACAGTCGATAAACTAATGGAAAACGAGCCTAATGCTCGGAATGGCTCCTGCGGTCGGTGGAGTCGAGGGCGTCCTCCTGCTCGTCACCAGGTCCCTCTGAGCGACTCCTGGAGCCTGGCAGATAAGTCTCGCCGCTGCCCGGCTCTGAGCCACTGGAGCTACTGCTGCTGAGATCGTGGCTGCCACTGGGAGTAGCAGGCAACCAACCTCCGTTGCCACTGGCTGGACCCCTGGCGGCTGATGCTGGAGCGAAGGAGAGAGCGGACGCGGGAGCTGACACGTGAACGGGAGCTGGAGCTGGTACTGGAGCTGCAGGAACTACCGGAGCTGCGGGCAGAACTGGAGGTGCTGCGGGAGTTGCTGATGGAGGTGGGTTCCTGGGCGCAAGCTGGATGCGCACGGGTGCAGTCGTCGTCTTGTGGGGCGTAGTGCGGATCCGGACTCCTTCTGGCGCGGGAAGACCCTTTAACTGAGCCTTCTCCCTCTTCAGGCGCGCTATCTCGTCCTTCAGAGCGACGATCCTCATGAGCTTCCCATCATTCAAGGCCTTGGACGCCTTGTGCAAGTCCGAGTGCATCCTATCCAATCCCCTCATCACAGCACACATGTGACCAAAGGTAGTGTCGTTCTCGCTGGCTGTCGGACGGAAAGTACTGACATCATCACTGCTAGCTCGACGAGGGTGAAATCGGTACGCCGTGTCGTGGAAGATGTAGTTGTGGCGCTCCCGTAGTCTGGCCATCATCAGGTATGCTGCCTCCTGACAGGCGTGATCTGCTGTGCCTCCGGATGCCTCAACCACCATATTAGCTAGGCAGGTACCCACGTAGCCGTGGACCTCCAGGCGAACACGGTGAGGAAGCTCGCCACTGAGCGGTGGAACAGTCGTGTGCTCTGGCGCGTTGGGGTAGCCCACCACCAGCGTCATACGTGCCAACTCTGCCACAAAGTCAATCATGCCTTCTCCGCGGTGGTTGGGTGGGTGGCCGGCCATCTAGAGAAGACAAAGGAGTAGAATCAATGCATGCTCAAATCCAAATTTAAATAAAGCAATAAAGGACTCAAATAAGAGAATCGAATAAGAGCGAAATTTTATGCATAGATCATTTTGCATGAGAGCGAATAAATAAGACAGACTTACATAACGGTAAAATATTGGGGAAATTAGATACATACTAATAGTAACAGTAAGAGCATAAATACCTTGCAACCCATGTTCCTGAGCTAGGACCTAATGCATTTCACCCATCAAATCCCAACTGACTGACGAATAAATCTCAATAGTTTTACTAAAACCCTAGACTGACTTGTTTTGACAAATCTCACTTAAACGAGCGACCAAGATTTTTCCCCTTGAACCACAAGAACAGATCCCAATTTTCCCGGAACAAATCCAATTGCAAAGAACATATGCAATGAAAAGGATTCAGAGGGCTCTTAGGTTTTTCCATTTGGCTTGTCCTATGGTCAAGGTCGGCTCTGATACCAACTTGTCACGCCCAGAAATTCCCGAATAGAATTCCAAGCAGAATGTGCATTAAAATCCCCGTCCAGGACCGGCCGGGGTACACAAACGACAATGTTGACATTCAGATCCACGTCTTACAAACATCATAAAAGTCTTACATAAATGCAGCGGAAAACGAAAGACAACAGGAGCTAAGTCTTGACTAGAACTGCAGTGGGAACACCACTCCACAGGCATCCTCGACGGCACGGACGAAGCCTACTCCTCAGAGAAACCTCCATCTGCCACATACTCGTACTCTGGGGTTGGGAAAAATAGAGCAAGACTGAGTACTACCCACTGTACTCAGCAAGTCATACCGGAATAGGGGTATGATGCAGGGAATTACCAAAGGAGAGCTGGAGTGGTTCATTTGCATAAAGCGAGCATTTATAAACAGAAGTTGAAAGATTTAAACAGTTGTAATAATTAATTAATATTAATCATCCACTGTCCAACGCTATACCACGTTGCGACAGGCCCAACCATCCACCTATACTATCCAGATTCTAAGGATTACACTAGGGTGAGACTAATCACGGTGAATCTGGTTGACCGCCCATAACCGCGGGCACGGCTATTCGAATAGTTTTACTCTGATCAGAGGTGTACAACTGTACCCACAAGACACAGCCCCACGACACGTTTCCGTGCGCCGACATGCCACCACGACATACCGGAAAGAGGCCGTGACAGGACCCTTCACATAACCCCCTCTAACCAAGCACAGCACACCTCAGGTTTCACCCCCACTCCTCGCAAGGCAGCGGGCAGTCCCCTCTCGTGCCTAGGTGAATCCGGAAGCGACAGAGGCCGTCGCAGGGCCCGCCCCGCTCCATCATGCCCACCCTTGCCTGCATGCGTCGACTAGAGGAAGGCTACACTACAAGCCCAGCCGTTGCCCACGCTGGCTTGTGGTAAGTACGATAAGTTCTTCCAGGGCATCCCGCGAACCGGTCCTTAACTGCCATGGGTGCGACCAGCAAAACCATGCACCCACAGCCCACCATGTGATTTATTTTAATGAACCAACACCAAAGCGGTGGCACTAATCCAACAATACCATTAGAACCAACAGTCTAAACATTAATAAGATTTTCCCCATTGTGCACTAGTTGAACTAAGCATGGCTAAGCAATCCCTAGTCCAATCTCTAGTCATGTTATAACCCCAAGCTGACAAAGGGACATGGTACAACAATAGCATGGCTATGACAATAGGTAAACACCCCATAGAAACATTATAAAACAATACAATATTTGAAAGAAAACAATAGAGCATTTGCAATATAGGATCAACATGTTCAAGTGACAAGCATGACTTGCTCTGCTGCTGGAGGAACCTCGGCGACTATTTCGAAGAACACCGGAGCGTCGGAGGAACCGGAATCTAGCGACATACAAAGCAAACATTGCAAACAGGCTAAAAGACTACTGAAACAGGGAATAAAACCATTTTTAATGGATTCAACACATTTTTCTTGATTTACTGAGACTTGAATGGGCTTAAACGGAGCTCGGATGAATTAGTTATGAATTTTAGAAGATTCACTGTGTTTATTACTATAAAAGAAAAACCTTAAATCATTTATTGCGCAATAAATCCCAGGGCTGACGTTAGCATGGGGGGGAGGAGGCGCGGCGCCGACATGCGGGGCCCACTCGGCAGCGACTCAAGGGGGGAACGGTTCTCCGTGGACCGGGACCACGCGGGTGGTCCACCGCCGGTCCACGGAACCGACGGCCCAGATCGCCCTCGGGGTCGATCGGACGGGCGGCGGCGACCCGGCTCGGCTCAAGGCCGGCCAAGCGGTCACGGCGACGGCGACGGCGCGCGCGCGAACGCGTTGCCGGCGACGGCAACCGGCGGCGGAGGCGACGGCGCAAAGGCGACGTGAATGCGGCGGCGCTAAGCGGCGGCTAGGAAGGAGAGGGAGGGGAATAGATGGGAGAGGAATCCTCACCGAGGGTGGTCGGCGCGGAGGAAGACGACGGCGAACGGCGACGGCAAGCCACGGGAGGACGACGGCAACGGGCGGACGGGATTCGGGGTGCCCTAAGGAAGGAGAAGAGAGAGATTAGAGGGAGGGAGATGAACCACGGCGACCGGCATTCATGGCCGAAGGCGGCGGTAGAGGTTGAACTCACCGGAGCGCGAGGGGGTGCGAATTCCAGCGACGAAACTCGACGGGGAAGGGGCGGCTGGGGTGGAGCTTAGCCTCACAAACCCGACGGCAGCGACGGCGACCCTAGCGGCGGCTAGCGGCGGCCGGAGTAACGGAAACGGCGGCGGCGGGTGGTTGCACGGCGCGGGAGCGATGGGGAGCACGAGGGAGTTCGGCGAGACGGGGAAAAAGCGAGAGGGAGCGACGGGGAAGCCTAAATAGGGGAAGGGAGCCCCGTACGTGGCCGGTAGGGGCGGGATTTCGCCGGCCAACGTGGGGAGTGGGGAGGAGAGAGAGGCGGGATTCGAAAATCGAACCCCGGCCATCTCGGGCGCGGGCGGGAGAGAGAGAGGAGAAGTGGGAGCGGGAGATGCGGCGCACGCGCGGGCGTGGCTGACGTGGCCCGAAGAAGGCGGAGGCGTGGACGCGGCGGCGGTTGCGGGCGCGGCGGCGCCGGCTGGAGGAAGGAGACGGGCCTGACAGGTGGGGCCCACCTGTCGGTGTCCCGGGGAGAGAGGGAGGGGCGGCTTGGGCTGGCCCACAAGGAGGAGGGCGCGTGCGGCGGTTGCGGACTGGGCCGACGGCCCAAGAAGAGGAAAAGGAGGGGAAAAGGAAAAAAAAGAAAAGGAGGAAAAGAATTTCCCTGGGATTTAAAAAAAAAGCAAGCTCGATTTTAAAAGGTTAAAATTATTTCGAGAGCTCTGAAAATTCCACTAAAAATCTTGTTAGTGAATTTCGACATGTAGAACTCAAGAAAAATTCCACATGCCAATTCCGATTATTATTTGCATTGATTTAATAGGGTTTACTCTTGCTTTGCACCGGTGTTTTTTTTTAGAGTCTCTTATTAATTCAATTTTAGGCTTAGGAGGAGAACTTCAGGGTGTGACAAGAGTAGACTAGAGTCCATATAAAAATATAATTTATAAATAACTGAAATTCAGAATTAAAAATAAAGAAATTAGAAGAAGAGTATAAAGTCCATATAGAAATACAATTAAGAAATAATAGAAATTCGGAATTAAAAATGAGAAATATTAGAAGTAGAGTATAGAGCCCATATAGAAATACAACTAAGGAATAATAGAAATTCGGAATTAAAAATAAGGAATATTAGAAGTAGAGTATAGAGTCCATATAGGAATTAAAAACTAACTAGAATTCATAATAAACATAATAAAATTAAAACTAGAGTTTAGAGTCCGTATAAAAAAAATACAGTTTACAAATAACTAAAATTCGAAATTTTAAATAAAACATAGGAAGAAGAGTCTAAAGTCAATATAGGAATATAATTTAGAAGTAAGTGAAATTCGAAATTAAAAATTAAAGAAATTAAAAGATGAGTTTAGAGTCCACATAGAAATAGAATTATAAATAATAAAAATACAGAATTTAAAATAAATAATATTGGAAGAAGAGCTTAGAGTCTATATAGAAATACAATTTACAGATAACGAAAATTCAGAAATTAAAAAAAATATTGAAAGACGAGTCTAGAGTCCATATAAGAATATGATATAAAAATAACTAAAATTTGATATTATAAATAATTAATAAGTAACACGTATATAAAATACAATATGAATATTACACATTAGTAGTTCATAAAGTTAGTACAAAATTTAAAATTATGGTGTCATTTTAATATGTTCGAATAATACATTAAGAAAACATATATGCTATTATATGAGAGTAAATATAATGATGATAGCCGCGCAATCTGCGCGGGCCAGAATGCTAGTTGTATATAAAATTAAGGCAGGACAAAGCTTTTTGTGCTTGTTCGAAGGTGGTTGCCCATGCATAACTTAAACTCGTTCAAATAATATAAGTCTTGCATTTTTTTAGTTGAATTTTTTGTCAAAATTCGTTGGAAAATTGTAGATGAAATTAAGGCAGGGAGAGAAAGCTTTTTGTGCTTGTTTGAAGGTTGTCAACTTGGACTTTAAATCTTAAAACTGAGATCACTCTGCCACTTGACATTGATGCAGTAATAATCTGATCTATATTCGGATGATTAATTGCATTAATTGGTAGAAATAATTTATTCATCATGACATTTACGTGATCTATTAATTGATGCGATTGAAATTCCCAAAATAAACCGATTTACATGGGAATAGCTGGTGATATCAAACCTTGAAATTCCCAAAATAAACCGATTTATTTGGGAATAGCTGGTGATATCAAACCTTGAAATTCCCAAAATAAACCGATTTACTTGGCAATAGCTGGTGATATCAAACCAGTAGGGCGGGGTCGGCCCACCGGCCAGCTAAGTGCTGCTTGGGCAGAGGGCATTTGCCAAATAAAATAATCGGGACTGTTACAAGGTGCTAACAAATCATGTGCCTGATTTCTTTTTGGTAAAAATTGGATGCAATTTCACCAAGTAGATCGGAATTGTTACACTAAGTATATCGAAAATGTTTTATTATTTTAAAAAAGCTGATACACAACCAAATCACCTCGTGAAACATTTTGCTACAACGTATGAAACAACGGTTCCAAACAAATCAGGCGTTGTTTTACCTTATATAAAAACAATGTTTCAATAATTAGCGAAATAATGTTTCAAATCACTGCAATATTTGATCCATACATAATGAAACATCACGAGTATACTTACTGAAACACTATTGGTAGAAAACAAATGAAACGGATTCCCTTAATAAAGCGTTCTATAATATGCAGGTGATTTGTTGCAACGACGTGTATGGTGGGGCGCGTGGAGGGACTGCGCGGAGGCGTGGGAGGGGCGGGATCGCGCAGCGGACGCGTAGGAGGCGGCGGGTGCCCTATTTTTCTCCCTTTGATCGGGCGCCCAATCGCTGGCATTTTCCGGACGGTTACAACGCTCATACTATCTCTTTTCGTTTTCCTTTTCCCTAGTGCCACGCGTGGCTGATTCGGACCAATAAACAGCTGGCAGAAGAGCCAACATTAGATATATTTTGACTGATTGATTTTTTTTATCAAATTTCTTTAGATTTAACCAAATTAATAAAAAAAATTAGCAACATCTACAATACGAAAATAGTTTCATTAAATCTAACATCAAATATATTTTGATAATATGTTTGTTTTGTATTGAAAATATTAGTATTTTTTTCAAACTTGGTTAAATTTAAAGAAATTTGAGTAAGAAAAAGTCAAACGACTTATAATATAAAACAGAGGGAGTATATGAAAATAATATTATAATAACAAATATCAAATATTTCATTATAGGTAGATAAAATCATTCTTTTTAAATTAATAATACCAACTAACTCTATAATCAGTGGATTTATATATTATCATAATGCGTGACACGGTTTCAAGAAAAATGTTGAAAATGCAAGACTTTTCCTTAGAAAATTTGTTGTAATTTTAAACATAATTAATAAAATAAGGGTATGTGATTATAATCAAACCGTTATATTTCTTTCTGCACGCACACTGTGTAGCATGTGTGTCCTATTTAGAATTAGTTTACAACACATAAATTCCAAAATCATATTTTTTTTACTGTAAATTTTTTTATGGATTTTGTTTATTTTTTCCTCCTTAGTCATTACATTCGGCAGTCTTCCTGTTTAGCTGCCTGTTCTGTGGCAGTACCACAAACACACGACGCAGTTGGGAAGGAAGTGAAATTTCCTTTCAAAGTAGCATATACTTGTACTCGCTACTGTGTCAGTTGGGAAGCTTCTAGCATATGCTAGATGTGTTGCTCAAAACTTTCTTTTCTTAGGATTTTTTTCTCTCATATAATTCCTAAATTTATCTCAAAGATTAATACTGCCACTTGGCCCAAGCGGCTGGCAGTGTGCGCCAGCTTTAAAAGTACTTATTTATTGACTGATCTGCAGAAGCAGAAAGGTGATCAAACTTAAAAAGTCGAGACAATGTACAATGCCCATTTTCCGGTATTTTGTCGAAGCTCAAATTCTCATATGTATTTCCTCGGTTTCATAAAAAATAAATATAGGAAGGAATATGATAGATTATTCGTAGTACTGTGATGTGTCATATCTTGTTTTATGTTTGGTTTTTATAGGACGGATATGAAGTACTTGGATTGATGAGCTACAAAAGAAAACTAGTTTTTTCAGTTTTTTCCTTCCCCACGTGACAATTGAACACTTCAAACGCTTCACTGTCAGGTAGTAATACACTACATCTGAATAGGTCAACTTACAGTAGATCAAAACTAAGGTCACGAACGAAGAAAGACCACAATAGCGACGCAATAGTCCAGCAGTCACTTCCAGCCTTCCAGGGATCAATATCCCGTGAAGAATTAATAAACTACAGGGAAATCTCGCGAGGTCGGGCAAAATCTTGTTGAGAGAAGTTGATTTTTTTAATCAGATTTTATTTGAACTTGAAGCAGTTTGAACAAAATTTAATAAAATTTAGAGAAATTATATTGTATTGAACTCGAAATTTTCAGCCAGGATTATAATATATAGCGATGGCTCGAGAGCGAAATTTCGTTGAGAAATTAATTAATCCCTGGTCACATCACATAACACAACCGTGGGAGGAAGTCATCACAATTGGGACCATGATAGCACTCCAGGTGAGTACATTTCGTTAATTGAAGTTTTCAAAGGTAAGTGTAGCTATAATTTTCTATCACATGTTTGAATTGAGGAGGGATGCAAAGTTAGGTGCAGTATTGGCCTGTGTCATTTGCTCATAACTAGATGATACCCCACGCATAGCTGCGGGACTTCTTGTTTCTAAAAAAATATTATCCACGCTAAGAATGCTAAAAACAAAATTAATAATGAGAGCAAACTCAAACATATGAAGAAAGTTCAAAGTTGTAGGATAAAAACATGTACTCATGAAAAAAGAGCAAGATTACATTTACAAATTGACATGTGCACCTCTTACAGCTCGCAGAGTTAATTAATATGGATAGGACTACTATATAAACTCAAAAGCACTCAGGAAAGCATGGCCAAATATGTTTTCAATGTACAATGAGTTCAGCAAGAATGAAACTGCTTATTATCTTCACTTTTTAAACGTACACGCTGATATGTTTTTAGGAGCAGTCTTACTTGATTAAGTACCAAGCATCTTCATAAGATCAGACTTCCCCTAGCAAACAACATGATCAATGGAGCCACGATGTATTAGGCTGCACAAACCCGACCTATATAGGACGTGGCATTGCAAAATGGCATGAAAATAGATAAAAAAAAATACATGCAAATTCTAATATTGAGGCAAGGAAAGCATTATATGGTTTAAAAAATTATTGTATTCAAATTACATTTTAGCAAAAGGAAGTGAAATTCAGTATTCAAATCCACTGAAACATCCATTTAACTCATACTGCAGTATTGCACACTTCATCAGCTGAACAGATGAAAATATCCATCGGCTGAACAGATGAAAATATCCTGGTAGAGCTTATATCTCTTCGATGAACCCAAAAAAATATGCAATCTTTGATGCATAAAATCAGTAAGGTAAAGGGCCAATCCACATAGCATAATACATGTTCTTTCTCATAAGGTATTCATCAAGAACAATAACCATGCTCAGTGAATGATGGTAAGAAAATTCTGAGAAAATAGAAATCGATTAAAAGAAGTTCTGAACATGCCAAATATCAAATATATAACAGTGCGCTGTTGCAAATGGTTATCAGTTGCAGTCTTTCTTATGCTTGATCAAATCACTTGATGTTATTATATCATTACGATGAAAAGGAATGATATTGAGCTGAAAGAAATGGAAGATAGAGCAAATCCTTGAATCTTCTGAAAGCAACGTTATAATATTCTTTAGTGACGAACAAATGAAATAGGAAGGTAGAGAGATAGTGGTAGCATATAAGGGGAGGCCAAACTTCCTCGAGGAACCATCCAGGTAGAAGGTATCTTTGAGCACCTCAGCTTACGGAGTATACTAAATCTTCCAAACAAACCCCTGGCTTTCTGTTTAGGGGAAAAGAGAGAAAGATTAAGCTGGAGTGAGAGGACAATGGCTAGCAAGTGATAACAAGAATGAATGGATGAGAAATATAAAAGATAATATCGGCTTACCTGTAGTGAGAGGACAATGTCACTGCTGTCCAGCTGGTGCAGATTCATACTTTTGGACAATAAGTTGATCTAGGGCAAGCAGCAGAAGCTCTAAAATGGATCAGTAGTTGTCGAGGCAAGAAGACAACGATTTCAACCATCAGAATAAAAAAGGGCAGCCTCAAACTCCACTCCTGACTTGGCCATGTCCAAAATCAATGTATAAAGGAAAATGGTACACATCGGCCTTCTTTTTGCGGATTGAAGATCAACAGGAGTAGCGCAACATACAGAAGAAGCTGTAGATACGGAATCACCAACTACCATTCTATACATATGAAATAGGTGGCGAGTGCTAGTAGGGATCGTAGTTACATCTTTGTCATGCTCCATGTAAAATCCAGGCTTCAGTTCTATCTTCTTGTCTCCATCAGACTGCAAGATGATTGTTATGTGTGTTAGTCTGTCCCAGGAATGCAGCACTGAACATGGGTTCAGAAATTTTATTACTTACTGGCCCGCCAAGATACTGAAATCCAGCCAGCTCCAGCTCCTTCAGAATCCCGTCCTCTCCAATCACATAAACCTGAACAATTAAAATGTTAAACATGCACACATTATTTGCCAAAATCGCTGAACATGAACAGTATAAATGGTAACGTTGTGCACGTATCTTCGTACCAAAACATGTTAACTTCTGAAGATGGTGATATAAATTAGATACTCCTACCTTCTTGTCTTTGGGGAAATCGATGGACTGCAGGTACGCCACATATGCGAACGACGAAGCGAAGATCTCTTCCTGCATAGAGCGTTCCAGGCTCATCAGACCAGATTGGTTGCACAAAGAAAATTTGGTAGTTCATGGCATGAATCCTACCTCATTGACGTTTAGTCCTAGCGTCTCAAACTTCTTCCCGTACTGCTTCCTCGACTTGGTCGAGTTGTTCGTCACGAATACCAGCCTCTTGCCCTGCAACACCACAACCCCATCAGCTTCAACTCCAACAGATTGATAATGCTAAGTTGGAATCGGAGTTCGAGAAGACCATTGCAGTTTGCGACGGACCTTTGATCTAGCATGTCGAGCGTCTCTAGCACTCCGTCGATCAGCTTCTCGCCCTTCCAAATCACACCTACGCTGCTACGCAACAAAAAGAACGCGACAATTCATAACAAAATCACAACCAATCAACCATCGAGCGACCAGCGTGCCATCTCACCGTCGCAGTCAAATATGAACGTCTCGACGGAGTCGATGAGCGTGGCGGCGTCCTCCAGCTTGGCCACCGGGACCGCGCCGGCGCCGCCGCCGCCGCCGCCACGACGGGTGTGAGCATGGCTGGGGAGGCGCCGCTGGGTGGTCAGCACGATGGGCGTGCTCCCTTCTGGCATCAAGTAATGGAGAGGAAGCACCGAGGGGAGGGGAGGCGGTGGAAGGAGCTGTTGCGGGACGCGACGGTCGTCCTCCCTAGGGCTACAGGCGCGTGGCGTGGCTGACGCGTGGGGATGGGGGGAGGCAGTGCGACGCGGGGATGGGAAGCGACCGCATCAGAGGCGGGCCCGCGGCGCAGCTCGCGCGCGCGCGCACGGGGGAGGAGAAGCGGCGCGAGGGTGAAGGAGAAGGGAGAGGAAGCGCCGCATCCGGCGGCGGCATAGCCTCTGCGCGATGCGGATGGGTTAGGAGAAACCGAAAAATCCTGGAAAGAAGTGGGCTGGGCTTCACCTGTGTGCGACCGTCCAGATCAGATCGAACGGCTGAGGTTTTAGTGGTGACGTGGCTTAATCACAGATCAGCTTTGGGTCTCAACTATATAGAAAGAGGGATTAGCTCAATTAGTGTGTGCTATGGATGGTGATTCGTGGGTAGGAATAAGTTAAGGGTCCGAAAACTGGGATAAATGTGTGATTGATGATGAAGAGCTATAGTTTCATCGGTATTATTCATGTGAATAATAACTTACTTTTTATTCTCTATTTTTCTAACAATATGTATCTCTAATTTAATTACTGAGGAGCTGCAGGTTTGCGTGAATTTCATGAGAATTGGATTCTTTTTTTCTCTATTAATCCTATGCTGCGTCGTCCAGACCTTTTTTTCTGCTTAGTCATCACTCGTTTTTTCTTTTTTTTTTTTGCTCAGCCGAGCGTGCTTGCTGCCATTTGGAGAAAACACATGTTTTGTTTTATTAGGAATGCATCTTAGAATCACAATTTGATCTTATTTTTGCATTTGAATTTTCATATAATCAAAATGCAGGATATCATATTTCATGTATAATCTCCTACAGAGTCTACTAAATTTATTTCTCATCGAACATAGTTTGACAAATCAGTTTTATTTATTGTTAACAACCAATATACTTTTCACTCTTAGCTCAATTATTAAAAAAACATATTAAAACTTACTTAGTAATTTTCATAGCAAAACGCGGGGAATCACCTAGTTAAGTACAGGAGGTGTTGGAAAAAAAGTATATAGGAGGAGAGAGAGAGAGGTGATCGATACCAGGAGGTGTCGAAAAAAAAAGTGTATAGGAGAGAGAGAGCGTGTGGAGGAGAGAGCTTGCATGCGCGTAGAAAGAGTGGAAGAGAGAGAAATGAGGTATGCATGCAGAGGTGCTATGGAGAGAAAAGTAACTTGCATGTTGGGAAGGGGCACATCGGGTACCCGATTTATAGTTGGGTCTAGTTTTGATTCAACAACCGGTCTTTGCAATCCATAGTGAGTTTTTTTTTAATATATTGGCCCATGCCCTTACGAAAATGTTAAATTGGAAAAATACCACTATGAAAACCAAAATCGGGTGGATGCCACTCATACTTCTATAAATTTACCATGCCATTGTCATCAAGATTTTATATCAGATATATTGTATATTTGTGGTCTCGTATTTAAGGTATTCATAATCATACTATTTTGTTTCTACAGTCCTTTTAGTTTTTTATTACAGTACTATCAGCAATATTTATCGAGAATAAAATACCATATCTTAATTTGCACTACTTACTTTACTGTTTATCATTAATTTACTTTTTATCATGTTAGTAATGTTTATTAATATCACTTTATAAAAAAAACATGGTTTATAGAGTATATATTGCAAATAAAAAGGTTTAGGGCCTATAGAATCAAGGGGCTCTTGAAATTATAGAGCCGGTCTTGCCCTCTTGACCATCCGCCGGTGGTTGCTTGGAGAGGAAGAAAAATGATGCATGTTTCCTCTTTGACGGAAATATTTATGGCGATGGCACATTTCTAATTTTATGATAATTCAGTGACACCCACCTAGTTTCGGCTTTAGTAGTGGTATTTTTCCAATACAACGTTTCCATAATGGCACGATCAAATTTACCCTTCTTTTTTCAAATTTACCAAAACAACTAAGATCTCAGAGTCAGAATCAAGATGGGAGGAGGGGGGAAGGGGGAGTTCTTCGATTTAGATGAATGTCGAGGTGGCGGCGACTTGATGGTAGACCACGACATCGTGAGGGAGGTGAGACGGGCGACACACCACGAAGACGTAATAGGACGGTGGAGGCAAATGGGGGCATCAAGAAACCAGTGGTTAGGTGACGACAATGGCACATCCTATGGCGGAATACAAAGGAAACATCAGAGAAATTAAGGTAGTGTGGGGCTTTAGAGACAAAGAATATATACAGGTAATGGGAAGAATTAATTGAGCCAGAGTGCCAGAGCAGAAGGAGACGGTGTTGGGGCTAGCCAAACAACATCTCTAGTGGGTCTTTAACGGTCGTAGCGAGATAGACAAGTGGTGGCACGTAGAACAGAAATAGTGATGAAAAGACGGTGGCGGTGGAAGCTGTGGCATAGAGGAGACGCTCATATGAGTGGGTTGAGGGTGGGCCAGTGGAGGACTGGTGGAAGATAGCAGGACATGGACAGCAGTTGGATCTTAATCCGGTGGTAAAAAACTTGTCATATTTAAAGGGGAGTTTTTTTAAATATGATATACTATCTGTATCTCAAAATATAACATTTTTTTACTGTGTATTTGGGGATCTCAGAAATTGTTATATTTTCAGACTGAGGTACGTACCATGCAGTTTCCAAATTTAAAGGCGATAAGCTCACTGTCATGCCCACTAGTCCAGACGGTGTTTAACCCATCACCTGATTAAAAGAAGAAAAAAAAACAGGGTAAAAACAGAAATAGAAAAAAATAAAAAAAATTCTAGTGGCTCAGGACCAGTGCAAGCCACACTGCTCCACAAAGGCAGGGTGGAAGGAGTCCTCCTTGCCGCTGCCACCATTCGTGCCAGAGAAAATCGCTGTTCCCCTGCTGCATGCATGCATCGCCCCGCCCTGACCACTTCACCTGCCTCTCCATATATACGCAGTTTGCAGCAGATCAGACACTCTCACCGCCGCTCTCTCTTCCTCTCCAACATGAATATGCCATTGCTACTCCTCATCGCCATCGTCGTCGTCTCCCTCTCCCATGGCAACGGGGAGCAGACCGACCTCACGCGGGAGACGTTCCCCGCGGGCTTCGTCTTCGGCACCGCGTCGTCGGCGTACCAGGTGGAGGGGAACGCCCTCCAGTATGGCCGAGGGCCCTGCATCTGGGACACCTTCCTGATGCAACCTGGTGAGATCGATGATACATGTTCAGGCAAAACTAGCAATGTGGTATCTAAATATACAGATCATAAACAGTTTGTCGCATTTTTCAAATAATGGAATTAACAATGTGTTGGGACGATCCACCTAAAAAGAGAATATGACAACAACAATCTAAAAAGAATTACATAGCCTGATATTGAAATGTTGTTGCATTACGGCGCGTTGCATTTTGTACGTCTCTAGTGGATGTATGACTGGTTGTTGATTTGGCTCTGATTGTTCCTTTGGATAGGTGTAACTCCTGATAATTCGACCGCGAATGTGACCGTCGACGAGTACCACCGCTACATGGTCAGTGAAAGTCTCATGTGTTTCAGTGCCTGTTCTAATGGGTTTCTGTTCCTCTGTATGACTCTTGATTTGTAGCTTATGTGGCTCCTCTGATGATCTTCTTTGCAGGATGATGTGGACAACATGGTGAGAGTGGGCTTCGACGCGTATCGCTTCTCGATCTCCTGGTCTCGCATTTTCCCCAGTAAGTTACCGGCTGAAACATGGTCAGGCACAGTGATGAGATCATGGGATATTCCTTTCATTGATGGTTTTTCTTCTGCGTGTTGTAGGTGGACTTGGGAAGATTAACAAAGACGGCGTGGATTATTACCACAGGCTCATTGATTACATGCTTGCTAACAGTACGTTGGTCTTGGCATTTCTTCTAGTTCTTGCCCATTTCGGATTTCATGATCTCGAATTAATAGGTTTTTTTTTGGTTTGATTTGCACATCAGACATTATTCCATATGTTGTGCTCTACCACTACGACCTTCCACAGGTGCTCCATGATCAATACAAGGGATGGCTACACCCCAGAATTGTGTAAGTGTTCGTGATCAAAGCCATCTGTTTGGCTGTAAAACTTAAAATTAAATACCCTTTAAATTGTTTGACAAACTACAGAAGCACCTCTGAAGATTTTGTGCTAAATTATGAAACCCATAGCTCTCTAACTGCGAAATCCTGACAGTGAAAGTTCTGCAGGTGTTTAACCAAAATAGGTTTCACTGTAGCATATCCGACATACACAAATATCAAACCCAGACAATCTGTATCCTCCCTTTCTTACGTTCCTTACTCCCTTTTTCTTGAATTAATGTGTGATTCATGTCTGCGACTTCATTTTGCAGGAGAGATTTTGTGAGATTTGCAGACTTCTGCTTCAAGACATATGGTCATAAGGTGAAGAACTGGTTTACCATTAACGAACCTAGGATGATGGCAAATCATGGCTACGGTGACGGCTTCTTCCCCCCTGGCAGATGCACCGGCTGCCAACCCGGTGGGAATTCCGCCACCGAGCCTTACATCGCAGCCCATAACCTTCTCCTTTCACATGCCGCTGCTGTCAGGACATATCGTGACAAGTACCAGGCTAGTGAATGATATCCATGCCCCTACTATCCAATTCAACATTTCTTAAAATCTCCAATGTATCAGCTCATGTTCATGATACCTTGCGATTTTCAGGCTATTCAGAAGGGGAAGATTGGCATCCTTCTCGATTTTGTATGGTATGAGCCACTCACCGACAAAGAAGAGGATCACGCAGCTGCACATAGAGCCAGGGAGTTTACCCTTGGCTGGTGATACATCTTACACTGTTCATCAATCATTGCTCTTACACGGTGTCCGCATGAAGGTTGAACTGAACTTCCACTTGAAACTTTTGCTAGGTACCTGCACCCGATTACATATGGTCATTACCCAGAAACTATGCAGAATGCTGTTAAGGAAAGGCTGCCCAATTTCACACGTGAGCAGTCTGAGATGATAAAAGGATCAGCGGATTATATTGCGATCAACCATTACACAACTTATTATGTCAGTCACCACGTCAACAAGACATCCATCAGCTATCTCAATGATTGGGATGTGAAAATTTCATGTATGACACTTTCAAATCACACAGTATTAGACCAGAAATATTTGTACCTTTTCAATTCTTTGCCTTCCTAGCTAACACATTTTGGTCCTCTATTCAGATGAGCGTAACGGTGTGCCAATTGGGAAACAGGTAAGCAACAATTTACAAGAAAGGTTGAAAAGAATGGTAGATCATGAACTAAATTCTGGTTTTTAAACATCTATGCAGGCGTACTCGAACTGGCTTTATGTTGTTCCTTGGGGGATCTACAAAGCTGTCATGCATGTCAAGGAGAAGTACAAGGACCCCATTATAATCATCGGAGAAAATGGTAAATAAAGATAATACTGGAGACCCTTTCAATTTTCGGACAGTGAACAGTACAACTATAAAAGTGCTCTGCAGAATGAATCTAGGAGCAAAATCTAACAAGAACCTTTTGCAGGCATTGACCAGCCAGGCAATGAGACCCTACCTGGTGCACTGTATGACTTCTTCAGGATACAATATTTTGATCAGTACCTCCATGAGCTTAAGAGGGCGATCAAGGATGGTGCAAGGGTCACTGGGTATTTTGCTTGGTCCCTGCTTGACAACTTCGAGTGGCGGCTCGGGTTCACTTCAAAATTCGGAATCGTCTATGTAGACCGGAGCACTTTCACACGGTACCCTAAAGACTCAACACGTTGGTTCAGGAAGATGATAAAAAGTGAGGTTTGAGTTGGATTATTATCACTGTTGGCAGCTGCTGGAGTGCTTTTTTGTTATGCTAGTTTTGGTTGTATGAATAATAAGATGTCTTGTACTAGTTGAGAACTTCTTCAGATTTTGTACTTCTAGTATTCTACTTTTTGTACTTCAGATTTTGCAAGCAAGGATGATTTTAGTTTAATAGATTCAGGACATCTATATATACTGGTGATAAGAGAGGCAGATTTCAATTTTTGGCTTGAATTGCCCATATTTGTGTTTTCCAATGTTTTTTAACTTCAAATTTTAAACTTTGGAAAGAACTACAGTTTTTTTTAACACACAGGAGCTCTGTGTCCCACTTGAATAGAAGAAAAAAAATCCATTGCCCCTTAACTGGTCAAGCTTTTACAAACATTAAAATGATCTAATAATGGTTAAAGAAAACAACATCCTGGGAGGCTATCTAAAGATCTAGCCAATGCACTTTGCTCCACCCAGCCTCGATTGAGTACATGCGGTCTTTGATATCATCCACCAACATAGATATGTTCTTAAAAGAACTATTAAAGATTCTAGGATTTTTTTTTAACCAAATGGAGTGTACAGTGATGAGGAAAACCAAGTTGCAACCTTTTTAAATGTTCAGAATGAATTTGATGCCATACGGAAACCCATCGATCTCTTAGGTGAAAAAGAACTACAATACAGGTTGATACTAGAGTATCAGTTACAAGATGATTAGATAACTTTTATACCCATTGCAATAAGATTACATTCTTAAGTATAACAAACTTCTAGTTCTTTATCTATTTTACCAATTAAAAAAAAGTATATATTGATGAAAATGCCTGTGGACACCATAGCCTCACTTTGTGTACTTTTTTTTTACGGGAAACAATAGGAGAGGCTACTACTGTATTATATTAATAAATATAATATTTACAGGGTTTATGTACAAAAGCAATAAAAAAAAGAGTTAGATGTCCCCATCATTTGATCAGAATGCTGCCAAGTGGACAGAAGAAAGAATGAGAGGAGAGGATCCATCACAGGATAGGGCTGGCTGCCCCATCCACACAAGCCAAAACAGTCCCAGCACCTCTTTTTTTTTTCTCTCTTGCTTTGTTCCATTAGCACACAAGACTGAACCACAAGTTTCAGACAAGGGATATACTACCATCCTGAACAAACAAAGCCCCTCCTCTTGTTTGTACCTTGTTTTTTTTTATAACAGCTCAAGCACAGGGAGAGGAGGGTTGAGGAGAGTAAACAAGAAAAAAAAGAGAGAGAGATGGCAGCAACAGCCTCCCTGAAGAGCAGCCTCCTGCTACCATCTCCTATCTCTGACTTCAGTAGTGCAGCACTCTCCATCTCAACCCAGGTAATCTGAAGAACAGAAAAACATGAAACTTTCAGTTCCATGAGGTTCAAGCATGGCAGAAAAGCTAAGAGATGGTTGTGAATTCTTTATCGACAGGCTAGGAGGAGGTCATGGCAGCCAAGGGGGGCAAGGATGCAGGTAGCAGCAGCTGCAGACTCCAAGAACATTCTTGTGATGGGGGGAACCAGGTTCATTGGTGTCTTCTTGTCCAGGCTCCTTGTCAAGGAGGGGCACCAGGTATGTCAGTTGTGTAGTGTGATATTTTTTCCCCTGTAAGTACAATATTTTCTGTGTTTTGGAGAAGTAAGTTAATTGAAAAACTGTATTTGTTAGGTCACATTGTTCACTAGAGGAAAGGCCCCCATTACCCAGCAGTTGCCAGGAGAGTCAGATGCAGAGTATGCAGAGTTCTCTTCAAAGGTGTGCTGTTTCCTCCTATCTTATTCCTGTGTATACCATGTAAAAGAGGATTGTCCATTTGCAGTGTGATAAATAATACTGCAGTAGAGATGCTAATGTATACACAAGGTATTATAAAATTTCTAATGTAGGATTATTTAGGAATTAGGACAGTATAAAGGCCTAACTGAATGAATATCTTGTTCTCAACAATTATCATTTAAGTTCAGTGAGATGGCGTTAATTTGGGATGGTTTTTTCTGTAGGTGTTGCACTTGAAAGGTGACAGGCAAGACTTTGATTTCGTTAAGACAAGCCTTGCGGCAAAGGGCTTCGATGTTGTTTACGACATAAACGGTAACACTTCAAAGCCAAAAAAACCACCATAGTAGCCCTGCATAGATCATAAAACATGTCAATGCTAATGGTCACTGTAAACCAGCCTAGCAACTTCAAAAAACAGCAATCTTCCATCCCACCAACTGAAACTATCACCTTCAATCTTCCATCAAATATAGTACTATCACGCGATTTTTCACGCATATCGGCTCATGGTTTTACAGGGAGAGAAGCTGTTGAGGTAGCCCCAATCCTAGACGCATTGCCGAACCTTGAACAGTAAGCCTAACTACACCATCTGACCATAGCCCAAATTACAGCATTTCTGAACAAACCAAATTTCCAATGTCTGAATTTTCCCATATGTGTCATCTTCAGGTACATCTACTGCTCATCAGCAGGAGTGTACCTGAAATCAGACCTGCTCCCGCACTTCGAGGTACGCCACCGCATTTTCCACTCATGCTAACTAATGATCACCACTGATGGAATGCCATTGATCATGCCGAGCTTTTGTGTGTCTGGCAGACCGACGCCGTCGACCCGAAGAGCCGGCACAAGGGGAAGCTGGAGACGGAGAGCCTGCTGGAGACCCGGGACGTGAACTGGACGTCGATCAGGCCGGTGTACATCTACGGCCCGCTCAACTACAACCCCGTGGAGGAGTGGTTCTTCCACCGGCTCAAGGCTGGCCGCCCCATCCCTGTCCCCGGTGCCGGCAACCAAATCACCCAGCTCGGCCATGTCAAGGTCAATTCGATCAGTGATCATTATTCAGAGAATTCAGAGTGTGTATTTGGGTGTCGACCTGAAACTCTGAATCTTTGTGGTGGTTTTTGCAGGACTTGGCGACGGCGTTCGTGCTGGCGCTCGGCAACCCGAAGGCGAGCAAGCAGGTGTTCAACATCTCCGGCGCCAAGTACGTCACCTTCGACGGTCTAGCACGGGCGTGCGCCAAGGTACGTGGCATCAACGAAGCTGTAGCGGCCAAGAAATGACATGGGACTTTCCGGCAGGATTGCCATGAATCTTGGTGTGTTTGAAATTTGATCATGCAGGCTGGAGGATTCCCCGAGCCGGAGATCGTCCACTACAACCCCAAGGACTTCGATTTCGGGAAGAAGAAGGCCTTCCCCTTCAGAGACCAGGTTATATATTATATCCAGCAATGGCTTCTCTGCTAAATCTGAAGAAAAATTTGCTGCTGCTGCTGCTGCTAGTGTTCTGAATTCGATGTGATTGCAACAACTGCAGCATTTCTTCGCGTCAATCGAGAAGGCGACCTTGGAGCTCGGGTGGAAGCCGGAGTACGACCTGGTGGAGGGCCTCACCGACTCGTACAACCTCGACTTCGGCCGCGGCACGTTCAGGAAGGCGGCCGACTTCACCACCGACGACATGATCCTCGGCAAGAAGCTCGTCAGCGTCTGAGCTCGCCGCCGTCCTTTCCGGACAGCGGACGGATTGCTTGCTGCGCGACGCGAGCGGCTGACCGGCCGGGCCGCCATGGCCGGTGGGCAGGAGCAAGCGGAGACGGTTTCAGTTTTGTTATCAACGCTGGTTTGGTACAATATGGATAGTTGGATACACGCGTACAGGCGTAAGCTGCAATGTATTGGGATTGGGAAACTGTAAGATGTGATACAAGGGAGACTAAACTTCATCTAATATATATGATATAACTAGCAAAATGCGTGTGCTTCACTACGAGTGAAAAGAACGTTGAATGCTAAAAGGCACAACTAAACATGAGCATAAAACCCAATGATATTCACGGCTGATATAAACAGCAGTATTGCAAACTGATAGACTCGTATATATGTAGTAGATTTTATATGACTCCATAATACCATAGTATGTACAGTAATTCATCTAGCTACTAGTTCCTTCTTGGTCTGCCCAACCCCGGCGGAACGAGATGAAGATGGGGATTTTCCATATGCAGCGAAGAGGCCACGTGTGCCTCAAGAGTAGAGCAGAAAACAGGTAGTGCCAAATCAGACAATGTGTCTTCCTTGTCAGGTGTCAATGCCTCCGGTTTTGATTCCCAAGGCTCCTCCGGAGGACCTGTCCGACTGGCTGCTTCGAGAAACCGAGGGGTAGGATTCAAACCACGAGGGATTGATGAGGGGCGGAAGCAGGGGGACCGATAGGGCTGCCAGGGGGCAGGGCCAGGGGACGGGCCAATGGCTTAAGGGAGAGATCTGTTCCCAGACCAAGGGACATTGCTGGTGGTCTCAAGTTAGAACAAGAAATCTAGTAAAGTTATCTCGCCGAGGGATGATTAGGCTGTTGGGGCATTGGAAGTTGTCAGCTTGGCTTTGGTACCACCGGGCAACAAACCTCCCCTCTCAAGCTGTGGGCGGAGGATACAGGTGAAATCGACTCGAACAAGAAGCGAGAGTGCTTCAACCTTGATCAGCGGATCAAGCGGTGGTTGTGGAGTAGTCTCGCCAGACTCAATGAGTATCTTGTGCTATAACTGTTGTGGGCTGGGGTCAGGTGTGATAGTGAGTGAGCTTCGCTGGCTGGTGAAGACTCACCCTCCTCATCTTTCTCTCTAAGCCGATGTTCGGCACCCCTTTTTTCCAACCCCTCTCCTCGTTTTCCATACGCACGTTTTTCAAACTGTTAAACGGTGCGTATTTTGCAAAAAAGTTTCTATACGAAAGTTGCTTAAAAAATTCAATTTAATCCATTTTTGAAAAAAAAATAGCTAATACTTAATTAATCACGTGCTAATGGACCGCTCTGTTTTCCGTGCGTACTGTTCCGGTTGGGAACTAGGAATGGCAAACACACCCTAAGACGATAACAAAGCAAGAAACATGATGTGGTCCTTAGGATTCTCAAGCTCTTTTGCCTTCAGCTGCAATATAATAGCCTCACCAGGGAGCTTGTCCTGTTTTGATCATCAGTTTCAACGGAAGGGGCCATTGTCTATAGGGAACCAAAGCAGGAATTGAGACATGTGTTTTGAACCTTGTTCGCCGTCTCCATCGTTAATGGATCGGCCCATGTTTTTGTTGTGGGGATTTCCACAAAGTGCTATGTTATTTGCCAAGAGTGATGCCAGGAGAGTCCATACACTCAAGTCCTCCATCAAGACCTATTGTGATGACTCAGAATAGAAGGTCATTCTCCAATAATCATCGATCTTCTTTGGCAAGCATTGCCAATCTGACACCAAAGAGAGAGTGAAAGCAAGTCTACAAGTCTCTAATGAGATCCTTCAAGACTCCTATCTTGGCATGCCAACCGAGATGAGGAATGGCAGTAGGTAGGGCACAGAGTTAGTGAAAGGTCTTGCAGGAAGAGATTGCAAACTCGATCCTGCAAGTTTCAATTAGCCACCAAGGTTTGGATGACTATGCATCTTGGCCCCATGATAAATTTGGGTCATACACTGTTCGTTCAGCCTAAGACTTGGTGAAATTTGAGCGGTTCCTATTTGCTCAAAGCACAAATGGAAGGGGGCTATCTTTAGTATGGGAAGTTGATACCGCGGTCTGGAAGGATCTTTGGAAGACTACGACGCCAGGGAAGACGAAAATAAATGTTCGGAGGGCGGCACATCATTGCCTTCTGACGGGCTTCCAGCTATGATGACACCACACATCCCTGCAATCAACGGTTGTGTGTTTTGCAACCAAGATGATCAAATAGAAAATGTCCTTTTGACCTGCCCCTTTGCCAAATAAATTTGGGGAGTACTCAAGCAAAAGTTTGGCTTCGAGATGTGCAAAAGAAATCTTATAGATATGAGGCATTGGATATTTGATTTCATGAACAAAAGCTTGCGCATCAAAAAAATGGCTCTTGTTGTAATTTTCTAGCACATTTGGGAAGCAAGGAATGAGGCAAAGAACAACAATGACTTATGGCGTCCTCATTGGGTGGCTATGATATTCACGACTTACATGATATAATCCAGCAGCACTGCTTTAAACCTATGAATGCACCAAGCTGTATCTCTTATGTTGTTCAATGATGGATTCCACCGTCTGCAGGAACAATTCTTTTCAATGTTGATGCTATAATTTTTCATGGTTCTCGTCGCATGAGTGCAGGTCTAATTATTTGTTACCATAATGACAGTTGTATTTTTACCAGCAATGAGCATATACCCATGATTGTCAACCCAGAGCTTGCTGAAGCCCTCGCGATCCAGTGCACCCTGCAACGCGCAAAAGAAAAAGGCTTCCTGAAGCTGATTTTGGCATTAGACTGCCTTTCTGTCATACAGTAGGTCCAAAAGATGATCCGAGATCGATCTAACATCGTTTGTGTGATAGGCTACATAAAGAAGCTCGCGTCTGAGTTCCTACTTTGTTCCTTTATTATCCATGTTAGTCAGTTGTCTAATGTTGCGGCACATATATACTTAATAGCTCGCTATGTCGAGTCTAACTCTTGTTCTGGAAAGTACGTTGTTCTGATGCTCCTTAATCAATAATGTGCCGCAATTATATAAAAAAAGAAGCATGATAGTTTTAGACTTTTAGCCGATCACTTTTCTACGTAAGCTAGGCTCAAACATGGACAAGATGAAATTTGGAATATGAGGAACTAGTTTCTTGTTTTGTGCTTATTCACCCAAAACCAAAATAAATAAACCTATGAATTGTCTATATAAATTAAGGTACATAAACATGAGAATCTTTGTGTCAATTGAAAATTAGAACACCTCATAATCGTAACACATAAAACAAAATCCATACTAAGCCTTTACTTAGTAGTATAAATTAAAAAAAATGCATGAAAAACTCACCTACAAACATAATCTTTCGTAGGAGAAAACTAGTCTAGAAATGTAAGACGAAGAAACGACTTTCACTACACATTCAAACGTGCTAGTTTATTTTGCACCATGCCGTACAGGCGTACAAGAGCCCACGTGCTAGTTTATTTTGTACCCATCACTATAAAATCGATGTAAAAATATGGCTAAAATTAACTTTGAAAGTGAAGTTTGGCTTAGATTTTTAGTGGCACACAAAATAAGACGAGTCACTCGCACATGATTAATTGGATATTGATTATTCCAAACTTGAAAAAAAAGTTTATTTTTCTTTTTTTGAAAAAAAAATGGCAACGCTTATTAGTTTGGGAAACATGCATATGGTAAACGAGCGGTAGCAACATGCAAACCCATTTTCAAACTCCGGCTTAGTGGGCCACAAGTCTGCCCACTTGCATCCCTAACTTTTTTGCATTATGATAGAAAAGTTTTTTTCCTAAAAAATCAAAACCACAAATCAGTAAGAAATTTTCACCTAAAACATAAATACTCCATGGTATATTGTCCAATATAAATGATCAACAGCAGAACCATACTTAAAAAGAAATTTTACATATAACGATATAAAGAGAATCTGCCTATTTCGTGATGGAAAGATACAAACCTTCATGTAAGTCTATCAAGTTCAGCACAATAATTTTGATGCCAGCCCATACTCCTGTTTTATCTACAACGACTATAATTTAGGTATATCATTGCTTCGTAAGAAAACTTTGCCTTCTTCTCACTGTACTTCTTTATTACCACGCACTTTTCTTCCTTAGTTTTATTTACAGAGCTGGACGTTGCCATTACTATCTCATTGCCTTGACAGCCTACCTATCTCCTTAATTATAACGGGAGGGAAACCCTCTCTTGATCTTCACTCAATCACCTTCCAATTCACACTACTTAATTAACTTAGGCCCCGTTTGATCTCTCTTTTGGGAGTTGGATTTTTGTTGCACGCAAAATGAGAAACCTCATTAGCACATGATTAATTAAATATTAACGATCATAAATTTGAAAATTGAATTATTTGCTTTTTTTAAAACAACTTGTATATATAAACTTTTTTTGAAAAAAAATACACTATTTAACCGTTTGAAAATCGTGCTAACGAAAAATAAGGAAGTTGAAGAATAGAACTGAGCCTTAGTGTCACCGATCATTTCCCATTCACAACTTTGCTGATTTTGTTTTTATTTTAGTATCGTTACAGGTGCTAATAATGCTGCAGATTATTGTTTAGAAAAATACTGACTTAATCTCACTATGGTATTTTCTGACGAAATAGTTTGGGAGAGCAGTATAACTGATTTTTCTTTATCCCTTTGCATGCCTAATCTGATTCATAATCTATATTCTTTTTCTCCACGTGACTGAAATGCCCTCCGTACTTAAACCACCAAACCCGAAGACCAACCTATCTACGAGACCAACCACCAAATCCACCAACCGAAACCGCTCACCCGTTAGCCCGTTAAGATCGCGCCCAGTACAAGTTGCCCCACCCGCCTCCACGAAACGGAGTTCGCCGACGAGCCGACCGTTGCGTCCGCGTGTTGCGACTCCGCCGAGCCCTAGTTTCCGCCGCCGCCGCCGCCGCGCCCTCGCCGCCACCCCCACCGATCTCGATCCCCCCACCCCGCGGGCAAATCGCCGCCGAATCCGGCCTCGGATCCGCGGAATCCGGGCCGGGTCAGCCATGATCTTGGAGCAGTTCGACGAGTCGGCGGCGGAGAAAGCGGATGCGGCGATGGTGGTGGCGCCGCCGTCCAACTTCGGGATGGTGGACACGGGGGTGTACCGGTCGGGGTTCCCGGACCCTGCCAGCTTCGGTTTCCTCAGGGGCCTCGGCCTCCGATCTGTCGTGTGAGCGGTTCTCGGGGGGTTGGGTTCGTTTAGATTGGATTGGATTGCTGTTGGTATTATTCCTTCGGTGTATGTGCTCATGTGGTGGATTTCATCTGGATTTAGGTATCTGTGCCCTGAACCTTACATGGAGACGAATGCCGAGTTCTTGAAGGCGGAGGGGATCCGCCTCTTCCAATTTGGGATTGAGGGGAACAAGGTGATCACGCTGTTCCTTTATTTATTTTCTTCCTAATTCATGTTTGTGTGATATATGTGGCAATTTGGGATTCAGGGGAACAAGGTGATCATGCTGTTCCTTTATTTATTTTCTTCCTAATTCATGTTTGTGTGATATTTGTGGCAATTTGGGATTGAGGGGAACAAGGTGATCACGCTGTTCCTTTATTTATTTTCTTCCTAATTCATGTTTGTGTGTGATATTTGTGGGAATTTTCTCTTTAGGTTTGTTAACTTCTATGTTTAATAGATGCATGTTGTTTAGGTGCGATTGTGCTCTGATGGGTGTGGAATCCTGATGCAATATGCTGAGAAGGGCGTGTTTTTGTTCTTTAAATATACAACAACATTCCCCAATCAGAGTTGGAACACATCGAATATTGATTTTAAACCTCACAACCTAATGCATGATTAAGTAATTATGTGTCATAAAATCTGTACACTAAGTACTTATTCCAGAGAGTGTGGGGTCCTAAGCTTTCCTTGTCAAATCGTAGGGATCATAGAATTTACAGGCATTTCTGGAAATTGGTGCTAATTTGATGATTGAAGGTTGCCTTGATAAATGATAACTATAGAACAATTAAATGTTTAGTGTCAAGTGATGTTTGTAGTAACAATCCACAAACTTCAAAAGGAAGTTGATTTAGAATTTCTCTGTTGCAATTTATACTGGTTGATGCTTAATTAGGAGATGCCTTTTCAGTTATTGAATTGAAGTTGATCAGTGTCATTTTCACCATTGTAACTGCTAATATTAGGCAGTTTCATAATGCATCCGGAATGTTTCTTGTAAGGAAATTTCTTCAGTCATACATGGTCTGTAGAATGAATTTTTAACATAACTTTCTATACTCAGCAAGGACAGATAGTTGGACATCCGTTATTTTTTGACATCGCAGCCTTTTTCATGGTCCTTCATTTGTATTCATTTTTCCTTCAATTATGCCCCTGCAAAACATGCATTATTAAATTTTCAATATGCCTTTTTTTATATTTAAACATGAATTGAATACAAAGTTGCTTCCATTATTACATAGGGTTATGTGAAATTTTATGTCCAATACTCCCTTTGTTTCAAATTACTTGTCGTTCTATGTTTTTCTTAAGTCAAGCATTTTAATTTGACCATCAATTTCTATAAACTCATATAGTTTAACATCATAAGGTTTATATTTTTGGATTTGCGATGAGAAATACTTTCATAATAAATAATTCACATGATGAACTGCATGGATTTTTAAAAACTAATGGTAAAAAATAGACATGTTTGACTTAGGACAAACCTAGAACGACAAATAATTTGAAACAGAGGGAGTAGTTGTGTCCAACATTTTTGTCAGAAGAAAGTACAATCTATTTTTTTCCATTTCTCATGGAAATAGCCTAAGCCAGTAAACGTGATTTAGATTTTTTTTTCCTTCCCTCTTCTATTCAGGATGCAATGCTATTTTAAAAAGAAGTATTTGTTTTTTGCTGACCATTTGATAGTTTTTTTTTGTTCCTTAGTTATTTGATAGTTTAGTTGCTGATGTACAAGAAGCCTCATGTTACATACTTTCTTGTACTTTGGCCTAAAAGGCTTGACTAAAATGGATTTTTCCACATTTTCTTTCTTGGAAGTATAGGTGAGGCATGGTCTAGAAATTGTTTGAAAAAAAAGTTTAAATCAAAAGTTGAGGCTCATTTTCCTAGTCTTTTTACTTGCTCTGAAATAAAAATTTGGCGACCAATGTTCAATGTCTAATTAACGTTTACAACTTTAGCATGATTTTACGGTTGCAAGTACAAACTACCGATTTTTTGTGCTGAATGAATGATTAGAACCGCCTCTGTTCCTTTTGTGGTAGTATCCAGTTAGGTACTCCTAATGTTGGAAGAGCACCTGCATTTTCTTGTCGATCAGTAGTCACTCCCTTCACTTTGATGTTTGCTCATTATACCTTTCCACTGTTGTTAGTTGTGTCTTACTACAGGTGAAGAAGTAAGTTTTTTTTAGTTCTGTCAGACACTCCAATAGACATTGTCGTGATTCACCAAGTGCTTGTGCTTGTTACTCTGTTCTATCATTGCTTTTGGATAAAATAACCCTTGATGTTTGCTTGTTTCTTCATTCTTGATTACATATATGAAGAAGTTCAGTATCTCTTAAATGTTTGCATCTGCAGGACCCTAACGTGTCCATTCCTGTGGATGCCATCATGGGGGCTCTTAGGGTCATACTTGGTACTGAATTAGGCTTCTTCTGTCCTGTTTATCTTTGCTGTATACTAAAACTCTCTGATGACCATCAAGCTAATAATTTTGACTTACTAGTACTGATTCTTGGTTTCAGATGTAAGGAATCACCCAGTTCTAATCCATTGCAAAAGAGGAAAGGTACCAAAAAGCACTCATCTGTTCAAAATCCATAATTGTTTTTGTCCACACCACATGTTCTTGATATTTTATCTGTTTCGACCGCAGCACCGTACTGGATGTCTTGTGGGCTGCTTCAGAAAGCTGCAGAATTGGTGTCTCTCATCAGTCTTTGAAGAGTACCATCGGTATGCTGCTGGAAAGTCACGGTTGTCAGATCTGAAGTTTATCGAATCATTTGATGTCAACTGCATGACGGATTGCCTGCTCAGGCTCATCTACCACTACCATGGTTGCCTTCAGAAAAGCAAGCGCCTGGCATACAGCGAGAGATAAACTACTGTGGAAACTATCTCCTGTGTCATGAGTATATCCCTGGAGAAGAATTGGTCGGACTATTTTTCCTTTTTGGAGGGGAATTGGTCGGAGTTGTAACACAAAGACTCGAGTTACCGGGCATCTGTTGATTCTTTTTTTATATCTTCATGCCTTGGTTCTTTTTATAATATATATATATATTCTTTGAGCATGGTCTTTGACGTTAATTTCACCACCCTAAATATAAGTCTAAGCAAGTTTATGATTATTAAGTGTGGTGTATTGCTATGGTAGTGCGCATCCTCATATAACAACCAAACACCTGTTTGCCAGTCCTTACATTCTTCGAGAAGTAGATCCCTGGCAATTAATTAATCACGCGGTCTTAATATATACTCCCGTTTCAAAATATTTGACACCGTTAACTTTTTAGCACATGTGTGACCGTTTGTCTTATTAAAAAAATTTATAAAATATGTAAAATTATATGTGTACATGAAAGTATATTTAACAATGAATCAAATGATATGAAAAGAATAAATAATTACTTAAATTTTTTAAATAAGACAAATGGTTAAACACGTACTAAAAAGTCGACGGTGTCAAACATTTTGAAACGGAGGGAGTACTTTCTCGTGATACTCTCCCCGCGGATCACATTAGATGTTGTGATAGTCTCCCCGCGGATCACTAGAGAAGTTGAGAACCTATAAATTGCCAGTTCGTTTGCTCTGCTCTTTCTTATGCAAGATGTGTTTAATTGTACTGATGAGATTCCGTTGAAACACATGCCCATGAAATTTACTAATTTTTGAAAAACATTTTCTCAAAAATATCCAAAAGTAATCCTTTTTGACCAAACTTCGAAAAAATATTTCCTCAAAAATATCCAAAAGTAATCTTTTTGACCAAACTCCGAGTCTGCGACCATTCTGTTATGCCATCTCCAGATATATTGATTCAGCAACCTTGCCCCAACCACAAGCCCTGCAGGCTGCAGATTCTGTTTTCCACTTGGCGCGACGGGCGGCACCGCCAGCTAGGCGTCCAACGTAAGGAGGGGGATCTCCAGGAATTCAGATAAGGGATAGGGTTGCTGGCATCCTCCATCCAATGAACGCCACACAGCTCTCAACCATATCTCATCTTCAGGGACCCACCCAAACACATACTCCAGATTTTCTCTCCTGCAGCTTGTAAAGATCACAAACTTTAATTTCTAGGGCAGTTGCCAAGAAGGCTGTTTCACATCCATTTTTTTTGGCCGGGAGAGAGAGCATCTAGCTAGGGAGAGAAAGGAAGAGACGAGAGGAGAGAGATGGCCACTGCTTATGCTCCCATGGCGAGCCAGCTGATGAAGAGCAGCTTGGTGTGCTCCAAGCCGAGGGGGCTGTCTGGTGCTTCGCTGACAAGGAGGCCCCGCTTCACAGTCAAGGCCATCCAGTCTGAGAAGGTCAGTAGAGCTAGCTAGACTGCTAAAGAGCATTGAGAGATTTCCCATTTCGCTTCATCAAAGCTAGTGTAAAACTTGCATGTTTCTCAAGAACAAGCTCTGTTAATTAAAATCAGATGGTAGATTTCAGACATAATCGTTTTTCATTTTGTTGTATTTTTATTGCTCTGTTCACTAGTTTATTTCCTCAATTAGCAATATAATATTGAATTGTTGTAATCCCTCTGTAGATTAGACGCATCGTAGTACTATGAAATGTGAAAAATTTCAAAGATGAAGGGAGTAATAAGTTTGCCTGCATAGTACATCCTTAAACTTTTTGCCATCGTTATTTCGATCACAAATCCCCTTTTTGGGAGAGAGGGTTGGATTATTAGCATGACGATTTTAGAAGATATAGTTACACAAATTTAGCCAAAATTGGATGCATTAATTTATAGTTAACTTTGTATAAGTTCTAGCTATATGATAAGTGTAAACCATAAGTCCATAATATATGCAAGAAACAAGAGCATACGTTTTCTAGAGCTTAATTAAATAGCTTTATTTGTGTGAGCGTGACTATATCGGCGTCTGTAGGCCGGATACATCTTGACGCAGAAGCCGAATTGAAATATAGTATTATCTAAAAGAAATATATATGGTGGTGTGTATTTACACGTGTCTACTTCTATGGAACGATAAATGAAACATTTACTCTCTTCGTCTCATATTACCTGTCGTTTTAGATAATTTAGCATAGATTAAGGTTTGAGGAAAAAAAATATAATACTCCTAATTAAATATTGTATAGTTGGATGTAGGAGGATGGTTAAGGGTAGAAAAGATAGAAATTTGAATTAGAAGTGATTGATGGGACAAGTAATAATTCTTTATGATAACCATTTTGAGACAGAGGGAGTATGAATCCTAAAGAATAAATTGGGACAGAGGGAGTATCTGATATGTGTGATTCTTGTGGCGTTGTACACAGCCAACGTACCAGGTGGTGCAGCCCATCAATGGCGACCCCTTCATCGGCAGCCTGGAGACGCCGGTGACCTCCAGCCCGCTGGTCGCCTGGTACCTCTCCAACCTCCCGGCGTACCGCACCGCCGTCAGCCCGCTGCTCCGCGGCATCGAGGTCGGCCTCGCCCACGGCTACCTCCTCGTCGGGCCCTTCGCGCTCACCGGCCCGCTCCGCAACACGCCGGTGCACGGCCAGGCCGGCGCCCTCGGCGCCGCAGGCCTCGTCGCCATCCTCAGCGTCTGCCTCACCATGTACGGCGTCGCCTCCTTCGGCGAGGGCGAGCCGTCCACGGCGCCGACGCTGACGCTCACCGGCCGCAAGAAGGAGGCCGACAAGCTGCAGACCGCCGACGGCTGGGCCAAGTTCACCGGCGGCTTCTTCTTCGGCGGCATCTCCGGCGTCCTCTGGGCCTACTTCCTCCTCTACGTGCTCGACCTCCCGTACTTCTTCAAGTAGATCTTTTGTTTGTAAGTGCATGACCGGGTGATGCATGTGTAGATCGATCGATGATGGAACATGTGTGTGTTCATGTGGTGGCTGATTTGAGTGCCTTCTACTTGTATAAATGAAATGCATCTGCACAAGGGCACAAACAGGCTGCCTGCATGGATATATGGATGGTGTGCTGTTGTAACTTGGGAGTGTTACTTTCTTACTTTGCAGATAATTTAAAATGGAAAGAAAAAGTTTTAACAATGATAATTAATCAGTTTGTTGTAATTATATTAGTTAATTTGCAAGGGCGAGAATCAACAACAGTTTTTTTTAAAACTAAACCGGTAGGAGTACTTCGAGAACAAAATGACACAGAGTATTCATGTATCACAACTAAATCGTTCATACTCTCAATATTAAATAATACAGTGGCGGATCTAGAAATTTTTTTTTACCTAGACAAATCTAATAAGATATAAGCATACATATAAAATCTATACAATATATATATATATATATATATATAAAATTTAATTTGTAATTGAGTAGACTAAAATCAACGTGAAAGGTTATATCGATTAATGTAGCATGAGAGACTAGTATATTCTTTTGCATTAGCCTTAACTACTTTGCTAATTGCATTGTTAATTAAGCAGGGTACGTGCTAGCACAGCGGGCGGAGCCCAGGCACTTGCCCATGGTGGCCGGGCCTTGGCTCCGACCTTGAAATAATATAGTATATGCTATATATTCAACAGTAATATGCAGCAGCTGCCATTCTTACCAAAACTAAGATTTCTAGTCTGGAAATTGCTACACATCCGACTGGGGTGTACGACTTAGCATCTGACCAGTACTTACCTGCTCCTTGCTCTGACCCACATGGAGAGAAGCTGGCTCGTTGGAGTAAATTGATTGGCAGATACGGCAGCGTCGGACAGAAGTCGAACAACAGGGTCGGATGTATAGCAGTAGTCTTCCAGTCTTCGGCTTGTAGTACTAATTGTAGGAAAAGCGCCAGGATGTGATAGATGAAGTTTCAAAACACACAAGTGATGACAAGCCTCACCAACATAAAACAGTCAACCATAGTAGCCTATAAAAATGAGGAAAAATGAGAAAAAAAAAACATCCCATTTATATAAGAAATGGTTGATTGCACGATAGTAATAAATTTATACATTACATTTTATATTGTGATCTTGAGAATTAAAGAGCGTATATAAGCATCATTCTGCAGGGGAATCCCAAGGACAAAGATATACTCCCCCACGTACTTCAGTGCTGACCAGTGTAATTTTATTTAGACTAATAATTTTTTTAATAGACGATGTTTTGGTGAATGCAAGTAGTATAGTTATATGTAGCATGCTAGACACTTTAATAATAAAATATTTTTAAGATATTAGTAATATTTTTCCAAAGAAAAAAGAGACCAAGCGCGCGGCCGGTTAAATTTGGTAGTGAATAGTATCCAGTACGTGTCAAGTTTATATGACTGCATAATGATTATACTGATACACTATTGATAAAATGCTAAAACTCAGAGAGTTTGATCCTTGTCGATAGAATTCAGTGTAAGTTTTCTACCAATGCAGCGGAAGATGATATGATGTCATTTCTCTTATCGATACAGGCTATTGGTAGAAACTAACTTAGCAAGAACCATCTGATCATCTGATCCGACAGTAATCTTGCACCCAAGGTTCGGGCTGCTTGTGCATGAATTTTATAAGCTTTCCACAGAATTTAGTTTAAATAATTAGAAAATCCTATAAAACTCCTCCGCTTCAGGAGCGGAGCCAGGATTTTAGGTCGGTGGTATCATTCGTCAACTCTAATTGATGACCACGGTTTAAATGAAACAATAATACATATGGAAAATACAAAAAATTCCTCACAATAGTGGTTGCTCAGCATATGTTCACCTAATCACTCAAGAAAACTTATAATGCATGAACTTTATTTAGCCATTATGCATAGTCTCGTTGAATTAGCCGTTGTGCATGGTCAAATAACTATAAATTATAGTTTGCTAGTAGTTAATTTATTGCTGTGTTGTCAAGTTATCCATGTCCACATAAGCTAACTTGTCTAACGAAAGTGTAAAATTATTCACACGCTGGTGTAACAAAGCAAGATTTACTAGTGCCATTCATTGGAAAATTAGGAGGATACCTAGATTAATATGGATGTCATTGGTGTCCTATGACACCACTCTTTGTATACTAGCTGGGCCACTGCTCCGCTTCAAAGGGGACTTTACCTAGGACTTGCCGTATAGTAGTATATAGCTCGGTTAGGAGTTGAGATGCCACCGATGGAAGAATGGAGGCTGATGAGAAAAGCCAGCTAGGGTGGGAGGGAGTAAAGAAGAGTACAGCAATCTATGGTTAAAAAAAAAAAAGAAAAAAAAAGAGCACAGCGATCTCTTGCGGTGAGACGACCGTAAATTGAGCCAAAAATTGATCATGTGCCATAGGGCCCGGGGCTCAAGCCCACAGCTTCTTGCCCCCTTGGGCACCTCCATCCTCTAGCCCACATTATATTGCTAGGGCCAGATGGCCACACGTGGGCCTCACATCCTGGATGGGCTCTATAGGATCTAAAATCTAGAAGGAATAAGTTCACTTTAGGTCGCTCAACTGTTGTCGAGTTTGACTGAGTCGTAATACCATATATGACGTGTCCCTCAACTCTCCAAACTAGTGCAAATAAGGTCCCAACACAGTTTAGATGACGGTTTTCGCTGATGTGGTGCCTACATCGCGCTTAGAGTAAAAAAAAAAACATGGGACCCACATGTCAGTGAGTATTTGGTAAAAAAATAAAAGCATTACAATGGAACCCACATCATCACTCTATCTAGGGGTGGCAATTTCCCCGTTGGGGCCGGGGAGCCGGCAGGGACCAGCCATATGGGGCTGGGGGTGAGGGGAAATTCTCACCACGGGTGATGAGTGGGGCTGAGGCCCCACAAAAATGCGGGGGTGGGGGCGGGGATGGGAGTTGACCCGCGGCGCTCCAAAGATATGAGTTACAAATCAAAAGATAGTACATTCTAAGGCCCAAACGACCCATTAGGTGAAGGACTATATCGGCAAAACCCTAATTTTTCCCAAATCCCTACCAAGCCACCACTCTCTCCTCTCTGACTCTCACGTCTCTCCCTCCTAGTGCGCCGTCCCAACCAGCCTGCCTCTTCGCACGCCATTCCTAGCTGTCACCGCCCCGACACGGCATCGCCTCTTCGCCGCCGCCTCGTCACAGCATGCTGCCACCAACTGCCGCCGCCTCCTCATGGTCCACTGCCCCCGGCCAGCGTCGCCTCCTTGTAGCGTGCTACTCCTAGCTGACGCCGCCCCAGGCCGGCGCCGCCTAGTGGCCACCGTCCTCAGCCGTAGACACCTTGTCACCGTCCTCAACCGTCACCTCGTCGCGGCACGCCACCTCCAGCAGCCACAATAGGTGCATCGCAGTTGTTGGCCATCCGGGTGGTGCAGGGGCCCGCTCACCCGCTGGGTCCCCTGTGGGGGTGAGGGCGGGTGAGGTTTTCCACCCGTTGTCCAACCTAACCCCGCCTCGCCCCTCTGCCACCCCTAACTCTCTCTCCCCACTTCTCTAGTTTCATTATTCTCTCTTTCCTCTCTTCTCTCCTTTCCTTATTCTCTCTTTCTCTCTTCTCTCTCGCGTGTGCAAGCATCGCGATAGCCTGACGGAGCTCGGCGATGGCTAGGGATGGGTCCGGGGAGGCCACCTTGTCCTAAAGCCGGTGGCAGTGAGGTGGAAGCGATGGTGAGGCGTCGTGCGCCAGCCATGCACCAGACCTTTATCTGCTCCCTCCCCTCGCACCGTCTCATAACCCCGCTTCTGAGCTCCGCCTCACCAATGGTGTCTTCCTCAACTACAACGGAAACTTCGGTCCTACCTCCGACTTCATCCTCTTCGTCTTCGAGCGCAACAGCTCCCTCAACCTCTACCTCTCCATTGTTCTCCCACCGCGAGGCGCTCGAGGCGGCATCGTTGCCAGTGCCACCTCTCTCGCAGTTGTAGCCGAGCCAATCCAACAAACTCGCGTCAAACCAACAGCGGCGTGGCGAAGCTGCAGCACGCCACTGCGGCGGTGGCAACGGCGGCGACATGCGTGTCGAGCCCGCCAGCCAAGCGCGACGCGGAGTCCTCCACCTCGTCCCCTTTCTTGGTCTCCTCATAGGAAGGATGGGGCATCGCGTTCGTCATGCACTGTGCTACTCCTCCACCAGAGGTACCGCCTTCCATCGCCGGTCCGGTCGTTCCTGGCACTGGAGGACCCTAGGTCGCTGACCGCCTCAGCGTCCTACCAGATCCTGGTCATCGTCATTACCTGCCCCTCACCGACAAAGAGAGAAAAGAGGAAGGGAGAGGAGAAAAAAAAAGAGAGAGAGGTGATGACATGGGTCCCACTGCATTTTTGTTATTTTTAACCAAACACTCATTAACATGTGGGTCCCACGGTTCATTCTGACTTTAAGCGCCACATCTGCCGAAACCGCTATCCAAACTGCCTTGAGACCTTATTTGCACTAGTTTTGGGAATTGAAGGACACGTCATATGTGGTATTTTGGTTCAGAGATGAATTTTAGACTCAGCGACACAGGAGGGACCTATAGTGAACTTATTTTTATTGAGAAACACCACTATTCATTATGGGCCAAATACCCCGCTCTCTTCAGCCCATTCCTTCTTTTCTTTCCTACGGGCCCAAATCATCTTTCCTTTCTACCGGCCCAAATTAGTACGGCACCATGTAGTAGTGATGTAGGTAGAACCATGCGTACATAGCCAGCATCCATTCATAGACATGGTAATTGGGCTTACCATCGAGGTACAGCAATGGTAACTTTGCTTAACTCCATCAATTTTTTTTCAAAAAATAAAAATTAATCTGAATTTTTATAAACTTTACCCGGGTTTTCACAGTTTGTGGTTACCTTTCTTAACGCTAGGACAGTAAACCATACAACAAAGTCATTCGTGCTCTCTATTAGAGCATGTACAATAGCAGACTATTAGCCAGCTATAAACATATTTTAATGAGATAAAAGATGAGAGAGAAGAGCTACGGGCTACAAATATATAGCCAGCTGCAGCACGGACTCCAAGACGCAATGTGTGTATGACATGTGTGACCAGGTATTAATAGTATAGTAAGCAACTATTGTATGAATTAACTATTACATTAGCTATAGATGAATTGAAGCTAGTAGCGGGCCATACTATTAAACTTGCTCTTAGACCCTGTTTAGATGGGACAAAAATTTTTAAGTCCCTATTACATCGGATGTTTGGACACTAATTATAAATATTAAACGTAGACTATTAATAAAACCCATGCATAATCTTGGACTGATTCGCGAGATGAATCTATTGAGCCTAATTAATCTATGATTAGCCTATGTGATGCTACAGTAAATATTATCTAATTATGGATTAATTAGGCTTAAAAAATTTGTCTCGCATATTAGCTTTCATTTATGTAATTAGTTTTGTAAGTAGTCTATATTTAATACTCTAAATTAGTGTCTAAATATAAAGACTAAAGTTAAATCCCTGAATCCAAACACCACCTTAAGCTGCTTTCGATATCAAAGGTTCCCAACTTCCTTCCCTCGTTTTCCACGCGCACGCATTTCAAATAGCTGAACGTTGCGTTTTTTGCAAAAAAATTTATATACGAAAGTTGCTTAAAAAATCATATTAATCCATTTTTTTTAAAAATTAGCAAATACTTAATTAATCATGCACTAATCGCTGCTTTGTTTTTCGTGCCAGGCCCAACCCTCACTTCCGAAAGCGGCCTTAGATTTGGAATTAACGGGAGCGAATAACCGTTCTCGCTTTAACAATATTGCAATTTGCAAACAGGTAAACCGAAACTAACCATCAATTTGTACTACCTCGCTATACTGTAGCTAGTACTGTTCATGGACCTTAACATCCTACCTGTATAGGTATGGACCTGATGTGAAAAAAAGGTTTTCTCTTTCAGCTGAGGAAAAGAAAACACTTCGTTGAGAATGTAGCGTAGCCCTTTTTCCGAGGCGTCCCCATCCCTCCAATGCTCCAATCAGACCAGCCACTCCTTTTCCATTCCCTCCGTCAGGTTTTTCGATCTGTCTTGGAAATCCGCCTGGTCACCCTGTCCATGCGTGTAGCACCAAATTATTCCCTCCTGTTCTTTCGTGCTTAACAAATGAATACATTGATGAATGCACACGTTTCTCGATCTCCTAAAAATAAGTTTTCTTTACAATAATTCTCTCTCTCTCTATATATATATCTATATAATTTACCTATATATATATATATTTGTGTATGTAAATCATACATACTGTTTTAAACCCATTTTTCAACTTTAGAATAGTTAATTTATTTTTTATCCTCAAATTATTATTACGAATTATTCGTCAATTCAATCCGTACGTTAACCATTCTGGAGTTCATTATCTAAAAAAACCATTCTGTAGTTAGAGACGTCGTCGTCTCTCTCAAGCAATTGGTTTCGTGGATAGGTTTTGCAGTCATCATCTCTTTCAGACCGATCGAGATGTATAGCGTGTTGCTTTGTGGTCATCTCCAGTGACCAGTGACATAAATTAGCTGATGAGAGGAAGAGAGAAAAAAAGTTGGTGATTGGAGCTGACGAGGAATGAGAACATAAACTCCCTTCATTTTTAATACATGACGTTATTTTATTTTTTTACAACATTATTATTCATTTTATTTAAAAATTTTATGCAAATCTTAAAAGTTTCTTTAGTGATAAATCAAGCCACAACAAAATAAAAGATATTTACTTAAATTTTTTAATAAGACGAACGGTCAAACTTGATGTAAAAATCAATGGCATCATATATTATAAAATAGAGATAATATGATTTATTTACTGTAGGCTAGCTCAATTTATGGCTAAGGCCCTTTTTGTGAACATATTTTTTTTAATAATGAAAATAGTTTACATCTTCAATTTCTGTTATAAGACACGCAACCACAAGTTTGTTAAAAGAAGAATAAAAGAAAAAGAAAAATAAGACATACGGTGATGGGACAAATCCTTAAGTCTCTTTTATTAGTACATGGTAGTGCTAAACCATATATTTTTTTTAGCTAGTAATTCTAATGGAACTACGCTATTTACAGTGAAATAAGAGACCTTTGACTACTTATTTTCAGAGTGTTTCTTGTTCCCCTGTACTAGCATAGTACATAAAAAATAAAGCTAACAGAAAGACATGAAGATAAAAAAGAACTTTATCATTAAGGCAACACAAATTGACTAACATAAAACACTCCAATTAGAATAATCTTTTTTATAGACTAGTTACACCTTTAAGCCAATTAACAAAAATATTTGGCATTATGGGATGGAGAGATATTAAAAGAAAAAAACATGCATCTCAAAAAAAAATCTAAGAACATGACGCTGAAATAAAGATATTGGATATTGTCTTTTTTGCATAGCAGAAACTACAATATTTGTCTCCCCCATTAACATGATTCTTAAAGAAGATATATTGGATTGACTCTTATACGTAGCAGAAAAATTAGTGCTGGTCTCCTCCCCAATTTCTTTTAGCCAGTGTTTGAGAATCTTATAGGAGCTGTAACTACTCTCAAAATCTCCATCTCTCGTAGATAATGTATATTCTCATCCATATTATGATTATCTATAGCAATATAATCCAAAATAAAATAAACTATGGACCTGAAAAACCTAGTTTTTTCAGATTAAGTTTATAGCGAACTCTCCTAAATAGGCTAGTCTGAAAAGAAAAGGCTATGGATCAGAAAAACTGTAGCCAGTTAGTGTCGATGCATATGTGTAGGGAACAGGAAAACAATCTCGTGCAGAGTTGCAGGAACCATGGATCTCATATGGGTTAGGGTCAAAAACGGCCTTCTCCTTTCCAATTGATCCATCGATCACTTGGAGAAAGGCAGGCGCACATCAATAATGGTCTCATGTTTTTCCATTGGACGTTGCTTATGAACCTATTAGTGCCTCACAATTCGCAACTGCAAGCTCTTGTCTTGTCTTCGGTGACATTGGCTGGACAGGTCGCTCAAGCTTGCGACTTGAAAAAAAAGGGGAGAATGGGAGATCATATAGCTAGGCCCACGGGGTTTACAAAACCGCAGGTAACCGTGCTTACCGTGGGGGTACGGTGAAAAGAAAACCACGGTAATCTTCTTAAATTCAAATAAATTTTAAAAATAATTTAAAATTTTGATAAGTTTTACATGATTTTGTATGATTTCTTACGGTTACTACGCGGTAACCGTACTTATTGCCGGACACGGTAACCCCGGTCCCGACAGTTTGAGAAACCCTGGACCCAGCACGTCCTGGTTCTAAACCCTAGGGCAGGCAAGAATTAATGGTTTTGGCCAGCGGCTAGCTGCTGTCACCTATACCTAATTTCCTATCTACCTTGAACCCGGAACAGCAAAGGAAAGACATAACAAAAAGAAGTTCACAAATTTTTGTATATAAATTCTCACTTTATGCCTTCTAAATGTACCAGTCTAGTATCTAATTCAGTAATAGCTTATTATATTTTGAAACAGAGGAAACGCTCAACCTAATCTATTGTTACTAGATGGACATTAATTTATAAATTGTTACTAGATGGACATTAATTCTCTTTTCAAATATATCGCTGCAAAAGCCTTTATCGTGATTCACAAATTAGTACCTGTGTCGAATGATATATATAGACAGGGTCGGGTGATTCGTTACCGTGCTGGCATCGTAAGTGTAACAGTACGTGTTTGTGACTGGCCTGCCGGTGATGGGTCAAACAATGAAAACTCGTGTATCTCTATCGACGGCCGTGTCCCCCCCTCCCTCCTCCCCCCCGCCCCCCTCTGCACTCTCCAACTTAATTAACTTCCTCAGAGCAAGGCCAATAATATAGCCAACTATTGACTCCAAAATATCTATAGCCAATCTAATAGTTCATTCATACAATAGTTAACTATAAAAATATACTACACCATTAATACCCGGTCCCACCTCTTATACACACATAACATCTTAGAATCCGTGTTGCAGCCGGCTACAAATCTGTAGCCCGCTTTTTTCTCTCTCTTCTTTTTTCTTCTCGATATATGGTTATAGCTGGCTTATAGCCTGCTATTGTACCTGCTCTCAGCAAGTATAATAGGGGGCTGAAGAGCCGGCGATAACAAATCCAAAGGCTGAGTTGGTCAAAAAGCTAATGATAGAGAGAGGATCGGCAGGCGACTAATTAAGCGCTAGCATCACACTCTCCAAAAAATGTGGGACCCGTTGCATGCTTTCTACTCCCTCCGTTCCAAAAAGAACCAATTCCTGGTTATGAATCTCATAGCCAGGAACTGGTTCTTTTTTAGACGGAGGGAGTACACCATATAGAATAAAGATGTGACGTAGAATGAGAGAAAAGATAGAATAAATAAATAATAGACTATTGCAACTAAAGAAAGATGGATAGACTACTTGTTGTATGTATTAATTTTTTACCATGGCTATAGCAGATGTGGCAATTACTGGATTAAGCAGCGAGCGCTTCTGTTAGCCTTGCTCTCAACAAGCGGTGGCTAATTAATTAACTTACGCCAACGACACGCATGCACACACGCGCGTAGGATAGGACGTACACACGAGCAGTTGGTCGGCCCTCGGCCGGCTGCTCGGGCGCGTGGGAATTACGCGGCTCACGGGGAAAATCGCCGACGGCCGGCGGCGACGCCAGCGAGACGGCTGGTGCTGCGTCGCACGTCAAAATTAACATCGTCCGGCTGCTACCGATCATTCGCTCCAAGCCACCAACTGACCAACAATCGCTTTTGCCACGCACTCGTAAATCCTAAGCTAATAACAATACAAAGGTCCTAAAGCTTGATGCTTTGTTGATGGCTGCTTGTCCGGGTAAGCGCTCGCCTCCAGTGACCAGTGATAATTTTCGTAAGAATACTTAATTAATTAGATATCTATGTATCTAATTAAAAAATACATAAGGCATTGGGGATAATTTTCGTTTGTTGTTGTCATCGCATTCTATGTGATTTTTTTCAAGCGAAACGGGCTAAACTTTAGGGTTTACTTGTTTAGGATAGATTTTAATTCCGAGCATAATACGATGTGGGTTTGCTCCGATTCTTAGAAAAATGAAAAGAGCAGATAAGGATAAAAAACCCCTTGATCAATTTTGAAATACCTCCAAGGGTGCAGCCGAATTTCACGGAGGGGCTTCAGGCAGCATTGAACAGCGAAAGAAGAAAATGAACTAAAAATAGTCTAGATAAAAAGGAGGATTTTTATTTAAATAAATGCTGAAATGATGTTTGTATTATAAAAACTAGCATGGTGGCCCACGCAGATTGTGCGGCTATCATCGTTATAATTTTTTCCCATACAATATCATATATATTTTTACATTTTATTATTGAAATAGATTGAAATAAAAACATAATTTTAAATTATGTACTAACTTGATAAAACTAACCAATACGCAATATTCATACTGTAATGCATGTGCATGAAAGTAATTATTTTTTATTTTAATTATTTCTAAATTGTATTTATATATAATTTATACTCCTTTTTTAATATTTCTTATTTGTTAATTTCATATTTCTGTTATTTTTAAATTGTATTCCTATATGAACAATAGATTGTTCTTCCAATATTTCTTATTTTTAATTATGAGTTTATGTTATTTATAAATTGTATTCCTATATGGACTCAAGATTCTTCGTCCAATATTTTATTTTTTTATTTCAAATTATAGTTATTTCTAAATTATATCCCTATTTGGACCCTAGACTCTTTTTCAATCTTCTTTTTTTAATTTTTTTATGAATTTCAGCTATTTCTAAATATATTTTTATATGGACTCTAAACGTTACTTTTAATTTTTCTTATTTTTCAAATTCGTCTTTCAATTAGCTCTAAATTCATATATAGACTCTAGACTCTTCTTCCAATATTCCTTATTTTTAATTTTTATTCGGAATTTTAATTAGTTCAATATAGACTCTAGACTTTTCTTTTAATATGTCTTAATTTTTAATTTCGAATTGATTAATATGAGAATTTGTAGGTCGTGAGAGTGATTGTGGAGCCTTTTTTTCTTATTACTTTAATAAATCAATAGACATATTTCTATCTTTTATTTTTTTTAATTAATGTTTGTTTTCCTAGATAATTTGAACGAACATGGAGGTTCCTTTTATTACCAATCTAATATGTTAATTTGCTACACACAAATTTATTTGTTAGACGATCCTTTGCTATAAGATTCCGACATTCTCGGGTGCCAATTTGTTAATGAAGTGGATTCTGGCGGCAAAACTTCTGTCTTGCTAATTTGGTGGCAAAGCTGATTGTGGCTAAAAGATGTATGGCTGGATATTTGTGCTTTGTGTTTTGCTTTCATTGCTAAGAGTATCGATCTATTTATTACTATATGAATCGTGTATAATTCAGAAGCGTATAAACTAATACCAACATGGATGCTAATTCCATGTATGAATCTAATTACGATTGGTTTGTTAACTGTTGTCCGTTTCCTACACTATAACCATACATGAGTATTGTCGAAACTAGATTTCGGCAATAATAAAAGGGGGTGGCTATCAAGCTGGAAAAGTGTATGGGTTTGGAGACAAAGGATTTATACAGGTTCAGGCCTTCTTATAAAAGAAGTAATACCCTACTCCTGTCCGGGGATGAATCCGCCGAGTGTATTATTGATTGTATGATTTAGAGAAAATCAACATCTGCCCCTAAAGGCACCCGGACCCCCCTTATATATAGGAAGGAGTCCGGATTACAAAAGATAATCTATGTCCCTAACTGAATACAGTCGTGACCGACTAAGTCTCAAGGTGTTTCCTTGATATACAAGTTAGGAAACAAACCCAGGATACACATAAGATATTCTATCTATACTCGGTATCCTATATTCAATCCAAATATCATCGCCGTATAGATATGGGATATCCATAATCTCCACAGTAGCCCCCGAGACCTTTGCAGTCAATCGTCGTAGCCTTCTCAAAAATAATAATCCGAGTGCTTCAAACTTTTCGTGCCAAGGCCTGCCGAGTAGCGAAGACAAAGACTGTAAAGGGCGAAAAGATAAAAATATGGTGCATCGAATAGATGCACCTAATTAGGTGTAGCCCCCAACTATGTGATTAGTTAACGAACTAAACATATAGTTGAGAGACCAAATAATAGCACGATCGTGCATCATATGACAAAAGCACACACAGCGCCTAAATAGGCATGCTAGCCGACCGCTTTTTAGCCATAATGAAAAGAGTCCGAGTAGTTTACACTCTAAAAAGGTTCACGAATGAACACACTGGACAGGCATCCGAATTTAAAACTCTAAAGATTACCCACCAAGTATTATAAAAATTATGGTAATGAATAAGTCTAATAGCCTAGGCTATGACTATTTACCATAATGAAAATAGGTATATAACATACCAAGGAAGTGACTATGATAAAAACAAGTCATTCCAAATTAACCCAGACAGCTTTTGTAGCCTAATAAAACTAACAAAAAGCAGTATAACACCTTTCTGTCGGGCACCTTTTAATTTGCATTGCAATAATTCCAAAGAATTATATGACCGCATAAAAAGGATTTTATCAGCATTGGGCAACACTATTGTGCGCATAATATTGCCAAAGCAAAATATGCCTAAGTCCCTAAGGAACACAATGGGCCACGCTGTTAAAAGTATTGGGCCGAAGTACTGTTCAGGCCTAGGCCCATTCGCACCTCCGATACCCTTAACAAGAAATCCCGAGATCCAAGCGACGCTTCGTCTTCCCCGCCGGAACTCTCGCCATTTTCCCCACTCCTTGCTACAGTGCAGAACTGCGCCGGCGAACTAGGGTTCACCACTCCACTCAAATCCACCTTCGAAAAATGCATCAAAATCCTTCCCGTGATCCACCGCCTTAATCCCTCATTTCTCCCTAGCCATCCCTCGAATCAAATCAGCGCATTCGGATAGAATCGATGGCGGAAGAGAAGGAAAGCTTCGAAGGCCAATGGGCGCCGTCCGACGTAACGGAAGAGAACCTGAAGGAGATGGTGGCGCACGGCGTTCTCCCAGCCAAGGAGATCATCGGATGGCGGCCAGCGTGCGGTGAGGCTTTTCCGACCCCTGATACACATGAGATCGTAGTCTTCTCGCATTTCTTCTATGGCGGCTTCGCTCTTCCGACCTCGAGATTTTTCCGCGGGATATTAAGCTTCTATGGAATCAGCTTGCATCACCTAAACCCGAATTCTATAGTCCACATTGCCAATTTCATCCATGTCTGTGAAGCCTTCTTAGGAATTAAACCTCACTTCGCCCTGTTCCGCCGAATCTTCTTTCTCAAACCCCAACCAAACAAGAGTAAGCCATGTGTAGTCGGAGGGGCCGGATTTCAGCTGAGGGGAACTCTGAGCCAGAAATACTTCTCAATGCCCTTCAAGACTTCAAACAAAGGATGGCATGCGAACTGGTTTTATGTTCAGAATCTTGAGCCTGCTCTTCCCGAATACTCTTGTCTTCCCCCGGTGTACCAAGACACTTGGAACTCTCTTCCAATCGGAGATGAAGCTGCCCAAGCCTTGGAATTGTTGGATCGCATGTTAAAACTCAAAGAACAAGGCTTGCAAGGAGAGCAGATCACTCGGCACTTCATCAAATGCCGACTGGCGCCAATTAAAGAAAGATCCCGTACAGCTTTTGAGTTTGACGGCAAACATGATCCTAATCGCGAAGAACCAGACTCTCTGGATTTCAAAATCATGAAGGAGAGAATGTATAAAATCTTCTCAAATGCCATTGTCGTCAGCTACTCACACCAGCTGCCAGTTGTGCCGTATAATGCATTCAATCCGCCTCCGCAGGTATGTATCTGAAATCTTCAACTTATGACCAAAATAGTATCTTGTCTTCATGTTGAGTTAACTAACCATGGAGGCATCTCATTCAGGAATACGTATTGATGAAATCTGATCCCCCAATTGCTCAGCGCCGATCTCCTCGCCAGCACACCATTCAGGGAAGCGGAGGGCCGACAAACAGGTCAGACCCACAACCTCAAACCTCCAAACCAGCTGGTCAGACAGGTCCTCGTAAGAGAAAGCTGGTGCTTAATGACGACGAGGGCGATGACAGCAACAAATCTGGGGACAAGGGCACGCCCAACAAACTCCCAAAGCATACCATGCCCAGGAAAAAACTGGCTGGCCGTCAAATGCCAAAGATTAGAACATCTTCCAGGTATAAACTTCTCGGTACCGTCTCCCTTTGATATGCTTCTCTCATAGAAATTATACTGAATATCGAAAGGACACTTTGCAGGAAACCGTCCGACATAGATCCAACTGGAAAAGATCCTGATCCGGCTGTGACAGAGCCAAATTTATCCAAAGACGCTGAGCCGTCTGCCGAAAACCAACCGACTGCCGAAAGCCGGCCGACTGCCGAAAGCCAGCCGACTGGCGCCCATGCTTCGGATGATAGAGCCGATCCGAGTGACCAGCCGCCAACTGGAGACCAGTCGGGAACAGCTGAAACTGCAACAACACAAGAGCCCCCGACTGGAAACCAGTCGGATGTAGGTCCCGATGAAGAAATCCCTGAAGTTGAAGCGCAAACGACAACTTCCCAAGGACCAGAGGCTGGTAAAGACTCAATGATTGGGTCTCTAAATACAGAACAAGGACCACCTCATGTTCAGCCAGGAACATCCTCAGGTAACACATCTTCTCAAGTGATGCCGATTTAAATAACTTCAGCTTACTCGTCCAATGTCTTGGAAATACATCAGGAACACTAGGCGATGACGAAGAAGCAATTCCTCGCATAAAGGCGGCTAATGACTCCCGTCCTCCTATCTTGCTCAAATGGTGGGACGAGAACTCGCAAGTTGCCGGCATCGTTATAAATCGTCAAAAAGAAAATGAGGAAGTATGCCAGCTGAAGAAAGTACTTGGAGAAGCCACTCGCATTGTGAATGTAAATCTTCCGGGTGACTGCCTTTAATAACTTTGTTCTCTCTTTTAGCAGAACTGAATCATGATCCATCATGCAGAGAATCCATCTTCGCAATGAGGCCAAGACTACAACTTTGGAAAAGCTGGTTCCTCATTTGGGAGCTCTTGAAGCAGTTAGGGACCAGCTGCATGAGGCCAAGGAGTATGCTAAAAAGACAGAGAAGGAGTTAAGGGACCGAATTGCCCAGCTCCAGGATTCAAACTTCGAGCTAAGTGGTTCATCAAAAGGTAACCTTCCAGATCTATTCCATTGATTTATGCTGTCATAACTGTATCCTCAAATATTTGGATTTCAAACAGCACAAGCTACCAGGATGGCACAAATGGAGAAACAGATTGAAGCCTTGAAAAGAGACAAAGTAGAACTAGCTGTGCAAAGGGACTCAGCCTTGAAGGAGGTTGAAGGTACTGCCAGCTGACAATTTGAACTTTCCTCTCTTTAATGCAGCAAATTCTTATTATAAATGTGTTTTGTAGACCGTAAAATCAAATCTCAAGCTCAGTTTGATGTCCTGGTTGGTAAGATCAAGAAGCTTGAAGGAGCAAGAGACGAAGTCGCCAATGTCGCTACACCACTTGTCCAAGCTATGTTCCTTAATGACAGTGGTCCGAGTGCACTTGACGCAACCGAAATCTTTGACAAGCTGAGAGTAGCACCGGATGTATACTTCAAGAATATCAAGAAAGCTGGAAGTATGGGAGCTAGTATGGCATTGGCGATGACCAAATCCTTGTACCCGAGGATTGAAATTGACGCCATTGATGGCTTTGCAGACGGGACAAGCGAAGAAGCTGCTCTTGATCTTATCAGTAATGCTCAAAATGCAGCTGACAAGATTGCAAGTGATGTTGTAGAGCAATTCCGCAACAACGACCTTCAGCCGAGCAATAATAACTCTGATGATGAAAAGACTGATTCTGACTGAGTGTAAATGTAGCAAATGGAGGCTTAATTTGTACAATGCTGGTGTATTTATGCTGTGCTTGATAGTTCTAACCAAGTCTTTGATTTCTTAAAAGCTTTTATCAAGCTTTGTTGAGCCTAAAACCCAAAGAAGCTATTAAAAACTTTCAGTCCTCGCAGACTAAGTAGAAAAAATCAAACAAGGTAATGATAGACCAAGTAAGCAAATTAAATTGATAAAAAATCACACTCCATTATTATGATGATAGCCCCCGACTGACAACGGCAAGAAGAAAACTTGATGTTGACAGTCAAGATAGGGAAGTGCAATGATAAACTTAAGCGTAGAAACGACGAAGATGTTCAATGTTCCAAGAGTTGTCGACAAGAGTACCGTCTTCGCGCTTGAGTCGATAAGAACCTGGCCGGGTGACTTCAAAGATAATAAATGTCCCTTCCCATAGAGGAGATAACTTGTGCCGATCTCGTGTAGTTTGAATTTTCCTCAAAACCAGGTCACCGACTAAAAAGGCACGAGACCGAACATTGCGATTATGATAGCGCCGCAACCCTTGTAAATATCGAGCCGACCGAATCAAAGCTGCTTCGCGGGCTTCTTCCAATTGGTGCAAGTCATCTACTCGGTCTTCCTCGTAGCGTTCTTCACGAAAATTACGAAAGCGCAAAGACTCAAATTCGACTTCACTCGGCAACATTGCTTCTGCCCCATAGACAAGGAAAAAAGGTGACTGGCCTGTGGCCCGACTGGGTGTAGTTCGCAAAGACCAAAGTACCGATGGCAGTTGTTGCACCCATTTGCCGGCATAGGGTTTTAGCCGGTCAAAGACACGCGCTTTAATCCCTTGAAGTATCATGCCATTAGCTCGCTCCACCTGTCCATTGCTCATGGGGTGTGCCACTGAGGCGTAGCAAATCTTAATTCCGAAGTCCTCACAAAAGTCTTTAAAAACTCCGCCAGTGAATTGTGTGCCATTATCAGTGATTATCCGATTGGGCACTCCAAATCTATGCACAATGTTGATGAAGAAGTCTCGAGCATTATCTGCTGTGATTGTGACAACCGGTTTGGCCTCAATCCACTTGGAGAATTTGTCAATGGCCACAAAGAGATGCGTGTAACAGCCAACTGCCTTTTTAAACGGGCCAACCATGTCGAGCCCCCAAACCGCAAACGGCCAAGACAGCGGGATAGTTTGCAACTCTTGAGCTGGTAGATGAATTTGTCTGGCGAAAAATTGGCAACCTTCACATGTGCGCACAATTTTGTCGGCGTCGGACACTGCAGTAGGCCAGAAAAAACCCTGCCGGTAAGCTTTGCCGACAATGGTGCGTGCAGCAGCATGGTTTCCGCATATCCCAGAATGTATGTCTTTCAGCAATTGTCTCCCTTCCTCTAAAGATACGCAGCGTTGCAGAATTCCTGAAGGGCTTTTCTTGTATAACTCAGATTCATGCATAACATAAAGTTTGCTCCGCCTTGAAATCCGCTCGGCTTCATTTTTATCTTGAGGGAGCTCTTGAGAAGTTAAAAATCGTATGAAGGGCTCTCGCCAGTCGGCTTCAACCATAGCTACGTCATGAGTGTCCGCATCTTGAGTAGTATCTTTATGAGGTACGGTCGGTGTATAAAGGTGTTCGACGAAAACATCTGAGGGCGCCGCCTCGCGCTTGGATCCAAAATTGGCAAGTCTGTCGGCGGCTTCATTGTTGTGTCGAAGAACGTGACTGAGCTCGAGTCCTTCGAACTTGTCTTCCAATTTGCGCACCTCTTGTCGATATGCCATCATATTGTCGTCAATACAGGACCACTCTTTCATAACTTGATTGACAACCAACTGTGAATCGCCTCGAACAATCAGACGCTTTATCCCTAAGGAAATTGCAATCCGTAGTCCATGAAGGAGGGCCTCATACTCGGCAACGTTGTGGGACGCCGAAAAATGTATCCAAAGCACATAGCTCAATCTTTCTCCAGTTGGGGAAATCAAAACCACTCCTGCTCCAGTGCCCGAAAGTCGTTTGGATCCGTCAAAATGCATGGTCCAGTGCTCCATGTTCTTCGCGGGGGTATCCTCCTGGCACTCGGTCCATTCGGCGACAAAATCAGCTAACGCTTGGGACTTGATTGAAATTCGGGGCTTAAATGATATGTCCAAAGACATCAACTCCAAAGCCCACTTAGCAATACGTCCGTTTGCTTCGCGGTTGTGCAGTATATCACCGAGTGGAAATGATGTGACCACCGTTACCGAGTGACCTTGAAAGTAGTGAGATAGCTTCCTGGTAGTAATTAGAATACCATATAACAGCTTCTGAACCTGAGGGTACCTCGTTTTGGAATCGGCTAGGACCTCGCTGACAAAATAAATCGGTCGCTGGACTTTTTGGACATGGCCTTCTTCCTCGCGCTCAACGACCAAGACTGTGCTCACAACCTGGGAGGTAGCTGATACGTACAGCAACAACGGCTCCTGCGGGTGTGGTGAGGCTAAGACTGGTGGCTCGGTGAGAAGTTTCTTGAAATCTTCGAAGGCCTTCTGTGCTTCGGGTCCCCACTGGAAGTTATCTGTTTTCTTCAGCAGCTTAAAGAAGGGCATCCCCCGCTCGCCAAGTCTTGAAACAAATCGGCTGAGCGCCGCCATGCATCCAGTCAGCTTCTGAACATCTTTCTGGGTACTTGGCGGTTTCATGTTGAGGATAGCAGTAACTTTCTCCGGGTTGGCTTGGATGCCCCTATGAGACACCATAAAGCCAAGCAGCTTCCCTGACGGTACTCCGAAGGTGCACTTTTCAGGGTTCAATTTCATCCTGAAAGCACGGATGCTCACGAAGGTTTCTTCTAGATCCGAGATCAAATCATCCTTTTGCTTGGTCTTGACGACTACATCATCCACATAGGCTTCAACGTTGCGGCCGATCTGCGTTGAGAAGCATCTTTGGATCATACGTTGATAAGTTGCTCCTGCGTTTTTTAGTCCGAACGGCATGGTGACATAGCAATAAGCTCCAAAGGGCGTGATGAATGAAGTCTTCAAGCAGTCGGATTCCTTCAGTCGGATCTGATGATACCCCGAGTAGCAATCCAGAAAACTGAGAAGCTCACAGCCGGCGGTTGAGTCAACTACCTGGTCAATGCGAGGCAACCCAAAAGGATCTTTGGGACAAGACTTGTTGAGGTCGGTATAATCAACACACATGCGCCATTGCCCTGTTTTCTTCCGAACTAGAACTGGGTTTGCCAGCCAGTCGGGATGAAGGACTTCTTTGATGAAGCCTGCTGCTAACAGCTTGGTTAATTCCTCCTTGATCGCGTCCTTCCTGTCTTGTGCGAATCGGCGGAGTCGTTGTTTGATAGGCTTGGCATCTTCTTTGACGTGTAAGGAGTGCTCAATCACCTCTCTAGGAATACCGGGCATATCAGATGGTTTCCACGCAAAGATATCTTTATTGTTCTGAAGAAAGGTGATGAGCGCGCTTTCCTATTTACAATCTAACTCGGCGCCTATTACAGCAGTTTTAGTAGGATCAGAGGGATCTAGGGGAATCTTCTTAGTCTTGGCTTCGCTTTCCCCACTCTTTGAAATCTTGGTAGCGGGCACTTCTCCTTCGCTCGCCGTGGCTGCAGCCAGTCGGATATCCTCTCGGGCGGACGCCATCTCGCGGGTTTGAGCCATGTCGCAACTCTCCTTGTCGCATGTGACGGCTTGCTTGATGTCACTCCGTAGGGATAGGACTCCTCGGGGACCAGGCATCTTCATCATCATGTAAGTGTAGTGTGGGACGGCCATGAACTTGGCTAACGCCGGGCGTCCAAGTATGGCATGGTATGCTGTCTCGAAATCGGCGACTTCGAAGCTGATGTTCTCTGTGCGAAAGTTTTCCCGAGTACCAAAAGTGACCGGGAGGGTGATCTGGCCGAGTGGAGTTGCGGATAGTCCTGGAATTACTCCGTGAAAAGGCGCATTGCTTGGTTTTAGCTCGGAGCGAGGAATCTGCATATCATCCAAGGTCTTGGCGAAGAGGATATTGAGTGCACTGCCACCGTCGATGAGGGTTCTGCGAAGCTTGACATTACGGACCACTGGGTCTAGTACCAGGGGGTACCGCCCCGGGTGGACCACTCGGTCAGGATGATCCGAGCGGTCAAACTTGATTGCAATCTCTGACCATCGAAGATATTGGGGCGTGTCGGGCTGAACAGCATTGATCTCCCGTTCAGTCAACTTTTGCTTCCGTTTAGACTCATAAGCCAAGGGGCCGCCGAAGATATGGTTGAGCTCCTTGCGGTGGTCTTGAAATCCTGCCGGGGCGTCGCCGTCGTCCTTCTTCCTCGACGTGCTTTGTTCTTCGTCGGAGTTCTTCCGTGCAGTCTTGGTGTATTGATCCGCGAATTGCTTATAGACGAAACAATCTTTGGCCATGTGGTTGGAGTTAGGATGGTGCGGGCATTGGGAGTTCATGATCTTATCGAACGTGTTGACGCGCGAACGCTGTCGGGAAGAGTGACTGGCGGTTGCAACAAGTTCCGCAGGCTTACGCTTGCGGTCCTTATGATTGTTACTTCCACCTCCTCCCGTAGCCGGCGTACCCTTGTTTTGCTTCCAACTGGGACCCGACTGCTTTGATGCGGTGACGGCGTCTTCAGCTTTGGCATACTCGTTGGCTTTTTCAAACATGAGCTTGACTGTCCTGGGAGGCTTACGCCCAAACTTGCCGACTAGTTCTTCGTGGCGAATCCCTTTGGTGAACGCGGCGATGATGACGTCGTCGGTGATGTCGGAGATCTTGTTACGTTGTTCAGAAAATCGCCGGATGTAATCTCGAAGGGATTCTCTGGACTTCTGAATGACGTTGTAGAGATCATATTGTGTGCCGGGACGCTCGAAGGTGCCTTGGAAGTTGGCGATGAAGTGGTCGCGTAGTTCGGCCCAAGATCCAATTGTACCACGGGGCAATCCATGGAGCCAAGATCGGGCGGAATCCGCTAAAGCCACTGGTAAATAGTTCGCCATGGCCTTGTTGTCTCCTCCTGCTGCGCGGATTGCGAGACCGTAGACGGTAAGCCACGATTCGGGGTTAGTGGTGCCGTCATACTTCTCTATTCCAGTCGGTTTGAAGCCGGCTGGCCAATCCACTCGACGCAGGTCGTCGGTGAAGGCTGCTACTCCGTCAAGGTCGTCGTCGTGGCGGTCTGGCGAGTGATGGTAGCCTCGAGCTGCTCGGCGCTGTATGATTGTGTCGCGAAGATCGATGGGGCGGCGACGAGGTGGTGAGCGAGGCCGTTCCACTCGGCGCTCCCTATGAAGGTCGGGAGGTGAGTGAACAGACCGCTCGTCGTGACCCCTGCTCCTGCGGTTGGATCCTGCGCCGGTGATGCTGAGGCTTGGATGACGGTAGTCATGAGATCGGAAGTGGGGAACTCGGCTGCCAGTCGGTGTGTGGACGCTTTCGGAGTTAACTGGGACCGAAGCCGCAATCATGGTCTTCGTCTGGTTCAAGATGTTGACGACGTGGTCGGATCGATTGAGCTCGTTTTGGTTGAGGAGGATGTCGAGAAGGGTGATCGCGGCAACCGCATTCTGTTGAGGGGTGCGGAAAACCGGTGTCCCTTCGACATCTTGCTGGCCGATGAGATCACGCGCTCGGCGCCCTGCTTCCAAAGCTCGCTGACGTCGATCCTCAGCCTCCTTCGCGGTCTGCTCACGGTCCTGCTGCTCACGCCGTAGCCGTTCTTGTTCTTGTGCTTGATGCTCCTCCTCCAGTCGGCGACGTTCTTCGGTCTCCCGGGCTTGGCGTTGCTCCTCCGTCTCATTATTGGCCATGAAAACGCCAAAGTAGAGAGGGGTGTAGTTGTCATCTAGGCTTCCGTCGAAGTCGTCGAAGTCGTTGTAGCGAGAACTAAATTCGTCGTACTCCACGATATCAGTAGGACGTGAGTCGACGGTGGGAGAGCTGTTGTAGTCATCCAGCTGATCCGTCGAAACCGTGCCGAGTGGTTGGAGGATGACGCCGACTTCCCTGAAGCTAGGCGAAATCGGTGTTGAAGCCGACTTCCGCCTAGGCCTACGGGATGAAGCCGCAGTCGTGGTGGAGACGGCCGCTAAATCGTCGGGGAGCTTCATCAGGACTGGTGGGTAAGCCCCATCATCTTGATCTGGTGTCGTTAGAGAAGATGCGATCTCGGCCGGGTGGTTTGAAGCCGACTCGGTTGAGATGGTCTTGAAGTAGCTTTCAGCCGCGTTCGGGAATCCAAACGGGACCGAAATTCGGTTCTCTCCCGACTGGTCTGATTCCGAGTCGAGGAGAGAAATCTTGCCGAAGTTGTTGGTGACGAAGTCGAGGCTGCCGAACCGAAACGTCTGCCTGGGCGGGAAGACGAGGTCGTCGATGCCGGAGGTGGAACCCATTGCACTGATCGGCGAAAAGCTTGACGCGGCCCCTACCTGGCGCGCCAACTGTCGAAACTAGATTTCGGCAATAATAAAAGGGGGTGGCTATCAAGCTGGAAAAGTGTATGGGTTTGGAGACAAAGGATTTATACAGGTTCAGGCCTTCTTATAAAAGAAGTAATACCCTACTCCTGTCCGGGGATGAATCCGCCGAGTGTATTATTGATTGTATGATTTAGAGAAAATCAACATCTGCCCCTAAAGGCACCCGGACCCCCCTTATATATAGGAAGGAGTCCGGATTACAAAAGATAATCTATGTCCCTAACTGAATACAGTCGTGACCGACTAAGTCTCAAGGTGTTTCCTTGATATACAAGTTAGGAAACAAACCCAGGATACACATAAGATATTCTATCTATACTCGGTATCCTATATTCAATCCAAATATCATCGCCGTATAGATATGGGATATCCATAATCTCCACAAGTATTTATTGTTATATCACATTTCCAAAAAGAATCATGTCCGTTTGTTTTTTCTTCTAATTTTCATCCGAGTAAGAGTTGTGATCAGTTTCCTAAACCTATACAATGCATGAGTGTGTTTCTGGTATGTCACATTTCCAAAAGAATACATGTCCATTTGTTTTTTTTGTTTTTTTCTTCGATTAACGTGATAATATCTAGACCGCGAGAATGAACATGGTGGCTTTTTTTTCTATTACTTTATTAAGTTAATAGACTAGCTATTAAGCTCTGAAAATTTTGAGAAAATTTAGAGAGTGCAATTAATCACGGATAATTTAATAAAAATAAAATCCAGCCATGTTATTTTATTTCCCACACTTATTTTACTTGTAAATTAATTTAATTATACACACCCAAGTATTTTGGGAAATTTGTATTTTAATTAATTGTATAATGTGAATCTTTCTTAACTTTTCCTCATTTTTTTTTGCCTTTTCTTCCCGTTGCAATAAACATGCCTGTGTGAACAGCGAGCTTCTTCTATTTACCTAGTGCCTCAAAAATACAGTCTCTCTTGTGATGACTTTGTTGACACTGTCACACTGAACGTGCAAGAAGAGGGTTACCCAAACCACCGGAGCCGGGGTTACTGGGCCCCAGCAGTAAGCACAGTTATCGCGCGGTAACCATGAGAAGCTGTACGAAACAATATAAAATTTATTAAAATTTTAAATTATTTTTAAATTTATTTGAATTTAAGGAGGTTACTATGGTTTTCTTTTACCATATCCACAGTAAGTGTGGTTTTCTTTTATCATATCCACAGTAAGCGCGGTAACTACGTGGTTACCGGCAGTTTAGGAAATCAGGTCACCCCTGCATTGTAGAGAAAAGTGGATCGATTACTTTGCTAAAAGGAACTAGGCCCGGTCCACTAGCTAGGTAGCTAGGGGAGGCAAGAAAGATTTTGCCCTGTCCTACTCCTAATTTCCTATCCATCTTGAACTAATTCATCAGGAACAGAGAAAGGAAAAAAGGTAAATGCTGCTGCAGCTGCAGGGACGGACGAATGGGGCTCCATGCATACATACTGTGGAGTTTTGCTTTAGGTTACGTGATTCGTTACAGTGCCGCGCCGTGTGTGTCCATAGCTAGGTCGTAGGCCTCGTCACTGGTCGGTGATGGTCAAAAACCACCCTCTTATCCATCGTGTTCGATCATCTCCAACTTCTCATCCACAATGGGATATATGGCTTATTTCTTCCTTCCTATAAAATAAATAGGTGAATGCTCACGTGTTGCAATATAATTAAATAACAGAACCTGTTGTACGCTTTAAAGTCTCAAGAATCAAATAAAATTATTCTCACTATAAAATCTTCTTATCATATTATTTGTTATTATTTTGCTTCACTTCAAAAGAAAATTATCATGTTTGATGGCTTGAGATTGGAAAAGTATCACTGGTGGAGAAACCCTTTGTAGTCCCGGTTCGTAACCCCCCTTTAGTCCCGGTTTCCAAACCGGGAGTACCAATCCGGGACTAAAGATCGCTATCTTTAGTCCCGGGTGAAATAACCGGGAGTAAAGATCGATCTACCAACCGGGACTAAAGATGGCTTAGCCACGTGGCCGGCTGAGCCATTACCAACCGGGACTAAAGATCGAGCTGACCTTTTTTTTTTGCATGGCCCTTTTGCTGCATGGTTTATATATAAACCATGCATATATATGTTTCAATACATATATATGCATACATATATATATATATATATGTATATATATATATTATATTATATGTATATACATGCATAATATATATGTATTTATACATATATATGATATGCAAATGCATATGTATATAGATATATATATGACCAAAATATATTTACATTATAGAAAATGTGTACACATGTATATAGAAACATATGTAGTCATGTATTAATTACAATCCATTATATGTCCTAGCTAGCTACGATTTCGACGTAGTAGTAGTCGCTGCTAGCTCAGAAGCTAAGGACCGGTGAATTGTGTTTCCGTCGTAGTAGAATTCACCCTTGGGATCAAGGATTTCTTTGTTGATGAATCCCATGAGTTGTTCTTGAACCGCCGCGATAAATTCCTTGTGTGTGGTCAGGTTATCCCTCATGCGAATAAACTATATGAATGTATGAAATTGATTAGTAATTAAACAAGAAATCGCTACGTAATGAAATTTTAAATTTATTTGTACGTACATCGAGCTCTCTTGTGGTGATGATTTGGTCTGCAAGGCAGTGGCAATACTCGCACACGTAAAAGCCGCACAAGTTAGTTCCCTGCTTTTGCTTTGCGCACTACAAATAAATGACAAACAACGAGAGATCAAATTAATATACACTTGTATGTATTTGAATCGGAGAAATATAAATGTAGAGCATGTGTACTCACAGGAAATTTGAACTTCCGCCTAAGTCTTTCTCTCCATTTGCCGCGGACCAAATGATGGAACCGATACCAAGCCCTACATGGAGTTTAAAGCTATGATTCGTAGTAGCAATTAACATAACAAGATTTTCTTAATTAACAAAGGAACTTATGACGGTACCTGTCTATAAGTTCGAAAACCTTGTCAAACGTAGACTCTTTTTTATCCATTGAGTCATATACGTTGACGGTGCAGGCCTCCAGGTCGAAGAGTAAAAGCACCCAGTGGAATCTGCAATGTGCGTGGGATGCATTACATATGAAACACTTAGCAAGTTCGTACGGGAATGAAATTTGGTATGTAGGAAGACTGTAAAATTAAACTAACTCTATGTTGTATGGCAACAGTATGAACGTCTTGTAATGCTGCGCCTTCAGGAGATGGACGAGATTGTCCTCTGTTTCTTGTGGATATTGGTCGAGCATTGCGACGTTTACTTTCCGAGGGTCGATGAATCCAGTATCGAAAACCCTCCGCCGTCGGGCCCTTTGAATCTCCTTTCTACAACGATAAAAGGGAGTATATTATTTTCTATAGTCTACTTATATACAAGGACCTAATTAATTAAAGGAGACGTATAGTAAGAAATCTAACTGAACGATATACTTACAAAATCCAGCAACTCATAATAGAGACGTCGAGGGCGTCCAGCTGGTATAGTTCGTAGATTCCCCTGAAATTGATCCAGAGAATGTCATCTCCTTGCAAGAAGTCCGTGTCCCTGATCCTCGCTTCGATCATCTCTCTACCGGTGGCGCTCATGTCCATGTACAGCTGATGGAACTTGTACATTTGTGTGGGTAGGGACTGCAGCAGCTCAGGCTTGACAAGCGGTTTACCGAGTTCGTACATGTATTTCACTTCCGCCTTTTCGATTGGTGCGACTCCTAGCAATTGATCCGTAGTTAGACCGGTGTCAGTAATAAATTGTTCTATCGTCATTTCTTTACCGGTCACCAACTGCTCGATCTCCTGGTTTGGTTGCTCTCCAAGCTGAGGGACTGGTTTGGACTTTCCAGAAGATGCTTTCTTCAGCATTCGCTCATAGTCCGATAGCTTGATGGCCTCCTTGACAGATGCAGACATACCCCTAAAGAAGTTTCTGACACTGGGGTCTATAGGAATCTTCTTTTCTGGACTTCGAGGCTTGAATTGTCTCTTGACTTCTGATGCAACGTAAGCGTCAAGCTCCTCTTGCGTGCAATCGTACCTCGGGTCCTTGTGTGGGCAGGCGGTGGAGCTGGGGGGGCCCTTGACTTTGAAGGTGCCGGAAGAGGAGCTTGCGGGGGAGTAGGTGTAGGAGCACGAGGAGGAGTCGGTGCAGGATCCTGAGGAGGAGTCGATGCTGGAGCCTGAGGTGGAGACGGTGCTGGCGGAGCATGAGGAGGAGACGGTGCAGGATCCTGAGGAGGAGATGGCGGAGCCGGAGGAGATGGTGCACGAGACGCCGCTTGTCGCCCAGGGAGGATGATGTACCGCCTGCGCGATAGAATAATGGCATGGCATGTGTCTCGTAGATGCATCTCACCGTCTCCTCCAGGGTAATCCAGCTCGAGGTCCTCGTACGCGCCTTCGACCAACTCAACTTCGACCTTCGAGTATCCTGCTGGAATCGGCCTGCAGTGGTAAGTACCTAAAGGGTCCGTTGGGATGGCCATGCCCGACGCCACCTTCATGTTGTGAGAGATTATTTATTAGTAATCAACATATATAAGCAGCAACTAGCGGAATGGCTAAATCTTACCTTTATTGATAAGTTCTTGAAAGGAATATGCAGCTCACATGGTGTCCGCTGAGTGATGTCATCAACGGGACAGGTCGATTCGTCCTGTGTTTGCATGGCGTCCATGCTCTGTGACACTACCTGCCCCGTTGAGGCGCAGCTGCTACGGTTTCCTGACGGGCTCACCATTGCAGGAGGAATGGTCGGCTGGGGATCATGGGACCGATGTGCGGCCATGCGTTCATCAACCTTCCTTGCCATCTCCTCTTGCATGTTGAGTTCGTAGCGAGATACCCGGAACTCTAGGTCTGCAATCTTCGCCTCGGTATCTCTCTTGCTCCTCATCCGACTCCTGTACGTGTGGATGTCCTCCTTGAAACCAATCTTCCAAGGAATCACCCCTTTCCCTCGTGTTCGTCCTGGATGCTCTGGAGTCTGCAGTGCGAGTGTCAGCTCGTCCCTATCTCTGTCTGGTCGGAACGTGCCCTGAGAGGAGGCTTCCACTGCATCTGTTAGTCGTCGCGCAGCCTCTCGTATCTGATCGCCGAAGACCAGTGAGCCATCAGCTGGGTTGAGCGTTCCACCGTGAGCATAGTACCAGAACTTCGATCGTTCCGGCCAATTAGCTGTTGCCGGTTCGATACCCCTCTCAATCAAGCTAGCCTCCATCTGCTCCCACTTCGGCATCGCGACGCTATAGCCTCCTGACCCCAAGTGGTGATGGTACTTCTTCTTGGCGGCATTTTCTTTGTTTCTTTCCATCATCGCCTGCCCTTGTTCACCTGTCTTATATGCAACGAGCTCGTCCCAGTGATCCCTTAGCTTTGGGAATGTGTCGAAGTTCGGTGTCTGCCCCTTCAGTATATACTTCTGGTACAGATCTCCCTTGAAGCTCTGAAACTGTTCTGCCATTTTCTTCAGAGTCCACCTTTTCACTTTGTCCTCTGTACCCACAGGAAGGGTGAATGTCTCGAGCATTGTGGTCCACAGCATCTCTTTCTCCGAATCTGGGACAAAGCTCTCATGATCTCTGCGTGCCCTTGTTCTTCGCCAGTACACCGTACTGACAGGCACGTTATCCCGCACAACCCAACCGCTATGACGTACATAGTTCTTGGCGGCTTCGGCCGGGGCACTAGGACGTCCATCTTCTTCCACTTCCGTTATGATGTGCCGACCCTCAAGCTTCTTCGTTGCACCTCGTTGCCCACGTGCCCTCTTCTGTCCAACGGAGGGTTGACTACCACTAGCCTCCTCCTCCTGGTTCCCCTCCACATCCCTTTCCACGTGCCCCTGCTGGTTCCCCTCCGCATCCCTCTCCACGTTCCCTTCCTCGTTCAAGTACTGGTTTGGATCCTCGTTCCCCTCTTCTTCATTCCAGTACTGGCTGCTTCCCTCCGCGATTGTATCGTACAATATCTGTTCCTCATCGCGGTCAGCCATCTGTTGATACAAGAAACATCTGCTAAGTCACGAGACATTTATGTTTTAACAATCTAAGTCATGTATGCTAAGTGTAAATGTCGCACCAATTCCGTAGTCAATAATTACATACTAAGTCTAATTACAAATAAAGTAATCTTATATTAAAACTCAAATAATATTACATGCTAAGACTAGAATAGTCATGTATGCTAAGTGTTTCGTGCGTATATGCTAAGTCTAATTAAGACTACAATAGTCAATTGCTACTTGTCGCACCACTTCCGCAGTCAATAATTACATACTAAGTCTAATTACAAATAAAGTAATCTTATATTAAAACTCAAATAATATTACATGCTAAGACTAAAATAGTCATGTATGCTAAGTGTTTCGTGCGTATATGCTAAGTCTAATTAAGACTACAATAGTCAATTGCTAGGAGTCGCACCAATTCCGTAGTCAATAATGTCATACTAAGTCTAATTTGCAATAAAATAATCTTATATTAAACTCAAATAATATTAGACCACTACACAATCTTATATGATAAGTCTAATTACAGGTCTAATAATCTTAATTAATTGCATTACAAATATAACAATCATTTATATTATTACGTCACTTGCCTGCTCCAATTACTTCTAGGGCTAGCTCTTCCACTCAGGCTTGACGAACGACACTCCGACAACACGTCTTTTCTGCAAGATACAAAAAGATGTATTAGGATAAATGCGAAGTAACATATATATATATATATATATATATATATATTGCATTTCACGTTAACGTTCGTCCTCGTTCGTTCGCTCGTTCACGTTCCCTAGCTCGTTCACGTTCGTTCGCTTGTTCTCCTTCACGTTCGTTCCCTCGTTCTCGCTTGTCTTCGTTCGATCCTTCTCGTTCTCGTTCGTTAACGGCGGTGTGGCGGCATCGGGGCGGCGGTTGGCGCGGCGGCGTGGCGGCGGCGGCGGCAGCGTGGCGACGGCGGCGGTGGCGTGGCGTTGCGGGGCCGTGGCGGCGGCGGCGTGGCGTGGCGGCGGCGGCATTGCGCGCGCGGCGGCGAAGGCGGCGGCGGCGTGGCGACGGCGGCGGCGGCGTGGCGTTGGCATGCGGCGGCGGCGTTGCGCGGGGGCGAAGGTGGCGGCGTGGCGTGCCGGCGGCGGCATTGCGCGCGCGCCGGCGAAGGCGGCGGCGTGGCGTGCCGGCGGCGGCATTGCGCGCGCGGCGGCGAAGACGGCGGCGTGGCGTGCCGGCGGCGGCTTGGCGCGGCGTCGGCATGGCGCGTCGTCGTCGTGGCGCGGCGTCTCGTGGCGGGCGGCGCGACGGAGAGCGATCGAGATCGGAGAGATCGAGATGAAGGTAGATCTGGCGGCGGCGGCTCTCAGCCCAGAGATGCGGCGGCAGCGGAGGAGGCGGAGGCGGCGGCGAGGACGACGAGCTCGAGACGACGGCGAGATACGACGGCGTCGGCGCGGGGATTTGCCCTAGGCAGTGGCGGCGAAGGAGAGAGGCCGAGAGAGATCGATCGGCCGAAAACGTCTAAGTGTTTGTGAAGAAGACGAGGGCGCACCGGGAATATATATACCCCCGGATCTTTACTCCCGGTTGTTCTCAACAACCGGGACTACCGGGACTAAAGATATCTTTAGTCCCGGTTGTTGAGAACAACCGGGAGTAAAGATCTTTACTCCCGGTTGTTGAGAACAACCGGGACTAAAGATATCTTTAGTCCCGGTTGTTGAGAACAACCGGGAGTAAATATCTTTTCCCGCTATTTCGAAATTCTTTTTAAACCCGGTTAGGGTTAAGAACCGGGACTAAAGATTATAGCACTGCATATGATTTTCGCTTACATATGTGTTTATAAAATAGAAGTTAATGCATTAACATTATTTAAAGTACAAAGATTAATGACAATTACTTCGAAAAATTATTTTTGTCTGTAATAAATTAAGTGGATAAATCGTAATAAGCAAATATATGACTTATAATTAATAAAAATTCCAATATATATATATATATACTTAGCATATATATGAATGATATTATTATATTGGTAAAAACTCTAATTAAGATATGTATGTACATACTGCATGATTTAAAATTAATAAAAATTGTAATCATCATATATACTTAGCGTAGGAATTATATTAAATTAAATGCTAAAAACTCTAATTAACATATGTAAATGCCACATGCATGATTTAAACCTTTTAAAAATTCGAATAGTCATATATAAGTAGCATATGAAAGATAGTAAATTAAATTGTGAAAAACTCTAATATATGAATGATAGTTTTAAAAATATATTAAATTTAATACTTTTAAAAATTCTCCAGTCAATTATAATTAGCATATGAATGATAGTAAATTAAATGTTAAAAATTCTAATTAACATATGAAATTGCCACTTGCGTGATTTAAAACTTTTAAAAATCCTCTAGTCAATTATAATTAGCATATGAATGCTAGTAAATTAAATGTTAAAAACTCTAATTAACATACATATGAAATTGCCACCTGTGTGATTTACAACTTTTAAAAATTGTAAGTATCACATATAACTAGCATATACATGATTTAAACTTGTTGAAACCTCTAATAATCGTGCGTAATTAACATATGCCATACATCAATTGATTTATATGGATAATCAATACATCCAAAATAGTTTACATCGTGTACACAATAATTACGGCATTACATCGGCGGTGACGGTTGACCGCACGTACTTTCTCCTCACTATTGTTCCCTCCTTGTGATCGCTGCGTGAGTAAGGGGTGTCTTCATTTGATAGGAGGATGCTAGGGTCAATCGTCACCGTGAAAGGGGGTTGCCCATCCAACTGATCGTAATCCTCGTCAGTCTTGTCCTCAACTCCGACGATTTTTCTTTTGCCTGGGAGAACCACTTGACGCTTAGGCTCATCAGGCCCTCTGCCCTTCTTTCCTTTGCTAGACATGTCCTTCACGAAAAAGACTTGCGTTACATCATTGGCAAGGACAAAAGGTTCTTCCGAGTATCCAACCTTGTTAAGATCAACAGTTGTCATCCCACTGTCATCAATCATTACGCCTCCACCAGTCAACCTAACCCATTGGCACCGGAACAGAGGAACCTTGAGAGGACCATAGTCAAGTTCCCATATGTCCTCGATGGCACCGTAATACGTGGCAGTTGTTCCATCGTGTCCCATGGCATCGACACGAACAGCGCTGTTTTGGTTCGTGCTCTTCATGTCTTGGGCTCTCGTGTAGAATGTGTACCCATTGATCTCATATCCCTAGAATGTCGCGATCGACCCAGACGGTCCCCTCGCCAGGAAGGCAAGTTGTTGGTTGATCGACTCGTTACCCATGAGATGTTGTCGTAGCCACGCGGGGAAAGTATCAATGTGATGCCGTGTAATCCATGCATCGGACTTACCGATGTTCCTGGCGCGAACTAGAGCCAAGTGCTCCTCGATGTAAGGAGCTACCAATGAAGAGTGTTGCAGAACAGTGAAATGGGCTTTACGGAATAAATTGTTGTCTACCGTCATTATTGCTTTCCTTCCGAGAGTTCCCTTTCCCCGTAGTCTCCCTTCATGGCGTGATTCAGGTACCCCGATTGGGCGAAGGTCTTCGATAAATTCTACGCAAAATTCGATGACCTCCTCTGTTCCATAACCCTTGGCGATGCTTGCCTCTGGACGAGCACGGTTACGAACATACTTCTTCAGAACGCCCATGTACCTCTCGAAAGGAAACATGTTGTGTAGGTACATAGGCCCGAGAATACGGATCTCTTTCACAAGGTGACAAAGCAGATGCGTCATTATATTGAAAAATGAAGGTGGAAATATCAACTCAAAACTGACGAGACATTGCACCACTTCATTCTGAAGGGCTTCTAATCTATCCGGATCGATGACCTTCTGCGAAATTGCGTTCATGAATGCACATAGCTTTGTTATTGTTGCCCGGACATTGTCTGGAAGGATACCCCTTATTACAACTGGTAGCAGTTGTGTCATCAACACGTGACAGTCATGAGACTTTAGGTTTGTGAACTTCTTCTCCTTCGTGCTTATTATTCGCTTGATATTCGTGGAGTATCCAGACGGTACCTTTATGCTCTCCAAGCATTCAAACATACTTTCCTTCTCTGCCTTGCTAAGAGTGTAGCTGGCTGGACTCAAGTAATGGCTTCCTTTCTCCTTTGGTTCCGGGTGAAGGTCGCCGCGTTGTTCCATATGCTTCAGATCATTACGTGCTTCCAGTGTATCTTTCGACTTTCCGTATACACCTAGGAAGCCAAGAAGGTTTACGCAAAGGTTCTTAGTGAGGTGCATCACGTCGATTGCGTGGCGTACGTCCAAGAATTCCCAATATGGTAACTCCCAAAATATAGAGTTCTTTTTCCACATCGCCGCGTGACCATCTTCGCTCTCTATATGCTGGCTTCCAGGCCCCTTTCCGAACACTACTTTAAGATCTTTAACCATAGCAAACACTATTTTCCCGCTGCGATGTTTAGGCTTCGTACGGTGGTCGGCCTTATGTTCGAAGTGCTTGCCTTTCTTCCGTACCGGGTGGTTTGGTGCAAGGAATCGACGATGACCCATGTATACAACCTTCCTACAGTGCTTAAGATACGTACTTTCTGTTTCATCCATACAGTGAGTGCAAGCCTTGTACCCCTTGTTGGACTGTCCGGATAGGTTGCTAAGTGCAGGCCAATCGTTGATGGTTACGAACAGCAGCGCTCGTAGATTAAACTCCTCCTGTTTGTCCTCGTCCCACACGGGGACACCTTCCTTCTTCCACAACTGTTTAAGATCTTCGACCAGTGGTCTTAGGTACACGTCGATGTCGTTACCAGGTTGCTTGGGGCCTTGAATAATAATCGGCATCATTATGTACTTCCTCTTCATGCATAGCCAGGGGGGAGGTTGTAGATACACATCGTAACGGGCCAAGTGCTATGGCCGCTGCTCATCTCTCCAAAAGGATTCATGCCATCCGTACTCAAACCAAACCGTATGTTTCGTGCGTCCTTTCCAAATTCTTTAAATTTTCTGTCGATGTTTCGCCACTGCGAACCATCGGCAGGGTGTCTCAGCATCCCGTCCTGTTGACGCTCTTCAGCGTGCAATCGCAACATTCTAGCATTCCCCTTGTTCCTGAACAAACGCCTTAGCCGTGGTATTATAGGGAAATACCACATCACCTTAGCAGGAATTCTCTTCTTTGTTAGCTGCCCGTCAACTTCTCCTGGATCGTCCCGTCTAATCTTGTATCGTAGTGCTTTGCAAACAGGGCATGCTTCTAGGTTCTCATACTCCTCACCGCGATATAGGATACAATCGTTTGGACATGCGTGAATCTTATGAACTTCCAGTCCTAACGGGCATACTATCTTCTTAGCCTCGTACGTTGTCTCGGGCAATTTGTTTCCCCCCGGAAGAATGTTCTTGACGAGTTTCAATAAATCGCCAAATGCCTTGTCACTAACCCCATTTTTTGCCTTCCATTGCAACAACTCCAGAGTGGTATCCAACTTTTTGTGCCCCTGCTCGCAACCTGGGTACAACGAAGTTCTGTGGTCCTCCAACATCTTGTCCAATTTATGGGCCTCCTTTTCACTTTCGCAGTCCTCCCTGGCGTCCTGCAACATCTGACCAAGATCATCCGCAACGTCGTTACCATCAGCAGCTATTTCCTCCTCGCCCGTTTGATTTCCTTCAAATCCAACATACTGAGCAAAGTCCGGAATATTGTCGTCTTCCACTTCATCTTCTTCCATTTCAACACCTTGCTCTCCGTGGGATGTCCAACAATTATAGCTTGGCATGAACCCCGACTCAAACAAGTGGAAATGAATAGTCCTGGATGCAGAATACTCCTTCTGATTCTTACACTTATTGCATGGACAACAAATAAAACCCCTTTGCCTGTTAGCTTCGGCCACTCTCAAAAAATAGTGCACGCCGTCAATAAACTCTTTGGACCGCCGGTCAGCGTACATCCATTGCCGATCCATCTACATGAGTCAAAAAAACCGTACACAAATAATTATTCTTACAATAATGACAGTCATACAATAATTATAAGATATCTTTATTCATACAAAAATCATAAAATATTACACCAAATAATTCTTAAAAACTATTTGTAAAGTTTTAAACTAATTTTAATGTGTTTTACTTCTTTTAATTTTCATTTTAGTTTGTTTTCTATTATTTAACTAGAGTTTTCCTTCTCAACTATTTTATAAAACCTTGTTTAGCAAATGAACTAAATTTCTATATATTCTTTCTTCCCCACACACATTTTCTCTCTCATCAACTTACAACTAAATTTTGGAGACAAAAAAAAGTGTGCAAAACATAGGTGCAAATGTAGTATGACAAAAAAAAACATTGGAGGATGAAGTTGCAAACCTTTTAGGCACCTCCGATTTATATGTAATCACCAAAATAAATTCAATAGAAATTTTGGCATGACCTCCCCTCTTTTTTGAAGAAATTTTAAAGCTTGTTCGGGCAGCTGGAGGAGGAAGAACTGGAGAAGACATATATATATAGGGGTGGGACTTTAGTCCCGGTTGGTATTACCAACCGGGACTAAAGATCCCGGTCATCTTTAGCCCCGGTTGGTGCTACCAACCAGGACTAAAGATCCCGGGGGGGGGGCCTGACATGACCTAACAGCATTCGAACCGGGACTAAAGATGATCTTTAGTCCCGGTTGGTAACACAAACCGGGACTAAAGATCAAATATGCCCGTTACCCTTTTGAACCGGGACTAAAGATCATCTTTAGCCCTGGTTTTTATTGCATCCGGGACTATTGTGGAAATCGGCCGACCGACGAAAGATGGTTTCTCCACCAGTGTATCAAAATCCACAGAGACCCACGTGACAGTGGTGGCGGGTGATAGTAGATCGATTCACCGCTCATCAGTATTACCAGGGTCTGTTAAAGCGGTATAGATAAAATTACTCTCTCCATTACAAAATATAAGGCATAACCACCCCTAACCCAAAGATCAAGAAAATAATTATTATCATCTTGTTGTTTGGATCATCCTAATAAATACAATGTATGCATCTAATTCTTGGATCATCCTAATAAATACAATGCATGCATCTAATAGAATTATAGAACATGAGAGTGGAGGATTTAAAAAAGTAATAATTTAATGGAGAATGGGTCATAGTTAATTGCTTATATGCATGCATGCCTTATATTATGTAACATCTATCTATCTATCTATTATATACTAAAAGTCCATTAAACTTCCTACAAACGCTCCTAAGCCGCCACGTGGCGTTCCTACAAACACTCCTAGCTCACCACGTGGCGTTTTAATAAATCGTAGAAATTCTAATAAAAAAGAAAAATATCTGACCATCGGTTTTCATTTAATCTGGTGGACCCATTATTTTTAACCATTAGATCTTTATTTAAAGTAAATACCAAATCAATCTATCTAAAAAAAATACCACGTTACCCGGCCGTACGTGTCCCATAGAACCTGTAGGTCCTTGCGTCCCAATGTACGTACATATCTCCTATATGTCTTTTTCCTTTTTCCTTCTTGTATACTTAGATTAGATGAAAATCTAAAAAAAATCCATGTTAACCATATTTTTTATGTTCTAAAAGTACATGTTATTTCAAGTTTTATTCTAAATAATGCATCTCATCGAATCTTCCATAATAATAATAATAATAATAATAATAATAAATTAAAATTGTGGATTATATGATTATATATCACTGGAGAGCATAGTTAAATTGGACATATATTTGAAAAAAAACAATTTAAATTGTGAGTAGCACTCTAAAAGTTTACTCACTCCATACTGTGTAATACTGATATATCCAAATGATGTTATTAAATTTATCATGAATGTATTTTTCATATATTATATGTTTCTTTGTTCATATGTTTTTTTTTGGAAAATTAACAATCATATGTCCAAATGATGTTATTAAATTTATCATGAATGTATTTTCATATATTATATGTTTCTTTGTTCATATGTTTTTTTTTGGAAAATTAACAATCATATATATATATATATATTTACATATATATATATATATACATATATATATATATATATATATATATATTTACATATATATATATATATACATATATATATATATATATATATATATATATATATATATATATATATATATATATATATATATATATATATATATATATTTACAGCATGTGGATGTCATTTTATCTTTTAGGAATTATTTGGGCTACCTCATTGGATGAGCATATCTAGGACACACAAAATAAAGCATATCATCGGCGTAAGATTAATTAAGTATTATATATATTACATAACCCGTGCTTATATAAGAAAAATATATAAAAAGGTAGAATCTAGCTATTTATTTATACAAAACCCGTGGATATATTATTTCAACAATTATATATATCTATTCAAGTAATCCCTCACTACGTACGTACACCAGAGTTATCATAAAGGAAAAAAAAGAAGAGTGTGTATACGATCAGCTGCATCAAGTAGTTTTCTTTCTTTCTTTCTTTGCAGCTATGAGATTTTCCTCGAATTGTGCATATGAGTAGCGACCACTCCTGACGAGATTGTCGAAGAATCCACGTCGCCACAGCACCACTTCACGCCATCTCACTAATTTTCTAAAAAGTATTTGTCCATGTTTGATGTCACAATTCTGGTATTTGCATGGTATGGGGATCGTTGGTGCTAGGGTATACGCGAGACTGAGGTAAAAGAGGCGGAGACAGGGATTTTTATACAGGTTCGGGCCCCTGAATTGTCAGGTAATAACCCTACATCGTTTTGGCCGAAGCCAGTATTGCTCTTATTCATGATAATCACACCAGTACAATATTTGGGGTAGCCTATCTAACTGTTGTCGACATGGCGGTCTGACGATCTGACTCGTAGTCGACAACAGGGTAGCCTTCCTCCTCGAATCCGTGCCCGGCGAGATCAGAGATAGCGCTTTCGTCTCTCCTGACAGTATCCAGAGACACCGTAGGGTACTAGCCGTGCTTATCCCTGAAGTCGATATCCGGCGGCGTGTCTTGGCGTATGTAGGCTTCTATATTGTGGCTTCTATGTCGATTGTGTTGGGTGTTGATCCTCCATGGTGGGTGTCCCCCTGTCCTCCTAGGGGGGCTTGTATTTATACCCATAGGTGTCCCCTTGTCCAAGCAGAACGAATGAAACCAATATGGATACAATCCGGGTAGTCCTTATCGTTTCCATGTAGAACTCTGGGTGTCTTTCCTTATCCGGAACTCCTCCTATATCCGAAGGTTGTTTCCGTATAGGACATAGTATGTGGTGGGCCCTGCCGAGATTCAGTCAACTATTATTAGGTATGTGGTATCCATAACCCTGACAATATTTTTTTTACTAATTATATAAAAGGCATTCACGAGCGCATATATAAATGTATGCACATCCATCATATAAATACACATACGCACACCTACACTAAGAGAAAAAAAATTTGTCTCCAAAAGAGAGGAACAAGTACGTGCTTAGTATTTGCCAGAAAAAACATATACACATTCAATGAAAGTGTCTTATGGAACCACATCATATCTTCTTTTAATTATGTCATTCTCATCTATATAATGTTAATAATTAGCACAAATAATTTTGACAATATAGATTATTCTATCTTATAATACCCATGAACATGCATAGGTGAATCAAATGTATAATAAAAGAAAAAAAAACAAAAAATTATGAACTCATATGTTTACAAACAATGATGATAAATGAGTTTATATATAACCGGGACAATTCTTACCGTCGTTGTAGTTTAAGGGTGTAATTCAGACTTTTTCCTTTAAAAAGTCATTTCCACATAAGGATTTATAATAAAATTTTAATCATCACTAAATAAGTAAGGTGCCTGCACATGTGCTATAAACGCTCTCAAGTCGTCACGTGGCACTCCTTTAAATGCTCCTATGCCACCACGTGGCATTTTAATAAATTTAAGAAAATCACAAAAAAATCTGAGAATAAACAAAACATCCGTCCATCGATTTTCACTAACATGCAGTGGACCCGTTGTTTTCTATCATTAGACTTATTTATCCAAATAGATAAGGATAAAAAAAAGGCCCCCATATCTCAAACCTCTCCTGTACTTACTCCAACCAGTATGTACCTTCCCAGTCCCACCAATTTTCCTTCTCTCCTATTTTTCTCCTATTTTCATCAATTTGTTAGATGGAAAAAATATTTATAACCCATTATTTTCTATCATTAGATTTGTTTATCAAATAGAAAAAGGAAGGATAAGAAAACAAGCCCCGCATATCCACCCCTCCCATTCAGTACATACGTGCCTCCCCACCTATTTTCTTTCTCCCCTATTTTTCTCTTTTAGTTAGATGGAAAAAAATGTTTTATGAAAACTAATTTTAAACAACTATATTATCTAAATCATATAGCTACTTTTTAATTGGTGCACACCATTAGATTATTTACTATAAAATTTAAAACTGAAGATCTAAGTTAAGTATATTATTAAAGAAATTCATTACTTTGTGTCATATATATACTACGGACTAACTATTGTTCACCGATTCATACATTTTGAAGAAAATATCAAGTAGATTTTTAAACCTTCTGATTAATAACATGTACTTCGACTAGAACAATTTAAAACAATCTAAGTGGTTTAATTAGAAAATACAACACCCAAAGTATTTTCTAATCGATCTAAAATTAAAATTAAATGTATTTATAAAAATATATAACTCAAAACTAGGACCCATAATATCTCTTAAAAAAATAATATCCTAACAACCAAAAATTTATTAAAAATATGTATTAATTAAACTCCCTCGCGAGCGTTCATAAGTCACTCTCTATCATGTCCTAAGTTAAAAATACAACTAAATTGATGTATCCATTATTTTTAACTATTAGATCTATTTCTTAAACATAATCTTGAATTGTGGTGTGCCACGTCCTATAAAGCAAAGAAAGTATCTTAGAAATTCTTAAAAAAAAGTGAAGCACCCCATCATCGGCTATCACTTAAATCATTTAGAAAAATTACAAAAATAAAATCTCTTCCACCTCCTCCTCGCCCTCACATGCGCACAACACTGCCCATCCCCTTCATATTGTTTAGATATTAAACTAAAAGAAAAACAATCAATAATGTTTGATATTTTTTAGAAACATATTACAAATATAGGCACTCACAACACATGCACACTCACCCCTATGAATGCATAAATACATAGCCTACCCCTATGAATGTTTTTTTTGAAACACACAACAAACGTAGGCGCTCACAACTTAATGGACGCACACTCACCCCTATTAACTCCCAAACACATAGGTTACCCCCATTTGTGTATCTCCAAAAGATTAGACGACATATTTTGAGATTTAAGAAATCACCACGGGCGTCTCGCTGTCGATGGATACGCCACCCACCACTGAAAGAATAATTAGTCGTAAATGCGAGCACCCATGTCAAAGTATAGGACTTGAACCCGGTGGCAAGTTCTAATATAAGGAAACTAACCAGTTGAGCTACACTCACTTTACAATAATATTGAATTTTAATCACACATAATTTTTAAGCTATATTTTTGGAATAGTCCTATGCCTTTTAAATCGGTGGAACCATTATTTCTTATCGTTGGATCGATCTTATATAAAAAACAAATGTGTATTCATGCTATAGTAATATGAATACTATAACATTTCAAAATTAATACAGCACAATTATGTTGTCATTATAGTATTCATGTTAGGCTGTGTGGAGTGTCTGACCTTGTGTACATGAAATGTTTATAGATGGATCACCTCTCAAAATACATCAGTTATATTAGGCTATATAAACCCATACATTTAGTGGAGCTTCATGTCCCACCCAATTCTCCTCTATTAAACCATGATAATATATATGCAATTAAAAAAAACCTTACTTTATCTTTTTTTTGACATGTTTTCTAAAGAAAATAATTCTACCTACTTTTCAAATGATGGAGAAGATTATAAATAATTACTTGTAGATATTACTAAAATATCATATAAGATAAAGCTCATAGGTTAGAAAATTATAAAAGCAATTAATGCCAACAAAAATAATTTATGGAGAAATCGTAGCAGATGTTCTCTGGTTAATATTTTGCTGCTATAAGTGTCCCCAGCTTAGCGTACGATGCATGCCCGCGCGAATGCGTGGGCTACCTTCCTAGTTTAGAAAAAGTAGCTGTGCCTTATATTATGGAATAGAGGGAGTATTATACTATAATCCCTCTGTACTTATAAAGGAAGTCGTTTAGGACAATGTTTAAGTCAAACCTTGGGAATATAAATCATGAATAACTCTCAAGCAAGTTGTTAAGTTTGAAAATATAAAAATTATATGAATAGATTTATCTTGAAAAATACTTTCATAAAAGTATATATATATATATATCACTTTTCAATAAATATTTTTATAGAAAAAAAAGTTAAAGTTGTGTTTTGGAGACCGTGTCGCTGTTTTAAACGACTTCTTTTACAAGGACGGCGGGAGTACGATACCTTTTATTATCACGAGTTAAATCTGAACTGATATCGATGTGTTATATTTATTTTGTTTATGTTTAGATAGAGAGAATAAGCCAACAATTACTCACCCATCATTGCTCACGCACGCGTGCTGCCCGCTCGTGGGCCGTGCGCGGCGCGGAGAGACGTACACGAGCGGTTGGCCGTGCCGCTCGCCCGCCCTCGCGCGTGGAAGTCACGCAGGCTCGCGGGGAAAATTGCTGCCGCCCACCGACGATGGCCGGTCGAAGTGGACGTCGAAACCGTGCGCGCGAGCGGCAGCTGGCTGCTACCGATATCATTCAATTCGATCGGGCCAAAACCGACGATCGCTTTTGTCATTTGCCCTTGTAGATCCTACGCTAATCTAGTTGGCAATGGGAAGTTTCAAGGGTAGATGACTCATGGTGTGTCAGCAGGAATCGCAAATTCCAGGTGGAATTGAATGAGTGTGCTGTGACACACTTGACAGCGACGTAACTTGTAGATAGTGATCTCGTTGTACATTAGTACATACTCCTCCATTCTTAATACATGCAGTTCTTAGAGAAAAGATTCTCATTTTCAATTATCTTGTTAGTTAAATTTTGATTTTTAAATTGTTTGGATGCCTCCCATAAGCACCTAATTGGCTGAAATCACTACTGGAGAAGTGATGTTTGTTGGTTCGGTCCATTTCCACAATAATCCTAGTTGCTAAAAATCGGGAGTAAAGATCTTTACTCCCGGTTTATTTGTGCAAGAGGACTATGCGATCTTTAATCCCGGTTTGGTAACACCAACTGAGACTTGATCTTTAGTCCCGGTTCACCTTGTGTCAAAGGCTGTCAGGTCCTCAGAGATCTTTAATCCCGGTTGACTAAAGATCGATCCTAACTTTAGTCCTGGTTGTTGTTCCCCACCGGGACTAAAAGTTTTTATAGATCTTTAATCCCTAAAAATCAATATACCTTATATAATCCCTTTGCACTTATCCTCAAAAATTTCTATCTCCTATTCCTTCTCACTCTTATCCTCTCTTTATCTTCCTATTCCTCCTCCTCCTCCTTTCTCTCACACAGTCTTATCCTCTCCTTTTCTCACAGAGCTGGCAAGGTGCGGGCGGGGCGCGGTGGCGGGGCCAGCGAGGCCGGCGGTGGGGCGCAGCGGCGGCGGCCCGCGCGCGCGAAGGAGGAGGCCGGGAGGGCGGCGGGAGACGGCGGCGGGCTAGCGTTTTTTTTTTTGAATTTGTGATTGGATCTGAGATGTATTTGATTTGTGTGTGATGTATTCATGTGATGTATTTGTGGTGATTTTTGTATAACTTGTGATGCAATGTTTTATAATTTATGATGTATTTGGAGATTATCAATTTGAGGATTTGGAGATATCTTTTGTTCTGTGATCTGTTGGATTTGTGATCTGTGATGATCTATTTAGGGATGGAGTGAAATCAATATTCAATGTTAAAAACAATAAAATAAAGTAGCAATCGGTCCTGGCCTGGCTACATCTTACCGACCGGGACTAAACATGCATCTTTACTCCCGGGTATTTGAACCGGCATTAAAGACCGCCATCTTTAGTGACGGATTCTCCCTTCCAGTTCGCTACCCGGGAGTAAAGGGGGTTGCGAACCGGGAGAGAAGAGGGTTTCTCCGGTAGTGAATACTGAAATCTTTTTTTTTGAATTAAAAAAAATACTCGGATTCTTGTGTATTAGAATTAATCAATGTCCCTGAAATATTTATATTGTGTAAACTCCAAATATTAGAAATACTAAAATTTGAGAACGGTGGAGTATATGCTTTCGTCTATTGATTAAGAACCTACGTCATGTATTTGATCGGACCAGTCAACTTGTAAGCCGTATGTATCACGGCGTTGCAAAAGTGATGACAAAAATATGATACTTGGTGTAACCAGCATCCTCAAAAATATTAAACCCGAAAAATTCCAAAATATTCTAGTAAGCCATTGTTTCGATTCAATTCAAGGTTTATGGAGGGATGTTTCACTTTTTTTTTATCTTTTTAGTAAACGTATTCATAGACTTAAACAAACTTATTCTATAAATAATCGTTTTCGTGGCACAAACAACATTGGCGTCGTGGTTCAACATGACAACATCAAAGACGTTGGCGTCATTCCCTAGCACCCAAATAGAAACTAAGTCATTAATGTGTAGGGGATAGCGCCAACATCATTGACGACTAGGATATATTTGTATGTTTTTTTGAAAAAGTACCTATTTATAGAAAAGCACTTATTTGTAATAAAAATATTTATAAATAGATCCTTGACGCAAGTGACTGTGCCAGCGTCACTGTACTGAGGATCTATTTGTAAATATTTTTTTATTACAAATAGGTTATTTTTAATTATTTTACAAATAGGTTCTTGGCACCAACAATATTGGCGCCGTCCCTTTCACACTACAGTGACTTAGCTTTCACCTGGAGGCGAGGGGATGGCCCCAATGTTATTCCAATCATCATGTTGGACCACAACACTAATGACGTTGGTGCCGCGAAAAGGAGTCGAATAAGTTGTTTTAGTGATTTATTTGTAGAATAAGTATTAAAAAGACCAAAAGGTGAAAAATCCAGGGTTTATGATGCCGACCAATAGAGCTTACCCCAATGATACTCTCAACCAGCTTCACCCCTGCACAGGAAGAATAAAGATGATATTGCAAATATTGGTAATACTTAGAAAACTTTTACGGTACAATATATTGCCAGTATATACTGGCATTATATAGACGGGTAAATAGTATTATGGCAGTATATAGATGAGTAAATAGGAGTTTTATAGAAAATTAAAATAAGACTTTTTGAGTAATTTCATGGTTGAGAGTTAATACGGTCTAGTTAGGACATACTCATGCTCAATCACTAAATATTTTTTATAAAAATAATAGTCTAAAGTAATGGTCTATTGGTTTAAATATAATTTAGTCAATATAGATCTTAAATAATGAATTTAGTGGGTATAGAATATAACAGTGTAAACTTTATTTTCAAATAGCGTGTTATTCGAAAATAATAGAACAAAATAATGGGTCTTCCGTTTAAGCGAAAATTATCTTATAATTTAGTGGGTAAAAATTTTCAGCCATGTCCCTGAACAAAAGTGCATAACAGTACACCCTTCCTTCATGACATCACGACCCTCTTCTCTTAGCAACCCGGACCATTGTCGAGCACAGTACACCCTTTAAAATAATTGTTTTTTAGTAAAATAATTGTTTTTTAGTAATTTCAAAATATTCGAGATTACAAATGTAGATATTGACAGTTTGATGTGTTGGCTGACTTGAATTATTTATTTTTGGTAACATTAGTAATGTAGAAAATTAACCAGCCACTTGATATGCTTTAGTGAAAAATAGGATTTAGTTAAAGATTAGAGAAGTACAACCTAGATTAAAGGTCCTCCTCCCCAGGTTATGTGTAATATACGTGGTCCTCAAAATTTAAAGCCTGATGATTATTCCCTCCGTTTCATAGTTTTGACTTTGGTCAAAATCAAACTGTTTTAAGTTTAACTAAATTTAATTTTAACCAAAGTCAAAACGATTTATAGCCTTCCCCGAAAAAAAAAAGATTTATAACATGAAACGCAGGGAGAAGTAGAGTCATGTACCACAACTCCAGTACCACACATTGTCACGTTCAGTGCTTCCTGTCAATTCTTACTTCTTCGCCAGGATTGGTTACCATCCTTGCGATCGATACGGTATCACCTCATTCCAGTTTACGTGCGTTCAATTATTGGCGAGTAAAGTTTGATGATGGGCACCGTACATTATCTTCAAATAGACATCCTAATAATAGTTACGTACCAAAGAAATAAAAAAAATGTCCATATTCAAAATATATATCACTTAGAATAAGGATCGAAAAGGACATGAGCAAATCAAAAGTAAAGTTGAGATCGCAGCTCGAATCACCACCTGATACCTCAAATCTTGCTAGCTACAAGGACGCGGCAAAGCAAACGGTTGCAGAATCCAGATTCTTCTTTCAAAAATGGTCCGTTTCACTAGCATCCAGCAGGAACCCGCCCTGAGCGGTCCACCGTCCTAGACACAAACGGCAGCGCGAACCCACTAAATAGATCCATGCCACTACAAATATGTTGATTCAAACAAATACCACTAGTATTCGTGATATGTAATACATGCCACGGGAATTTTGAAAAATTGGAACCATGCCACTCCGTCATGTTTTCTTCGTCTCCGGCACATACGCCAACCACCATCACCACCAGCAATGGCGGTGGCATCACCCCTCATTCACCGGACCTCACCGCCAAGCCACCCCTCCACGCTGACCGCAAGCCGCGACTGCCCCAACCACCATACAGACACACATTGTGCCGTCTCCCTCACCACCATCGACCTCCTCTATGGCGGGAGGGCTCGGGCGCCTCTGCCTCTCTCGCCAATGACGTCACTGATGCCATGGATGGGGTCAAAGATGGTAGTGGTGGCCGATAAGGTCGAAGACGATGGTGGCGACGGCGGTGGCTCCAAAGTCCTCACGCCGTGAAGGAGGTCAACGACAGCCCGCCGCGACCGTCTCTCTCACCGTCGTCGACCTCCTCTGCGGTGGGAGGGCTCGGGCGCCTCTACCTCCCTCGCCGATGATGTCACCGATGCTGCGGATGGGGCCAAAGACAGCAGCGGCGGCGGAGGCCAATGGGGTTGAAGACGACGGTGGCGACGGCGGTGGCTCCCAAGCCCTCCCGCCGTGAAGGAGGTCGATGGCGGTGCAACGGCGGTGGCTTCTAAGCCCTCTCGCTATGGAGGTTGACAATGGCCACGGTGGTGGCTCCAAGCCCTCGCGCGACGAGGTCGCGTCGACAACAGCCCGCCGTGAGGGAGGTCGATGGCGGCACGACAGTGGTGGCTTGCGAGCCCTCTCGCCTTGGAGGTTGACGATAGCCGCGGCGGTGCCTCCCGAGCCCTCACGTTGTGGATGGGATCGATGATGGCAGCGGCTCCAAGCCCTCTTAGTGGTGGAGGATGATGACCATCGGAGATAGAGTGAAGAGAGGTAAGGGAAAGAGGTGATGAAGATGGAACTGACAGCTAGGTCCCACATGCAGTTGGGGTTAACGGAGATTTTTGACAGAAAACGTGACGGAGTGGCATTGTTCCAATTTTTCCAAAATTCCAGTGGCACGTAGCCGATATCATTAATAGTAGTGGTGTTTTTTTGAATCAATAAATTTGTAGTGGCATGGATCCAATTAACCCAAAAAAAAAGCTCAAAACCGTGATGGGTCATCCGTAGTTTTGCCTCTCCGCACTCATGACAGATTCGACCATCCGTAAATAGCCTCTACAATTCCAATTGAAGAAAAAAAAATACAAGGTGAAATCTTTGCTTGATGAGATAATCCATTTTGGATAGAATGTGAACTGGATAGATTTTTACTGGAATGGTGGTAGAAAAAGACCATTCAAATATCGTTAAGATTGAGGAAAAAAAAGTTTGCAAAAACTCGATAGAAGGCAATCAAAGTTGATTGTGCACCGAACTGCATGCCCATGTAACGCGCCAACCACACAAGCACATGTCGCTGAGAGTGGAACCTAGCACTAAACCGAACACCGCTATGCGTGGCCAAATTCCACTGGCCTACAACAATCTCCACTGAGTCTGCACACTATCCAGTGTGTAGACTCCAAACACAACGCCTCCATGGAGGTTATGCCATTGATGATGCGCTGACTTTGCCTATCCAAGATGGACATGGTTTTCACCAGAGACTCTTGCCAAGAGGAGGTACCTTGGCAGCGCCCTCAGGAGGGTTACGGTGTTCAAAGGTGTAATTGTTGCCGCCCCAGTGCAACATTGGGCGAGGCTTTTGCCTAGAACCCCCTACAACATTGACCGTGGTTCGTCACCCATCATCTCAGTTTCCACCATCCAAACGTTGCATCATATGCAGTGGCGGAGCCAGGAATTTCGTGAAGCCTGGGAAAGCCTAACCAAAATGGCTATCCACATATATAATGTCTATACCTTCATTTTACTACTAACTAAAGACAAAACAATTTTGTTAGTTTAAATGCATGTAAATTTTCAATAGTTGAAGAAAAATAATGTTATTGTAAAACAGACGATTTATATAAGCTCGAGTGCGTCACATCATCCATTGTGATTCAGGTAAATTGGCTTCTGGTGAACAGTACAACTCAATTTCATGCTATAGGGCTTACAAGGCTTGCTGCTTGTACGGTCCAACTGAAGTAATTGAAAGTTTAATCTACTAGATTTGTTGGGAAGTCATTAAATCCATGGATTTTACCATTCTTGTTCACACTCACTTTTACTAGATTTGCTGAAATCAGTCTCATTTGCACTCGTGCAGCCCGAGCAACTGTCTGCCCAAGCCAGGCGGTGAATCCGCCACTGATCATAAGGCCTCTGCCACATGGGACCAACAACCCTCCGCAAGCCAACTTCCAGTCCTACTATCAGCAAGACCGCTGCTGTGCACTGCTATTAGCACCCTTTAGCGTGCTGCGGAACCACCAGTTTGGCTGACCTGTGGGTGCCACTCCTATCCACCGTCTTTCACCAGGAGATGATTGGTGGGCCCCTATGGGGGTTGAGGATGGTTTGGTCCTAGTTTAGGTTGGTTTTGACTATCATGATTGGCCGGAGGTGAATTTCATCGTATGGTGGGTGTAATTTCTTCCAAAACCACCTGCATACATATATTTACCAAAACTCGTGGAAACGGTTTGTAATTAACCCCTACCACTAAGTTTGATATTTTATTTTGAATTCTTTTATGCAAGAGTTAACGGTTAAAGTTTGCACTTATCGACCATCAACACTCTCTCCGGAGGACTAACACATGTGAAGGGAAAGAGTTGCCACCAGCATTGCTACACCAGGCTGGCACCTCAACTGCTCCTCCGCTCCAACCCATCCCTAACGCCACCAACTTCCATCTCCCTAGCCAGCCAGCCGTCATAGCTGCTCATCCGTAACGACCAAGCATGAGAGGATGGTAGGATGACTGCCATCGACGCCACCACGGTGCTTTAGCTGCAACTCCGCACAATCCGTCGCCCCACCACCAATGCCAGCGCTATCCTTAGATTTGTCTAAACAATGGCAACATCCATGCCGTCGGCTTTGAGCTCAAGGTACAATAAGAAGCCATGTCGCCACTATCCTTGCAGACACCAAGGGGAGAGGAAGGGGAGGAAGTGGGACGACGGTGCTGCGGATAGTTATCGCCCGTAAGTGCGACAGGTGGTTTTTTTTCCTTCATCATTTTCTATCACTAGTAAAAAAAGATTTTTGCATATCTCAACAACAGATTTTCGTTGGCAGATTGAGGAACTACATGCCCCTTTAATTTGTAAAGATCGGCATATTTTTGGGCAGCACAACCGCATGTGAAAAGTGATTTTCATTGGCAATCAAGTTATGCCGCCCACCTGAAAAAATATGCATAAAAAATAAAAATTCCAAAAAGTCGCAAAACCCTAGCTTCAACAGCGGATCAGCCCCTCCCAAGGTCGGCCGCACGAAGTTGCTGTCGCTCGGGCTTAGTCGTTGTCACCAAAGCCTACCACTCCACTCCTCTAAGCGCCCGTGCACGAAGCTACTGTCGCATGGGCTTTGCCGCTCACTAGAAGACCACCACCTTCTTACTGCCGGATCCACGCAGCTATTGTTGTTACTGTATTCCAACCCCCTTCTCCTTGGCCCGCCACCACCCAGATCCAGCAATGGTTGTCGTCATTTCTAGATCGAGAGGAGTTTGGAGAGGGAGATGGGAGATTAGGGTGGATGCCACCACCACCTCCACCATTGTTTGGACTTGGCCTCCCCACTGCTCCCCAACCAGTCGCCATCCGGATCAAGCCACCCTGCCGCTTCCTAGCTCACTACCATTTGGATCCAGCAGCCGAGTAGCAGTGGTCATCGTCGTGGAGTCGGACCCACCACCGACGCCGAGTCGGACCTGCCAGTGCCTCTCCATGTCCACTGATGGCCTGGTTCGGCCTCTTTGTCATAAGATCTAGCTAGCTTGCAAATAGTTATGGTTTTGTGCTTTTGGTTGCGTGTAAAAAACCGTTTTTCTAGTAGTGTCATGCTCATTCTACAAGATTAGTTCTATGTGTCAAGGGCTGTTATTATATTGAAAATGGGTTTTGGCAAGTTTGAATTTGAAGAAAAAACTAAGTTGAATAATCCAGAACTTGGATTCACGTATGGACTGAGAGTGTTAGTAGATGCTATTAAGTTGAATAATCCAGAATTTGGATTCACGTATGAACTTAAGGCTACCAAATTAACCGAAGAAGAGGATACCTGTGGAGATTATGGGTACCCCATACCCACACGGCATGGTTATCTGAATGGTTATAGGGATAACTTATATCTATATAAAATATGTAACGGATCATGACTTGGGTATTACGTTTCCTAGTATAATATGGAACGGCCTAAAGTCCTGGTTTGTTAATATTGTAAAGTAGATTTAGGAAGCCGGTACCGTATTGGTTAAGGTTTCTATCTTGTAATCCTGCCCCCCATCCTATATAAGGTGGGCAGGAGGCCCTCTAGGGGGCATGAGCACATATGATCGTCAGATCTATACTATACCCGGCGGATTCAAATCTCTAAACAGGAGTAGGGTATTACCTCTTATTGAGAGGGCCTGAACCTGTCTAAATCCTTTGCCTCCGCATCCATCCACTTTTAGGTCTCGTACGCTACCCCCTTTTATTATTGCCGAATTCATGTTTCGACAGTTGGCGCGCTAGGTAGGGGTTGCGTCGAATTACCCGTCGAAAAGTGCGATGGAATCAACTCCATGAGTCACCGGCTTCGTCTTCACTTCGGGATTGTCGCTTCCTCGTCGCCGACAACATCAACAAGCTCTCGTTCTCTGACTTGGATTCAAACCAGTCAGGAGAGATTCAATCTAACTAAGAAGGAGATGCCACTTTTAGGAGTTATCTCCCCGACGAGGCCTCATCAGTTCCGCCCGACCGGAGAACGCCGCCACTGCCGACACGCAAGGAGGGAGATCGTGTGCTGCATGTGCCTGCAGCGGTGTCAGCGGTGGCCTCGCATCGCGCTCGCGATAGTGCTCGTGGTGACCTCGCGCTGGTGTCGCGAGGCAGCAAGACCGATCTCTCCCTGATGGCATCCTCGGATACTCCAATCTATCATCATTAGATTGATTTCTAATCAGATTAATTTGCTCTGTTCTGCTCTCTGTTTTTGCATGTACTGGTGACGAGACGGGCGGCATCCAACTGAGGTCATCTCTGCCACGTATTAATCCATGCATGTGTTGCTGGATTAATGCCGACCAAATCTCCAGTCAATCATGCTATTAGCAAACGAACCAACATGCATGCATACTGCATATATGCACCGACACGTGCATTATATCTACAGAGCATTAATCTCTAATTACTAATTAGATTTATTTATAATCACAACTTAACTGAAGCTTGTGTTCGCTATTTTGTTCGCATGTTTGGAGATTCCACACGCCTGGGGGCTGCGGGCCAGCGCCGCCTTTGCGTGCCTAACGCGGCCTGACTGCTCCTAGGGCACGCACGACCTGGATGCGACGCCGCATGTCGGGGGCTTCGGTCTTCGCCCGGCCAACACAGCCCGACTACGCCTCTTCCGCCGCGGGCTAGGGGGTTTTGCCTTTGTGCGCCGCCGCCTCATCCACCGCCGACTGGTGTCCTCGCCTACACGGTTGGTTGGTCACACCACCGTTCATAGGCATCCACGTCTTCAACGACTGGCTGGATTTCGTCACCGCCGACTGGTGTTCTCGCCTACACGGTTGGTTGGTCACACCACCGTTCATAGGCGTCCACATCTTCACCGACCGGTTGGATTTCGCCACCGCCGACTAGTGTCTCCACCTACATGGCTGGCCTATTATGCCGTCGTTGTTGGGCGTCTACGACTTCACCGTCAGCCTGCCTTCCTCGCCGCCGACTGGTGTCCTCGCCTACACGGTTGGTTGGTCACACCACCGTTCATAGGCGTCCACGTCTTCACCGACCGGCTGGATTTCGCCGCCGCCGACTGGTGTCTCCGCCTACATGACTAGCCTATTATGCCGCTGTTGTTGCCTGCCTTCGTCGCCGCCGACTGGTGTCCTCGCCTACACGGTTGGTTGGTCACACCACCGTTCATAGGCGTCCACGTCTTCACCGACCGGCTGGATTTCGCCGCTGCCGACTGGTGTCTCCGTCTACACGGCTGGCCTATTATGCCGCCATTGTTGGGTGTCTACGACTTCACCGTTAGCCTACCTTTGTCGTCGCCGACTGGTGTCCTCGCCTATACGGTTGGTTGGTCACACCCCCGTTCATGGGCGTCCACTTCTTCACCGATCAGCTTGCCTTTGTCGCCGCCGACTGGTGTCTCTGCCTACACGGCTGGCCTATTATGCCGCTGTTGGTGGGCATCTTCGCTTTCACCGTCGACCGCCTTCGTCGCCGCCGACTGGTGTCTGTATTGTTATTGATGGACGACTTCGTTCCCACATCCACATCGGCTACTTCTATTGTCACCGAGGGAATACGAAAAAGCTAAGTCCTCATTAATTTTCTTTATATGATATTTTCCTTTTCCTCTGCCTCACTACATCAACTGGTTTACCGTTGACTAGTGAATCGGGGGCTACAGATGTTATATCATATTTTTTCAACAATTTTCATAATATTTATCTTGATTGTTTGCGACATAATCCGAGTACAAAGCTACCTATCGAGTTATGGAGTTCTATCTTCCTATGCTTTCCGTTTGGTTTGTCAATGGATAGTTGCCTTTGGGCCGATTCCTAGCACCCGGGGGCTCGTTGGATGGACCGAGTAACACAAAGTGCTAAGTATTACTCGGAATAAATCAAAAGTATAGAGATAAGATAATTTATTTTCTACTCTTAACAATTGCAAAAGTACCCGAGTAGTAAACTCTGATCCGTGAATCTTTGTTCCATTAATGACGAACTCATGTCACTCGTATGCATGTTTGGGAGTCATTCGCTATGACTAGTCGGGCAGAGTGTTTAAACGTAAGGAGTCATTCGCTCGGGGAAATCAAAATTGACAAGAGGAGAAATACATATTTATAAACATTTTAAAAATACTTGAATTCTCCTCGAGTATTATATTTACATAAGATACTACTCATCCTATATGTTTGTTCTGCAGGATCCAGATCCAAATATGCATAAAAGGGATTCATGGTTTTAAGCTTATCTCTTACGCTCCGGGAATGGATCAGTCAGAACATCACCACCGGCTTGCTGTCGCCGCCACCGACTAGTGTCCTCGCCTATACGGTTGGGTGGTCACACCGCTGTTATTGGGCGTCGTTGTCTTCACCGACCGGCCGCCTCGTTCGCCGCCGATTGGTGTCTTCGCCTACATGGTTGGTTGGTCACGCCACCGTTGTTGGGCGTCTACACTTTCACTGTTGGCTTGCCTCCGTCGCCGCCGACTAGTGTTTCCGCCTGCACGGCTGGCCTATTATGCCGCCGTTGATGGGCGTCTACGTCTTCACTGACCAATTGCCTTCGCCACCTCGTATGATGCCAACTGGAGCTATCGTCTTCACAGCTGGCCACGTCGCTGCCACTGCTAATAGGCGTCGTCATCTTCAATGCAAGCTGTCTATGTCTGCTGCCGACTGGTCTCTTCACTTCCATGGCTGCATGATTCTGCCAGTGTTGATTGGCCTTATCGTCTTCATTGCCGGTCGTCTCGTCTGCTGCTGACTAGTGCCCTCGCCTCTACGTCTGGTTTATACCGCTACCACTACTGATGGACATCATCATCTTCCGTCGCCGACTGGTTATATCGCCGCCGACTGGTGTTTTTATCTTCACAACTATGCGTCTTCGCTACGGTTTGCTTCCGTTGCCGCCGACTCGTGTTCACTTCGTCACGGCTATGCAACTTTGTCACCATGGTGGAGCGACTTCATCTTTATTATCTTCGGCACCGGCAAACCCAATTGTCGCAACTTCGCATGTTTTGCTACTTCACCAACCACGTCTACAAGAGCTTCGACATCTCGGCATGCACTTCCATATTCGATGCCGTGTTATTCTACTACAACAAGTGGTTCCCTAATTTTCAAGATTTCTATTCGGACATCCTCAACACATATCTTTACTCGTGCAATGAGTACTCGATGACAAGAAGCTACAGTTCTCGACTCTATGTTCAGTTGCCTTCTAACTAACCAAAGAGTCGGGGGCTACACAAATACAAGACTCTCAAAATTCAACAAGCTGAAGAAATCAATTAATCAGCCAACGAGTCAACTCCAGGAGTCGTTATCTTCATCTTTGCTTCGAAGCAGATATTCTACTTCAGCAACTCCAATTATTTCACTAGCAATTTTGGTTTCTGGACGCTGCCATAATCTACTCCAAATTTCTCAAAGTATCAAGTTCAAGATTTAATCTACATGTTCGAGAGTTTGGAGTTATCAGCCAATCAGCTTGGTTTAGACGAGTTGGACAACAGCATCTACTTTCCTCCAAGTGAAGCATTTACAACAGCTATAACACTAAGTTCTGCAGTCATCTTCGTACATCAAGAAGCGTTGCATCAGTCTTCTTTATGCACACGCTCTCGTCAAGGAAACTACTTGAGCTTTGATATCTTCTGAACAGTTTGATGGATTATTGTCGCTGACATCATCACTAGCACCTCTGCTTCATTAGCCCTGACATCTCCGCTGTTGCTAATGGATGACTATGTCTTCGCCGACTTATTATTTCACCTTCACGGTTGACCTACAATGCAAACGCTGATGAGCGTCTTCGTCATTATCATCAGTTGCTACACCGCTATTGACTGGATTACCAACATCGTCATCTTCATCAACATCCTGTCAAGCCTCTTCAACATAGCCTACTCTGCTGCCGTTGATGGGCAACTTCGTCATCATAGCCGGCTATCTCTGTTGCCGCTAATCATCATTACCGTCGGATGCGTTTGCCATCGCCGACTATTTTCTTCATCTTCATAATTGGTGGATTTCGCCATCACCATCGATGCGTGTCTACTTCTTCATAGTCGGCTTGCTTTCGTCGCCACCGACTGCTCTGTCGTTGTTGTTGGGCGCCTTCATCTTCACTGCTAGCTGACCTGACTACTGTCGACTAGTTTTTTCGCCTCGATGGCTATGCGACTTCATCATCTTTGATTGGTGTCATTGTTTTTACCACCACCAACATTTTCGTCACCTCTGACGGGCGATATCATCCCCATGTTCGTCATTTTGCCTTCATGTCGACTGCATAAGCTATTGCCAATGGAAAATTTTGACTATGACAGAAGGACAAGTTATATATGCTCAGGGGCTTATCAACTCAATCACAAGGATCATATCTTCAATTTGGACTTGTTCCGGATACATTCAACATGAATTTATGGTCACGAGTCGATTTCATATGCTTAACGGCTGGACTATTCATTATTCCCCACAAGGGCTATCAACCGACTACTTGCGCTAGTCGGGATTCAATTTTTATATCTATTTTGGAGTATCCCATAAGGGATAATCACTCAGATCAGAAGCTATTCTTATGAGCTACAGTTGGTCTATATCACCCGGAAGATTTATTACTCAGGAGCATGTTACATGCTCCATCCTTTAAAGGGTGTCAAAGGCATATTTTTTTGCCTAGGCCTAATATGTCTGCAGCCCATATTTTCAGGTGTGGCCTGTCACATTCTTTTATGTACTTAGGCACCTTTCGCTTAGGCCAAAGTGCGCGTGATCAAATGCCCAATACCTTAAAATCCTTTTATATCGCAGTTACTCAACTTTTTAGGAGTTGGTACAATGCATTTTAAAAGGTGCCCAACAGTGAAGTTTCTCATAGCTGCCCCGCTGACTTTTTTATATAGTCAATGCGTTGTTTGGGTTTATAAAGCAATTGATTGGATACACTATCATTGCTTTTTGTCACGTAAGTGTGCATTATTATTGACCAATATTATGGCTTAGGCTGATTAAATAATGTGGTCATTTTTCAGACGGTTGGTAAATCCTTATGAGTTTATTTACTCGGATTTTACACCACATAGGCCATATATTTCCAGGTGTGGTGAAACCATGTGTCTTTTAGAGATTTAAGCACATCTGTTAAAGCAGTGTGCGCATGGTGTGTGCCCAATACCTTGGAAATTTCTTTATTCACAACATACAAGCTTCTTTAGAGCTGTTTTGCTATGTGAATTTTCAATGATATAGTCAACTTTAGATTGCATGCATCATGCTTTACAAAGCATTTGGTATATCACATAGATCATGTTATTCGGGATTTCATACCGCATATGCTATATATTGATATCAAGTCACTTGGTTGACTATAATTATCAAAAATCACTCTCAGTTGGTTGGATTATTTATTCCTTGACTATATGCTTGGTTTGTTCAACTAACCATAGTCGGGGGCTACACCTATTAGGTGCATCTATTAGATGCACCTGACCTTATTTTTCAGCCCTCCACAGTCCTCTGATTTGGTAAAAGTACTCGGGAGACCATGGCGAAGATGATTGAAGCACTCGGCTTTAGAGTAATCTGGTTCGAGGAAAGATTATCTTCTCGATTGTGAAGGTCTTAGGGGCTACTGTGGAGATTATGGGTACCCCATACCCACACGGCATGGTTATCCGACTGGTTGTAGGGGATAACTTATATCTATATAATATGGAATGGCCTAAAGTCCTGATTTGATAATATTGTAAAGTAGATTTAGGAAGCCAGTACCGTATTGGTTAAGGCTTCTATCTTGTAATCATGCCCCCTATCCTATATAATGTGAGCAGGAGGCCCTCTAGGGGCATGACCACATATGTTCATCAGATCTATACTATACCCGGCGGATTCAAATCCCCAAACAGGAGTAGGTTATTACCTTTCATTGAGAGGGCCTGAACCTGTCTAAATCCTTTGTCTCCTCATTCATCTACTTTTAGGTCTCGTGCGCTACCCCTTTTATTATTGCCGAATTCATGTTTCGACAATACCAAATTACCAACCGAAGAGACAACTTCTCAAGAACTCATTTAGTACGGAATTAATAACTGAAAGAGGTGGCTACGATCAATACGAATATTCGAAATTGACAGTAGCAGAGGCTGCAGGCGCTGAGGACGGATGGCCACTGGCACTACTCAGTGATGAGAACAAGAGAGAGGGCCATGGCGACGATGGATTGAATGGAAATCAGGGTGAAATAATTGAGCTGAGGGCGCACGGCCGCGTGGGGCGGCGGACATGGGACTGGCTTCGCCCTTTTGGTGCCATTGCCACGCATGCATGCCAGATCGAACTAGCCATAAAGCGGCCGGCAGGGCACAGGACGAGCATGATTAATAAGCCTCACATGAATCAATTCCATCGAATGTACGTTCCAAGGAATTTCACAGAAAATTGTTATGTTGCCTGCAGTACGAAATTCGTACGTAGGTATGTACGTACTCTATATTTGTAACTGGGAATTTCTGATGCTACGTACGATAACCACATCATATTCTTCTTGCTAGGCCATCAGTCACGAGAGAGTGCGCGGAATATTGCGGTGCGTTATGCGGATAATGTGATAATTGGTCATGCATGTTAATTAATTAGGGGCTATATTAATTCAACTTTGCATAATTTCTATTGCTAACAGCAATATAATTAACCACACCGATAATCTCTTGGCATTTTATATTGCAAGGCGACTCGATGTATATAAGCACGTGTGATATTTCGCATTTCATGTCTCCGCAATACTTTTTTTAATTACATGCGTTGGCGCGCACACACGTGAAAATATAACTCTCTAGGACATTCTTAAGACATACTTCCTCCGTTTCACAATGTAAGTCATTCTAATATTTTCCACATTTATGCATTCATTATTAATATCAGTATGAATGTGGGAAATGCTAGAATGTATCTATCTAGATTTATTAACATCAGCATGAATGTGGAAAATACTAAAATGATATACATTATGAAACAGAGGGAGTAAATGATAATTAAAAGATAGATCCATGAAGTAATTATACTAGTGATGCTGTTGGTAACAAAATTCAGAAATTAAAGACCGTACCAGGCATGAAAGCTTAGCATTGGTTGGAAAGATGTCTGAGCCGTACTATTCTAGCCGATGGAATCAAAATCATGTTCTCTCTCCTAAGTCTAAACAGCTGGAGGCACGACGCTCTGTCCTTTGTTTCATGGATCATGCCAAGATTGTTCGTCACGTGTTGCTTAACTGAATTCAAGGCCATGGGGCTAGAATTTGTTGCTGGCAACTTTGAATTCCTGTGTGTAGGGCCGAATCAAGTCTATCTACTGCATGGAAGAACAATCTACTGCCAATATTCTACCATCTTGATAAGGTATTAGGAGGTATCACATTTTCTATTATAAAACTTATATCACATCCTTATAAAACTATGTATTTCGAGTTATCAAAATTTGTAAAATTTTGTTACGTATAAATATTTTTAATATTTTCCAAGGACCGTAAAATTTATCCCCTTTTAAACCTCTGAAGGTACATGGATTTTAAGGCCAAGCCAAAGAAATTAAACCTTGGAGTTACAAAATAAGGCCATATATTAAGAAACAACAATAGCAAAAATGTAATGTTTGTTTCGTTACATAAATGCAAATGTAACACTAAGAATTGCATTAAGCATTCGTCCTAAAAGAGTATTAAGTAAAGATATTATGTAAACACTTACTGATATCTTAAAAAGTCTATAATACCCTTGTAAAGAATTCTTCAATGTTATATTATCTTATATGACTAACTACTTCTCCATTCTTATTTTGATCAATTCCTAGTTCCCTTCCTAAGTTAAAATTGGCCATTTGGTAATTAATCTTCTCCTATTTGAAAAATGGATTTATTTGCTTTTTTTAAACAACTTCTATATATAATTTTGTTAAAAAAACATATCATTTAATAGTTTGAAAAGCATGCTAACGGAAAACGAGAAAATTAAAATTGGAGTTGAAGAATAGAACCAGGCCTTTGTAGTATATACTTATAACTAAATATTTGGGGTCCTGTTCTATCGCCATATTAAACATGCTTATACACAGCTTAAATGTTTTTGTTTTTCACTTATGGTACAAATAATTATAAATATTCTAAAGTATGCCAGAATACGATATACACATGGAGAAAGAAAAATATCAGATTAGACTTGAAAAAACATAGTCACATTTGCAATTTGAATTTTTTTTGTCCATGCATATTGAATTTGATTTTGCAAGTTTATAGGGACGTCTACAATCAATAATCCAAGTTTTCTAATGTTTCTAGAAAAAAAAATGTAAGAAACGAGGGCTTAAAATCTCCATCCTATTATCCCAGTATCAACGGAAAACCATCTAGAAACATTAATTTGAACCATACAATATGCTTTCATTAACTTTGACATGAACCAAAATAAAGAATGTAAGTAGGTAGGTAGGTAAACCAGGACAAATAAAGGAATATATGATAATTATAAGCTGCAAGAAACATGCACACCGGCTCTTCTGATAGGGCTGCGCTGAAAACATGTCATCACCGGTTCCTATCATGAGGTAATCGATCATATTCGGTACGTCTCTCTCCTCTCCTGGAGTAGGCAGACGCAATCTTACATTCTTACCTAAATCACTTTCTCTAATCCGCCATTACAGCCATGAATTGGAGTAAAGCAGCTTGGTCAGCTAGCACTCATCAGCAAAAGGTCTTATGCTTTCCTACAGGAAGAAGCAGCCACATGAAAGAGCTGAAAAAAACAGAGCAAGAACCACTTCCTTTCGGTTTTCTAGTGTAGCACTGGCAAACATTTTTTTCACTAACCAAACTCAAGATTAGTCGGCTAGCTAGTGATTATTGCAGAATGGTTTTGTTAAGACCACCCTAATCTATAATTAGGAGTTAGGCTTAGCCAAAAGTTTGATCATGGAAGCACAATCACTTCATGTCTGCATTCGTGTTACAATTTTTTTTAGATAATGGAAATGGATTACATCTCCGGTTTCTGTCATAAGACACACAGCCATAAGTTTAATAGTAATAAAAAGGTAAGATAAAAGTAAATCAAAATGAGAAATAAGGTGATGGGACAAATCCCCAACTCTCCTTTATTATTGACTAGCGTTAAATCACATAAAATATTTTAGCTAGCAATTCTTATAGAACTACGCTACCCATAGTGGAATAAGAGACTCTTGGCTACCGATTCCAAGAGTGTAGCACCATTGCGCATAGTATTCTGCTCCTCCTGTGGTAGCATTGTAGACCAGAAGTGGAGCCAGTAGGAAGACATGAAGATAACCTGCATAGGGTTAGATAATTGTTTACCATTAAAAACTTTATCATTGCGACAACGCCAAATTGACCAACATACAGCGCTAGCTCCAATTAGAATCATCTTCTTAATGGACCTAGATACCCCTCTAAGCCAATTACCGAAAATGTTTTTGGTGTTACGGGGTGGGGGATATTAAAAGCAAAAAACACACATCTCCAAACAAACTAAGCGACATGACACTCAAAGAAAAGATGTTGGATTGTCTCTTGTGCATAGCAGAAAGAACATTGTTTGTCTCCCCCTCCCCCCAATTTCTTTTAGCCAGGTTATCTTTCGTTAGAATTACTTTCTTGTGAAGAAACCACATAAAGACCTTGATCTTTAGTGGAATTTTCAAGTCCCACAGAATTCTCTTTTTATCCAAACATTATAGTTCATGATCGCGGCATATATAGATTTGACGGAAAATTGACCATTCTTATGGAGCGACCATACAAAGCAGTCCTTTTCATTTGACAGAGTTATATTAGCTAGCCTGAGGATCAAATCGTTCCACTCAATTAGCTTTTGGCCAACAATAGCCCTTCTAAAAGAAATATTTAGCGGCGTTGTGCTCATGACCTCTGCCACAGTAGACTGCTTCTTTCGAGCCACATTATATAATGTAGGGTATTAATCTTTGAAAGCACGCGATCCCAACCACATGTCTTCCTAAAATCTTATGTTTACCCCATTGCGACATCTAAAAGAACCAAACCTAAGAAATTGGTCTTTGACTTTCATTAAACCAGCCCAGAACTGAGAAATACCTATCTTGCTGGACATACCAGAAAGAGGTTTACCCTTTAAGTATTAATTTCCCAAAAGGTCTTGCCATAGGCCTTCACCATTAAACAACTAGAAAAGCCATTTGTTAATAAGTAGCTATTACGATAACAGAGAACTTTTACGATGATCTCTACTGGTAGTATCACGGACGGCACAATCAACGGCGGGCGCTTCAAAAACGTGAAGGGAAGTGGGAGTATTTAGGACCCTTCCCAGCAATCTCACCCATCCCTCCCCTTCCCCTGCTTCGGCAGCTGCTGGTGTGGTGATACACTCGCCTAGCTTTGGCCACCACTAATCTCTGCTCTGCTTTTTCTCCTCTGCTCCACTGATCATCCAATTCTTCTCTTCCTGATTGGCCATTCTGATTGGCTGGTGACATGTCGAAGGTGAGCCTTTCTTGCTCTTGGATTCTGATCCTGATTAGCTCGTGTAGAATCAGGATCATCATCTTTTCTTCTTCAGATCCCAACAACCTTTTTTCTTGCTTGTCTTCCTGAATTGTATCATGTTCAGGTGTTTGTGATTCACACATTGCCAACCTTAACCCTCTGTTTCACATGTTGCTCTGCTGCAGAAAATTGTGGTGAAGCTGGACCTGCATGACAACAAGGACAAGCAGAAGGCCATGAAGGCCGTCTCCTCGGTTATCGGTACGAACAATCGTCTCGAATCTCGATCGATGCATCCACCATTTCTGTCTGTGATTCTGTGTACATCAACGAACTCTCTGAAGTCTGAACATATGTCTGATTGATTGTTGTGTGTGCGTGTGTCAGGAATCGACGCCATTTCGATGGACATGGCGTCGCGGAAGATGACGGTGATCGGCACGGTGGATCCGGTGGACGTGGTGAGCAAGCTCCGCAAGGCGTCGTGGGCGGCCTACATCGAGTCGGTCGGACCGGCCAAGGAGCCGGAGAAGAAGGAGGAGAAGAAGGAGGAGGCCAAGAAGGACGCCGGCGGCGGCGGCGGCGACGGCAAGAAGGAAGGAGGTGACGGCAAGAAGGAGGAGGGCGGCGACGGCAAGAAGGAGGGGGAAGGCAAGAAGGAAGGCGACGGCGGCGGCGACAAGAAGGAGGGCGAAGGCAAGAAGGAAGGCGACGGCGGCGGCGACAAGAAGGACGGCAACGGCGACGGCAAGAAGGAGGGCGACGCGAAGGCCGCCAAGAAGGAGGAAGGCGGCGGCGGCGGCGGCGACGGCGGAGGGAAGAAACCAGCCGCGGTGGCGCCGATGCCGATGCCGATGCCGCTGCACCACCTCCCACCGCAGTACTTCAACATGGAGTACATGAACCAGTATCACCGGCCGCCGCCGCCGCCGCCGGCCTACCCGTACGTGCCGCCGCCGCAGTACTACTACGTCCGCAACATGAGCATGGAGGAGAACCCCAACTCGTGCGCCATTTGCTGATCGAAAAAAAAAAACGCCATGGCAAATGAGCACCATGAATGCTTTGCATCTCAATGCATGATCTGTGTGCACTTCTGCAGCAGGTAGGCGACGCGTGCGTGCGTACACGCTTGTGTTCTTGATCGATCGGCCGTGATGTGTATAGTATAAGATCTCAGTGTTTATGATGAGAAGAACAAATTAAGTTTGCGTGATCGAACCAGTACGTACATAGTAGTAAGTTCGTTTTTTTTTTCTTTTCGACAAATTCAACCAACCTCTTCATCGGTGGATATATCCGGTTAATGAAATATATGATGAGACCAACAAAGTTTGCAAGATCAAACTAGTATACATAGTATGTTTACGGTTTTTTCGACAAAGGAATTCAATCCAGCTTCTGCAGGATGTATTTTGGCCGAATTAAGTACTACCTTCTTCTCAAATTTTATGGGTAAAATCTCTTATATTTTAAGACAGAAGATTTACGTACAATTTGTAATTGGAAATTTGTGATGCTACGTTCTGTCTGACCCAGGTGCATGCTTCCTACTATAACCACACCATCCTTTTTCTCTAAAAAAAACCACACCATCTTTTTCTTTCAAGCAAAGAGAACCAGCAGTAGGAGAGATAGAGAGAGATGGGCATGAGAGAGTGGGGAATATGCAGCGCATGATAGATGAGTGGTCATGCATGTGGTGGGTGCTGTTCAGACTTTGCTTTCTAGCTAGGAGCATTAGAACATCACCAATAAAACTTTGGCATTTTCTCTCCCAATTGTAGCTCGATGCATGTGTATTACCAGCCTAGAGATATGGAGCATATTAATCATGTTTCTACAGTTTCTTGAGAAGAAATTCTCTTGGCAAGACCAGTCATGGAAAAAGTTAGCATCTGTTGGCCTGAAAGATCTCTGGGCCGTACGATTTATTTTTTTTTGAAACCTAAGTTGGAACTTTGTTCCACTTTTATATTTAGAAGAAGAGAATTGACCCAGTTTATAAGGAAAACCGGGCCCGAAAACCATACAGTTGCACGGTTAATTACGGGAAACCGGCTAAAACCCACCACACAGAAGAAAGCAAGAGACCTAACTACAACTAGCATCGACGGCGGAGCCCAATTGTACCACATCATTGTCAAGCTAAAACACAGAAGCGGCCTAAACAGCTCTAACATCACAGAAGAGGTGTTATCGTTGCCGAGCTGGCCGCCCAAGCGACCCAGCAGCGCCGACTTCACAACCGCAGCGACACTGGAGCCGCGAAAGTCACCAGAGCGAAAAGCAGCTCCGACATCTAACAATGGACATCAGCCAAGCCACCAAAGAGCCACTTCCTTCACACGGCCAGCACCAAACTCCTTGGAAGAGACTGCAACTTGTCATCGTCGCCAAGCATCGCCGCACCCCATCAGCGAGCAGCTCCGACTTCATCAGCAGAAGCAACCGAAGAGCGTGTCGCCCACCACAATAACGAAGCGGACCCAAGGAGGCGAAGGCCTCGCCGAACGCCAAGGTATGAAAGTTTTTGAACCGAAAAAGACCCTCCACGGTCATCGATGCATAGGAACTCCTCCGAAGCGACGCCCCCAAGAAGGACACGACGCGTAACGTCGCCGCCTCTCGTCCGAAATCGGAACAAGGTTTTCACCTGGAGATTTGTGGGAAATATGAAAGAATGCCATGACAATGCCTCCAAGGAGGTTTACGGTGCCCATGAGCGTCGTCGTCGTTGAACCGGCCAAAGGCACGGCAAGGCTTTCGCCAGCGTCTTCACATCACGCACACAAGCACCCCACATCAACGACCATGGAATAGTCCATGACGTCTCACAAGCAGTCATACCTCGACGTAACCAAACACGCCAACGCATCCACATCCACACATCACGAGCAGGAGGCTCGCCGCCAGCGAGCAACCCTGCCGGAGCCCGCCTCGACTTCGCGCAGCCGCTGAGCTTGCCAGAGCCCTCTTGAGCCGTGCAACGCCGCCACACGCAACCGCCGCCCACGCCACGCCCGCTCCCGGTCTCCTCCTTTCCAGCCGCCCAACTCCTTCCCCGCCTTCATATGCTGCCGCTAACGTCGACACGCCGTCTGTCGCACGGCGCCACCGTCGCCAGCCAACACCACCACGGCCGCCGCCGTCAGCCGCCGTGGTCCACCGGTCATCTCCCCGCCACCATCACCAGCCGCGGCCGCCAGCCGCCACCATCACCGGTCGCTGCCACCAGCCGCCGCCCGTGCAGATCCGGCCGGGGTGGCGCGGATCCAGGGGACGGAGCACGCCTCGGTGCCGGGCTGGAGCGAGACGACCAGGACGACGCGGCGGAGGTCCCTGCCGTGGCGTCCTGGTCGCGCCGCGGTCCACCACCGACGTCGAGTCGTCGTGGTCCGCCGCCGACGTTGCCTTCAGTCGCCGAGGTCCGCCGCCGTCGTCGGCACCGTCACCGTCAATCCCCCCGCCGGCCACCCCCCTCCAGATCCGGCCGGATGTGGCGTGGATCTGGCCGCCACCGCCGCCGCCCCGGACAGCTCCCCCAGCCGCCGAGCGTGGGGTGGGCGAGGCGAGACCCCGCCGCCGCCGTCCTTGCGGCTGCGCGGCTTTGCCGGCACCCGCTCGGGCGGCGGCGAGGTGGAGGAGGGGGCGGTGGGAGGAGGAAAGCGGCGGCGCGCGCGTCGCGCCGCGAGCTGCCCGGGGGAGGGCGACGCGAGGGCCTATCTCCCTAATAAGCTGTTCGCCGTACGATTTATAGCTGGTAGGAATCAAAATCATGGTCTCCTATCAGCTGAATGCACTCCACTTTGTTCTTTGTTTGCTGAACCATAAGTCAAACACCATTTGTTTAAGATTTTGACAGTTCTTGCTCTTTGGAGAGCTGAAATTTATGTGTAAGGGGAGAGTTTGTGTCTAGTTGACCTATATATACTCCCTACATCCATAATTTACAATTGTTTGGCCTTAATCCGAAATTGATGTACTAGTTATCTCATAATCAACTCTAATTCTATTTTCTATACGCCTTGCCCCCCAATAAACATTCCACTCACCACTGTGGAAAAATCTAATCTAATTGTTGTATTCATGTTTTCTCTAATCTATTACATTGATCCTCTTATGGGGTATATATAGAAGTACATAAGGGATAGAGAGTACCCCCTCCATTCCAAATTGATCTACATATAGTTTTTTGAGGTTATTGCTAAATGATCTACATATTTGTGTTCATTCATGAAGTATATTCGTTATTTGTGCATTGGAGTAAATGGATATTGATGCATGCATCCATGCACATAAGTATTTATAACCCACATGCAATATCTTGGTTTGCTATTGGCTAGGAAATAGTGGGGATGGTGCATGCATAGAGTTTGTTGCTAGAGTAAATATAGTATGAGAGAGTTATTAGCTTTTTTTGGTTTTGGTGTACCTATGAAATATGTAGATCAATTTAGAATGGAGGGAGTACAATACAAGTAAGAGTCGATTTATCTCTAGAATTCTATCTCTAGGACTCTATCTTATATCTAGGATTCTATCTCTAGAATATATCTTATCTCTATAATTTGTATTTGACTCTTATCTTTAACCGTCATATTTATACTTCTAACAACGATCACCTCTTGTTTAATGAGACATCCTAGTTTTTTTCTTTATCCTTGATCCCTCAAAAAGGACAAAATCTCTTCTTATATTACAGGAAAGAGGGGAGTAATATATGGTAAAACTCATCGGAACGCTTGAGTAGCGCGTGCGCACGGTGGTTATTATATCCTACTCCTGATCCGTCCCAGAATATAGCAACCTAAAACCGTATAGGACATATACTAGTACTATGAATCTAGACAGAGAGATATCCAGATTCATAGTACTATGATACATCCCATCCGGTCCTAGATTGCTATATTTTGGGACGGAATGAGTATATTCTGGGACGGAAGGAGTATAACGTTAGCAGTTTGATCCTATCGGATGCTACCATTAGAAAATTGTCTTGAGCCAAATATTATAATTCTTTTGAATTAATTTAATAAATTGTTTTGCAATTTCAAATATTTTTAACTGATTTTCTGTAATTTCTCTCAAATTCTGAAATTTCAGAAATCTTAATTTCCAGCCCCCATCTGACTGTTTTTATCATTTCCTTCCGCAACATCTCGTGTGAACATAGCACATACTCTACTACGATGACACATTACACATATATGTTACTGAATTTAATTTGCTAATTCAGCAGTTCCATCTATGATGTCATCGTTTAGCACTTAATTTCCCACATGAAGGATCACGCTAATTAAATTGAAGATTAGTAGTGCGCAGCTAGGCTGTAGGACCACACACTAATTAGTAGTACGTGTGCATGCACTCCCTAGAAAAACTGCACACGGTAACCACACATATAAACTATGCATATAAGCTTCCTAAGTAGGGATGTAAACGGTATGAAAACTTTTCGGATTCCGGACCTATTTTAAAAAACAGAATACGTCGGTTGGAACTTTTCGGAAATGGAAACGAATTCGGAAATATTTTCTCGGAAACGAAATCGAAAATGATAAGGGCAGTTTCTGTCGGAACTCGAAATCGGTCGGAAAACTTTCCTGAAACTTTCTCAGAATTTCTAGAAATTTTGTGACTGAAATACCCTGGATTCTTTTTTCTTAAGCACTGAATAGTGAATACCATGGTGATTGGTTGTTATTTTTTAAAAAATATTTGTTATGCAAATCTAAAATTACATAAGAATATTTTTTTTCATGCATTGGGATTTATCAACAGCATTACTCTCTTAAACATAGATAATTTATTCCATAGATTGTGTTTTGTAATGTACGATTGGTACTTAACAATTGGATTTATATAATTGTGTTTTACGATGAATTGTTGACCGTTGAGACTTGAGAATTGGATTTATCACTTTAAGAGATTTTTTATTCCGATAAATTTTTGTTACCGTATTTGCGCCGATTCATTTTTGCTCCGTTTTCGGTTTCGATAATATTCGATTCTGTTTTCGTATCCGGGGTTTTCGATTCCGAAAATAATATGAAAACGAAAACGATAAAGATGGTTTACGTCTGTTTCCGTACCGTTTTCACCCCTATTCCTATGTATACCTTGTACCTACCAATTAACAAATATCCCAGAAAATTCTAAAACTAATCTGACATGTACTCTTAAATAGTATTACACGTATCTACAAATTCGTATATTTAAATTCATTATATTTTTGCCGTCAAAAAAAAGAAAAATCTAACGGTTTTAAGAGTGAAAATCTATCAGAATTTTATCTTTTTTTTCGTCTAAAATATATTGAGTTTGAATATGACATTTCACATATAGGTATAATACTACTGAAAATATTATCTATTTTTTTCTTGAATTTTTCCTTAAATTTATTAGTTGATGTGTATGAAACATGCACGAGAAACTTGTGTCATGTTCCATGTATATAAGACTTATGGATTGCAATCTAGGTTTGTTTAATTTAATAATTATCACTTAGCAAAGAAAGATGTCATGTCATCACAATCACCAGGGCATCAAAAGGTTGGTAGGTTTTAATTTACAACAAAACTAACAGAATAAAATATATGTTTTGGGGGAAAGTCATATATATGAATGCATTCAGAAGCGAGCATGCAAGGTTGTGATTTGTGTTTAGCGATAAAAGTGTTCATGAAATTTTTCGAATGTTCGATTGTCCTTTTCTATATAAACTAGGAAGTAGCCTGTGCATTCGTACGGGCATGCATCGTAGACTATGTTTGAGAACTTATAATGATGAAATATTAATCTGAACTTATAAAAGATCATTTTATTTATTTGGATTATTTGAGCATATTTAGAAAAAAAAATTAAGTAATTGGACTATTTTCTCTAATTAAAGGAACTCAATGTTTTATGTAGTGGCTCAGACTATTCATATTTTAGTTAGTTATTTTTTTTACGAAGTGTACGTTTAATTTAGCTATACATGTTTCAAAACATAGCATGGTGCGACTCTATGTTGTTGAGTTATTTCTTTTTCTTTTGGCAAATTAAATATGAAAATTTTATTCTGGTACTATATTGATTTAATTTAGCTATGCATGTTTGTAGAATTTTTCATAATGACATAATATTTATTGTCAAAATTTTAAGGTATTTAGATGTGGTGCAAAGTGCATGGGTGGACTGTGCCCAAATGCTATAATTCTTATACAGTAAAATATAGGCATATATAAATATTACATTGTTAGTTTAATTAATAGATAGAGAATAATTAGATAGAAATCAGACATGTATAGGTTATAAAAAATTGTAGTTGTTTCAACATTGATTGTTTATCGTCTAGATTAGTAGCTACAAAAATAAGGAATGGGAGGGCAGTGTTCTCTACATGTGGAGGAGGTGGAAGGATTTTAGTGAAAACCAATGAGAGATGTTTCTTTTTTCTCAGCATTTCTTTTATTGTTTTTATAGCTGGTAAGACATGACACGTGTTGTCTTATGTTTTTTTTTCCCAAAAAATAGATGACATGTGTACTTATGGTTCTTTCAAAAATAGATCTAATTGATGAAAATAATGAAATCCATCGAGTTAAGTTGGATCGTTTTCTATTTTTTGAGACATGATACATGGTTACTTACAAGTGCAATATGGGACGTTTAATCAAATTTTATCAAGTAGACTGATTTAATATAACATAATGCATATAGTCAACCTTTTCGAAATGTCTCATTCCTATTTGGTTTCCATGCAAAACATAGGTGCCAATGTTCAAAAGAATTTAAATTTATAATAAAAATATGGATAATATGGAACTTGAATTATTTATTTAGTTATAAATAAAACAACAATTGAAACTAACTAAAAATAAGATACAACTTTTAAAATTATAATCATTAATCTTTCTAATTATTGTTTTTTCACATAATGTTGTCCATTGAAAAAAAGAGAGGATGTGAAGGGAGAGAAGCAGAGATAATGTACGTATGGAGACGTCACTTGAACACATACATGACGTGTGAAGGGGTAGGAAGTGGGTCTTTTCCGTTTTTATATTGTTAAGATAGCAGTAGAAAATAATAGGTACACCGTGTTTAAATTAAAATAATTGATGGTTAGGTGTATTATGTAATTTCTTTAGGATTTCTAGGATTTATTGTATACTACTGGAGAAACAATCTTTGGTCGGTCGCCAAGAAACCACAATAATCCTAGTTCGAATAGAAATCGGGACTAAAGATTATTTTTAGTCCCGGTTAAAAACTTTTTGATCTTTAGTCCCCAGTTGATGTTACCAATCGGGACTAAAGATCATTTTTAGTCCCGGTTCAAAGAAGTTATTGGGTCGAGTTAGGCCCCAATTATCTTAGATCTTTAGTTCCGGTTCTTTATATCAACCGGGACCAAAAATACTCCCGAGCGCACGTCGAGTCCTCTCTTATCAATAAGACCGATAAAAACCATTTGCACTTCCTCTCTCATTATAAACCATCTCCACTCTCCAGCCTCCTCGATCCCATCTCAATCTCAGGCGTTCTCCTTCTCGATCGGCCTCCTTTGTCCGATCCCCCTCTCCTCTCCCCTTCCTCCCACTTCCCCTCTCCTCCCCCTCCCCGCCTCCTCCTCCTACCACGGCCTCTCTGGGTCAGCGGCGGCCGGTCGAGGTCGGCAGCGGTGGCGGCCGGCTGGCCGGGCTGGGGAGGCGCGCACGGCGGCCTTCGGAATTGATTTTCTTTTTTTGAGGAATTGTGATGATTGTTTTTGATAATTTGTTATGTGATTAAATGTGGGAAAAAAATCAATTACACAGTTTGCGTGTAAATTGCGAGATAAATCTTTTAAGCCTAATTGTGCCATTTTTTGACAATGTGGTACTACAGTAAACATTTGCTAATAATGGATTAATTAGGATTAATAAATTCGTCTCGCAGTTTCCTAGCGGAATCTATAATTTGTTTTGTTATTAGACAACGTTTAATACTTCAAATGTGTGTCCATATATCCGATGTGACACCCCAAAACAAATTTTTTTGGGAATTAAACCTGGCCTTAGTAGAGTTCTTTGTGGAGGTTCAGTCTTTTATCTTTATGAATTTATAATCGGATGAATTCATATTGTTTTAATTTACTTAATACTATCGTTCTAATTTATTTGTGATGGTTTTTCAAAATTTGTGATGTAATTTTTTTTAGAATTTATGATGAATTTGATTTGGGGATTTATCTGTTAGGGGATGTAATGATTAGTGAAATCCATATGAAAAAAAAATTAAAAAAACTGCCAACCGCCGGTTCTAGCTCTAGCATTTTTAGTCTCAATTAGTAACACCAACCGTGAGTATAGGGGGTTACAAACCGGGAGGAAAGACCATTTCTCCACCAGTGGTAGTGTCACATGGTGGCTTAGGTGTGTTCGTAGGAGTCCCGCGTGGTGGTTTCAGAGTATTTTGTGGGAATTTTAGTTGACTTTTAGCATATAATAGATAGATATGGCGCAAGTTGTCGAAATGTGCCTAATATATATCTACATGTTTCTTTAGGGAATATATTTCTACAAGTAAAATTATACCGGTGTAAACTACATTTTTCTGACATTGTAGAACTATTTTAGTTACATGCCAGTGAAGTTATTATATAGCATGAAACAATATAATAATGGTCACTTTCTTTTCATAATTTTTACAAGCTAAATTATAGTTAAGAGGTGTATTAAATTCTAATTTGTGATTTTAGTCATAATAATGACACAATAGAACATGTAATTTCATCCGATAGCAAAAAAAAAAAACTTCCTTAAAAGAAAAACGGAGAGGAGTTATGTACATGCATATGCACGGGAAGAGGGGATGCCTCTTTGTAAGAAATAGAAAAATCAATCTAATCCAAGTATCCAACGGCTTGGAGTGATGGGCCTATTAATATTAATTTTAGTGAAATCAAAAGCTGGGTTTTTTTTTCAGATTTTTCCTAATTTATTGGAGCGCCACGTGGCATTATAGGAGCATTTATATAAGCATCATGTGACAGCTTAGAAGCATTTATAAAATTTTTCACGGACTTTACTATATAATAGATAGATTGAATATTATCGATATAATTTAGTGAAACATATTTGTAGAATTATTTAAGGTGACATATAATATACCAACCGGAGATGAGGGGAGAGAGGGAGTATGTACGTACAGAAGGCCAGGAGGGGAACATACTTGTGGTGGGGACCGGTGTGGAGAGGAGGATTTTATTTATTTTATTTGATCTAATGGTTAAAAATGTTAGACCCACCAATTTAAAAGAAAATCAACGGTTAGATTTTTAGACTGCCACTTGGCGTCTTAGAAGCATTTGTAGGAGAACACGTGGCGGCTTAGGAGCGTTTTTAAGAAGTTTAATGGACTTTTAGTATATAATAGATAGATAAATGGTACTGTTTAAGAACTTTTAGCTATCTGTAAAATTTAAATGTTCTATTCTTTTTAGCATCGTTTTGATATCAATATAAAACACGAATATTAGAAAATGATCTAATATCATATTGTATTATTTCGTTAAATATGATCGATCGCCGATCGACCGAGGATCGTTGAGGCTACCGATTCTGACAGTCTTCATCTCTAGTTGTGGTGTCCAAATTTGCATCTGTATTTTGCATATCCCAGCTGCTCGATCTCCTAGCCCAAATCAAAATAATCAAAACAAACAGATGGTGTTAATCGCTTGTCAATTTTTGCGGTGCGGATGAGTCGGATGATCCCGACGTCTCGTCGTCCCCTGACGACAGCCAGTCGTCCGGGCCGGCAGTGACAGCTTATAGCTCTTTCAACGCCTCATGGACCTAATGAAAAAAAAGCTGATGATGAGGTAAAAGGCGACCTATCCTTTTCGTTTCGATAAAGAATGATAGCTTTCAGCCTGATCCAGATGTGTCACTGAACTAGGCGTTGTTAATTGTGAATTTATGTGGGTGATGCAGGTTTTACTATTAAAGAATATGATGATACTGTGAAGTCACGTTCAGCTTCTGATCATCCACTCGCAATATAGTACTATATAATATGAGAACGGGAAATTAGCTTAGCTCGGGAAATGGAGCGACGTGTGGTGCCTGCGTGCGTGCGTGCAGTGGACTGGTCGGTGACGATGTTGACTGAAGAAAATCTCAGAGACGATGGAGTTGAAAATTACCTCTAGCTCATGCCTGCGGTTTTTTCAGCCGCACCTGCATGCCGCTTTCATTGTCACACTTGCGAGCGTGGAGATAGGCCGGTAAGAAATAACAGCACGAAGAAAAATTGCCATATATGAGTGTGGTATAAGTAGGTGGCTAGCTGAAAATATACAACGTTCAGTCAATGCCCACGTTAAATACTTTTGAACGGAGAAATTATATCTTAGGCTCTGTTCCTTAAGATTATTCACACTGATTATTTGTTTTATGTTTTGAAAATATGTTTTCCAAATGATCTTTCTTCTACTATATCGCTTAATTAGACCACTCATTTTAAACTATTTGTATGAAGTATATATTTTTAAAAATATTTGATTTATTCCTATAGTCAAGTAGATAATCCATTACAATAATTTGAAAAGAAATGGCCCTTAATATATCTTAAATGTATTAAAAAAATAGACCTATCCAAGGCATGACCTTAAATACCTAGTCTTGTTTGTGAATGCATTGCAGAGCCAGAAAAATATCGAGAGCTTAGGCTAATCTAAGCATATGCATGGACATGGACATATGCATATTCAGATTTGTACCAGGATTGGATTTTTTTTTTACATGTTAGATGGAGTCACATGCAAAAGAGTATATAGAGTTCAAGCATGTAAAATTTCTTGATCCGTGCTTTAACCTCATGATACTGCGAATCAACTACTCCTATGAAGTTAGCGGACGTTGACAATTGAGTGTCCCGAGGCAGTCTATGTCAGAATGTCAGATGATTGTAGTGTACCGACTCAGGGGCTCAGGGCGATATCACTGACAGACAGCAACAAAGCAGCCACTGTTTTCTGCTGTTAAATCGTAACCACCGGCTGGCGTCTGCATTTCAGATCGATTTCTGTCATCGCACTCAAGCAAAAGCCATTTTTGCAGCGTCGGATTCGATGTTAGTGTTTCACGGGAAGGCGTACGGTACTTCTTTTTGGGACAGTAAACATCGGCATTTGCAGCAGTGTTACGGGTACGTCCTGATTCCTGATGGCTAACTGGCCTTTTTCGTCAGTAATCGCAGGAGTCACCAACATAATGATGGTGCACACCATACGTACCAGTTTACCATGGGAATGTGGGAGTCGCATCCAAAGTATTTCCCCATTATTTTGAAGTTGTTTGGCGGAAATCAAGGTTGGGAAGAAAAGATTTTCCTGTGTATACCCTAATTAAATGATCAATGGATTAAGATAGGAGAATAGTTGAGATTAAGATAGAAAGAAATTTGAACGAAAAATAATTGGTAGAATAAGGAGTTATTTGAATGCTTATATTGGTGGATAAATTTTAATCCCTTAACTTATATTGATGAACATATGAAGTAGTTTGACATATTAGTTTCAGAGGGATTTTATGGGTGTGTTTAGTTCACGCTAAAATTGGAAGTTTGATTAAAATTGAAACAATGTGACGGAAAAGTTAAAAGTTTATGTGTATAGGAAAGTTTTGATGTGACCGAAAAGTTAGTAGTTTAAAGAAAAAGTTGGAAACTAAACCAGCCCTATGTAGCATGAACGAATCGAAACGGCAACCTGCAGATGTCTCATTTTGATTTTAAGGAAAAGCTACCGGCAGGCACATCCATGACTGAATATTGGTTCAGACTGAATTCAGTAGTGCAGATCATTGGCATTATACTAGGAGTACCAATTTAGCAACTTGCAATACCTTGAAGAAACAGGACAATCTGCAGATGTCAAAGATAAAATTGATCTGTATTCCGCGGAGTTGATGCTCTGGAAAGGTTCAGTGAAATGCCAATCCAACTTGTTAGAATGTAGATTATCACCAGAAAATTAGTTCAGGTTAAGTCAGTCAATTTGCTTTATTTCTGCAGTCTTGCTTTAACCTTTAGGATGGTAAGTAATAATAAGTACGGATCGAAGACACTATGGTTGGCAGCTCAAGTATCCTCTGGAAACTAAAAGAGTAAAAAAAAGTTAGGTGCAGATGGAAGCACGCAATATTCTTAGCTGCAAGATTTGCAATTAAAATTCAAAATCAGTCTATACTCTTTAGAAGCACATTAATTCCTCTTTGTTTAAAAAATAGAGAAGTGTGCTTTCAGAAGGAATCGAGATGGCAACGTACTCTGCATTTCTGGAACCTGCAGAATGATCTGGTAAACTGGTTCTAGATATTGGTTACACATTAAATTCAGTAGCGCAGATCATTGATTCATCTAGCCATTGAGATAAGGGGCTCCCTACTTATATATTAGGTCATTTGCCCTTCCACAACCAATGTGGGACTATTCAACACATCCGGCCCAGGTGGCGTTGGCCGAGGCCCAATAAATTAAGGTTGATTCATCATTCATGGGCATTGATATATCCGGCCTAGGTGGCGTTGGCCGAAGCCCAATAAATTAAGGTTGTCCGGACCCCAACAGTTCTTAGGCACACCCACTCGGGAAAATGACCAATCTCCCTAAAATACAGTCCAATAGAGGAATGGTGGCTCTCCCTTTTAAGGTGGCTTAATCCTCCCAAGCTAAGCAAGGTGGGATTATTCAGAGGCTCACACGGTCGCCGCCCAACTACAACTGGACCACTTGGCCCCTTATTGCGTCTTTGCCAGCGGTTAATAGTGGAGGATATCCTCATCAGGCATAGTACTTCTTCAGATAATAATGACAATTTGCAGATGCCAAATATACAATTATCTTATCTGTATTCCACACAGTTGAGATGCTCTACAAAACTTCAGTGCAATATCAAAGAATGTTGGCATGCAGATTATTATTAGGGTAAGTTTATCATCATTGAGAAGATACCTAGAGATATCATATTTTCTAGTGTAAAATTTGATACTTCTATATACTAATTCCCAAAAGTACCAAAATTTAAGTATCTGAAGGTACTTTCTTAATGACCATAAAATTCCTCTTATTATTAACTCTTATGAACAGAATATGAGTTCATAACTTCAGGTTAAGTGGGTTATTTTGCTTCGTTTCAGCTTGAAACCTTCGATGTGTTGACGTTTTTTTACAGAGTTTACTCAGAGAACTCGGAACATGGTGAATCAATTAAGGCCCGGTTTAGCTGTTTAGTTCAGGAAAAGAAAATTTTTGGGTGTCACATCGGACGTTTGACCGGATATCGGAATGGGTTTTCGGACACGAACGAAAAAACTAATTTCATAACTCGCCTTGAAACCGTGAGATGAATTTATTAAGCCTAACTAATCCGTCATTAGCACATGTGGGTTACTGTAATACTTATGGATAATCTAATCATGAACTAATTAGGTTTAAAAGATTCATCTCGCGATTTTCATGCAAACTGTACAATTAGTTTTTTATTTTATCTATATTTAATGCTTTATACATGTGTCCAAAGGTTTAATGTGATTTTTTGGAAAAAAAAATATGGGAACTAACCAAGCCCTAAACCAAGGTAGAGTATACTGCAATATGTACAGTAAATTAACGCATTCAGGTTTCTTGCCGCCAGTAAGTCAAAGTATGATAACTCCATCGATCAAGAAAGACGACGTGGGTTAGCCACATAAAATCCAAGCAGAACCGTGTATTAGTACATGTCTTCAATTGTCCATTGAAACAAAAAAGAGTGAAGTAGCACAGTAACATGAATCATGCGAATTCCGAAAGGGTAAAGGAATAATACCTCAGATATCATATAAAAAATGGGCGATGGAAAGTACAAGCTAACACACATACTAGTATTTCTTAGCGGGAGCTGCAAGCCTGTAAGTGATTTCTGCACTATAGGAAGTTATGCTTCGGTTTACAATATTCAGGATTATACAGCTATCTCAGCAGCACAGTACCATCAAACTCTCCCTATCAGCCACTCACTTCATTGTAAACATGATAGAGGACTAAATTAAATACGCATAAAAATTAAATTCAGCAGTGAAGATCATAAGCACTATAACATGATTAACACGTTAGTAACTTAGCAGGGTAGCAGTCATAAAGAAACAGAATAATCTGCAGAACAAAGAAGCATGAACTGAAATGCAAATCTGTTGACACGTGTATAGGAAACTAACTGAACGGCAATTCATCATCTTCAGAATTTCTTCACTGAATTAAGGAATCCTTCATCAGCTTACACCAGCAAGAAACAGTTTCTACACGAGATCACCATCGAACTCAGCGAGAAGCTTGAAAGAAACAAGCAACACACAGAACTGATGAAGGCATCAAGCACATTGATCTCTAACTAATCACCTGATCTGGTGCCCAAACTTGCCGCCTCACTTAAGGGAGAATCCTCAATGGTTGGTAGCTCAAGTATCATCTGGACAAAGGAAAAGGATAGGTGCTAGATCAAAGCACACAATGTTCTTAGGTGCAAGTGATTGTTTTCTGCGGAGGGACTCTAGAAGAGTGACTCTAGACAGTGCGTTGCGGCTTGCGTTGTGCTGGGCCGGTGATCTCCAAGACAGGCCTATCTGAAATCTCATAGCAGGCCAAGATGGGCTTCTTTTGAAGCGAGAAAGATCCATCGGAGCATTTTGGGCTGGATTTCTTCAGGTCCATTAATCTGTTCCAAGCCAATTGCACACAACACATGGTGACATGGAGCAGTGTAGCTGGGTTCGTTTTGAGCTTTTTTTTTTTTACTTTTTAAATTTTTAATTCTAAAAACAAACTCTCCAAAAACTTAGTTTCAAGTACGAATCTTTTTGTCATGCCAGTCGAACTGACTACAGTGACGAAATGAAGCTTCCATGCTGACGCCCTCTTGGGGGTGTGTATTGTTGTTTAACACGCTTGGCGGGGTGGCATGGTCAAAACGTTTATGAGGATTTATTTTTAAATTAAAAGTAAAATAATAATAAACATTATCGTTGGAATGTTTTAGTAGGGCTCTAGGTCCTATATTCTGGTCTTATATAGCAGGCCGGTGCTTAAGCAAATGGCAGTCCATTTAGAACATTTTGAAGACCATCTCATATTCATTGCAAAAATTAAATTCAGGAGTGCAATAACCGCACTGCCCATCAATCCATACGAAATTATTCATAAGCCTCTGATCCACTATCCTGGCTGATCAATAGAGCCATGCCCACTCACCCACACGCTTTTTATTTTTTCTATCTTTTTAATAATGGAATGAAACATCTTGGCTTTTGCTCAAGAGCTATAGCCAATTATTACAAGGTTCACACAAAAACAAACTCACACAGTGAGTATGTAGCCAGTAGCCAAAGTAACAAAACCAAAAGTAGAAGCAAACTAATAAGAATCAAACAAGGTAAAGACCTCATAACTACTGAATTCTATTGATGAATCTCCACTTGAAGTTGGCAAAGAGCTTCATGATCGTCGACTCAAATATACGACACGCATCTTTTATTAGCTTGATATGATCATCATGTCTTTGTAACTGAGCCCATTCCTAGAGCCAATATGTTATCCTGAAAAGTGCCTACAAATAAAATTTTGAAGGTGATCTATCAAAAATCATTTCATTTCACTAAGCCAGAGAGCCCAACATACAGTTGAAGCTCCAACAAAAATAAGTTCCTTGATCTTTTTATTTTTTCCATTTAGCCACTCCTCCCCCACCGCTAGCTATTCTTCTCCGCCGACCTTCTCAATGTAGGATCTGAAACACCAAGCAACTGACGAAGTGGATGAACAACATGTTACCCACGTAGGACACCTTTTATCTCGCCACCGCAAAACCACAATATGCGGAAGATAACAATCGAACCATCAATGTCAGTTGAAAGCAAACAGGATCTTCATAGGATCATCCTCTTTCCCTTTTATGTGATCGTGCCAAATCATAGGAAGAATGGGTAGCTAGACCCTCACATAGTTCTAGCTAAAGCTAATTTTTATTCATAATATTGAGTCTCCCTTACAATGGACGCACACCTATTGCTTATATATAACAATCCTAAGACCTACAAACAAGAAACAAACTCGTTAGATGACTTGGACACGAAGAAAAAAAAACTTTTGTTGCAGCAACCCTATGCTAGTTTGGTAGATTACCGATAAACCATGAAGAATGTGAAGGTGGGACCAAACCTTGACATGAGTCATAAAATTAGCTTTCCAACAAGTAATCAAATGTCCAAAATAGAGTCCGTATGTGAAATCCACGACTGTTTCATCATAGGCTTGTCCAGGCTGTTCGAACCGAATAGAAACCTTCTTATTGTAATATCAAGGAGTTGATTTATATTTTGTGTGATGAAAACATTGGTGGTTTTCGATATATCATGTGTGAAAGATTGGTTTCTTATGATAAGATTTCAGAGTTTAATAGATGATTGATTTTGTGAAGTGATGTTTCTGTTGACCCCGGGTGTCGCCCGTCAGACCGTATGTCATGCAGCCGTCAGACTAGCCAACCCAATGGTATGACCGGCAGGATCCTGATCATTATTGGTTTCGGGTTATCTTGTTGGATTTGGATGTTTTCTTCGAGGATTTGACTTCTAGATGGTTTATATACGTATGGATACTATTGTTATACTAATGTGAGTCAAGTTGGGATAAACTTGTGCTCGGAATATGGTTTCTTGGTTGTTTGCATGTGCAGATGTTGCTTACGGCCTCGGGAGAGTGTTGCCGGTGATAGATCGGAGTTGACTTGGGAGAAGTTGATGTCTAGGGATCAGGAGATCATGTGGGATACTAAAAGGATAGAGAACAATGCACGTGGTGATGAAGAATCCATATGGTATGCAAGAGGGATTGTGTATGTATGGAAAGAGGAGTCAAATTTGGAAGGGAGTCCAAATTCTAGAAGATTGATAGAGATAAGGAAAGGGATAAGTTGTATACTTGCAATAGAGGGTTTCCCACATGGTTAGGAGTCCTAAGTTGTGTTTGCTTTGTAGGCTTTGCACAGCCTACCTCGTGTATAAATAGAAAGGGAAGGTGTGGCCTCCCGGTATCGGTTGTTGAGAGACTTAAGTTGAGAGAAAGTTAGGGTTTCGAGTTTAGTTCGAGATTTTGGTGAGGAATGCTGTTGGTGCACTTTGTAAACACTAGTTGATGCCAAAAAGTCGAAAGTTTCAATCTTCATCTTCGAATTTGTCATCTGTCAGTGCTTTTTGGGTCCTGACGGTCTATCCGCATGTGTTCGGGTGGTCTAACCGGTGGGATAGCGGCGATCTGACCGCACGTGTTCGGGTGGTCTAACCGGTGGCAGGTGGGCGGTTCGACCGACGACAATAGTGCTTCGTCATCTACTCTATTCGAGGTAAATCTTTTATTCCGCAAAAAGGTTTTGGGTTTTAGGTTTTCCCTACCATTCACCCTCCCCCCCTCTGGTAGATTTGTTTGATCTTATGTGATCCTTCAATTATCTTCGAATTTCTCATTTGGAAACAATTCAATCCGTGCAGATGAGATAATTGTTGACTTATGGATTATGGATAGTGTTGGAATAGACGAAAACTATCTAATCATACCGTAGAATCCACAAACTCTCCAAACAGAGCAATTATGTCGTGTCACTTTTACAACATGGGCAACCTTCAGTAAAATTGCCACTACTTTTGATTGGAACATCCAAATCATATGACTTTGATCTGTTAGAAAGACGAATTGAAAACCTATCTAAATATGACCTTTTGATACTTTGAATTCCTATAATTTGATGCACAAATCTTCAGACAATTGACGGCTAGTACTGCACCATATCCTCATCAACCTCCCCTCCTCCTCCCAATGGCATGGAAAGGTTCGATTTATTTGCTGCGAATTCAGGGCCTGATGATCTTGTGGCGGTAAGCTCTTGGCCACCAAATCTGGCTTGTCCATGTGATTCTGGCACAAGACCATGGCAACGGTAATGATTATGACTTCATCCGATGCCCAAATTCGTCCACTCCAAGGTGAGTGCTAGCATAGGTGGTGATGGGCACGATAGGCAATGGAGGCCTATAGTGATATTCCCTTCGTCCCACAATAAGTTAATCTAGTAATGGATGTGACACATTCTAATTTTACTAATCTGGATAGGAGCCTATCCAGATTCATAGTACTAGGACATGTCACATCCAATACTAGATTAACTTATTATTGGACGGAAGTAGTACTTTGTGATGGTGATGGAAGTATGAGATCTATCAAATGAATGGTTGACGACTCGGCATAGGTGACTCATGCCGGTTGGGAACCGGCGATAGGTGGCGGATTTCCCAACCAGTACCCTGCAAGCAACACCTTTGAGGTTCTTGGAATGCAAAAATAAAGCCGGCTCCCCATCACCACTGAGATCACCGTCATGCCCATCACCCAAGAACATGATCACAAAATCAACCTTGAAAAACAAAATTTGAGAGGGATGATCAAAATCAACAAAATCACATAGCGAAGAACACACATAGAATGCCACCTTTGCCGATGTTGCCTTCGTCGAGAGGGCCATCCCTGTGGTTGCGATGGCGGATCCACCCACCCCCGAGCTTGCGGCGGCGTATCCGTCCACCACCAAGGGGTGGGCGCAAGGCGGCAGTTCTGCCCACCCCCGAGTGCACGGCGGTGAATACGGCAGCTCCTATGCTCGTGGAGTAGATCTAGCCAGCCTCAAGAGAGAAATGAAGCGATGTAGGCGAGGATTTCTATCGGTGGCTGTGGCAAAGAGGAGACACCGTGAGCGAAGACGACCGTAAGTGGTTACGGCTGCATCGGTGGAGAGGAGGAGACGTCATGGGCGAAATGGACCGGTGGTGGCTGCGGTGGAGGAGAGGAGGAGGAACAATGGTGGGGGCGAACGATGATGATGGGCGAGGAAGAGCTAGCCACCGCCCGTGCCCGAGAGGTGGCCGGCCATCGTCCGTGCTAGAGAGGTCTCCGAGACAGGAGATGAGGAGTGGAGAGAGCAGATAAGGATGGGGAGAGCAGCGGTCTCTTCTACTAAGTGGAAACGGTGACCGTAAAAAAAACCGGTCTCACCCATGGCCGGTCTTGGCTCGCTCTAGTAGGTGTCGTCTTTTTTTAAAACCAGCACCAATAACACTATTATAAGTACCGATTTATTAAAAAAAGGTACAAATAATTATTAGTGCTGGTTTAATAAGAATTAATGGTGCCGGTTTTCAATTTCAGACGTCCCATGAATGGAAAGGGATCATGAGTGCCAATTTTAGATAAATCGGTACCTTTAGTGCGTATCACGGCCGGTTAATTGATCGGCTTTGAAGGTGCTTGGGCATAACTGCTTCCCCTTTCAATGATTCGGTTCGTGGGCTCCAAATCCGGCGTTGGTTGCAGTTTGCAACTCGGGTATGCGCGCAGTAGCAAACGAATCACGAAATGTTCGTAAAGCCCTGACGACTGCCACTGGTGGAGATGTGCTTTTTAGTCCCGGTTTGTAAACCCCTGTAGTCCTGTTTTTTAAACCGGGACTACCAATCCGGGACTAAATATCGCTATCTTTAGTCCCGGTTCAAATACCTAGGACTAAAGATCGATCTTTAGTCCCGGTTGGTATCAACCGGGACTAAAGAGAGGGGATCTTTAGTCTCGGTTGCTAACACCAACCGGGACTAAAAAGAGGGAAGCGGCAGTGAGATGGTCCCCTTTTCTTTTTTTTCTTTTTTATTTTCTCCCGAATCGAGTGGGATATATATCCCAAATCAAACCCAAATCCCCAAATCAAAGTAACATCTCAAATCTACATCACAAATCTTAAAGTTACTTATACACACAAATCAAATACATCACAAATCCTACAAAAATTACAAACATATCAAATACATCACAGATCCATACAAACGTGCAATGAATCACAAAATTATCCACACAAATATGCAAATGGGCTGCCGCTGCCGCCGGCCGCCTGCCAGCCGCCGCCGGGCGTGGCCCCACCGGCCGCCGCCGCACGGCCGCCTCGCTCCGCCGCTGCCGCACGGCCGCGCGGCCGCCTCGCTCCGCCGCTGCCGCACGGCCGCCGCCGCAGGGCCGCGCGGCCCCCTTGCTCTGCCGCCGCCGGACGCGGTCCCACCGGCCGCCACCGCCACCCGTCCGCCGCACGACGGCCTCGCTCCGCCGCCGCCGCCGCCGCCCAGCCGGCTCGCTTCATCGCCGCCGCTCGGCTGCAGCAGAGAGGGGAAGGGGGAGGAGGAGGAGGCGGGGAGGGGGATCGGAGGAGAGGGGAAGGCTGGAAGGGGGAGGAAGGGGAGAGGAAGAAGGAAGAAGGGGAGGAGGCGGATACCGAGACTAAGTCTCAGTTGTTTTTAAGGAGAGAAAAAAGGGGAGGGGATACCGAGGAGATATCGGCAGTTTATTTTGGTCCCGGTAGATATAAACAACCGGGACTAAAAATAGATCTTTAGTCCCGGTTGTTTATACCAACCGGGACTAAAGATAATTGGAGCTTAACTGTACCCACCAACTTCTTTGAACCGGGACTAAAAATAATCTTTAGTCCCGGTTGGTAAATTTTTTTAACCAGGACTAAATATCATCTTTAGTCCCGGTTTTTATTGCAACCGGGACTATTGTGGAATTTGGTCGACCGACGTTTCTCCAGTGTGCATATATCTTAATCATTGTTACCCCGAACAGAACATCAAACCTCCTTCTGATCTTTAGTCCCGATTTTTATTGCAACCGGGACTATTGTGAAATTTGGTCGACCGACCAAAGATGGTTTCTCCAGTGTGCATATATCTTAATCATTGTTACCCCGAACAGAACGTCAAACCTCCTTCAAATTGAATAAACAAATCGCACAACTAAAGAAACGTGCGTACGTATCCATTTTTTTAACTTTCCAGGCTGAAGGTATAAAGCAAAATATTACGTGAATTTGCCCTTTGCGTGCTCGCAGTAGTGACGCCCCACTGACCACTGTACAGCTTATACCTCTATATATATACATACACACATGCACACACACTACACACACAAAGCTCTTGGAGCTGCATCTGCATGCAAACACCTACTATACAATATTACACACAGTGACACACACTATCGGAGAACGTAGGTAAGTAAGGGCTTACGGCCAGCAACGATGGCGCCGCAGAACAAGGAAGACAAAGCATCGGCCGCCAATATTGATCCAAAACTGCCAATCAGCGAGAGCGATGAGGCGAGGGCACACGCTGCCAATGTGGCAACCGACAAGGTGCGGTGTTGGCGAACTTGGCGCGGCTTCTGCCGACGGGGACGGTGCTGGCATACCAGTCGCTGTCGGCGTCCTTCACCAACCAGGGGGAGTGCTTCCGGGCCAACCGGTGGCTAAGCCTCGGCCTCGTCGTCTTCCTCTCCGCCGCCTGCGTCTTCTTCGCCTTCACCGACAGCGTCCTCTACAAGGGGAAGGTCTACTATGGCTTCGCCCTGCCGACTAGGCTCAACCTCTTCAACCTGAACAAGAAAGAAGAGCAGAAGCTGTTCAAGGACCTAGAGCCCGAGCTCGATTAGCGGGACCTCGGCTACGTCGACTTCGTGCACGCCTTCCTCTCGGCTGTCGTCTTCCTCTCCGTCGTCTTCAGCGACGTCGGCCTCCAGAAATGCTTCTTCCCGAACACCGGCAAGAACGACAAGGAGCTGCTCAAGAACCTGCCGCTGGGGATGGCGGTGCCGTCAAGCTTCGTCTTCATGATCTTCCCTACCAATAGAAGGGGGATCGGGTCCCATTGCTCCAACTCCGAGCACATCGACGACTCCTCCTCCAAGTCTGGTAAGAAAATCGATGGCTCCTCCTCCAACTCTGCAGGTGAGAAGGAGAAGGCGAACAAGCCCACCGCGAAGAACGTGTAGCACCACCAACTTTGGGGTGGTAATTGTTAGGAAACGATAGGCGAACAAACGATAAAAAACAATAGATCAATCACAAAAGACACGAGATTTAACGTGGAAAACCCTCCCAAAACAGGAGAGAAAAAACCACAGGCGCCAGCCAGCAAAATATCTTCACTATATCTGAGGTGAGGTTACATCGCCGCACGACGGCTTACAAGAGGTATATATAGTGGAACCTAAAAGGGATGATGATCCGTACATTATTAGGAGCTGGCCTTTATTAAGTGCAAATGAATTTGGATCACAACTCAACAAACTCCACCTTGAGACAAATTCCTTCTTGTAGCGTGAATCAATCCTTCATCCTGAACACAACAAAGACAAAAAAAAACACTTTCGGCGTCAAATAGCCTCTCGGGCTAAACCACTATACCAACTAAGCTTGAGCAAAGCTCAAACTTAGCAACAGGAACAGGCTTTGTCATCATATCAGCAGGATTATCATGAGTACTTATCTTGCATACCTTTAGCTTACCTTGCGCGACTACATCGCGAACATAATGGTACTTGATATCAATGTGCTTTGTCCTCTCATGAAACATCTGATCTTTGGTGAGGCATATAGCACTTTGACTATCACAAAACAAGTTAATGCAAGAATCAACTCCACAAAGCTCAGCAAACAATCCTTTCAGCCAAACTGATTCTTTACATGTTTCAGCAATAGCCATGTATTCTGATTCAGTGGTAGACTAGGCAACAACAGGCTGCAATGTTGCCTTCCAACTCACAGCACAACTACCAATGGTAAACACATAACCTGTGAGTGACCTTCTCTTATCCAAATCTGCAGCAAAATCAGAATCCACATATCCAATAAGCCCCTTATCAGTCCTGCCAAACTTCAAGCAAGCATCAGCTGTGCCTCTGAGGTACCTGAAAATCCACTGAACAGCTTTCCAGTGTTCTTTACCAGGATTAGTCATGTATCTACTAACCAAACTCATAGCATGAGATAAATCTGGCCGGGAGCAAACCATGGCATACATCAAAGAACCAACAGCACTAGAATATGGAACTCTAGACATGTATTCTACATCCTCATCAGTATTAGCACATTGTAAAGCTGATAATTTAAAATGAGGTGCAATAGGAGTGCTAACAGGCTTTGCATCATGCATGTTAAAACACTGAAGAACCTTCTTAATGTAGCTTTGCTGACTAAGAAATAACAAACCAGAATTTTTGTCTCTAGTGATTTCCATGCCTAGAATTTTCTTAGCAGCACCAAGATCCTTCATATCAAACTCACTACTCAACTGTTTCTTCAATGTAGTAATTTGTTCCTTGCTCTTGGCAGCAATCAGTATATCATCAACATATAACAGCAAGTATATAGGTGATCCATTAACAAATTTAATATACACACAGCTATCAAATTCAGACCTCTTAAAGCCATGTGACAACATAAATGAATCAAACCTTTTATACCATTGACGAGGAGACTGTTTCAAACCATACAAAGATCTTTTCAACTTGCAAACATAATCCTCCTTACCAGGTACTATGAACCCTTCTGGTTGGTCCATGTATATCTCCTCCTCAAGCTCTCCATGTAAAAATGCTGTCTTCACATCTAACTGCTCAAGCTCAAGATCATGCATAGCAACAATACTGAAGAATGTGCGAATTGAACTATGCTTTACAACTGGAGAGAACACATCATTATAATCAACACCAACAATTTGACTGAAACCTTTTGCTACTAACCTTGCCTTAAACCTCGGAGGCTCGCTAGGAGATAAACCCTCCTTTCTCTTGAAGATCCATTTACAACGAACAGGCTTCTTCTGTTTTGGCAAGTGCACAAGCTCCCATGTGCCATTCTTCTCAAGAGACTGCATCTCCTCCTGCATAGCTGAGATCCACTTCTCACGGTCTCCAGAAACAACAGCTTCAGTGTATGTGGCTGGCTCAAGAGTATTCTCCACCTGTTCAGCACAACTAAAAGCATAATAAACCATATCACATTCCTCAATAAGACGGACTGGAGCTCCACAACTCCTCTTTGTTCTGCGATGGGCAATAGGTTCATCTTGTGGCTGCAAAACAGGAGGTGAGTGCTGAACAGTATCATTAACATCATTACCAACAATTTCAGTTTCCTGATCATCCACGTGCTCTACCTGCACGCTAACATATTGCTGCTCCTCATCTGAACCACCTGGTATGACATCTGTGGGCAAGCTGTCATTAAACATAACAGATTCATTGAAAACAACACTCCTGCTCATGAAGGTCTTGTTAGTTTCAGGATTCCATAACTTATATCCTTTTACTCCTAAACCATAACCAAGAAATAGACACTTAATAGCTCTAGGCTCTAATTTTTCATTATCAACATGAGCATAAGCAGTGCATCCAAAAACTCTCAACTGTGAATAATCAGCAGGCATACCAGACCATATCTCAATGGGAGTTTTCTTATTAAGTGGGATAGAAGGCGACCTGTTGATCAAGTAGCAGGCGGTGTTAGCAGCCTCTGCCCAAAAACGCTTGTTCATGCGAGCGTTGGACAGCATGCAACGAGCCTTGGAGATGATGGTTCTATTCATGCGCTCAGCTACACCATTCTGCTGTGGAGTGTACGGGATGGTGTGATGCCTAACGATGCCTTCCTTCCTGCAGTAATCATCAAAAGCATCCGAACAAAATTCACCAGCATTGTCAGTGCGAAGTACTTTTACCTCCTTTTCAGTTTGCCTTTCTATCATAACTTTCCACTCCTTAAAAGCAGCAAATGTATCATCTTTATGTTTCAGAAAATAAGGCCACACTTTTCTAGAGTAATCATCAATAATGGTAAGCATATAACGAGCACCACCGAGAGAGGGCTTACGAGAAGGCCCCCACAAATCAGCATGTACATAATCAAGTATACCTTTGGTGCGATGAACTGAGGTATTGAATTTTACCCTCTTGTGCTTACCAAAAACACAGCGCTCACAGAACTTCATGTTACCCTGAGTGCAGCCATCCAGCAGGTTCCTCTTCATCAATTCTGCCATACCAAGTTCACTCATATGTCCAAGACGCATGTGCCACAGGTTAGTCTTATTAGGTTCATCTTTAGTAACAGCAGCAGCGGTAACAGAACCATGTAATGTACTTCCTCTAAGGACATATAAGTTTGCAGAATTCATATCACCAATCATGTAAACAAGAGAACCTTTCGATACCTTTACAACTCCACCTGAACCGGAGTATTTGTATCCTTCTGCATCAAGTGTGCTGAGAGAGATGAGATTTCTCGCCATCCCTGGTATGTGTCTCACATCTTTCAGCGTGCGTGTTATGCCATCATGAGTCTTGATCTGAACGGAGCCAATGCCCACGATCTCACGTGGGTTATCATTTCCCATGCGCACAACATCTCCATTCTGCACAGACTTGTAAGAACTAAACCAATCTCTGTTAATGTAGATATGAAACGAACATGCAGTATCAAGTATCCATTCATCATGACTAGCAACACAACCAGCAAAAACAACAAGACAATCTCCTGAATCAGAGTTTTTAGCACTGGTAACAACAGAGGCCTTACCATCAGATTTCCTTTTCTCCTTATTCTGCAGCTTCCAACATTCTTTAATGAAGTGAATTTTCTTTTTGCAATACTTACAGAACTTTTTACCTCTAGATTTAGAACGGCCTCTACTCTTACTCTTGTCACGATCATTGCTGTCGTTGTAGGTTCTCTGCTCAGATCTGCCTTTGACCTGCAATGCTTCGCCCTTAGAGGACGACGCATCAGACTGAACCATACCTTTCATCTTCTCCCTGTTTTGGAGCGCCTCATAAACTTCCGCTAGGGTTAGTTCATCACGGCTTAAAAGTATGGTGTCACGAAAATTTTCATATGAACTAGGCAGTGAGCATAACAGTAAAAGACCTAAATCTTCATCATCAAACTGTACCTCCATCGACACTAGGTCGGCAACGATCTCCTTGAAGACCGATATGTGGTTCAACACAGAACCACTCTCCTGCAACTTGTGCGAGAACAATTTCATCTTGATATGCATCTTACTGGTTAGATCTTTAGACATGCAGATCGATTCCAGTTTGAGCCAAAGTTCTGCAGCAGTCTTTTCCTGCAACACTTCTTGCAAAATATCATTAGATAGATGAAGTTGGATTAGCGACAGAGCCTTACGATCTTTCCGCTTCTCCCCAGTGGTCCACTCAGTCGTTTTCTTCTTCCCGAAACTTTCCAGCGCCTCATCAAGATCCGAAGTTTGAGCTAGAACAGCTCGCATCTTGACTTGCCACAGCGAGAATCTCGTCTTGTAGTCTAGCAGCGGTAGATCATACTTCATCGACGCCATCGCGAAACCCTAATCTGGGAACCAGCTCTGATACCACTTGTTAGGAAACGATAGGCGAACAAACGATAAAGAACAATAGATCAATCACAAAAGACACGAGATTTAACATGGAAAACCCTCCCAAAACAGGAGAGAAAAAACCACGGGCGCCAGCCAGCAAAATATCTTCACTATATCTGAGGTGAGGTTACATCGCCGCACGGCGGCTTACAAGAGGTATATATATAGTGGAACCCTAAAAGGGATGATGAGGTATATATATAGGCAGAAGCTGGCCTTTATTAAGTGCAAATGAATTTGGATCACAACTCAACAGTAATGGGCCACAACTCACGGATCCTTTCGTTGCCCACTCAATCTTTGTTAGCTAAAGTAAAATAAATGTGTGAAATTCAGCTCAACCAGTTGGGATTGCCTGCAGTACTACTGATGCAGTAGCAGTCACCGACGTGTGGGCCCGGACCCATATGTCAGCCACTGCTACTGTATCAGCAGTACTACAGAGAATTTGCATCTTATAGATCGGCCCCATAGGCTAATGGTGTTGGCCCATTACCACCGGCTCAGTCATCCCTTTGTGTCTGGCTTGCTACCCCAAGAGTTTTCTTCTTTTCTCCTTGAAATCTATAAACCGATTGTATTCAGTGCTGAAAATTTTTAGGATGAAGGATGGCGTCATTCCTTATATATGTTCTGAAATATAAGAACATCAAACTGTAATTAAAGCAATTCATAAATCCAATTTATTAATCTCAGCTAAAGCAAACTCAATATATGTGAAAAGAAAAATAATAAGTTGGTATCTAGTACACCATAGTACAATTCATGGATCAAGAGTGTATCTGATACAAACAAGAAATGTTAAATGGGAATGAAATTTTTATTTAATTCACAAGCTCCTAAATAATAATGAAATGCATGAACTCGAGCCCTGTATCAATACGATTGTAAATAAAACTGATACCACTTAGGAGGGAAAAAATGATTTGTAGTGCAATAAATATCATTAATATGCAGTAGGAGTAATTATTTTTGTTCTGAAACATGCAGTAGGAGTAACTAATACTCCACTAAAACAATAAAATTTTAGTTCAGTTATCAAATTCCAGGTTACGAGTTCAAGAAAAAAAAATCAACAAATCGTCTAAATAAAAGAATTTCGTTTTAAATGAAATTTGAAAGTCCATATTCATTTAATATTTTGAATTTTCAATTTTCTGAATAAAAGGGAAGTTCCACAATTAAATTCCGAATTTAATTTAAACTCAAAAGCAGCCATTTGGTTGCCTGCAAAAGAGGTCATTGGGCTTGCAGGATTTTGATGCTTTGGTTGGCTGGGAAAGCCTTGGTCTGCTAACTGGTTAGGACCCAAAAATCTCCGTGCAGATAACCAAACAAAGATGGAATAAGTTCATATGAGGTCCCTTATCTTGTCGATCAATCCGATTTTCATCATTCAACTGGAAAATCATATACAATGGGTCTCTCAATTGTTAAAACTGGTGCAAAACAAGTCCCAAGGCGGTTTGGACGACGGTTTCAGCTGGCGTGATGCCTACGTGGCTAATTTGACTCGGTCTTCATCTGACGTGGCATATGAAGCCAAATTTAACAATTTTAAAAATAAAACAAAATATGTGGGCCCACATGTCAGTCAAATAATAAAATTAAAAATAATGAGACCCACTTCCTCCAACTCATCCTCTCTCTTCTCTATCTCCCCCCCTCATCCCATCGTGGAATACACGAGCTGACACGACCACCATCCCAGGGCTCTGCCACCGGTGGCGGTGGAGGAAGAGGACGGCGACGTGACCGGTGGCTTAGGAGGATGACAGAGAAGGGGCGGCGGTGTGTCTCGCGGCGGTGGAGGAAGACAGCGCCGAGGGAGAAATCGACGAGGTTGGCGTCGGAAGAGGACGACGGCATGGTTGGTGGCAGAGGAGGACGGCGCCGTGGCCTGCAGTGGCGGAGGAGAACGACACTGTGGCCCGCAGCCTCCCGCAGCGGCGAGGGAGGACAACGTCGTTGCCCGCGGTGGCGGAGGAGGACAGCGTCGTGGCCCACCAAGGGGGACGGCGCCGTGGCCTGCGGTGGCGGAGATTGACGGTGGTGTGGAGTGTTGTTGCGACATCCTGCAGGTGTCCAAATTCCACAATCTAGGGAAGAAGGGAAACAGAGGAGAAGGAGCAGGGGAGGAGATAGAGAAGAGAGGGGATGAGGTGGAGTAAGTGGGGCCCAATGACATGTGGGTCCTACTATTTTTTTTATTTTATTAATTGAATCACATGTGGGTGTTAATGCCAAAATTTGGTAAGCCCGAAGTTATTATTTGCCTAGAGTTAGTACCGGCTTTAGAGTCTTGGAATCGGCCGATGGGAGTCGTCAAATCGCCAGCAGTTGTGTTCTTGGTGGAGTCGGATTAATTAAAGGAAATTTATGCAGAAGAGTTCGAGTTCAAGAAGGATGCGGCATGGCAAGTTTATATATTAATTAGGAATAATTTGTTAGTTCCTTTTATCTTTAGGAAAGTGTGTTTAGTGTCATGTAAGGACTTTATGTTTTCTTTTTATCTTTAGGAAAGTTTCATTCTTGTTCTATAAGGACTAGTATCTCCCCATGAGTATAAATATTTACACCCGGGGTCATTGTAAGATATCTCTCGATCAATACAACTACTCTCGGCGAATCGCCACCCTCTTTCCTTAGGTTTTTACTTATCATCTGGTGGAATTTGGCACCTGACGCGGGGCTGCATCGGTTCAGTTCTATCTCCGGTGAAGGAATAAGTCCTACATTCCGCCGGCCTTGGTGAATCTATTGGATACGTTAGTGTTGTTCAAGGCTGCATCGCTTCGATCTCTTGGATCGCTCTGGTTTGGTTGATATATTTGCCTACCTGATATCTCAATTCTATCTCTAATTGTGTTGTGTTTGGAGACGCATCGGTTTAGTTGGAACTGTCTCGGTTAGGTCTGATCTTCTATCTTAGCCGATATCTCTCTACAATCACAATGCTGTTGTAAATAGATCTGTCATATCCATCACGTTAGACAGATCTATCGGCTCATCGAGTATTATATTATCATATACAATCTCGTGCTGCATCGGTTAGGTTCGACCTACTAGATTGTTGTTGATAATATAAATCATGTTAAGCCGATAGGTTCATGCTAATGTTTTATCGGGGTGCTAGCCGATAAGTTATCTGGACGTTGCATCGGCTTTTAAGGATTGTATATATATACATATATATATATAATATTTAGCCGATGACAACAAAGACTTTATTGTTATCTAATATTGTGGATTTTATGATATCGGATCTCCAGTTGATGTATGCTTTAACCTTCGGATCAGTGCTAATTCTATTATATCATACTGCTAGCCGATTGGTTTCTACTCGATTATATTGTTATACTATACTATCATCAGCCGATTGCCTTTATATCATTATCTACATTGGACATATAGCCGATGGCTCAAAACCCTATCGTTATCGGCTGGTATCGGCATCGGCTAGAACTACTCCATTGGCTTGTCCGCCGATCGGCTCATTGATCTACTATTTGCATATCTTGTCAATTGCAGGATCAAACTGACTGGCACGCCCGCATCTCATCAAGATTTAGACCTGCACTAGAGCTAAGCAGATCTCCCAGGCTAGTGTGTTTTTTCATCAACAGTGGGTCCACATATTTTGTTTTATTTTTTAAGTTGTTAAATTTTGATTCATGTGCCACGTCAATGCCACGTTAGATGAAGACCATATCAAATTAGCCACGTAGGCGCCATGTTAGCTGAAACCGCCTTTGGATTTATTTTGCACTGGTTTTAATAGTTGAGGGACCCGTTATATTTGGTTTTTTTGGTTGAAAGACGAAAATCGGATTCGTCGAGATGTTAAGGGACCTCAGATAAACTTATTCCCATTGAGATTGCACATTCTGAGCAGGCTCAATCGAACGATACGAACCAGGCTGGACGGTATGCAGGGATCAAACACACTCTTTTGGCCTTTTACTTCTTCTCTTTTTCGATTTCTTTTTATTTTTATATTTTTACATTAAGATATTTGCAAAATATATATTTTTAAAACCTTTACAAATCTATATCCCTCACGTTTCTTGGAGGACGTTTTTTTTAAAAAAAACATATTTTCTTATGGCGTTTTCTATGATGTAGCAAACAATCATCGACGTGTGCTAATGGCGAGAGCTGGTCATTTTGCCATCCTCTTAGGGCATGTACAATGGTCCAGATGCTTAGATACATGCTTAGAAAAAAAAGTATGTAAGCATCTGTTGAAGAGCCTTAATCTCCAATGAAGAGAATCCATTCCACAGATGCTTAGTTATTTAAGAGTCTATCTAAGCATCTAGGTGCTACAATGGTAGTGAATGAGTCTACCAATTTTTTTTATTTTACTATCTCATTGTCAACCAATTTTTAATTTTATTGTCATCTTTATGACAAAGGTGATGTACTAAAATACTTCCATGTGTGATCCATATGCCTAAAACAAGATTAGTTAGTTGGTACTGAGCGCCAGGGCTTGCTACGCTCCTCCTTTTTTCGCGCAAGTGCTCCCAAGCGACGACCGCTTCGCGTGGCGACGGGCGACTCGCGTAGCGCCGGCCTGGTAAAAAAAAACCCGGTTTTTTTCTCTAAGCGTCTACTTAAGCATCCCATTGTACATGGCCTTAGAGGGTTATCTTCTAGTTTTGCATGCAAAGGTCCTGTAAAATGGGCAGGCGTTATTTTTGGTAGGGCTGCAAGGGGTCGCTAGTAAAATAGCCAGAGCTCGCGCCAATGGCTATTTAACAAGTCATAAAAGTTGTCCCACTAAAGCATTGGGGGTATTTATTTGTAAAAGTTCTTTAAAATATATCTTTAGATATTTTAATAAAATATAAAAAATCCTCTTTTTTCCGTGTAAATCCCAGCCGGCATTGTTCTTCATGTATCAGTCCACAAGCTGGATTGCTGGATGGGAGGCTAGCCGAGCCTGCTCGATACAGGCCTGGACCAACCAAGTAACACCTACACGAGGTAACCTCCAACTGCAGCCAAACCGAGCAGACCAGGACCAGCCAAGCGCCAAGCGGCGCCAGCTGCTCAATAGGCCGAACTGGCCAGGCGGCCGCGTCGTGTTGCCACACCACACGGAGGTCGCACTGATCGATCCATTTCATCTTGCATGCAACCAGTCAACCCGACAAGCACGCTCCACGCGCGCAGCGTTGTGTATCGGCCGTGCACAGTGCACCTCTTGTATTGTATACCACCGACGTCCATGCCGCCAGCATGCCAAATGGCGCCAAACCGTGCTTCGGCCCCTCTCACTATCTCGCACGCACCGCTGTGTCTGAACGAGCGATACAGTCGCGCGATCGCGCCACACCCGTGTCCGTGTGCCAATCGTGCGCCACCGCTGACGCACACTACGACACTCGCCACCAACAGACGCATTGTGACCGCGTCAGCCACACGCCACAGCGCAGCTCCTCCACAGTGGCACTGTGCGTCCTCGCCGACCCGCGACTTCGACGCCATCCTTGCACTGGTTAACCACTGGTGTCGTGCCACCTCGCAACCTCGTTTCAGGCTTCCAGCCCAGCCGTTAGAGCGAGGATAATAATACAGCCAGCTGCTTACTTATAGCCTATCTATCAGCTCACTCATATAGTGGTTAACTCTTTACTATAAATATATGGTCCACATGTCTGTCTCACAGATTTTCTTGGTTCCTGTGCCTAAGCCGGTTGTAAACTTACAGCCCGCTTCTCATCTCTCTCCTCTTTTCTCCCATCCACCTCAGCATTCAGCCTTCTTATAGCCCACTATTATACCTTCTCTTAGCTCGCGTTGGCCACTATGAGCCCATCAGCATCAATCCAACCTCGCGGTGGTGCCACTTGTTAAACACTTGGCACGCTTAAATCTCGTATCATCACACCGCAAGTCGAGCGACGTGTGGCCCCCCTAAACCTCGGCCCATTCCGTCTTGATGCCATAGGAGGCCAAAGACGGCGCAATATTAAGACTACACAAATTTTGCTATAATACACCGTGACTTCGCGGTTTTAGCTATAGGACACGACACGAAAAACTTTTGGGGGGAAACACTCACAAAAGTTGGATATTTGCTAGTGTGCATCGCACCCATTAAAATAATAATTTCCGGTTGAGGATGAGAGAGAAATTGTGTGAAATGTTAAAAATGTCCTTTGACCCACATGTCAGCTCTTCTATCTCTCTTCTCTCTATCCCCTTCTCTTCTCTCTCTATCCCATATGTCCGCGAAGGCGGCGGCAGGCGAGGTCCAGCAGTGGCAGGAGGGCTAGTACGGAGCGGCCGCGGCGACAGCGCTGGAGGCCTTTTCACTCCACACGCCGGCTCCTCCACATTCTGCGCTCCGGCGTGGGACGCCTCCTCACTCCGCGCGCCGCTGCCATCGCTGTCCAGCCGCGCCGCCGCTCCTCCACTCGCAGTTGCCACCGCCGAACCTCATATGCTGTCTGGCCGGCACAGCGGCTGCTCCGCCCTCGCCCTCCTGCCGCCGCCGCTGCTGGACCTCACCCTCGGCCACGGATCGTCGCGGCCGCTCCGCCTTAGCCCTCCCACCGCCACCGGACCTTGCCTGCCGCCGTCGTCGCTAACATGTGGGATAGGGAGAGAAGAGAAGGAGGGGATAGAGAGAGAGTTGACATGTGGACCCTGGGACATTTTTGACATTTCACACGATTTCTCTTTCATCCTCAACCGAAAATTATTATTTTAATGGTGCGGTATCTATCAGCAAATATCCAACTTTTAGGAGTGTTTTCTCCCAAAAGTTATTTTGTGTCGTGTCGTACAGCTAAAACCGTAAAAGTCACGGTGTCCTGTAGCAAAATTTGCTGAAGACTAAGGTCCGCCGTGTCGACGAGTGATACTCTTAGACCGAACGAGTTGGGTATTAGGGTACGTAGGTACAAGGATCTACATAATACGATATCAAGCAAACAGAAGACAAGGATTATACTGGTTCTGGCCCCTTATCAGGTAATAGTCCTAGTCCAGTTTATATGGGATTAATATGGAGGAACCACGTAATACAATGAGAGTAGATAGATCTGACGATACCGACGAGATCGTAGTCAATAGACTCGACGAAATCTCCCGGTGACTTGGCTCCGTATGCTCTGGCTTCGTAAACTGTGGTGGGTGTGTATGCGATGATATTCGATGCCTTGCACCCCCAGGGGGTCCCTTTTATACAGTGGATCATCTTGATCTTCAAGTAATACTCGGAGACATTGGATCCCGTACGATACAATAGAAACTCTATCCATACCGGGTAGGACTTTGTAAATCATTCGACCCGTAAAGATATTTTCCATAATTCGTGATGGATTCCTACAACACATAAGGAAACAACCCGTGTACGTGAATATATACCATACTTGTATATTCTCTAAGTTGTAGGATAGAAGGTATCCCTTATCATTAACCATGACAAGCCGTGAGTCCATGACCACACCACTTCACGGTGTCATGAAGAAAAATTTGCCCAAGACCAAGATCAGCCGTGAGTCCATGACCACTGTTCTACTTGCCTTGTAGCCGCCACCGATCAAACCTCTCGTGCGTGTGAGACACCGTTTGAACACATCGCCGTAGTCCTTCCCCTCCACTGCGCCCAAGCCTCGTTCCTTCCTGTTGACCTGCTGAACCGAGACCGCGCGCCGACCGAACAATTGGCAATTGGCACGCGCTCGGCGCCACTCTGCTTTGTTCTGACTCGCTGCGGATGACACGCCAATCGGTCGTTCATGGCCACCAGCGTCCAGCGGGCAGCGGATACCCGCTTGCCGCCTCTTGTGCGCCATGCTCACCAGACATCCTCACATCAGTCACTCCACCATCAGTGGTACGCTGCCAATGTACATGGCTTGTCCTGCCTCCGTCAAACCTGGAGCTCGACGGCCGTGGCCATGCCCGAAACAGAGGACGGCGATGATGAGCACAAGCTTCCGCCACGAACGCCGGACCACGCGTCGAGCACAGGTGTGCACTCGACTGTGCTGTGCTGGCTGTTGCCACCACCATTGCATAGAGCCAAACTAGCCAAACAAAAGGAACGTTGCATACACAGCATCCTTTCGGATAGTTAGCTGCTCCCAACATCGCTCCACGCGTCATAAACCTTGTACTGGTTTATATGAGTAAATTGCACTCACGATATAAGAACTTGTCAGGGTGGGTGCGTTCTAGTATAAGAACTTGAAATTTAAGCATATTGGTGCATTAACTTAGCTTTATAGTGCATTTTAGGCAAAGTGAATATCACATTATTATTCTTTTGCCACATTAGCAGGGGACATCAGGTGCACAAGATCGCTTCTCTCGCATTCCAATAAATTTGAAACAGACTTCCTACCACTTTTTATGTTCTCTTTGTTCCGCATGATGTATATTTAATGTTGGCTTCCTTCAATTTATCAGGAACTCGTGCTTCCTAGGTTGATCCATTGCTTTTGGTCAACTATAAAGCTTCTGAATGTAGATCATGCATTCATGCTGCTTTTCTTAGACGCCATCTAGCTTCATTGTTCAATTGACAGTATAACTATGAATTGGTTCATGTATCGATCAAAGAGATCACGGTGCCCTGTATCATTGCTAAATCTAGATTTTTAGTGCTTTTGATTTGATGTTGTTAACATTAAACCGGGGATATTTGCTGAAATGGACCTTCAGTCTACTGCTGTTCCGATCCAAGGAACCAGTAGAAACATGTAACAAAAATGACGACGTGTCTTGCAAACCTGGAAAAAGATTCCATGTGGCAATCACTTTGACCAAAAGCGCACCATCTAACCAAGTTTGGTGTACCAATTACTCAGTTTTCAAGTTTATGCATTAAACTGCACCCACCTATCAAGTTATGTTCTTGTATCTTCAATGCAATTTACTCGGTTTATATTATCTCAGAACATACAATGCCACGTATTCCTGAAAATACGTACAATACCAATTATCTGCACTACTGAATTTAGCATGTATCAAATATTCATTCAGTCGTAGATCGATGTACTAAGGGGTGGGCGTTCGGTTTACTTGGTTACTCGGGTCGGTTTCTTCGGTTTGCTTATACATCAGTTTCTCTAAAACACAAGCCGAGAAAAATCTATTATCTATTATCTATCTATCTATCTATCTATCTATCTATCTTCCATTATATACTAAAAGTCCATTAAACATCCTAAAAACGCTCTCAAGCCGCCACGTGGCACTCTAAACACTCCTATGCCGCCACGTGGCACTATTTAATCTCACAATCGATTTTTATTTAATTGGTGGACCCACTATTTTAGATCATTAGATTAGATCTGATTTTTATTAAATTGGTGGACCAATTACTTAGACCAATCATTAGTGTTGTCGACAGGTGGTACCCGTAGACCGGATATAGAGGGTATTGGGGTACGTTGGTACAAGGATCTACGTAATACGACATCAAGTAAACAAAAGACGAGGATTATACTGGTTCAGGCCCCTTGATAGGTAATAGCCCTAATCCAGTTGATGTGGGATTATATGGTGGAAAACACAGGTTACAAAGGGGACAATGGAACTTGTCGGATCCGGCAAGATCGTAGTCGAGTTGGTTCGACTAGATCCCGATGGCTTGGCTCCTTGCATGCTCCGACTTCATAGGCTGTGTGGGTTGTGTTGGCTCTGATATTCGATGCCTTAAGCCCTTCCCGGGGGGTCCCTTTTATATTGCAGATCTGGAGGTCTCCAAGTAGAACTCGGAGATATCAGACCCTATACGATACATCAACGACCCAGTCTTGTCCGAGTAGGATTCTTCCCATCCGTAGATTCCGTGAAGGATTTCCTTGGAATACGAAGGAAGTATCCGTATGCGCGTGGGTATACCATACTGATATGTGACGTATATCGAAGTGTAAAGGGTATGCCTAACCATAACCCTGACAGTAGCCCTCGACATCTGCTTAAAATGAGCTCGCGTAACCATTCGCGACTTCGGGTGTCGAGACTGTTGTCGTTCCCGGTGCGAGGACCGCGGAGACAGGCCGTAGTCGAGCACGCCATTTGAAGCCCAATGGTCACGAGCGAATTTAAATTGAAGTCCAAAAAACTGCCGCGCGTAACGGACCCAGAAATTTCCGGCGGGCATCTCTCTCTATTCCTTGGAATTCGCACCGTCGGTAGTGCGCCTATTTAAAGGAATTTTGGGGGTCCATCTTCAAGTCCGCCCACCGTGCTGAAAACATTCCGCCTGTAAGCGCTCTTCGCCTTCTTCGCCGCCACAAGAAACCCTAGTTCATCAACCTAGGCCCTTTCTCTAGCGATCTTCGATCAGCGATGGACCTCGGCAAATCATCTTCCACCAGTGCGTCGCTGAAGAAGCTTCAGGAAGACGACGCCCCTCCTGGTCTTGGAACCATGGAGAGGGAAGCAGGATGTACTAATCCCCAGCCCGTCTTAGGTCACATGGTTGCGATCGAAGACTATATTCTCTGCGGTTTTCTCCCTCCGCCTTTCGAATTTATTCTCCTAGTTTTGAACTTCTATGGTCTTTCTCTTCTCCATTTGAACCCCAATTTTATCGCCTTTCTTAGCATCTTTGCTCATCTTTGCGAGGCCTATATTGGGGTAGAGCCTTTCCTTGATCTCTTTCGCTTCTACTACGAGCTGCGTTGGATGGAGTCCAACAGGGTATCTGGTTGCGTCGGGTTCCGACTTCGGGATGGCCTGAAGTCACGTTATATCCCCTTCCAGTGCCCTTCTTCTCGCAGCAAGTGGCGGAATAGGTGGTTCTATCTTGAGATCAAAGACTTGGACCCTGTCTTCGTTGTTCCCAAAGAGCAACCAGACAAGATTTCGTCTTGGACCGCAAAGCCCCCTTTGACCTCCTCTCTTCAGTCGTTTATCAACATCATTGACGATCTCCGAGTACGGGGCTTGTCGGGGTATGAAGTCATTGCAGACTTCGTTGGTAGGCGGATCCAGTCGCTGCAGGCTCGGGCCCATCCAACCTTTAACTATTCCGGACCGGAGGACGCGACCCGGGTTTCTCCTCGGGGTATCTTTCTCGCATTTATCCTGGCATGTTTATGTTCGCGTTCCTCTTGATTTATCGAAATTTGGTTCTCGATTCACAGGTCTGAACAGCGAAGCCATGGAGCGCCGTGTCGGCTAGGTGATGATCAGTGGTCCGACAACAGCGAGTGACATCCCCGTGCCCCTTTGTGAGAAGGGGGCAGCTGAACGCAATGACGCTATCAACGTAAGTGTACTCGATTGGCATCCTGCATTTTCCCTTCGAGATCACCTTATGACTTGATTAAGCGTAGGCTCTTCCTCTGACTGACATCATCGGGCCGCTCGCGGACCATCAGGTGGCGGCGTCTCTAAAAGAGAAGGTAGCCAAGGAGGCGTCTGATGCTGCTGCTGCCACCACTAGCGGTGGCAATGTTCCGACAAAGGGGAGGAAGTTCTCCTCTGTAAGCGGACATCGTCGCAAGGCGTCGACCCCCTCGGTAAGTTATCCTGTCGTCAGATCCTGCAGCCAGAAGGATTCTGCCTTACTCCGCATTGGTTGTCTTTCAGGCCTCGGACGCGTCTCCCCTGCCTCCACGACGACAACGTCTTGTGACGGTTAGCGAGAAGTAAGTAGGTGAATTTTTAGGTTTCCGTGATTCTATTCAAGCATTGTCTGATTCGTGGTCATCCCATAGGGAGGCGCGGGCAAAGGCTGCCCAAGACAAGTCGGAGGGACTTCCAGCGCATCGCCTGAACGACGGATGTCGTGACGGAGGCGCGGCCTCGACGGATGTCGTGCTCGCAGCCGGGAGGCGACGCCCAACGGCCCAGTCAGCGATCCCGCGGCAGGTCGTGATCCACCAGCTGCCGTCCTCACCTGGGAGGAGCTCCAAGTCGAGATGGGGCGCCTCCTCGAAGCTGGTGCTTGCGACATCGGCCGCGACATTGCAGAGGCGTGGTCGGAAGCAGTGCTGGCGAACGCGCGTGCTGACCGGCTGGTGCGCGAGTTGGCTGAAGCCCGTGAAGACCTCACGAAGATGAGGGAATTGGTGGCCGGCAACGAGCGACAACGGCAGGGGCTCAAGGACCGCATGTCGGAACTCGGGAACAACCTGTCGGAAATCTGGGGTTCGCTGCGGGTCACCTACACTGGCCTGCACTAGCTCGTCGGGGAGTGCGGCATCAAGTCTACCATCCTGGTGAATCTTGACGAGTTATCGCTAACATCCTCCCTTGCGGAACTGGCGACGGTGATGGGGGAGATCCCCTCCAAGCATGCGGCCAGGATCGTGGAGGAGACGTCGAACTGGATTTACACCGGGGCGTGCCATGTCCTCGCGTGTGTGAAGCTGTCGCGTCCTGAACACGATCTACGCGAGATCTTGGATCAGGGGGCGGCCTGCAACACGCGTAAGGAGGTGATGGAAGAAGTCGGTGATCTGGGAGAGTCTATTCTCCCCCTATTTGAAGAGTAGGACTTCTTGTACTTCCAAGACATGATGTGTAACATTTGAATTCTGACCACCTTCGTGCGTGCAATTATCATTTTACTTTTGTATGTTGACCTCGGGAACTTTTGTCCTTTGTAGAGATGCTGATGACGAGGATGTCCAGCAGCGCGGGCAGCCCGAGTCACCGGCGATAATTCCGGTTCTCGAGTTTGAACCACACGTGTCGCCCGACAATGTGGACCAGACCCTTGTTACGGAGACGGAGATGGCGACGACTTCCTCAGGTTAGTAGTCCATTCACCCCTTGACGCCCTCCCGACTAGATCAACTGTGTTCTCGAAAAGAGGTGTACCGCTTGACTTAGTTGTTATCACATTAAGCAGATCTCGAGGGTGCCTTTGCTGGCCAAGATCGTCGTATCCAATACTGGAAGACGAAGTTTGAAGTAGCGGAACTTGAGAGAACCATGCTGGCAGTGAAGAAAGAGCAGGCTGTGGAAACGCTCCAAGGTTGTGAGGTGTGGTTTAACTCGTACTTGAAGAGTTGCTGCACATCCATGGCCAGAGTCTGTAGAGAACTTCGAGTGGTCCACGGAGATCCTGAGGAGTTGGCGGCCGTGTACATCTCGTGGCTGAACGGGGCCTGTGCTCAACTCGATGGCATTGGCAAGCGTATTGACGAGGCCTTGAAGCAGGAGTGTTGTCGATCGAGCCGATACGCCGGAGGGCAATTGTTGGCTTGCCTACGAGATCATCGCCCGCGCTTAGACCTCGAATTTCTCCGTGAGGGTTTTGCTCGTTCTCGGAGGACTTCGGCGGAGATAGACCATCTGGCGAGATCGATGTCGCCGTTGGCCGAGAAGATCTTCCAGTCTATGGACTGGCGTTGGCCTTCTTGCTAGTATTCGTACCCTGTGACAGATATCTTAGGAAAAAGGTGTAATGTAGCAAAAGATTTGTGTAAAAACTGTAAGAAGTATTTTGTGAAATAGAAAAGAAATCTATCATTAACAAATGTTTCTTACTCTGGATGTTGTGTGTAAGAGTGCGTTCTCAGTTCACGACTTTAGTTAGCCGTTTGAGTCGTACACTCTCTCTAGCCCCCAGCCTTGTCGTCGGAGGAATTTTCTCGGAGGATAAGGCTCTTGGACCTTTGAATAAGCTCTGATCCTAGCCCCCAGCTGTGAAGTTGGAAAGTTGATTTCCGATTTCACGGCTTGGTTAATACGCACGGTGAGAACTCTTACACGACCAGATCTTACATAGTCTTTCGTCTCTACAGGATCTGACAAGGCCTTATCGGCACTGGGCGTCCCCAGCCGAAGATCCCTTAGGTTCCTCGGAGGCCTTGTCAAGACAGCGTAAAGGGACATGAGGACAGGTTTCAACGCTAGGTGTCATCAGGGTAAGGGATCATTGGGCAAAAACACTTTGATTGTAACATGGGCCTAAGAATTGGCTTTATTGATACTGTAAGCTGTCTTACAGGTACGGATGGTATTGACTCATACATAGAATTTACGTAGTTGGTCAATGTTCCAAGAATTTGCTAACTCACGACCTTCGCCGTCTGCAATTTTGAATGCGCCTGGCTGCAAGACTTATGTGATCGTGTAAGGTCCTTCCCAATTGGGTGAGAGCTTGTTCCGCCCTGCTTGGCTTTGAACCCGTCGGAGGACAGAGTCGCCGATCGAAAGTATGCGTGCTCGGATGCGCTTCTCGTGGTAACGGCGGAGGGCCTGTTGATAGCTGACTGCTCGAACGGCAACTCGTTCACGATGCTCCTCGAGAAGATTTACATCGATGTCTCGCTGTTCCTCCTGGTCCTCGTCGGAGTGCTTCTGTACTCATGTACTCTAATGTCGTAGCTCGCCGGGGAGCATGGCCTTAGAGCCGTACACGAGGAAGAAGGGTGTTTCCTTGTTAGACGTTGTCGGTGTGGTGCGTACGGCCCATAGTACTGATGGGAGTTCTTCAACCCATTTTTTGTCGTGTGACATGAGTCTGTCGTAGACGCGGGTTTTTATCCCTTGTAGTACTATGCCGTTTGCCCTCTCGACTTGTCCGTTGCTTGGAGGGTGAGAGACCGAGGCGAAGCATATTTTGACCCCCAACCCGATGCAGTAATCCTGGAAATCGGCGCTGATGAACTGGGAGCCGTTGTCGGTTATGATGCGGTGCGGTAGTCTGTATGTGCAAAATATCCCTTTGATGAATTTGATGGCGTTGTCGGCCTTGATTTCCCCCATGGGTACTACTTCGATCCATTTGGTGAACTTGTCGATAGCCACGAATAAGAACCTGTAGCCGCCCTGTCCTCGTGGGAATGGCCCAAGTATATCTAGCCCCCAGCACGAGAACTGCCAAGTCAGAGGGATAGTCTGGAGTGCTTGCGCGGGTAGCTTTGTGTGTTTACTGTGGAATTGATAGGCTTCACATCGCTGGACCATGTCGCATGCATTTTTAAGGGCGGTTGGCCAGAAAAAAACCTTGTCGAAAAGCTTTCCTGACCAATGTCCGACCGACGGCATGTGACCCACAAATGCCTTCATGTATATCGAGGAGGAGGTGTCTGCCGTCGTCGGACGAGACGCATTTGAGAGGTACCCCATTTGGCGCTTTCTTGTATAGATCGTTGCCGACCATACAGTAGATCTTTGCTTTACGGGTTATTTTCTCGGCCTCTGTATCGTCCTCTGGCAACTCCTTGCTGATGATGAATTTGATTAGTGGGATGCGCCAGTCGTCTGTGGTCTCGATATCGGCAACAGCGCGTTCTGCCTTTGTGACCTCCGAGCTGATGTCGGGGGTGTCCGGGCTAACTTCGCCGCTAACCTCTTTCACTGATGGCTTCGTCAGGATATCCAGAAAAGTGCCGGGCTCGAGCGGTTCTCGTCTAGACGCTCGTCGTGCTAGGTCATCTGGCTCGATGTTGTCTTTGCGGTAGATGTGTCGGACTTCGATCCCATCGAATCTTTTCTCTAGCTTCCTGACTTCTGCGAGATACTTGGATAACTCTGGGTTAGAGCATTTATAATCTTTGTGCACCTGGTTCGCGACTAGCTCGGAGTCCCCTTTGATGATTAGTCGCTTGACCCCAAGTGCGACTGCTGCTCTTATCCCGGCGAGTAGTCCCTTGTATTCGGCTGTGTTATTGGTCGCCCTGAAGTTGAGGTGGATTGCGTGCTTGAATTGATCTCCGGAGGGAGACGTCAAGATGAATCCTGCCCCTGCTCCTTGGCTGTTGAGTGCGCCATCGAAAGCCATTGTCCATGTTTCGTTGTCGACTTGGTTGTTTAATTTGTTATCAGGCATAGTCCAATCGGCAACGAAATCGGCGAGTACCTGTGTCGGAGCCCAAAACTAACAACTTGGATCCGACTGAGATTAATGTATCAATCCCTGGATCAGTAAAAATTGATACATACAATATAACTGGTTCTTCATTGCATATGTTAAAGTCTTACAATACTAAGGGTTTTACAATAATAGGTACTCACCTATCTAATTAGTACACAGCGGAAGTTCTATACATTCTGACTAGTGAGGTAAAACCCTCAGGGATTTTCTAAGTTATCGGGGTCTTCGTAGTAATAGTCATATGGGTCCTCCTCTTGACCCAGATCTGAAAAAGGGGTTATAAGAGCAAGGATGAGTATTCACAATACTCAGCAAGTTATGATGGAAATATGTTATGAATTGACATATAATAGGGTTCTTTGCAAAAAGCGGTATTGGACAATCTGGAAAAGTTATAGCAGAATTTATAAAACATATAAACTTTATATTTCTAACCAGAGTACCATATGAGTCCCGGTACTCAACTCCATGAGTACGGCTATTCGAATAGTTTCAAAGATATTCTACTGCAGATGATGTACGCTTTACCCGCAGTCCACGATTTGCTGATAATTATCAGCTTTAGTCATGGCCCAGTATTAAGTCATTAACAGTTATGGCACCTGTTCCATGAACTTGTATCCTCATATGTTCTGAACGTAATGTTAACAGCAGTAAGAGGAGTTATGGCGTTCCCGAGGTATTTAACGGGAACTGATCGTATGACACCACGTCATCTCGATCAGGGTTTAGAAATATACCATATAGTTTATACTCGAGTATCACAAACCATTTACCTGTACATGGTAATGGTTAAAGTTGCCCTTCGCGGCTATAGTTGCCTCCTGCGCGAGGACTTAGAAATAAGAACCACTATACATAGGTGCCATAATGCCAATTAACCTAATAAATAGGTCTGTCCCCATTTTAGAAACTGCGGTCGTACTCGTTCGTTCGACATAAGTACCTAGTAAAACTTATATCGATTGAGACAATACTAGCCACCCGGAAATCATCCAAATCTTACGTATTGTCTCAATCTAAGTATAGGGTATTTTAACCAGATTGTAAGCAAAATAAGCAATACTAAATTATTTGGGTTTCTATGATTAATTTATGCATAGAAAATGGAATATTGAATAGAAGGCTATAAATAAATAATTTATAAAATATAGGCTTAAATGATCAACAGGTATATGGTAACTTGCCTTGCTCGATGTCCTGAGATTGATTGATATTATCTAGAATGTCAGAGGAATCCTCAAGACCTAGGGTTAGACATATAAAATTCAAATTCAAAAAGGAGTTTAAATAAAATCCAAAAATAAGAAAAATAGAGAAAATAAAATAAAATGAAAAAAATAGCGAAAAGGGGTCCAAAAGATAGAGAATGATTTTAGAAGAATATTGGTCCAAGTTTCATTGAAATTGGATCTATATTTTAAAATATATGGGCTTCTAAAGTTTGAAAATCAAATAAATGTGAAATGGCACTGTGTGTGGGTCCCACCTGTTAGTCTCTCTCTCTTCTCTTCTTCTACCTCCGGCCGTTCCCCAAGTCGGGCCGGCGGCGCTAGGGTTTAGGATTGCGGCAGCGTTAGAGGAAGAAAGTGGTTGCGGCCGAGGAGGGGAGGGGGCTAGGGATCTCCGTCGACGGCGAGCGGCGGCGGAGGAGTTAATTTGATGCGTGGACGGCCTAGCGGCTAGGGCGGCGGTGGCACGGTTAGGCCGAGATAGTGATCAAGGTGATAAGAGTTAGACATGGCTAGGGAAGGGGTTCTAGAGCATCTACGAGGTGTCCAGAGGGATTCCGACAGCTTGCCAACCTTTGACAAGGCGCGGAGCATAGTTGCCGACGAGCGCCTCCATAGGTGGCGGCCGTGCTCACGTCGGCAGCTCAGAGGGTGGCATGTTAGTGCAAAGGGATTGCTAAAATGGAATCTAGGTAGTATGTAGATGGTTGTAACAGAAGAACTCACCGAGATTGGTTGAAACGACGGATTGCGGCCGGAAAAACTTCGCGGCGGCGAAGAACAGAGCAGTGTGGGGGCGGCGGTGCTTGGTTTGGTGCGGCGAGGTAAAACTCGACGCAGTGCTTTGGTTAGGGCTTATTATGCTAGAACATGGTAGGATATAGGTGTTCTAAGGGTTATTTAGGGCGGAAGATGGATGGAGAGGGGTGGAGTCGATCGCGCACAAGGTGCTCGACCGACGGGCGAGGGTGGTTGATGAGATGGATTGGTGAAGCAGAGCTTCGGGGTTGTGGGGCTATGGTTGTTGATGATCGATGCTGGACAGGGAAGGGATTGGGGTCCTATTCATAGGGCTAGGAGGAACGGATGAGCTCGGGCACCTTCATCGCCTTGGATGAGCTCGGGATTTGGATGAGGCAAAGGTGGCAGAGGCTGAGAGAGGGCGGGCAAGATCGATTTGAGAGGCGGGAGGTCACGTTCGAATACTTACCAGCGAAGGATTGACTTGACCGCGGTTGGAATCTGCTGGCGACGTGTTGGCGCCAATCCGGGCGTGACGCGTGGCGGCGGCGAAGGTGAAAATGGCTGGCTCGGGGGTGAATGGTTTGAATTGTGAGAGGGGATACCACCGTCTATCTCCAATCCTACCGTGCGGCAAGAATTGGCGCGATTCACCCCGGGTAGAAGCGAAATCGAACTCGGCGGTGGCTTGGACGGGTGCGCATGGCGTCGAGCGGTGATTTCTTGCAGCGGTCGTAGTCCTGGCTTTGTCGTCGTCAATATTGGTGCGACGACAGTGGGCTGAGGGCGGCGGACAGGCGACGGCGCGCCAAGGCAGTCGGGCACATGCAAACGGCCCCGAGGCCGACGCGCGGTGACACGGCGCGCGGCAAAATCAGATGCCAGTGCGGCGCGTGCAAGGGGAGGAAGAAGCAATGAAATCCACGGTTTTTGAGTGGGGTGTGGTCCCTAGGATCAAATCTAAACTTTGTGCAAGATTGGATGGAGTTGGGCTGCTCTAGGTGGGCTAGACATTCTTCCGAACACCTTATGTGCAATGAATAGTAGAATTCAGAAATTTTGAATATTTCCTAGAAAAGATTTGAATTCAAACTAGGAGTTTGAAAAGGTTTCACTAGGGTTTAGAGTATAGCAAATCTCCACTAATATTAGGATAAGCTAAAGAAATAATCTATGGTTTGAATTTGAGAGAATTTGCTCAAATTCACTAGAGTTTAGAATAAAGGGAATAAGTTAGAGTAAATTGCTTGGGCTCTAATACTTGAACCAATTTTAAATAAAAATCAAATAGATTTTTGAACCAAACAAATTTAATCAAAAGCCAGCATGATGCCGTCAAATTTTAGTTTAAAATTTGAGGATGTTACAACCTGGGACTTGATGGCTGTTCGTGGCACAAAGTGGACATCAAACTGGCTCAGCTCGACTACCCATTTCGCAATGCGGCTGATAACGTCTTTGTTTCTCACAACTTCGTCGAGAGAGAAAGAGGAGACAACTGTAACTCTGTGGGCTTGAAAGTAGTGGCATACCTTCCTTGATGTCATGATGACCGCGTAAAGGAGCTTTTGGATTTGTGGGTATCTTGTCTTTGCGTCGTGGAGAGCTTCGCTGACGTAATAGACTGGTCGTTGTACTTTCTCTCTCTCGACAACAATGACGGTGCTAACGGAATATGGCGTGGCGGCAATATAGAGGAATAATTCTTTATTAGGTTGGGGAGCAACAAGTACAGGGGGGTTTGATAGGTAGCGCTTGAGTGCAACGAATGCCTCTTCGGCTTCCTGTGTCCATACAAATTTGTCTTGTTTCTTCAGCAGAGCGAAGAAAGGTTGTCCTCGTTCTCCCATCCTAGCGACGAACCTGCTCAGTGCCGCCATGCATCCGGTTAGCTTTTGTACCTCCTTGAGTCTTGTGGGCGACTTCATGTTCTCGATTGCCTTGATCTTCTCGGGGTTTGCTTCTATTCCTCTGCCAAAAACAAGGAATCCGAGCAGCTTGCCCGACGGTACTCCGAACGTGCACTTCTCTGGATTGAGCATGAGGCGATATCGTCGAAGGTTGTTGAACGTTTCCCGCAGATCGTCAATCAATGAGTCGCCTGTCTTGGTCTTGACAACGATGTCGTCGACATATGCCTTGACATTATTGCTGAGCTGGTCGCTAAGTGCGCCCTGGACCGTGCGCTGGAAGGTATTCCCTGCGGTTATCAGTCCGAACGGCATCTTAACATAGCAAAATACCCCGAACGGCGTGAGGAATGCTGTCTTCTCTTCGTCCTCTTTTGCCATGCTGATTTGGTGGTAGCCAGAGTAAGCGTCGAGGAAGCTCAACAGCTCGCAACCGGCTGTTGAATCCACCAATTGGTCTATTCGAGGGAGAGGGAAGTGATCCTTGGGGCATGCCTTATTGAGGTCGGTGAAGTCGACGCACATTCTCCATTTTCCGTTGGCCTTCCACACCATGGTTGGATTGGATAGCCACTCTGGATAAAGTACTTCTCTGATGAAGCCAGCTTTGAGAAGTTTGTCGAGCTCTTCTCGTATGGCTTGTTTTCGGTCTGGTGCAAATCTCCGCAGTCTTTGCTTTACTGGCTTGGCATCGGGTCGCACCATGAGTTTGTACTCAATCACCTCCCTGGGGACCCCCGGCATGTCGGACGGCTGTCAAGCGAACACGTCAGCATTATCGCGGAGGAAGGTGATGAGCGCGAGTTCCTATTTCTCGTTTAGTGTCGCCCCGATCTTGACAGTCTTGTCGGGGTTGGCACTGGAAAGTGGAACGATCTTGATGGCGCCATCTGGTTTCGGCGTCTTGTTTGTCTTGCTCACTTTCTTGGGTGGCTCAGTCGTGGCGGGTGGGTTGGGCGTTTGCTCGACTATGTCGAGGCTCCGCTTGTTGCACTGCACCGCCAGTTTTGCGTTCCCTTGAATAGTGATTGTTCCCTTCGGTCCCGGCATCTTGAGCACTTGATACGCTTAGTGAGATGCGGCCATGAACTTCGCAAGCGTAGTTCTCCCGATGATGGCGTTGTAAGCTGTATCGAATTCAGCGACATCAAAGGTGATCTGCTCTGTTCGGAGGTTGTTGGCTTGGCCGAAAGTTACAAGCAACGTAATCTTGCCCAATGGTCTAGACGATGATTGGGGAGTAATTCCATGGAAGGGTTGATCGGTTGGTGTCAACTCGCTTTGCGGAATTCCCATCGCGTCCAAAGTGCTGGCGAAAAGAAGATTGATTGAGCTGCCACCGTCAATGAGGACTCACGCTACCTTGATGTTCCGAATAGTGGGTTCGACCATGATCGGATATCGTCCTAGGATGACGGCGGTCTTGGGGTGGTCTCCTTCCGAGAACTCTATCTTCTGCTCAGACCACTTCATCTTGGGTGCAGCCCCCTGCCAAGTCGAACAGACTTCATGTTCCACTTTCTTGTATTCTCGCTTTGAGGAGTACGTTGTGGAGCCTCTGAAGATGTGTGAAACGTGGAAGTCGGAGTCTGGAAATGCTGAATCCGATTCGTGAGGAACTGCCTCCTCATTCTTCTCGACCACGCGTACTCGCTTGCCTTTTTCAAATGCGATGTGCTTCTCGAGCGATTTTCTGAAAACAAGGCAATCTTCCAGAGAATGTCTGTTCGTCTTGTGTATGGGGCACCATGCTTTCCTTGTGTCGCTACTTTGTGGGTCTGGTCGCTTAGGAGGGTTCGCGTATTCCGCTGCGAGGACTTCCGCTTGAGCTTTCCTTTTCCCATTTTTGCGATTTTTCTTCTTGCTTGACTCAGATGCGTTTGTGGCTGGTTTCTTCTCTCCCCCGGTCTTCGGCTTATCGTTCTTGCGTCTTAGCGCATCATCTGCGTGGGCGCATCGCTGAACAATCTCGAACAATCTCTGAGAGGTTGTGATGCGTCTTGTCGCCAACTCCTGGGTAGTATAGCAATCTCTGACACCGGAATCGAAGGCGCGAATTACAGAAGCGTCGGTGATTTCGGGGATTGTATTTCTGCACTCGTTGAAGCGCCGAACATATTCCCTCAATGATTCACCCGAGTTCTGTGTCAACGCGTATAGGTCGTCTTCGATCGCGTGGCGCTTGTATGTTCCTTGGAAATTGGCGACGAACTGTTGCCACAGGTCTGCCCACGAAGAGATTGAGTAGGGAGGAAGATGCATCAGCCATGAACGTGCAGAACCTTTCAACGCAGTTGGTAAATGTCACGACCGGAAATAACCCAACGGGCGTTCCTTACGTGCGTGCATTAATCCTTGTCCTAGGAGGCAAGGTACACCAAAAGTTGATACAATTCAGAGTTTAACAAGCGGAAGCGTAAATAGTTAATCTATTACATGGGCAGCGAAGGCCCAGCACACACAAAGACAAACGAGAAACAGCGGAAGACTAGGGCGACGACCACAGGCACTTGACGGCAGGCACGAGCTAGACACCGAAGCCTTCATCCTCCAGGAACTCCTCTTCTGGGTTTGGGAAAAATTGAGCAAGACTGAGTACAACCACCGTACTCAACAAGACACACCCACAAGTGCAGAATAAATGCAAGGGAGTACAAAGGAGTTATACTATAAAGGGTTAGGGTTGCAGTAAACAGCATTTAAAGACATTAGTTGCTCAGGGCTATTTTGCAAAGACGATTCTAGTACTATGCAATATTATTTATCAAGGCCGTGAACCCAAACGAACCTGCCTTAACCCAAGGCCTACGATGATTCAGACCGAACTGGCAACCCGACCCTGGGTCCCAGCTCGTCCCAAGCCAACCCAGGCTAACCATTCCACATTTTAGTTGTTAAGCAGGTTTTAAGAATTAAAACACTAACTTGGGTACATTGCTCGGCTTGCCCATAACCGAGGGCGCGGCTATTCGAATAGATTATACTCTGAGCAGAGGTGTACATCTTTACCCACAAGACACATCTTCCTCACGTGTAACCACGTGCCACATACCACCACGGTATACAGACGGAAGACGTGACATAGTTTCCAACCCATCCTAGCCATAGACAAGAGTACCGACCCAATCCCACCTACGGCCGGAACCCCCGGGACAGGCAGGCAGGACTGAGCCCCTAGCAGCAGGACACCGGCCCTGTGCCATGACATCTCGACTACCGGGCCGCAGCTCGTGTAGCCTTCATTTGCCCTGGAGATGTCCATCGACCCCCGACTTCTTCCATCTCCATCCGTGTACTTTTGTTTATAACTAGACTGAGCCACAAACTAAGCCTTACCCACTAGACATGTGGAAGTACGGTAGTGCTTTTCAACAGAGGCCCGAAGACCGGTCCTTATATGGCCGAGGTGCTACTATCAAAACCATGCACCCCGAGCCCAGCCAATTCCACAATAACCAAACCATTCCATAGTGTCCAGGTGATATGAATATTCCCAAAGTCTAGAGTTGTAAAACCGCCTAATGTTACCTAATTAAAAGCGAAGCATCTACCTAAAATTATACTAGTGGTACCATGAGTAGAGGGTCCACTAGTTGGGGTTTTGTTTATTCTAGGGTGAACAAGGTAATAATAATAATAACAATAATAATAAGGTCATAACAAAGGTAAATAGGCATGGCTAAATAAAACAGTGATAACGCGGGAATTTAAATAAAGCGATAACGCAATAAGTTAAATCAACATAATTTTACAAACTGGGATTCAATATGTTCAAAGATGATGTGACTTGCCTTGCTCGCTTTCCCAAACGCCGGCTTCAACCTCCACGAAGAGCGGATCTTCCGAAGCTGCAGCGTCTACACGACCAACGGAAAAGAAACGGCTTTTACTCTACTAAACTCCATATAACAAGCAGAAACAAAGCACAAAAATGGGTTCTTGGCTTCTTAAGGAAAAATTAGAGACTTGAACGGTCCAATTCCGAGTTCAAATGGCCAAGTTATGGCCATTTGAAGTTTATCTGCTCTTTAAATGGATATTTACGAATTTCTTCATTTAAATTTTAATTTAAAATCGGATTTATTGCGTCAGCCGAGGGGAGGGGCGCGCGGACCGGGTCCACGGGAGTGGGGCCCACGTGGCAGCCTCACGGTCCACGGTGGACCGGGTGCACGCGGCTTACGCCGGCCGGCGCCGTGGGTCCCACGCGTCAGCCGCACCCGAGGGCGCGGGCGGCTGACGGCCGGGCCCCACATGGCAGCCGCGGGGCGCGCCCGAAGGCGGCCACGCCGGCACAGCCGACGGGAGGCGGCGCACCCGCGCCCCGATGCTCGCCGCCGGCGACCACCGGCGCGGCGGAGCGGCGCCCGAGAGAGGGGAGGGAAGGGGGAAGTGAAACGGCGGTCCACGGCTCACCCCGGGTCGACGGCGACGACGGGAACGGCGACCGGAGCGGAGGAAGGCGGCGGCGCGGCTCGGGTCGACGAGGACGGCGTTCCGGCGGTCGGCGGGCGAAACGGAGGGGTGGACGAGGTCGGCGAGGTTGCGGCGAACCTGAAGAAGGCGACGCCGAAACGGGAGAGGGTCCGGGGCGACGACGGCGGCGGACCGGAGCTCGGCGGCGACGGCGGAGAGAGAGAACGACGGCGCGAGCTCGATTCCGACGGGGAGAGAGAGCAGCGAGTGGCGGAAACGGTGGAGGGAGGCACGGGGAGCGTTTATATAGTGTTGGGAGAGGGAGAGAGCGGCCGGATGAGGGGGAATCGGCCACGGAAGATCCGGCCGCCATTGATGCGCCGGCGAAGTTAGCGGGGGCAAACTTTCCGAACGAATCCGAGGGAGAGAGAGAGGGAAAAGTGGGGGGAAAGAGGGAGGGAATCACGGGGAGTGATTTCCCCCTCTTTATTGCGCGCGGGGACGGCGGGAGGCGGCGGGATTCACGGCGGCGGCGGCGCTAGGGCACGGGCGAGGCGGCGGGAGCGGCGGGAGGAAGGGGATGACGGGTGGGCCCCCCCCGTCAGCGAGGGTGGCGGGCGGGGCCGCCCGTCAGCGGCACGCGCGCGTGGGGAGGGGGCCGATTGGGCCGCGGGGGAGAGGAGAGAGAGGGAGGGAGGTGGGCCGAGCCGGCCCAAGAGGGAGAGGGGGTGGGAAAAGAAACTTTTTAGGGTTTTTCTTTTTATAAAACCTTTTTAACTTTGTTTATTTCTTCTTAATTATTATTTGTGCTCTGAAAATTCCACTAAAATTTATTTACGCATTTTAGGCTTTTAGGAAATATACAAAAATCCTCCAAGCCTTATTCGACTTTTAACTTTGCACATTTTAATTGTTGGAGGCTTTCACATGGATTTTACTTATTCTATGCACAATTTTGAGGATGTATTTTATAGTCGTTTTGGGACGCGACAGTAAATAATTCGCCAACGCGTTGTCGTCTGCTCCAGCAGCGTAGAGCACTGTGGAGTAGACTTGAAGGAACTCCTCTAGGTCGGTGCTCCCATCATACTTTTCTATTGCTCCAGGTCGGAATCTCTCAGTCCATCGGACATCACGCAGGGAACGACCGAAAGCCCTACACCCAGCGTTGGGGGCGGTGGGTTGTCGGCGGTCGTGTGTCCTTCGTGGATGTCTGTCTGACGATGAGGAGGACAAGGATGATGACGATGACGATGGGTCACTTGGTTCCGGCATACGATTACGAGGATGTCGGCCTGGATCTCGGGAATCTTGTCGTCGTCTCCCGCTGTTGTCTCGGCGCCGATCTCCGTCATCGTCGTCGTTATGGCGACGGCCTCAACCAGTATTGTCTGGCACCCGTCGTTTGCGACCGTTGTGATCGTGGTGGTAGTCCTGGTCTCGGTCGTCGTTTGAGCGGTCTTCTCGATTTTCGTTATCATGGCGCTGTGAAGAGACATGACGCCGAGAATGATTCACATTGTCTCGTGTGCGTTGTGCCTCTCGGCGGCTGTTGATGTGATCTCGGAGATCGCTAGTGCCGCGAGGTGGAGGGGTAGCTCGTTGAGGTTATTCCCTCCGTTCCGGGTTTTCACCATTGGCATCGCCAGTTGGTGGCTGCTCCGGGTGCACTGCGGTAGCGGCTTCTTCGAACGCGTTGCTGAGGTTGGTCACTGATTCCCGTAGTCGTTCTATCCAATGCTCGAGGTCATCGTTCAGAACGGGATCGTAGGGAGTTTCCCTCAGTATAGCTTGAACGGTTCTAATGTGCTGGGCTGGTGTAGTCAATTGATTCCCCGCTTCTGCGTTGGCATGGGCTGACGTGCCAACGTCATCAATGGCCAATACCTCCCACGGCGCGCTCGTTGTCGATGACCCATAGTCTTCGAGAAGGTGTAAGACTGATGGTTCGTGAGGATCGATATCGATTACCCCAACGAATCGATCTGAAGTTGGAGTCGCTCCTTGTTACTTGTCGTTATCCCTGATGGGGACGTATGACTTAGGAGACGGAGCTTTCATGGCGCCGAGAAAGACCTCGCAGCTTGAGATGTCGTGATTCTTTATCTTGTGAATAGGATAATAGACATCGCGAATTGGAGAAATACGCTGAATCCCACGCTCTTTGCAGGCGCGAATTTCAGCGCGGACATTGAGGAAAACCCAGCAGGCTTGCAAAGTGTGTTTCTTGGTTTTGTGGATAGGACAACAGGACCTTGTGGCTTCGGAAGTCATCTTTGTCGGCTCGCGGTTTATGTCGGAAGGACAAGGTTTGGCCACATCAGAATCCTTCTCGAGCTCGGATGTCGTCGATGCTCCGTTCTCCGTCTCAGCGGGAGGATTTTTCGACATGGAGTCTCGTTGGTTTGTAGCCACTGCGTTCTCGTTTCCGGTCATTGGGGGATCGGTTGAGATCGGCGTCGTGGTGTAAACCGGGAAGACGATTTCGCCGACTTGATTCCACACCAGCATCGTTAAAGCAGGGAGTACTTGGCTGAGGTTGGTGTTGACGCTGTTGTCGACGAAGCTGGATGACATAGTAGTAGAACCTTAAGTACCAAGTGCCCCTACCTGGCGCGCAACTGTCGACGGATGGTACCTGTAGACCGGATATAGAGGGTATTGGGGTACGTTGGTATAAGGATCTACGTAATACGACATCAAGCAAACAAAAGACGAGGATTATACTGGTTCAGGCCCCTTGATAGGTAATAGCCCTAATTCAGTTGATGTGGGATTATATGGTGGAAAACACAGGTTACAAAGGGGACAATGGAATTTGTCGGATCCGGCGAGATCGTAGTCGAGTTGGTTCGACTAGATCCCGATGGCTTGGCTCCTTGCAGGCTCTGACTTCGTAGGCTGTGTGGGCTGTGTTGGCTCTGAGATTTGATGCCTTAAGCCCTCCCCGGGGGGTCCCTTTTATATCGCAGATCTGGAGGTCTCCAAGTAGAACTCAGAGATATCAGACCCTATACGATACATCAACGACCCAGTCTTGTCCGAGTAGGATTCTTCCCATCCGTAGATTCCGTGAAGGATTTCCTTGGAATACGCAGTAAGTATCCGTATACGCGTGGGTATACTGTACCGATATGTGACGTATATCGAAGGGTAAAGAGTATGCCTAACCCGTATCCCTGACAAATGTATATACCTTCCCATTATAAAAGTGAAAATACGTACGTCGGCAAAAAAAAAATCAAGTATCTCCGGTAAATATGATTCGGGGAAAAAAGCGTTCACGTTCCGTTCGCCGGAAGAAAAAAAAATTACCCGGCCATGTTATAAAAGAGATAAAGCAAAAAAAATACAATAAATACTCATGTACCGTCACGTGGCACTATCTAATCACACCATCGATTTTTATTTAATTGGTGGACCTGTTATTTTGGTCTATTAGATTAGATATATATGTATTGTTTATTTTCATTAAATTGGTGTACCCATTAGTTTAGATTAATCATTAGTGTATATATAATATCTTCCCTGTATAAAAAGTGAAAGTACCTACGGTTGGCAAAAATAAATCAAGTATCTCCAGTACGTATGATTCAGGAAAAAAAGCGCTCATGTTCCGTTCGTGGAAGAAAAAAAATGCCAGGCCGTATTAAAATAGAGATAAAGCAAAAAAAAAAAGAATACAAACAAAGTATCATCGGAAGAAAAATATAGAATATAATTTTCTACCGTATAAGATAAAGCGAAAAAACCATACTTACATAGTACCATCTATATCTATCTATCTATCTATCTATTATATAATAAATAAAATCCATTAAACTTTCTACAAACACTCCCAAACCGTCACATGGCACCCTATAAATAATCTCAAGTCACTCAATAAATATCGATATTCATTTAAATCAGTGGACCCATTATTCTATATCGTTAGATCTATGGTAGAAAACCAAAACCTCCCACACCTCCCACGTTCCCATATCCGTGCGACCAGGCTCCTTGTTCCTTTCTCTTTTTTTTATCCCTATCACAATTTAAATTAAAATTATGATTATGCAAAACAATCTCATAAATAGGTGTTAAAGTCCATTAAACATTCTATAAATATTTCTAAATCGTTGTATGACATTAGAGAAACATCGATCCATTGGTTTCCACTTAAATCTGGACACATTAATTTACATCGTTATTGGATCTTTTTTTTACTAAAAAAACACCTCAAATCATCTTCCCTTCCTCTCTTCCTCTCCATCCCTATGGGCATTTTGCCAAGCTGCTACTTGTCTCACTTAAATTAGAAAAGATTATAATAAATCTGAGAAAAAAAATAATATCCAACCATCGATTTTGGCTTAAACTTCAACACATTATTTTATGCCGTCAGATCAATCATTTTTTTTCTAAAAAAAAGAAACATACCAAACCTCCCTCCATCCCCGTCCCCATGCGGTGTGCAGCGTTACTTTTCTCTGTTTTTTCTGTCTCTATGAAAATTAAAATTAAAATTATTTTTATGGGCAAAGAAAAGACCACAAATGAATCTCCATCTATTAGGTCTAGCCGGCTATTTTTTTTTAAGTGGAAACAATAACTTAATACCGATATTGACTATATTTAAGTGCTAATTTTTATAAAAAAAATTACTTTATGAACCCACATCCATATTGAAGCCTCTACTTAATAAAGATAAAATTTGCTACAGGACATAAAAGAAGTGTAGTTAGTTGAGAGACACTGGAAGAACATATATATGCTATGGGACACAGAAAAAAAATGGTAATTAGCGGTTGGATACCCGTGGCATTATTTTTTTACATCGAAAGGAAAGGGAGAGAAACAATCATGAAAGTATGATTTTGCCCCTTCCTGCCATATGCGGCTCGCATATAGGTCTGACGCCATTGTAGTCACGACATGAACGGTGGAGGATATGGCAGCGTGGCGTGGCGTGGCGTGGCTGTGAGACCGACAACAATAGCCAGCGCTCTGCGGCACCCTGCTCGACATAAATCAGGAGGTGCTCCATGTTGTGCTCACCCTCAAGCGCGGTGTGTGGCAGAGCATCGACACTGGCATGGCCCTCGCGCTGCAGCGACGATGAGTGCGGGAACGACATGTAGCTACGGGCCCAGGCGCATGGGCTCTCCTTGAAACCCCCTCCCCCCTCTAGATAGCCACCTCACCGGTGGCGGGTCCGGTTGCTGCGTCAGAGGTGTATGCGAGCCGGACTTGGTAGGCAAGGGGAAAAATTGTACTTTTGTTATTGTTTCTCTCTCCATTTCCATTGGACATTATAAAATAATGTTGCGGGTGTCCAGCAACTAAATAGCAGTTTTTTCGGTGTCCTACAGCTGATACGCATTCTTACGGTGTCCCTAGCTAATTACATTTTTTAATGTCCTGTAGCAAATTTTACCCTAAATAAAATAAAATACTAAAGTTGCTCACTAAAAATCAAAGTATCCCACCTTAATTTTTAATAAAACTGGTAGATCCATTACTTATATCCCGTTAGACATCTAACAACTTTCTATCAACTTAATTAATTTTATTTTCAGCGAGTATACAGGAGCTATTTACCCATACATTTTGATATTGATGCTTTTATGAATAAATGATCATTTTAGGAGATAAATACATAATCTTAAAATGATCATATCATCTATATTATATATATGATCTATGAAGTCACGTGGCCAGTTGAACAACATACCGATCATACTAAGCACGTTGGTTGCACCAAGGAATCTTAAGAGTAAAACAACCATTATGTGGCCTCAATAATATATAAGCCAATTCCAGATAGGAATTAAAAGACCGTATCCATTTACTTTTCGGGTAAAACTTGCTACAGTACATCGCGAATTTGTGACATAGCATAGAACAATCTAGAAACGTGTAATTATTACATGACGCTCCAGTTCAGTGGTAATTTGCTAAGAAAATACTATGGCCTCTATTTTAAATTTTCTTAGTTGATTGGAGCGAGATAATTTAGAATGGATGCCTTTACCCCATGCTAGGTTGTAGGATCAACCCACTTATATTTTCATCCCGATTTACATAGATCAAAGCATTTCAAGATGCTTCATAAAGTGGATTTGTCCAAAAAAATGAAGATAAAAAGAAATGAAAATTAAACAAAATTTATCTAATTTTAAATTTCTTTTCGTTGGGTTTATAACCCATTCTAAATAGAAATATCCAAACATTTTACCAGGACTAATCAAATGAATATATTTAAAATTTCAAATAGAATTTAACCAAAAAAAAAATTGGACATTCATAGGAAACACATCAATTGTTTCGATACAAAATTTTCTCATGAATTAAAAGAACACTGTTTTGAAGTAATTTTAGTTCACAATTTATATGTTAGCAAGTAACCAACGTTCAAAGCACGTTAAATATGTTAAATTTTAGTTTATGATAAAGTAAAAGAATATTTTTGATATAAAACCATCCAGACATGGACATTCGTAATAAAATTTTACGCACATGCCCGCGCATATGCGCGGGCTACCTTTCTAGTTATTATTATATACTAAAAAGTCCATTAAACTTCCTACAAATGCTCCTAAGCCGCCACATGTTCTCCTACAAACGCTACTAAGATGCCAAGTGGCAGTCTAACAATCTAACCGTTGATTTTCCTTTAAATTGGTGGGTCTCCTATAAACGCTCTTAAGATGCCAAGTGGCAGTCTAAAAATCTAACCGTTGATTTTCCTTTTAAATTGGTGGGTCTAACATTTTTAACCATTAGATCAAATAAAAAAAATCCTCCTCTCCACACCGGTCCCCATCACCTGTACGTTCCCCTCCTGGCCTCCTGTACGTACGTACTCCCTCTCTCTCCTCATCTCCAGTTGGCATATTATATATCACCTTAAATAATTCTACAAATATATTTCGCTAAATTATATCAATGATATCCAATATATCTATTATATAGTAAAAGTCCATGAAAATTTCTATAAATGTTTCTAAGCTGCCACATGATGCTTATATAAATGCTCCTATAATGCCACGTGGCGCTCCAATAAATTAGAAAAAACCTGAGAAAAAAAAACCTAGCCTTTGATTTCACTAAAACCTAGCCCATCACTCCAAACCGTTGGATTAGATTGATTTTTCTATTTCTTTCGAAGAGGCGTCCCCTCTTCCCGTGCATACGCATGTATATAACTCCTCTCCATTTCTCTTGTAAGGAAGTTTTTTTTTTTTTTTTGCTATCGGATGAAATTATATGTTCTGTTTGTGTCATTATTATGACTAAAATCACAAATTAGAATTTAATACACCTCTTGACTATAATTTAGCTTGTAAAAATTATGAAAAGAAAGTGACATTAGTATATTGTTTCATGCTATATAATAACTTCACTGGCATGTAACTAAAATAGATCTACAATGTCAGAAAAATGTACTTCCTCCGTTTCATAATGTAAGTTATTCTAGCATTGGCTATGAATATATAGATATAAGTCTAGAGTTTTTTTTCATATTGATTTCACCAATCACTACATCCCCTAATAGACAAATCCCCAAATCATCTCCGAATCACATATTAAATTCATCATAAATTCCAAAAAAATTACATCACAAATTTTGAAAAAACCACCACAAATAAATTATAATGATAGTATTAAGTAAATTAAAACAATATGAATTCATCCGATTATAAATTAATTCAGATAAAAGAATACTAAACCTCCACAAAGAACTCTACTAGGGCCCGGTTTAGTTCCCAAAAAAATTTGTTTTGGGTGTCACATCGGATATACGGACACACATTTGAAGTATTAAACATTGTCTAATAACAAAACAGATTACAGATTCCACCGGGAAACCGCAAGACGAATTTATTAAGCCCAATTAATCCATCATTATTAAATGTTTATTATAGTACCACATTGTCAAATCGTGGCGCAATTAGACTTAAAAGATTTGTCTCGCAATTTACACGCAAACGGTGTAATTGGTTTTTCCCCTCATTTCATCACATAACAAATTCTCAAAAACAATCATCACAAATCCTCAAAAAAAGAAAACAAATTCCGAAGGCCGCCGCGCGCACCTCCCTAGCCCGGCGACCGCCGCCGTCGTCGTTCCACCACCGCCGCCGGATCTGGCGGATGGGAGCCAGAGGCACCGCCGCTCCCGCCCAATCCAACGCCCCTCCTGCCCTCCCGCCCGATCCAGTACAGCGCCCGGCTGGCCCGCCGCCGACCCCGACTGGCCGCCGCTAACCCAGAGAGGCCGTGGTAGGAGGAGGAGGAGGCGGGGAGGGGGAGGAGAGGAGAGGGGGGGTCGGAGGGGAGAGGGGGTCAGAGAGAGGAGGCCGATTGAGAAGGAGAATGCCCGATATTGAGATGGGATCGAGGAAGCTGGAGAGTGGAGATGGTTTTTAATGAGAGACGAAGTAGAGATGGTTTTTATCGGTCTTACCGGTAAGACCGAGAGAGAGGACTCGACGTGCGCTCGGGAGGATTTTTGTTCCTGGTAGGTATAAAGAACCGGAACTAAAGATCTATTTTTAGTCCCAGTTATTTGATCTTTAGTTCCGATTGTTTATACCAACAGTACTAAAGGTAATTAGGGCCTAACTCGACCTAATAACTTCTTTGAACCGGGACTAAAAATGTTTTTTTAGTCCCGATTGGTAACACCAACTGGGACTAAAGATCAAAAATATTTTAATTGGGATTAAAAATAATCTTTAGTTCCGGTTCCTATTCGAACTGGGACTATTGTGGTTTTTGGGCGACTGACCAAAGATGGTTTCTCTAGTAATGTACAATAAATCTTGGAAATTCTAAAGAAATTATATAATACACCTAACCATTGATTATTTTAACTCATTCATAGTATACCTATTATTTTCTACTGCTATCTTAACAATGTAAAAACGGAAAAGACCCACTTCTCACCCCTTCACACGTCATATATGTGTTCAAGTGACATCTCCATACGTACAATATCTCTGCTTCTCTCCCTTCACATCCTCTCTTTTTTTCAATGGACAACATTATGTAAAAAAAACAATAATTAGAAAGATTAATGATTATAATTTTAAAAGTTGTATCTTATTTTTAGTTTGTTTCAATTGTTGTTTTATTTATAACTAAATAAATAATTCAAGTTCCATATTATCCATATTTTTATTATAAATTTAAATACATCATTTGAACATTGACACTTATGTTTTGCATGGAAACCAAATAGGAATTAGACATTTCGAAAAGGTTGACTATATGCATTATGGCATATTAAATCAGTCTACTTGATAAAATTTGATTAAACGTCCCATATTGCACTTGTAAGTAACCATGTATCATGTCTCAAAAAATAGAAAACAATCCAACATAACTCGATGGATTTCATTATTTTCATCAATTAGATTTATTTTTGAAAGAACAATAAGTAACACATGTCATCTATTTTTTAAAAAAAAAACATAAGACAACATGTGTCATGTCTTACAAGTTATAAAAACAATAAAAGAAATGCTGAGAAAAAAAAAACATCTCTCATCGGTTTTCACTAAAATCCCTCCACCTCATCCTCCATCTCACATGTAGAAAACACTGCGCTCCCATTCCTTATTTTTTTAGCTACTAAACTAGAAGAGAAACAATGAATGTTGAAACAACTACAGATTTTTTATAAGCTATACATGTCTGATTTCTGTCTAATTATTCTCTATTTATAATTAAACTAACAATGTAATATTTATATATGCATATATTTTGCTGTATAAGAATTATAGCATTTGGGCACAGTCCACCCGTGCACTTTGCACCACATCTAAATACCTTACAATTTTGACAATAAATATTATGTCATTATGAAAAATTCTACAAACATGCATAACTAAATTAAATAAATAGTACCGGAACAAAATTTTCAAATTTAATTTGCCAAAAGAAAAAGAAATAACTCAACAACACAGAGTATAGTGATATGTTTTGAAACATATATAGCTAAATTAAACATACACTTCATAAACAAAAATAACTAACTGAAATATGAATAGTCCGAGCCACTGCATAAAACATCGAGTTCCTTTAATTAGAGAAAATAGTCCAATTACTTAATGTTTTTTTCTAAATGTGCTCAAATAATCAAAAAAAATAAAGTGATCTTTTATAAGTTCCGATTAACATTTCATCGTTATAGGTTCTCAAACATAGTCTACGATGCATGTCCGTACGAATGCGCGGGCTACCTTTCTAGTTGTAGAAAAAATAAAACCGACACGAGAAGACCGAACAAAATCGGTTTGGTTTGTTTGGGATTTCATTTTTTTACCGAAGCAGCTGATTGGTAGGGTTAACGAGAGGTGGGGGTTTGATCTGGCCACGTGAGAGCAGGGTTCACCCTACCGCCGGTTACCGCGCGGTTACCGCGGTAACCGGCCGTACCGCGGGGGGTCGGTAACCCTTACCGACGGTAGGGTTTGAGCAAATTTTGCTCAAATTCAAAATTTTCAAAAATAACCAAAAAAAATCAAAAAAAAATCATGGATGTATAGCTTGATTTGTATGTTGTTATGGTGTAAAAATTTCTTGAAAAATAGTAAGAGAAATTCAAATTTGAGCGCAAAAACTAATGTCGATTAGAAAATAGAAAAAATAATTAATGTAATGGGCCAAATATGCACTGTTCAGGAGGCCCAATAAGGCCCAACAGTGGGGGGAAAATATCTACCGCATCTCTTCCTGGTTTCTGTCGCGTTCTTCTATTTCTTTCCTCTCTCTCTCACAGCTGCGCATTGCTTCGAAGGGGCGACGAGGACTGCCGCGCCAGATCCGCCGCCTCCGCGCCGGCGTGGCTGATTTCCGCGCGGTATGCAGCGGTAACCGTGTGGTAGGAGGCGGTTACCGACTGGCTCGCCCACCAACAGGTATGCGCATGAGAGGGGGCGGTTACCGCGAGATTTGTCCGGTAACCGTGCGGTTTGGGAGAGAAACCGTAGCCTGTTATTTACGTTCGCTGCTATTGTTGAGCACGGTAATCGTTGTTTAAACCGCGGTAACCGTGGTTGATACTGTGGTTACCGTGCGTGAAACCGTGGTATATGTTTTTTTATACTGTCATATGAACATATTAGGTGAAAACATTGTGAATATGAATTATATTTGGGGATTATGTGAAGTACGTTGGGAATATGAGTTTATTAGCGAATTTGGTTGCCCGTACTTGCCTAAAACCATGCATGTGAAGTACATTTGATTGTTTTGTTGTATACATGCCCGAATTTGGGTGAAAGCTTAGCTGTATACATATTATTGCGTTATGAGAGGTATGTTTATAATTCCTAGTGATAATTTTTCATGCATTTCATATAGGGTGGAGATGGCAGAAAGTAGGGACCTTGTGTGGGAGCACGGGGAGAATTTTGCACCTGGATGGCGTTGTAAGTATTGCCATCAGAGGAAGAAAGGTGGTGGGGCCACACGACTAAAAATGCACTTGGGACACAAAGGGAAGGGGGTTACATATTGCAATTCAGTGCCTCCGGATGTCCGTGATTTCTTCAAGCGTGAATTGGAGAGGATAAAACAAACAGGTGACAAGCGTCAGAATGATAGCAATAGAAGGGTTGAAGCGGCAGGGGTCAACTATTATGACCTAACAGGTGATGCCGACGAGGAGGAACAAATGGAAGCAGCCATGGCAGCCTCACGACAAGAGGAAAACTTCAGGAGCCACGTGGAGGAGCGTGGTGGCACTTATGAGCATGGTGGTGGGAGTGGATCCGCTCAGCCCGAGGCACGGAAAGGTAGAAGTAACCCAATTACCAATATGCTACGAAGGGCTACATCTCATAGGGAGTCACCTGCTGTAAGAGATTACAATCTAGCATCTGCCAAGTCCCCTGTGCAGACACGCATTGACACAGGATTCTTCACAAAGAAGGGGAAGCAAGCTAGGCAGGCCATTGGTGAGTCATGGGCAAGGTTCTTCTTTACCGCCGGCATTCCTGGTAGAAATGCCGATAATCTATACTTTGTCAGCGCCGTTCGGGAGACACAAAAGTGGGGTACGTATGTATTTATTAAGGAATTACATTTTTCTAACACATTTTTCTAATTACTTCATACGTCAATTATAGGTGAAAGTGTTCCTTCTCCAACTGGTAGGGAGATAGATGGCAAATATCTTGATTCTACAGAGAAGGATGTGAAGAAGATATTCGATAGGTTCAAGAATGACTGGGATGAGTACGGTGTTACTATAATGTGTGATTCTTGGACTGGCCCGACGGGTATGTCTGTAATCAATTTTTTGATATATTGCAATGGAATAATGTTTTTCCACAAGTCCATTGATGCGACGGGCCAAAGCCAGGATGCTAACTTCGTGCTGAAGGTGACGTCGTTGATGCAACAAATTACTTCTTCCTCTGTTATCGTCAGTGTTAGGGTCATGGACTAATTTTTATTTTGTGATGTACTAATGCAGGAGATAAGGAAGGTGGTACGCGAAGTAGGCCCTTGTCACGCCCGGAAATTCACTAGTAATTTCCGAACTTATTTGTGCATAAAATCCTCGTCCAGGAATCAGCCGAGGTACACAAACTGACAATTTAATATACAAATCCATCATAATAATAACGTTACACACTTACAAAAGAAAAGAAAACAGCAGCGGAATAACGATCTAGCGATGGCTTCAGCTCCACTCCCACAGGCAGCTCAACTGGGGTATAAGCCAAACGTCTTCTCCTTCTGGATCCTTTATCTTCAAATGAGGTTGATTGATTATTGCAAGAATGAGCATATGACATACTCAACAAGCCACACAGCAAATATGCAAGTGCACAAGAATACCAAAGGATGGCATAATATAGGCTCATTTGCGAAAGCGCATTTAGCAAAGAGTTAAGAGTAGTAAAACAGTAGAGTAATTAATTAAAAATTTTAATCAACACTGAACAGCACACCCATGCTGTACAGGCCCAACCATCCTGAACAACCATACCCGGCTGTACAGATCTAACTCCAAACCAGGAGCTAAGCAAATTATTATCAGGTATTAACATCCATAATTATTGTGAGAGGTGTGAGACTAATCACGAAAAACATTGCTCAACCCGCCCATAACCGCGGGCACGGCTATTCGAATAGTTTTACTCTGGCCAGAGGTGTACCACTGTACCCACAAGACACAACCCCACATCATGTCACCATGTGCCTCAATACCACCACGGTACCTCGGAAAGGAGTTGTGACAATACCCCATGCACAACATAATCCATTACAGCGCACCTTTCCTGGATCATAATCACCCCCTCAAAAACTAGAGGCATGGACTCCCCAGCGACCCCCGTGGACTTCTCGCCACTTCTCAGTCTGGCGCACTATAATGAATCACGCTATACAAAAGATAAAGCCGTTGCCCACGCTGGCTTGTGGTTGGCACGATAAATGTTTCACAACAGTAGCTCGCGAACCGGTCCTTAATTGTCATGAGCACGACTCTCAAAACCATGTGCTCACAACCCACCATTATCAAGTTTTAGTTGGCAAGTAATTAATTAACCAATCACGATTAACCATCGTGAACTATCATTAAGCCATCCTTAAATAATAGTGAGTCATAAGTCATCCCAATAGTGTGCTAATGTTTCTAAGCATGGCTAAGCAATCATAACTAATATCTAGCTGAACCAATATATAAAGCCCAACTAGTCAAGTTATAATAACCCAAGGTATCAAGGAATAAAGTAATCAATGCAAATTGGCCATAACAAAGGAATAAGTTCACACCACCCGGTGACATTCGAAAATAAATGCACAGATGAAATAAATAGAGAATTTAAATATAGGATCAATATGCTCAAAGGATTGTGTTTAGGATCTGTGTGACTTGCCTTGCAATAATCGGTCTTCAAGTAATCTTCTTGATCACTTCCGACGCACTCACGAACCTTCGCAACGACGGAAACGACAAGCTAACACGCAAAACGAAGAAAAAGACTAATAAAAACCAAATAAACAGTACATATAAAGTAAACAAACATGTAGATCATGATTTTAGATGAATTTAGCAACTTGAACCACTCAAAACCGAGTTACGATGATTTAGTTATGAATTTCCGAAGATTTAATCTATTAGAAAAAACTGGAAAAGGAGAAGATGATGACGTCATGATGACATCATCAATGGCCGGACCAAGATGGCGACCTCGCCGGAGATAGAGCGACCGGCTGCGGATTTGGAGGACATGAACACGTAGAGGACGACGAGACGAACCCAACGATACTCACCCTCGTGCCAAACAACGACCGACGACGGCCGGCGACGAGGAGGCGACGGCGGCGGCTCGGGTTGCACGGGGCGGCGGAGCTCCGATGACCAGCGACGGAAAAGGAAGGGTGGCCGAGCTTCCCCTCACCACGGCGCACCCAACGGTGGTGACGGCGACCGGCGACGACGATGGAGACGGCGGCGCGGCGGCACCGGAGATGGCCGGCGGCGGCGGTTTGCTTGGCGGCGGTGGCGACGGAGCTACGGAGCACGGAAGAGGACGGGAGAGGGGGCAAACGAAAGAGGAGGACTAGGGGGTCCTATTTATAGCCTTGGATTGAAGAGATCGGACTCCTCCCGCAAGAAATCGATCCGGGAAATCAAAAACTCGGTTTTGGAGATAAACTCAAAAACGAGTTCGATTCGGATAAAATACTCAACGGTTTGCTCCGATTCTTGGGGGTAAAGATAGAGGAGGATAAGAGGAATATTTCCCCTCAACAAAATTGGAGAAAAAGAGCAACGGGGAGGCGAGATTTGGAAGGAAGAGGCGGCGGCACTGTGCACGGCACGGCTGGCTCGGGCTCTGCCTGAGTTGGAAGATGAACAGTAGCGCAGGGAAAGAAAATAGACTTTTCTGGCTAGGCTGAGAGGAGAGGAGGCGGCTCAGGTTGGGCCGGCGGAAGAGAGAGGAAGGAAAGGAAGGAATGGGCTGAAAATGGCCCAAGCTGAGGAGGAGGATTTTATTACTTTCCCAATTAAAATAATCACTTAAATGATCTTTGAATTATTAAAAATACTTCCAATGCTCAAATAATTTCAAGAAAAATCCTGAAAATACTTGGACACTCAAAGTACTTAAAAAAATTACAATTAGACCATTTAATGATTAATTTAATATGTGGGTAATTACTGAAATGCTCTTTGTATGATTAAAAATTAGGAATTGAGCTCCGAAAAATCTGAGAAAATTCCAGAGAGTATAATTAACCATGAAGAATTTAATAAAAATTAAATCCTTCCATGCTTTATATTTAGGAAATTTTATTTCCCACATTTAACTTCACTAGTAAATTAATGAACGTTTAATATAAATTCTATTAATAATTTATTAAATAATTTATAAATCCTGAAACGAAAATCAGGATGTGACAAATCTACCCCCCTTACAAAGAATCTCGTCCCGAGATTCGGAACGGCTAGAAAGAAAAAGGCATAGGTAAACTACAGTCTATCTTTTATTCCACAACTCCAATAATTATTCTAAGGTTTTAAAGAAAGCTACTGCTGCTTTGGAACTGATGGCTGAGCTGTATCCCTTGAGACGCAACCGGCACTGCATTTGCTCCTGTGAGGACAATGTTGTTGACTTGGCCTTGTGGCTGTTGACGCTTCGGCTTCGGACACTCTTTTACGAAGTGACCTGGCTCATAACAATTGAAACACACCCGATGCTCCCTTCCATTACTGTTATCTTCTTGAGACTGATCCTGCTGAAATGACACTGATTGAGTAGCTTGCTCATCATTGTCTTCATTGCTTGCATTAGTATCTGAGTTGATCTCACCACTGATGCCCAACTGTTGTGACTGTTCTTGACCTGCAGAAAAAGATTCACCAATTTGGAGTGGCTTGATACGCTGCCTCTGGCTACTACCTTGTGCCTCCTGGGATACAGTCATTTTCCTTTTACGGTTATCCATCTTGTTCTTCTTGTCTTCCAGTCGAATTGCTTTATCAACCAACTCCTGAAAATCCTCATAGTCATGAGAGATCAACATAACTGACAGTTCATCCTTCGGACCTTCCAAGAATTTCTCTTGCCTTTCCTCGTCAGTACGCACATCTTCTGGAGCATAGCGAGCCAGACGATTGAACTCATGAAGATACTCTGCCACGGTACGATCCTTTTGCTTCAAAGCCCTAAACTCACGCTTCTTCAAAGCAACAACTCCTACAGGTACGTGTCTTCTTGAATCCTTCGGTAAACTCTTCCCAAGTGATTGGTTGTCGTTCTGCTCTGTTCATCCGGAAATGATCCCACCATTCTGATGCAGATTAGAAAAGGTAGAAGGAGAGGGGTTACACTAAAGACAAGACCTTAACCAGGTTAACACTGATCTGATGTGTGTAGACCATTATATTGTTCAAGTTGATTAAGCAAGCAACCTAGTATAGTTACACACTCATCAATGAACTACTCCAATGATGGGAATGCAACCATACCTACACACAAAGCAAACAACAAGCGTTCTACCCTACTAACTATTCTTCAAAGACACTTTGGCGGCATAGGTTCTAAGATAGGTTCCAAACTTCACTCTATCTGAACACTTAAGATTCGACTATCATCTTCTTATTCCTCGATCCACTTGACTTGCAGAAGTTGACAACATCGACGTCTTCGAGTTTCTCCATCAAGATTAACGACTACTCAAGTTGAAAGAGGAAGGGGGAAGAACGACAAAACGATTTGCAAAGAATTCTAGATAAGAAAGAAAGGAAAATTTTCACAAATTATGTTTTCGGAAGATTTGTCCTTAAGGTTTGACCATTTGGCTTATCCTACAGTATGAAAGCTATCAGATGTAAGCGGGCCCGGCCTGGGGGAAGGCGGGACGTTACAGCCCTGATCATGTTGTTCAAATTATCACTGACAATGGGTCTAACTATAAGAAGGCGTGCAGACTACTTCGGCAAGAATACCAAAGAATTGTGTGGCAACCTTGTGTGGCACACACAGTCAACTTGATGCTTAAGGATGTTGGGAAAATGCCAAACCACGAAATGGTGATTGCAAGTGGTAGAAAAATTTGCAGATGGCTATACAATCATAACAAGTTGCATGCTATGATGGTCACAGCTATAGGTGGTGAACTGGTTAAGTGGAATGTTACAAGGTTCGGGACGAACTACATGTTCCTCCAGAGTTTCCTTAGGAAGCGAGATCTTTTCATGCAATGGATGGCTTCCTCTGACTTCATGCAAAGCAAATTCAGCGGGACAACGGAAGGTAGATATGCACACGCATGTCTATCTAGCATATCTTGGTGGGAGAACTTAGAGGCAGTAGTGAATTCTGTCCAACCTATGTACTCATTCCTTCGGTTTGCTGACGAGGACAAGAACCCCAATTTGAGTGAGGTACTTCTGAGATATCAGTTGCTCAAAATGGAGTACGGCAGTATTTTTGCGAATCAAAGGGACAAGTTTGAAGCATACATGGAGATTGTTAACAGAAGGATGCACGACCTAACCAATGAAACTCTGATCAATGCCAGTAAGTATTGGTCATAACATAATCCACATGTCGTATTGTGTAACTCGTACTTAACCTATGACATGTTTTGTAGCTGCCGCATTGAACCCTAGGACGCACTATGCGTACTATCCAAGTGCCACTGTCTTCCAAGACCTCCGACAGGCATTCGAGTGGATGACGGACATCGATACAGCCGCCGCCGCTTTGCTGGAGGTTGAGATGTATCGACGTAAGACGGGCGAATTTGGAAGGGCACTAGCAAGAAAGATGGCCATAGATGGGAAAACGTCTCCTGGTATGTTTCTAATCATGGAACTATGATATGTCCAATCGATCTTGATGTATTCAATATTATAAAATGACATGTTACTCGGCAATTGCAGCACAATGGTGGTCTATGTTCGCCTCAGACACGCCGAATTTGAAGAAGCTTGCGTTGCGTTTGGTTGGTCAATGTTGCTCTTCAAGTGGATGTGAACGGAATTGGAGCACATTCGCTTTCGTACATACCAAGGTTCGTAATAGACTTACCCACAAGAAGCTCAACAAGCTAGTTTATGTGAACTACAACCTTCGCCTTCGAATTCGGCGAGCAAATGCCCAAGTTAGGACGGAGGACGACGATCCCCTTCAAAGATTAGCGGACCTCTCATTCTACGAAACTAACAATCAGATCAAGAAATGGATGGACACTGCTCGGTCGAATGCTTGCCCTGAACTAGATGAAGATTCAAATGAGAGTGACGCCCCCTTGCCTAGTCCACTTGTAACCGACCTAGTGGACTTGGATGACCTGCACAGGACCACGGGAGCTTCTAGTTTTGTTGAGTGGGCTGATAAGAATGTAGGTGACACTCATATTGGAAAAAGGAAGACTCGAAAGCCACCAAAAGCACGTCCATCTAAAAAGACAAAGGGCAAAGGTCTACGATCGACTAATGTTGATAGCGATGAAGAGACTCAAGGAAGCCCAGACTACCAAGAGTCTAATGATAGTAGTTCAAGAACTGAAACCGATGACGGAGACGACGATGGTCAAGGAGGCCAAGGAACTACTGATGTGCCTCCTAGGGGTCACACCCAACAGTTAGATCACCACAGCCCCATTCAATTCACTGGTGTGATATAATTTAATTGCTATTTCAACCTTCACCATCCAATTCAGTACTAGTTAATTTACTTGCAACTTTCTCATTTGCAGGTGAGGCTGACTTTACTCATGCTACTCAGGACCACGATCATGGTGCTCCAAGCTCTCAACGAACTACCATTGCATCGAGAGGCCAACAACAGCAACAACATGTTGACATACAACAGGATAGCTCCAGCTCATTCAGTGCCTCTAGCATTGAAAGTGGCTATCCAACGTATGTGTATAACCGTCCGCAAGCTTCTGATTATCCTGCGCCTACATGGGTGTATGAATGGCAAGAGCCTCAGTGGTATGCTCAATTGTACGCTCAGTGGCAAACAACATCATCATGGACTGGTCAAAGATGGGAGGCATACAAAGCGGGGTTGCTACATTCACATGGCTTGATGCTCATGTCCATAGAGGAGTACAATATGGCATATAATCAGTGGAACGCGTAGCTATGCATGTCCTTGTTTATTTCCTTTCATTCAAACTAGAACTGTAATCGTGGACATTATATTGTGGACTCTGTTGTTATTGTGGACTCTATTCATTCTACATGTGGACATCGTTATGCTTTCAAATATGAGATTGATGATTGTTATTGTTGAATTATAATGTTATGAATTATTGGATTGATTTGAACTGCACAATATAGAAAAGAAAGGTCATGCCGAATTTTTCTATTATATAATCACATCTTAAGTTTTCAAGTCTCCCATATATTTTTTTGTTAGAGCTATTATCCCCATATATTTTTTGTTAGAGCTATTATCCCCAAATTATACTCACATTTAAGTGTTTCTCCTTTTTTTTTGCATTCTCCTTATTTTCTGATTCACATATCGCGGTAACCGTTTACTTACCGCGGTAACCGACTGAAACCGTGTGGTAACCTCGATCATACCGTGTGATTTGAATTCAAAAATTTGGATGCGGAATTTGTGCGGTTTTTGGCGGTAACCGCGCGGTTACCGCGGGGGGTCGGTAACCCACCCTAAAACGGTAAGGTGAACCCTGCGTGAGAGTTAGCCGTCTGGTAACAAAGAACCGTCGCTCTGTGCCGCAAAAAGAGGAACTAGCGCCGTAGTTTCCGAAGAATCGAGAGAAAAAGAGAGAGGGTTAGCGACTTTGGCGGACTACGTTTTGGACTTCTGTTTGCCTCCCGTGTGTGTGGAGCTGTGGGCTGGGCCTTGCATGTTCGGAGAGCGCTACGGCTCGGACGTCCGATATCCCACCAAATATCGGACGCCCAGCCAACCTCTGAGCGTATGTGCATGTGCATGTTGCTGCACTTTATTTTTCACTCCACAATCATAAGGAATCTTCCCATCTGACGTCTGATGTCCAAAAAAAATTGGTTGGTCAAATGTTACTAGTTGACCATTGAGCAGTGAAACATCAAATTATATATGGTGAAAAAAAATCAGCAACTGAAACATTTAAAAATTTTATGAAACATGATGAAGATATACGTTGAAACATGTCGCTACCACATATGAAACAACTAGTGTTAACGGATTGAAACATATGTTTTTCTTCTATCAAAATATAATCATGTGATATCTTGTTGTAAAGATTTAATTACAACGAATACAACGGTGTAATCAAATCATAGATTGGATAATTAGTTTATGAGAAAAATCATTTTAAAACTCGCAAAAATGCATACATGTATGCATGTATGAGGTGCAGAGAGATGGGAGGGTAGTGGCAAGTATTTCCGTGAATTTTATGAAACACAATATGGATAGACAATATAATGGTGTAGACCTTATTTTGAAAGAGTGCATTACTTAAGAGTAATAGATCAATGTAATAAAAAGTAGATCCGATGATTTATATAATGGGGCTATCAGCTTAAGTGCACGTATAAATAAGTTAATATAGATATTGTTTATTTGATAAGTATACGATATAATTGTGTAAAATTTATTTTAAAGTAGTGCATTATTTGAAAATAATTGTACAAAGTAAAGAGTACACCCGTTTAAATTATATGATGGTAGATTCTTTATTTGTAAAATAATGATTATTTAAAAAATATATCCATTAAATATATAAATTAAAAAAATAAGAAAAAAGAAAAGAAAAGGAGGGGAAGGAAGCGTATGTACGTATGTACGTATATACTCCACATGCCAATGCACGGGAGGAGGATAGGTGGGACCCACGGTAATTAGTATGTTTTAAGATCAATTTTATCTAACGGTGTATAATATTGGACCCACCAATTTAAGTGAAAATCAAAGAATAGATGTTTTGCTTTTTTCTTAGAATATCTAGGATTTTCTCTATTTTATTAGAGCGCCAAGTGGCGGCTTGAGAGTGTTTGTAGGAAGTTTCATGGACTTTTAGTATATAATAACTAGTTGGGTGGCCCGCGCAATCGCGCGGCTAGCACCCATACAAAATTATATTTTTAAATATGTTTTTACTTAAAATTTATTAAATATCTATCTCGTTGTTTTAAGACTTTGAAAGACGAAACCTTATCATTCTCGTGTTTCTAATTTTATAGTTTTTAAAAGTCATACCAGTTGCTACTGCTTACTTATGATATATCCTTCTTTATTTGCTTGCTCGATCTACTGCTGTTTCTATTCATTCTCCTTAGAACCTTTAAAAACTGGATCTTATAATTTTTAGAGTTTATTGTCCCGTTGGGTTTCGTTTATATAATTTCTAGAAGTTTTGTCAAACATTGCCATTATACTTCTCTACGGTCGTCCACTGTATTTTCTCTTTATTGTCATTGGTATTTTAAAAATGAACATAATTATCATTTAGGTTCATTTTTTACTTTTTAGAATTTCTGCCAAAACGTCAGCGACTTAGTCATTGTACTCCTTTACGGCTTGCCCGCTGCCTCCCTTCTTTATTGTCATTGAGAATTTAAAATCAAACATGTTTATCATTGGGTTTCTTTTATACTTTTTAGAAGCCCGAACCTTTAAAAATTAGACCTTATAGTTTTTAGAGTTCATTGTTTCATTGGGTTTTATTTTTTATAACTTTTAGAAATCCCGTCAAACGCTGCCACTATACTCCTCTACGACCTATCTGCCGACTACTATTTATTGTCATTGGGATCCTAAAAACCCGAACATAACAATCATTGGAATTCATTTTTTACTTTCTAGAAGTCCTAGCAACCATTGGCGGCTCTGCCATTGTACTCATATATGACCCGTCCGATGCCTCTCATTTTTATTGTCATTGTCACGACCGGAATTAACCCAACAGGCGTTCCTTACGTGCGTGTATTATTCCTTGTCCCAGGAGGCAAGGTACACCAAAAGTTGATACATTTCAGAGTTTATCAAGCGGAAGCATAAATAGATAATTTATTACATGGGCGGCGAAGGCCCAGCACACACAAAGACAAACGGGAAACAGAGGAAGACTAGGGCGACGACCACAGGCGCTTGACGGCAGACACGAGCTAGACACCAAAGCCTTCATCTTCCAGGAACTCCACTTCTGGGTTTGGGAAAAATTGAGCAAGACTGAGTACAACCACCGTACTCAACAAGACACACCCACAAGTGCAGGATAAATGCAAGGGAGTACAAGGGCATTATAATATAAAGGGTTAGGGTTTGCAGTAAACAGCATTAAAAGACACTTAGGTACTCAAAGCTATTTTGTAAACACGATTCTAGAGCTATACAATATTATTAAACAAGGCCGTGAACCCACACGAACCTGCCTTAACCCAAGGCCTACGATGATTCAGACCGAACTGGCAACCCGACCCTGGGTCCCAGCTCGTCCTAAGCCAACCCAGGCCAACCATTCCACATTTTAGTTGTTAAGCAGGTTTTAAGAATTAAAACACTAACTTCGGTACATTGCTCGGCTTGCCCATAACCGAGGGCGCGGCTATTCGAATAGATTATACTCTGACCAGAGGTGTACATCTTTACCCACAAGACACATCTTCCTCACGTGTAACCACGTGCCACATACCACCACGGTATACGGATGGAAGACGTGACATAGTTTCCAACCCATCCTAGCCATAGACGAGAGTACCGACCCAACCCCACCTACGGCCGGAACCCCCGGGACAGGTAGGCAGGACTGAGCCCCTAGCTACAGGACACCGGCCCTGTGCTATGACATCTCGACTACCGGGCCGCAGCTCGTGTAGCCTTCATTTGTCCTATAGATGTCCATCGACCCCCGACTTCGTCCATCTCCATCCGTGTACTTTTGTTTATAACCAGACTGAGCCACAAACTAAGCCTTACCCACTAGACATGTGGAAGTACGGTAGTGCTTTGCAACAGAGGCCCGAAGACCGGTCCTTATATGGCCGAGGTGCTACTATCAAAACCATGCACCCCGAGCCCAGCCTAAAACCATTTTGGGGGTTTTGAATAGAGGGGGAGGTGTGAACCCAATTCCACAATAATCCAACCATTCCATAGTGTCCAGGTGATGAGAATATTCCCAAAGTCTAGAGTTATAAAACCACCTAATGTTGCCTAATTAATCAGCGAAGCATCTACCTAAAATCATACTAGTGGTACCATGAGTAGAGTGTCCACTAGTTGGGGTTTTGTTTATTCTAGGGTGAACAAGGAAATAATAACAATAACAATAATAAGGTCATAACAAAGGTAAATAGGCATGGCTAGATAAAACAGTGATAACGCGGGAATTTAAATAAAGCGGTAATGCAATAATTTAAATCAAAATAATTTTATAAACTGGGATTCAATATGTTCAAGGATGATGTGACTTGCCTTGCTCGCTTTCCCAAACGTCGGCTTCAACCTCCACGAAGAGCGGATCTTCCGAAGCTGCAGCGTCTACACGACCAACGGAAAAGAAAAGGCTTTTACTCTAATAAACTCCGTATAACAAGCAGGAACAAAGCACAAAAATGGGTTCTTGACTTCTTAAGAAAAAATTAGAGACTTGAACGGTCCAATTCCGAGTTCAAATGGCCAAGTTATGGTCATTTGAAGTTTATATGCTCTTTAAATGAATATTTGCGAATTTCTTCATTTAAATTTTAATTTAAAAAGGGTTTATTGCGTCAGCCGAGGGGAGGGGGCGCGCGGACCGGGTCCACGGGAGTGGGGCCCACGCGGCACCCTCACGGTCCACGGTGGACCGGGTGCACCCGGGCTCACACCGGCCAGCGCCGTGGGTCCCACGCGTCAGCTGCACCCGAGGGCACGAGCGGCTGATGGCCGGGCCCCACGCGGCAGCCACTCGGCGCGCCCGAGGGCAGCCAAGCCGGCGCAGCCGGCGGCGGCCATAGGCACGGCGGAGCGGCGGCCGAGAGAGGGGAAGGGAAGGGGGAAAAGAGGCGGCGGTCCACGGCTCACCCTAGGTCCACGGCGACGACGAAAAAGGCGGCCGGAGCGGAGGAAGGCGGCGGCGCGGCTCGGGTCGACGGGGTCGACGGCGTTCCGGCGGTCGGCGAGCGAAACGGAGGGGTGGATGAGGTCGGCGAGGATGCGGCGAAGCCGAAGGAGGCGGCGCCGAGGTGGGAGGTGGTCTGGGGCGACGACGGCGGCGGACCGGAGCTCGGCGGCGACGGCGGAGAGAGAGAGCGACGGCGCGAGCTCGATTCCGGTGAGGAGGAAGGGCGGCGAGAGGCGGAAACGGACGGAGGAGGTGCGGGGTGGGTTTAAATAGAGCCGGGGCGAGAGAGGGCGGCCGGGGAAGGAAGGAAACCGGCGCGGGATGTCGGCCGCCATCAATGGCGCCGGCGAGACTTGCGGGGGCAAGTCCGCCGTTTGAACGCGAGAGAGAGAGGGAAAAATGGGGGAAAGGGAGAGAGAATCAAGGGGAATAATTCCCCCCTATTGATTGCACGCGGGGATGACGGGATGCGGCGGATTCGGCGGCGGCGGCGGCGCTAGGGCGCGGGCGAGGCGGCGGGAGCTGCCAGGAGGAAGGGGATGACGGGTGGGCCCCACCCGTCAGCGAGGGTGGTGGGCGGGCCCGCCCGTCAGCGGCGCGCGCGCGGGGAGAGGGGAGAGAGGGGGAGGGAGATGGGCCGAGCCGGCCCAAGAGGGGGAGGGAGGGAAAGGGGACCTTTAGGGTTTTTCTTTTTATAAAACCATTTTAACTTTGTTTATTTCTTAATAATTATTATTTGTGCTCTGAAAATTCCACTAAAATTTATTTACGCATTTTAGGCTTTTAGGAAATATACAAAAATCCTCCAAGCCTTATTTGACTTTTAACTTTGCACATTTTAATTTTTGGAGGCTTTCACACGGATTTTAATTATTCTAGACATAATTTAGAGGATGTATTTTAGAGTCGTTTTGGGACGTGACAAACCTACCCCCTTAAACGGAATCTCGACCCCGAGATTCGGAAGAACTGACGAAGAGATCGGGATGGGCTGCCTTCATCTCGTCTTCCTCAGCGTAGTAGCTTCTTCCTCAGCGTAGTTGCTCCATTGGACCTTGCAAAAACGGATTACCCGGTTCCTGATCCTGCGCTCCATGGTGTCCAGGATTTTCACTGGCCTTTCCACGTAGGTCAAGTCTTCGCGAACTTCAATTTGCTCTGAATCGGCCTGCTCGGATGGCACTCGAAGACATTTCTTGAGTTGCGACACATGGAACACATCATGCACGTTGCCCAAGGAGGCGGGCAGCTCCAACTGGTAAGCGACTTCCCCGCGCCGAGCAATGATACGGAAAGGACCCACGAACCGAGGGGCAAGCTTCCCTTTCGTCTGGAACCTGTGTACACCCCGCAATGGCGTGACCCGAAGGTACACAAAATCGTCCACTGCAAATTCCAGATTACGGCGTCGGTTATCTGCATAACTCTTCTGCCAGGACTGTGCCACCTTTAGATTATCCCGAATGGTTCTGACTTTAGCTTTAGCTTCTCTCAGGATATCAGTTCCGAACACTTGGCTTTCCCCAACTTGGTCCCACAATAGCGGTGTCCGGCATTTGCGTCCATACAACGCTTCATAGGGTGCCATTTGTATGCTGGCTTGGTAGCTGTTATTGTAGGAGAACTCGGCATAGGGGAGACTCTTATCCCCGGTCTTCCCGAAATCTAGGACGCAGGCACGGAGCATATCTTCTAGGATCTGATTTAGACGCTCGGTCTGTCCATCTGTCTGCGGGTGATACGCGGTGCTGAAATTTAATCGGGTACCCAACTCTTCTTGGAGCTTCTTCCAAAAGTGAGAGGTGAATTGGCTTCCCCTATCAGATACAATTTTCTTAGGAACACCATGGAGACTCACGATCCTAGCGAAGTAGAGCTCGGCTAGTTTGTTCCCTCCATAGGTGGTCTTCACAGGAATAAACCGAGCTACCTTGGTAAGTCGGTCCACAACTACCCATATAGAATCATATCCGCCTTGGGTTTTTGGAAGTCCGGTGATGAAATCCATCCCAATTTCACCCCATTTCCATTCTGGTACTTGGAGAGGTTGGAGAAGTCCGGCCGGTCGTTGGTACTCTGCCTTGACACGCTGGCACACATCACAAAGGGCCACGAACTCTGCAATTTCCCGCTTCATACTAACCCACCAGTATTTCTCTTTCAAGTCTAAGTACATCTTCGTACTGCCAGGGTGGATGGAATAAGGACTTTCGTGAGCTTCCTGAAGTATCAACTGTTTAAGTTCTCTGTCGTCTGGAACGCATACCCGATTTCCATTCCATAGGGTTCCGTGTTCATCCTCTGTGAAACCAGCGGCTTTACCCTGTTTCATATTCTTGAGGAGTCCACGCACATCCGGATCATTCTTCTGAGCCTCGCGGATTTGATCGAGCAAGGTAGGCTTGGCTTCCAGCGTAGCTAAGAATCCACGACTAACTATACTTAGGTTCAGGGCTTCCATCTGTTGATTAAGTTCTGGTGGAATGCCACGGACGCCAAGAGTGTTGCAGTGGCTTTTTCGACTTAGAGCGTTGGCGACCACGTTGGCCTTACCAGGATGATAGTGAATTCCCACATCATAATCCTTGATGAGTTCTAACCATCTCCTTTGCCGAAGATTCAGATCCGACTGAGTGAAGATGTATTTCAAACTCTTATGATCAGTATATATTTCACAGCGATTCCCAATGAGATAGTGCCGCCAGATCTTTAGAGCATGAACCACAGCGGCTAACTCCAAATCATGGGTAGGGTAGTTGCCTTCATGGGGCCGTAGCTGGCGTGAGGCATAGGCTACCACATGACCTTCCTGCATGAGCACGCACCCCAATCCTTGGCGCGAAGCGTCACAGTACACCATGAAGTCCTTGCGAGTATCCGGTAAGATTAAAACCGGCGAGGAAACCAGCTTTTCCTTGAGAGTTTGGAACGCCTTCTCGCATTGCGGGCTCCACACAAATTTCTCTTCTTTCTTCAACAACTGTGCCATGGGTCGAGCGATTTTGGAGAAGTTCTCGATGAACCTCCGGTAGTATCCTGCCAAACCCAAAACGCTGCGAATTTGGGTGACTGTCTTGGGTTGCTTCCAATCAGTGACGGCGGTCACTGTTTCGGGGTCCACAGCAACTCCTTTAGCAGATATCACGTGCCCTAAGAATTTGACTTTGGACAACCAGAACTCACACTTGCTAAGCTTGGCATACAATTGATGTTCCCGCAACTTTCCCAACACCAGACGGAGATGCTGCTGATGGTCTTCCTCTAATTGTGAGTACACCAGAATGTCGTCAATGAAAACCACAACAAACTTATCCAAGTATTCCATGAACACTTTGTTCATTAAGTTCATGAAGAAGGCAGGAGCATTGGTTAGACCGAACGACATCACCGTGAATTCATACAGTCCGTATCGCGTGGTGAATGCGGTCTTCGGGATATCTTCTTCACGAATACGCAATTGGTGATATCCGGAACGAAGATCAATCTTGGAGAATACAGTGGCACCTTTAAGCTGATCGAACAGATCATCGATCCGGGGAAGAGGGTACTTGTTTTTGATAGTAACTTCATTGAGAGCTCTGTAGTCAACGCACATCCTCTTTGTCTTGTCTTTCTTTTCCACAAAAATCACAGGAGCACCCCAGGGGGAAGTACTCGGCCGTATATACCCCTTTTCTTTCAACTCTTCCAACTGTTTCTTGACTTCGGCCAGTTCATTTGCTGCCATACGGTAGGGTCGCTTGTACAGAGGAGTGGTTCCTGGAGCAAGATCTATCCGGAACTCAATCTCTCGCTTCGGCGGCATACCGGGTAGTTCTTCCGGAAACACGTCTCCGAACTCTCTAACGATGGGGATTTCCGACAGTCCTATCTGATGAAGTTCTGAACTACCGACAGAGGTTGGGGGTGCAAAGAAAACAACCGGTTGTTCCGGCCCTCGGTACAGAGTGACAGTGCGTCTTGCACAATCCACTACTCCTTGGAATTGAGCCAACCAATTTATCCCAAGGATCACATCCAAGTTCTTGGTGTCTAGAAGAATCAGATCCGAGGGAAAAGGAATTCCCTGGATTTCTATAGGAACGGCAGGGCTATAATACTTTGCTGTCATAACCCCTCCAGGGGTGGTGATGAGCAGAGGGTTCCTAAGCCTTTCTACCCCCAACCGATTTCTCCCCACGAATGGCACATATATAAACGAGTGGGAAGCTCCAGAGTCGAACAAAATGGTAGCAGGGATGGAATGAATGAGGAACGTACCAACGATGACGTCTGGAGTTGTCAGCATATTCTCGGCAGTCACGTGATTCACCCTACCCCGAATGACATCCTTACCACCGTTGTTGGGGCGGGGAGGTGCTTGGCCTTGCTGGCGCCTCGGCTTTGGGCATTTATCCGCAAAGTGCCCAGGCTCGAAAGCAGTTGAAGCACAGACGCTGCTGACCTTGAATGTCTCTGTGGCCTTGTCCAGGCTGCACGGCTGGCGTAGGAGGACGGGGCGCACGAGTCCCTTGCTGACTCTGCTGTTGCTGCGGCTGTGGGACATGCACCACGAATTGAGGTCAGGGCGCGGAGCGTGGCTGCTGCTGCTGTGAGGAGGATCCCCCTGGATAGGGGTTGGTGTAGCGGACCCTTTGGTTAGCCCCCTGTTGATTGCGGAAATTTGCCAAGCGACGCTTGTGCGACTCCAGTTCCTTGTGCTTGGCTTCCAAACGGATGCTCTTGTCCACCAAACGCTGGAAATCCGGATAGTCCCTGGAGACCAGACGCACGGACAGCTCAGGGTCCATTCCTGCCAAGAACTTCTCTTGCTTCTTCTCATCTTCACGAACATCCTCCGGGGCGTATCGGGCCAGGTTGTTAAACTCATGCAAATACTCCATCACAGAGCGGTTGCCTTGCTTCAACTCTTGGAATTCCCTTTTCTTAAGGGCCATGACTCCGGCGGGCACATGGGTTCTCCGGAAAGCGGCGGTGAAGCGAGCCCAAGTAATATGCTGTCCTTCTGACTGCGTAGCCTGGAAATGGTCCCACCATAGAGATGTGGGCCCCTGCAGTTGGTGGGCGGCGAAGATGACTTTCTCCTCATCGTTGCACTTCACGGTGTCTAACTTTTTCCCCACGGCATGCAACCAATCTAACGCATCCACGGGGTTATTGGAGCTAGAGAAGGTAGGCGGACAGATGCGGAGGAACTCGGCGAGTTTAGAGTGTTGTGGGGGTAGTGGTGGAGCATTATGCTGTGGCGGATTTTGGATGTGGTGGAGGAAAGCAGCCATCATGTTGGCCTGCTGGGCGAGGATTTGGGTGAGGATGGCGTTGGTGTCTGGTGGTAGTGGTGGAGGTGGAGGAGGAGGTGGAGGTGGGCTGCCATGGTTGTTGTGGTTGCTACCTTCGGGTTGGTTGCCATCACCGGTATTAGCACTTCTCCTAGTCGTCACCATCTGAAAATCCCACACAGAACCAGCAAACAGAGAGAGCTGACAATTAAAACTAACCACCCACGACTACCATAATTCTTGAATTTATTACTGCTATTAAGTTGGTTCATTAAGGTTCAAGTTGCTTAAGCAAATAAAATAAAGACAGGCTCCGACAGTTATACCACACACCGGCATAACCATGCCCCATACGACTCTAGCAGAAAAATAAACGAGAAGAACACACGCGCAAGCCTACTAACTACTCGTCTACTTCTGCGACGGGCCAGGGCGGAAGGTGAGCAGCAGCGCATCCTCCGTGCTGCCAACGCCAGAGGCTCCCTCCTCCTGAGGAACCATGGGGGTGGGCTCGGCACGAGGGGTCTCGACGAAGCAGGTCCACGCCAGGGACTGACGAACAAGCTCGGGCCTGGAGGTACTCTTGCGGGCGGTGATCTTCAGGCTGCGGCAGACGCGGCGACGCTTGGGGCGACAGACCTCTCCCTGGGAGATCTTGACCTGACACCGCTGCGCCTCCACTGCGTCTAGGTCCTTCTTCAGCTGCAGATTCTCCTAACACAGCTCCAGGATCTTCATGTTGTTCTCGACCAACCCGCGATGCACCATCTGATGGAAGTCGATACGGGCCGCGTCGTATCCTCCACCATGCGCGCCAGGTGCATGATGGTAGCGTCATCCTCCGAGCTAGCATCCCGGAAGGTGGCGTAGTCGCGGGCTCCTCCGCGACGAGGGTGGTAGCGGTAGGGCAAGTGCTGCAACTCGTCCGGGTAGCGCTGGTGTAGAGTGCCGATGGCGAGGAGTGCGGCGTTCTGGCAAGCGGCGGAGAAGGAATCTCCACCCGCGGTGACTGCCAACGAAGTCCTCTCGGATGAGCCAGTGAGGATCACTGCAGTAACCTCCCAAGCAGCGTGGGGCTCTGCATCGTCACCCTCCTGCTCCGGGAGCTACTTGCCCTGGTAGTCCACTCCATGTGGATACCCCAGGACAGCGCACATGCTCCGCAGCTTCAAAACGAAGCCAGTCAGGTCCAGACCACGACGGTTGATGCTACCGGCCATCTACAAACAAACGAGAAAAGCAACATTTTAAAGATCAGATTTTGACGATAAATGAAGCAGCAGGACAAAGAGAGACTAAAGGATTTTCACAAATAAGAAAGGATTTTTATTTTGAAAATATTGCTAAGGCTTGGGATCTACGGCTCGTCCTAGGGTCAAGGGGGCTCTGATACCAACTTGTCACGACCGGAATTAACCCAACGGGCGCTCCTTACGTGCGTGTATTATTCCTTGTCCCAGGAGGCAAGGTACACCAAAAGTTGATACATTTCAGAGTTTATCAAGCAGAAGCGTAAATAGATAATTTATTACATGGGCGGCGAAGGCCCAGCACACACAAAGACAAACGGGAAACAGCGGAAGACTAGGGCGACGACCACAGGCGCTTGACGGCAGACACGAGCTAGACACCAAAGCCTTCATCTTCCAGGAAATCAACTTCTGGGTTTGGGAAAAATTGAGCAAGACTGAGTACAACCACCGTACTCAACAAGACACACCCACAAGTGCAGGATAAATGCAAGGGAGTATAAGGGCGTTATAATATAAAGGGTTAGGGTTTGCAGTAAACAGCATTAAAAGACACTTAGTTGCTCAAAGCTATTTTGTAAACACGATTCTAGAGCTATACAATATTATTAAACAAGGCCGTGAACCCACACGAACCTGCCTTAACCCAAGGCCTACGATGATTCAGACCGAACTGGCAACCCGACCCTAGGTCCCAGCTCGTCCCAAGCCAACCCAGGCCAACCATTCCACATTTTAGTTATTAAGCAGGTTTTAAGAATTAAAAAACTAACTTGGGTACATTGCTCGGCTTGCCCATAACCGAGGGCGCGGCTATTCGAATAGATTATACTCTGATCAGAGGTGTACATCTTTACCCACAATACACATCTTCCTCACGTGTAACCACGTGCCACATACCACCACGGTATACGGACGGAAGACGTGACATAGTTTCCAACCCATCCTAGCCATAGAGAAGAGTACCGACCCAACCCCACCTACGGCCGGAACCCCCGGGACAAGTAGGCAGGACTGAGCCCCTAGCAGCAGGACACCGGCCCTGTGCCATGTCATCTCGACTACCGGGCCGCAGCTCGTGTAGCCTTCATTTGTCCTAGAGATGTCCATCGACCACCGACTTCATCCATCTCCATCCGTGTACTTTTGTTTATAACCAGACTGAGCCACAAACTAAGCCTTACCCACTAGACATGTGGAAGGACGGTAGTGCTTTCCAACAGAGGCCCGAAGACCGGTCCTTATATGGCCGAGGTGCTACTATCAAAACCATGCACCCCGAGCCTAGCCTAAAACCATTTTGAGGGTTTTGAATAGAGGGGGAGGTGTGAATCCAATTCCACAATAATCCAACCATTCCATAGTGTCCAGGTGATGAGAATATTCCCAAAGTCTAGAGTTATAAAACCACATAATGTTGCCTAATTAATTAGCGAAACATCTACCTAAAATCATACTAGTGGTACCATGAGTAGAGTGTCCACTAGTTGGGGTTTTGTTTATTCTAGGGTGAACAACGAAATAATAACAATAACAATAATAAGGTCATAACAAAGGTAAATAGGCATGGCTAGATAAAACAGTGATAACGCGGAAATTTAAATAAAGCGGTAATGCAATAATTTAAATCAAAATAATTTTATAAACTGGGATTCAATATGTTCAAGGATGATGTGACTTGCCTTGCTCGCTTTCCCAAACGTCGGCATCAACCTCCACGAAGAGCGGATCTTCCGAAGCTGTAGCGTCTACACGACCAACGGAAAAGAAAAGGCTTTTACTCTAATAAACTCCATATAACAAGCAGGAACAAAGCACAAAAATGGGTTCTTGACTTCTTAAGGAAAAATTAGAGACTTGAACGGTCCAATTCCGAGTTCAAATGGCCAAGTTATGGTCATTTGAAGTTTATATGCTCTTTAAATGAATATTTGCGAATTTCTTTATTTAAATTTTAATTTAAAAAGGGTTTATTGCGTCAGCCGAGGGGAGGGGGCGCGCGGACCGGGTCCACGGAAGTGGGGCCCACGCGGCAGCCTCACGGTCCACGGTGGACCGGGTGCACCCGGGCTCACACCGGCCGGCGCCGTGGGTCCCACGCGTCAGCCGCACCCGAGGGCACGGGCGGCTGACAGCCGGGCCCCACGCGGCAGCCACTCGGCGCGCCCGAGGGCGGCCAAGCCGGCGCAGCCGGCGGGAGGCGGCGCCCGCGCCCCTATGGTCGCCAGCGGCGGCCATAGGCACGGCGGAGCGGCGGCCGAGAGAGGGGAAGGGAAGGGGGAAAAGAGGCGGCGGTCCACGGCTCACCCTAGGTCGACGGCGACGACGAAAAAAGGCGGCCGGAGCGGAGGAAGGCGGCGGCGCGGCTCGGGTCGACGGGGTCGACGGTGTTCCGGCGGTCGGCGAGCGAAATGGAGGGGTGGATGAGGTCGGCGAGGATACGGCGAAGCCGAAGGAGGCGGCGCCGAGGTGGGAGGTGGTCCGGGGCGACGACGGCGGCGGACCGGAGCTCGGCGGCGACGGCGGAGAGAGAGAACGACGACGCGAGCTCGATTCCGGCGAGGAGGAAGGGCGGCGAGAGGCGGAAACGGACGGAGGAGGTGCGGGGAGGGTTTAAATAGAGCCGGGGCGAGAGAGGGCGACCGGGGAAGGAAGGAAACCGGCGCGGGAGGTCGGCCGCCATCAATGGCGCCGGCGAGACTTGCGGGGGCAAGTCCGCCCGTTTGAACGCATGAGAGAGAGGGAAAAATGGGGGGAAAGGGAGAGAGAATCACGGGGAATAATTCCCCTCTATTGATTACACGCGGGGACGACGGGATGCGGCGGATTCGGCGGCGGCGGCGGCGCTAGGGCGCGGGCGAGGCGGCGGGAGCGGCGGGAGGAAGGGGATGACGGGTGGGCCCCACCCGTCAGCGAGGATGGCGGGCGGGCCCGCCCGTCAGCGGCGCGCGCGCGGGGAGAGATCGAGTGGGCCGCGGGGAGAGGGGAGAGAGGGGGAGGGAGATGGGCCGAGCCGGCCCAAGAGGGGGAGGGAGGGAAAGGGGACCTTTAGGGTTTTTCTTTTTATAAAGCCATTTTAACTTTGTTTATTTCTTAATAATTATTATTTGTGCTCTGAAAATTCCACTAAAATTTATTTACGCATTTTAGGCTTTTAGGAAATATACAAAAATCCTCCAAGCCTTATTTGACTTTTAACTTTGCACATTTTAATTTTTGGAGGCTTTCACACGGATTTTAATTATTCTAGGCATAATTTAGAGGATGTATTTTAGAGTCGTTTTGTGACGTAACAGTCATTAAGATTTTAAAAATCAAATATGATTATCATTGGGGCTTATTTTTTTACTTTTCTAGAAGTCCCGCCAACCGCCTTGACCAATTGCTTCACGACCTGCCCGTCGTCCTTCCTTTAAATCCTCATTAGGATTATATTTGGTGTTCTATTTATAGTTTTTAGATGTCCCATCAAACGCCATCACTCTACTCTGTTACTTAATTAATCTTGTCATGTGTTTTAAATGGTCTTTTCATTCGGTAGTCTTTATTTTTTATCACCAATTTTACTTATTTATAAATTGTATTTGTAGTTGAAGTCTTATTTTCTTTTTCTAATTCCATAATTTATTTTATTTTTTGTTTCGAACTTTAAGTAATATCGTATTGTGTTCTTTTAATATTGCGCAATTGCGCGGCTAGCACCCATACATAATTTTCTAAAAAGAAATGTTAAATAGTATCTCGTTAGATTTTAAGAGATCGAAAGTTATCATTATGGTGTTTTCAATTTTATAGTTTCTAAAAGTCCCACCAATCATCATCCCTTACTCATTTGCCATCCTTTATTTGCTTGTCCAGCCTACCATGACTTTAATCATTCTCTTGGATCCTTTGAAAACAGACCCTATAGATTTTAGAGTTCATTGTCTTGTCGGATTCCCTTCATATGTTTTTAGGAGTTCCATCAAGCATCACCATGGTACTTTAGTACAGCCTGCCCACTGCCCCTCTTAATTTTCATATCCATTTGAAATCAAACCTTATCGTTGTGATTCCTTTTTTACTTTTTAGAAGTTCCGTCAACCATCCCAACATTGCAACTTTACGGCCTACCCAATGCCCCTTCTTTTAATCATGATTGGAATTTTATTTTTAAAATCACGTGCATAGATTTACCTTTTTATAGTATGTATTCCCTCTGTCCCACTCACTAAGATACTCACGCATTTTAAAATTCAACTCTTTAAATATTTGACCAGTAAATATTTTATTATAAATTAAATTTTATTTGTTAAAAGTAGTTTCATTGGATTGTCATTTAAATTTAATTTTATATGATTATGATTTAATTTGTTGCTACAAACTTTGTAGTATGTGAGAAATTTAAAGTTATAGTTTAGTTTTGAATACCAATGATAATTTTGAACACACCTTAGTGAGAGGGATGTTGGGAGTATGTATCTCTACCAATGCATGTTTTCTGGTCTATTTGCATGCTATGTTTTGATGAACATGAGAAAAAAAATCCCTTCCATCTTCCATCACATGTATTTACTATTTTTTCAGCCATAGGTAAAAAAACACATTTAAATTCTAATTATACCAGCTCCAAAATCTATATGCATGCCATGCGTTTGAATCCTAATCCCCTGAACTCTTTATCCGTCTAGAATAAGGAAAGAATCAGAAGCAGCAGTACGTCCACCTATTTGGACTTGTATTCTAGTGTACATGATCAATGTTGTCCGATTGATCTAGTACTACCTAGTTGTTTTCTATTTGGACTTCTATTATCAAAGTTAATCTACGCCATCAAAGTCTAGTCACAGTATAATCTAACGGTCCAGATTTTTCTTTTTTCTCCGATTAACATGGTAATTTCTAGCCCCCACAGCGAACGTGGAGCCTCCTTTCAAAGCTGTCTTAATTAGGGATGGCAATCGGGCGCGACGGGCACGGGTAGTGCCTACCCATACCCATGCCCGTGAGATTATTTGTGCCCGTGGGTATACCCATTACTACATCACGGGTAAGGATGGTTGCCCATGCCCATTGCCCGCCGGCGCCTTATGCCCGCGGGCGTGCCCGTTTACCCGCCACAACAAAAGCAGTGGAACAAAAAGTCTACAAGCTACTAAGTTCGAATCGAACTTAAAACATCAAATATTCTCCGGCTCGGTGTCGTGTCTCTCCTCTGGTGGCGATAGAGTAAGAGGAGAGAAATAATAAGGGAAATAAAAGGAAACCGTAGAAAACAAAGAACGTGGCTTATGTATTCTAGTGGATTTTGCTCCTAGCCTACATGTAAGTTAGATTTCGCGGGTAAACGGGCAAAGCGGGCATGGGTAGTGATTACCCATACCCATGCCCATTTACCCATCGGGTATAGCTTTTGAACCAATAAGATACCCATGGGTATAAAATGGAGAACAAACCCAACCCTAATAGGGTTTTTACCCACGGGTAAACGGGCAAACGGGTACAATTGCCATCCCTAGTCTTAATAATATAATAGATAGATAATAGATAGATAGATAGATAAATAATAAATTTCTCACTCCATCGGCAATCACATTTCGCCAAAAATTTCCCCCTTTTTGTTTTTATTTGAATTTAGTCAAAATTTATTCAAATTCATTCAAACTTTGTTAAATTATCAAATAATTTCGTCCAAAAGAGTTTCTAAATTCCCAAAAATTTGGTGACCACAGAAAATCCTTTTTTTTTTTTGAAAAACGAAAGTGTAAACACTGCTTGTGACTGTACGGGCCTGATATATGCAACCAGCTTTTCCTTACAAATTAAAATGAGACATGTGTAGGTTGCGATTTCGAGTTGTTCGTGCTAGAATCTATAGATACGAATCCGTCTGAAGCTGATTTTGAATTTGAATTGCAAGTTGGCTTGCGAGTTGCGACACAAGCAGCTCGCTTCCTCCGTGCACCGTGCCTTCCAGAAGCCAGAAGGAATCAAACCGGAGCACGTAACTAACCACCATCAGCGAGCGTCTTCCTCCTCGTCGTCTTCAACCTCTCGACTCTCGTGTCTCGTGCCGCCATTAGCCACCACCAAATCCCCAAACAACCACTGCTCCCACTCCCGTCTCTCCAATGGCTGACGAGTTCCCGCCACCAGGTCCTCCTCACCCTGCACCAATGGCTGATGGTGGCGAGCCTCCGCCGCCATGGGCGGACCTCCCAATCCACATCGTCCGCGGGATCGCCAGCCGCCTCCTGTGCAAGATCGACCGTCGCTTCGGCGAAGGCGTCTGCCGCTCCTGGCGCGAGGCGTTTCTGCAAGTCGGGCCGCCGCCTCCCCCGCTCCCGCTGCTCGTCGTCGCGAACGCCGGCGAGCACGCGTTCCACTGCGTCCCCAGCAACTGGCGCACCCACCCCATCCCCATCCCCATGCCACGCTTCGCGCACCACCGCTACTTCGGCTCCTACGACGGCGGCTGGCTCTTCCTCTCCATCAGCCAATCCAGCCGCCACGGCCTCCACAACATCAACAAGAACGTCAACTCCAAGCGCTTCAGATTCAGCCTCCCTGACCAGCGGCTATACCAAATCCGGCCGACGACAGCGGAAGCGGATAAGTTTATTGTTATCGTCGCCGCCACCCTCTCGTGCCAGCCAACCGAACCGGGATGCGTCGCCGCCGGCATCATCGACTTGCACAGCTTCCCCGACCACCCAAGGTACATCGCGTTCTGGAAGATTGGCGACAAGTCCATTCCGGCGATGAACTAGGAACCGGAAGTGGTGGAGGACCTCCTGTACAGCCGCCATGGCGCTGGCGCCTTCCTCTTCCTCACCAACGGAGAACACATCCGTGAGCTCCCTCAACCGATATTCCCGCCCCCAGGCACGGCGAAGCGAGTCAGGAACGAGCTCTACTTCAAGCCGCGCGGCGACGACGGCGGCGGCGGCCGGCCGGTCCTTGCTCGCTACCTCGTGGAGTCCCGAGACGAGCTGCTCATGGTCGTCAGGTTGGGTACCCGTAAGTCATGTACTGCTCGACCTCGCCGTGGCCGCTCGCAGTAGCCGCCGCCGCCGCCGCCGACACCGACCTCGGCGTTCCAGGTGTTCCAGCGAGAAGACCAGAAAGTCAAAAGCATCAACGACATCGACGGCGTGGTTCGAGTTGAGCACTCCTGGATCAAGCTGGCCGACCTTGGCGGCCGCATGCTGTTCGTCGGGAGAGGCTGCTCCAGATCCTACGAAGCGGCGGATGGGTACCCCGGCATGGAGGGAGTCTACTTCCTGGATGACCGGAGCTTCTACGACCGGACGACCGTGTTCAAGAATGACGACAAAAGGAAGTATCACCGCAGCGACATCGGGAAATGGTCGGGATCACCACCGCAGGTCAGGCACTGCTTACCGGAGCAAGGTCCGTCGAAAACCTCCCCTCCGTTTTGGATTCTCCCCTAAGTGAGGTGATAAGTTTCGGCAACAGATGAAGTAGTTAATTAGTTAGAGATCATGTTAGCGATATGTTTTGGCAACAGATCAAGTAGTTAGTTAGTGCAGTGCGTGGTTGATGCCTTCATCAATGCTGTGTTGCTTGTTTGATTCGAGCTTCTTGCTGAGTTCGATGGTGATCTCGTGTTGAAATACTGAAATTGTAGCTTTGCTGACGAAAAATCCCATAATTGGGTGAAGAAATTCTGAAGATGATGAATTACCATTCACTTAGTTTCTCTGTACTTGCACTGCAATTCAATGCCGTGCTGTTTGTTTGTTTCAAGCTTCTTGTTGAGTTCTATCATCGATGGTGAACTCGTGTTGAGATTGTTGCTTGCTGGTGCAAGCTGATGAAACATTCCTCAATTCAGTGAAGAAATTCTGAAGATGAAGAAGTACTTTTCACCTTGTTTCTCTGTACTCGTTTTAACAAATTTGCATTGCAATTCAAGCTTTGTTAAGTTGTAGCGATATTGCAATGCACGGATTCTTCTGTTTCTTTATGACAGCCAGTTGATAATTATACCTTGGTAATCATGATACAGTTGTAATGATCTGCACTGCTGAACTTGATTTGTCTGCATATTTAGTCCTAAATCATGTGCACAATGAGGCTGATCGAGTGGCTGATAGAGAGTTTGATGGTATTGCGCTGGTGAGATAATCCTGAAATTATTCTAGCTGAAACCTGAAACTGCACTCATTTACCAAAAATCACCTGCCTAAAGCCAGCTATGATCGACCTGCACTTCAATTGTTGTACACCTTTTGATTCCTGATAAATTCAGTGCGGACACCTTTTGTGACGCAGAACACACCCCTTTTTACTTCTTTGCTTTTATTTGAAGCTGGTTTAATTTGCATGCAGTCAAATTATTTCTGTATGTTAATTGAGTCCACTTTCCTTGGTTGAACCGTTGAAGTCATTTATGTGCTCAAATCGAGAACATTGAGGTTCTTGGCTCAAATGCAAAACTCACAAAGTCTTCCATGAACATTAATGGGATGCATGGTGCTTCTTATGTCGATTTTACAAACCTGTGAGCTTCTATAATAGTAACACACAATTTTTCCAGCTTGTCCATGCACTGTCCCTTTTTTGTTCTTCTGAAAAGTAGCTGCTTGGTTCATTTCTCTGAAGTATTGGCTTGTTGCATACGGCTAGTTGACCTTGTAAATAGGCTTTTAAAACTGAACACTTGTAGCCAAGAATTTTGTTTGTGTGTGTTACTCTGCACTTACCATCTCCTTTTTTTAGATCATACTTGAGCTATTGTTCTGGTACCCTTTCGCATTTGGATTATTCATGAGCTTACTACTTAGCGCTTTGTGTTTCAATGGACAATTTGCAGACATGTACCGCATGGTTATGCTTTGATTTTTGTGGCCAGTCCATGTAATTTCCTGATCGATGGAGTTATTATACTTTGACTTGCTAGAGGATGCAAGAATTCTGAATGGGTTTATCTTCCTTTAATTGATTTACCATGTGCAGAGCTCTCTGAGTAAAACCTGAGAAAAAAACGTCAACAGGATTAGGTTTCAAGCTGAATATGCAGATTCCTCGTTGTCTGAATGTGTGTGCAACTGTGCATTGCAAGATCATTCATGTGAAGCTAGGTTATGCCACCAAAAAAGAGTATTAACATGATAACATCTCACCTGTAGATGTAGATTGAAGATTCTAGCAATGCAGATTGTTGAAATGTTTTTGTTCCCATACTGCCAGCTGTAGTAATCTAGGAATCCTCCTAATTTGAACTGAAAATGAATGTGATTCAGTCATTGGGTTTTCTGTACCTGCTATTTTCTGGTACCCTATTCATTTTTATTCCTATGAAGTTGCATGTAGAAACGGTTAGGTTGGGCTTACATCATTATTGTCCTGAAATTGGTAATTCCATGTGAAAATTTAATTGAACAGTGCTTCATTGCTGGATGTAAAGTGTGCTTGTGGTATCTGGTAGCTCAGGTATTAACTCACTGTGAAATGAGAGGGTCAAAGCAGAACTGCAAACATGAAACAAATTGACTGACTAACCTGAACTCATATCTTGTTCATAAGAGTAACATGAACTCATTTTCTGTCCACAAGAGTTACTAGTTCTTTGATACTTCACTGAAGATTTGTAGACCATCTCAACGGTGTGGAATACAGATAAGATAATGGATAATTGTACCTTTTGCTATCTGCAGTCTGCAGACTGCAGATTATCCATTTTATACCTAGTACGATGCCAATGCCAATTCAGTATTATCTAAAAGGTATAATGCCAATTATCAGCACCGCTGAAATTAGGCCAAGTTTAGTTCCAAACTTTTCTTCAAACTTCCAACTTTTCCATCACATCGAAACTTTCTTATACACACAAACTTCCAATTTTTCCGTCACATCGTTCCAATTTCAACCAAACTTCCAATTTTGGTGTGAACTAAACACACCCTTAGTCTGCAGGTTCCAGAAATGAAGTTTCATGCAGAAATGGTTGTGCTGGTATTACATCATTTTGGTGCTGAAATGGATAATTCGGTGGGAAAATATGCTTGTCAGTTCTTAGGCATTCCTGATAGATGGTGTCAGGCATTTCACTGAATGATCTAAATTTTTATGCATATAATGTAAAGTCCGCTCGTGTTATTGGTAATTGAACTACTAAGCTAGTCTGATATAATCGTCAACATTATTTGACATTTCAGTAATCTTTTGCAGATGAGCATATCGATCAGCTGCAAAGGAATACAGAAAATTGGATTTTTTGGGGGAAAGATAATTGGATTTTTTTTAATCTGCAGATTGTCCTGGTTCATCAGTATTGCTGTAGTTGCTAACCGGTACTCATAGACTCCTTGGTACAACCGTACAACGCTAATTCGCCATCTTAAAGAAATGTTACAATGCCAATTTATCTGCACCACTGAATTTAATCTGTACCCAATATTCAGTCCCAGATCATGTGGAGGTTTGCACTTTGCAGAGTGCCAGTTCTCTGGAACTTAAATTTTCCAATACCTTTTAAACAGAACGAAATTAAGGTGCTTCTCAAAACTAGTTTTGAATTCAAATTGCAACCTGCAAGTTGCCATCGATCAAGTCTTGCAACGCAAGCAGGCTCCGCTTCCTCCGCAGCTTCCAGAATTTGTTCGAAACGAAGCAAACTGGAGCACGCAACTATCCAACATATATACTACTAGCAGCAGCGTCTTCCTCCTCGTCGTCTTCAACCTCTCTCGTGTCGCGTGCCATTCGCCATCGCCACCACCTCCACTACTCGATCCCCTCCCATCCCTCCGGAACCTCCACTACTACTCGCCCCACCAATGGCTGACGGCGAGTCTCCGCCATGGGCGGAGCTCGTCCCCGACATCGTCCGCAAGATCGGCCGCCACCTCCTGTGCGAGATCGACCGCCACCACGCGGATGGCCTCTGCAGGTCCTGGCGCGACGCGCTTCTACAACTCCGGCCCCCGCCTCCGCCGCTCCCGCGGCTTGTCCTCCCGGAAGCCGACGGGCCCGCGTTCTACTGCGTCCCCAGCGGCTGCCGCCCCCACCCCTTCGTCCTCCCGCCCGCCGCGCTCCGCGCGCGGTGCTTCGGCTCGTACAACGGCGCCTGGATCTTCCAGGCCGTCGACCAGGCGGCGAACCACGTCCTCCTCAACCTCATCACCCACCAGCAGCTCAACCTCCCCAACCTGATCCGTTTCCCCTCCTTCCGGCTTCCGGGATTGACATTTGACTTCGAGGTCGCCTTCGTCGCCGCCACCCTCTCTAGCCAGCCGACTGATCAGGGATGCGTCGGCGCCAGCATCATCGGCTTCAAACGCAGGCCCCTCAACCCACGGCACATCGCGTTCTGGCGCATGGGCGATGAGGCGTTCTCGCAGTCCATCGAGTCGAGGTGGATTGACGAGGAGCTGGAACTGGATGTGGTGGACCTCCTGTACAGCGGCCATGGCGCTGGCGCCTTCCTCTTCCTCACCCGAGGGGAAAACATCCGTGTGTTTCGTCAACCGATATTCCCTCTCGGAGACATGCAGACGACAGTGCTCTACTTCGAGCGGCGCGGTGACGACGACGACGACGACGGGCGGCCGGTCCTTGATCGCTACCTCGTGGAGTCCCGGGGGAAGCTGCTCATGGTCGTCAGGTTAGGAGATCGTGAGCCTGGCCGCTTGCCGACCACGACGTTCCGGGTGTTCGAGAGAGAAGACGAGCTGTTCAACAACTACTGGACCAAGCTGCCCGACCTTGGCGGCCGAATGCTGTTCGTCGGAAGAGGCTGCTCCAGATCGTACGAAGCGGCAGATGGGTACCCCGGCATGGAGGGCGTCTACTTCCTGGACGACCGGAGCTTCCACGACCCGATGGTTGTGTACAAGGATGCCGCCCAACGGCGGTATCCCTGCAGCGACAACGGGAGATGGTCGGGAGCACCGCCACCAGCGGAGGTAGAGCGCTGCTTCCCAGAGCAAGGTCCGTCGAACTACTCCCCTCCGGTTTGGATTCTCCCATGAGGCGCACGACACATGTTTTTGGTTGTTGAAATTGTTGCCGGTGATCAGGCTAGTCTGTGATCGTTGCTAAGCTTTCATGCCTTCATCAGCATGTACTGTGTTAGTGTGTTTATTCGTTGAGTTTGGATGGTTTTCTCGTGTTAAAATTGTTACTGGTGTAAGCTGAAGCAGGATTGCTCAATTCAGTGGAGAAATTGATCTGCAGGTGACTTACCGTTCCCTTAGTTTCTGTCTTCATGTTTTTTCTCAAATTTGCATTTCAATTCAAGCTTCTTTTACTGAAGTTGCAGTGTTCACAAATGTCTTGGGAATTGGAAAATGCAGATTGTTCTGTTTCTTTATGATCGATAGTTGTAACATGATGCAGCGCTAATGATCTGCAGTGCTGAATTTAGTAGCACTAGCTGGCAGAAATATTAATATGTAGTAGGATTGACCTTATTCCACTTCATTGTTTCTGATGTAGATGATACTGTACTGCAGAGATAGTTACTTGTTAGTCCAGTATTATTAACTGAACAAAACTCATTTTCGAACAAAATTCACTTGCAGATAGCCAGCAATGATGGATGCGTAGTTTATTTGCACCTTTTTGCTGCCTTAAGTGCCTTTTTCCCCTTGTGATTTTGGATTGCAGCTGATAATTTCTGTGTGGATATGTGCATGTTTGTGCTCAAATTTTCTGTGTCAGAACACATCCTTTTTTGGTGGATGTCCTTTGATTTGTCCGAAGTGAATTTGCATGCAGTCAAATTTAGTTGTAAACTCTAGCTGTCTACTTACGCTTGCAGTGAGCTGAGAATGTGAAAACATTGAGTTCTTAGGTCAAGTACAGAATCCACATGGTCTGAAATCTGAATGTTGGATGCCCGGTGCTTCGTGCGGTCTCTGGTATACAAAAGTGGTGTGCATCCATAATAGTAGCACACTATTCTTCCAACTTTTCCATGCATTTTCCACTTTGGTTCTTCAGATACAGTAAATAGCAGCTTGGTTCATTTCTCTGAAGTTATAGTTTGCTGCGTATGGCTGGCCTTTTGAATTGGCCGTTATAACTGAACATTGTTAGTATGTTTTGTTCCTTCTTTCTGGTTTTGTAGCCCAAAATTGTCTTTCTGCTTACGATATACTAAATGTTGTCTTTCTGCATGAAGATGCAGATACCGTAGCACATCCAGCAGACCGAGCCCGACTGTTTCTTTTTCTCGATTTAAGATTTTCATGCTTTTGATATCTCGCTCTACATATTGTTGGCAACTTTTTGTGACAAGTTGATAAGCACGATCGCAGCAACTAAACGCCTTGCGGTAATATGGAGTCGCCAAAAATCGTGATGGCAACTTTTTGTGACAAGTCGACAAGCATGATCGCAGCACCTAAACGCCTTGCGGTGATATGGAGTCGCCAACCACCTCGATCTAGCCAAAAGGCCAAATCAAGATGGGTTTTGTAGAAAAACAGCTAAACCGGTTAGCAGAGCCGATTTAGAGATGAAAATCAGTCTCTAGACCGATTTAGATCGATATGAGGATAACTACCCGTCTCGTGGGCAAAACGGAAGGTTTTCAGGACAAACCTACAAAGAGGTGTCGCACTCTCGCAGCGGCGGCGGATGATTTACGACACAAATAGATAAAGATGGACTAAAATTAGTGTAAAGTAGAAAACATAGCAGAAAAGTAAACATAAAAGAGAAAACGATTCAAGTATATTGTGTGTTCGGGGGATTACAATTGAACCGGCCTTGTCCCTCTTAAATAGGGGTTGGTCTTGCCCTCTACAGACTCTTCTCCACGTCCAACTCGTGATAGAACCAAAGGAAACACGAAACATGCCTTCCCAAGCAAGGAAACCCGAGACCCGTTGAATACAGACTCGGGCTCGGACCCTGACGGTTTGACCGGCCAAATACCTGCGGTCAGACCGGAGTTCAGGCCGCGGTCAGACTGCCCACATACCTGCGGTCTGACCGGTCCTGTGAAGGAAACCCATCACTTTCCAAACTTTGGCAATTTTCCCCTATTTCGCCTATAGGTGCCAAATTTGGGTGTAAACAAATGCCCCCCTTCCTTTTTTATGAACATCGTGAATCTAAAAGCATAGAACATGTTTGTCTTAGGGTGATAATACGATTACCGGCCATAGAACCTCCTAAGCATATTGCCAAACACTCGGGAAGTATTTCTTCAAGTATTTCCCATTGATTGCTCGCAGAAAAATGCTGTCCTTGAAGTGTCTCTATGTCTTTCAAAGTTTTCAAATGCTTGTCGATGACGTCTTCAAAATTGCTTCGCATTAAGGTTTTGTAATCTTTGACCAACAAATCGTCTTACTTGATATACCGAAGAGAGCCAAGATTTACCTCAAACGGCAAAACGGCTTTTTGTCCATAAACCAACTCGAAAGGAGTGACTTTGGTAGCACCATATTTAGATATCCTATGAGCCCAAAATACTTCCGAAAACACTTCATGCCACTTCTTTTGAAGTTCTTCAATCTTCTCTTTGACTAATTTTAACAATGTTTTATTACTTGACTCGGCTTGTCCATTAGCCTAAGCGTAGTAAGGAAAAGAACTCAACAACTTAATCTCGTAAGATTCTGCAAAACATTTCACCTCCTTGGACATAAAAGAAGCTCCTCGATCCGTAGTCAAAGTTTAAGGAATACCGAATCTATGAACAATATGCTTCAAGATAAAGTCAATTACCTTCATATGAATCATGTTCTTGAGCGCTTCGGCCCACTTGGTGAAGTAATCCATCGCAACTAGCACGGACCGATGCCCTTTTGATGTCGAAGGATAAATTTGACCAATGAAATGCAAAGCCCATCCTCGGAACGGCCATGGTTTGATGATAGGATTCAATATAGCGGTAGGCGCCAATTGAACATTGCCGATCCGTTGACAAGCTTTACTCTATAGTACTTGAAACAATCATCAATCATCTTCGGCCGATAGAACCCCGCTCTCCTAAGCAATCAATTCATCTTATGAGCCGATTGATGAGTTCCACGAATCCCTTTAAGTACTCCCATAGCAACTTTAGAAAAAGTACTTCGTCTATATTTCGGCGATATAACTCTCCATTAAGCAAAGTGTATTTGAATGCTTGCCGCCGAATTTTTGATCAACCCTAAAACTAGAATCTTCAAATATTCCATCAAAGGGATTCTCTAGTTTTCTTCTGACTCTTGGGCACAAATGTCTGAATTTACAATTAATTTGGCCTTTGAACCAATTGTAACATGCCCCCCAGCTCTCTGCCCGGGATCGGTCAGACCGGCCACGCAATGCCGGTCAGACCGCCCTGTCTACCCGGTCAGACCACCGGTCATCCGCGGTTAGGCCGGCTATAATGCGACGGTCAGGCCATCCCCAATCTGGAACTTCACCAATTTTGCCCAAAGATTTAAAATCAAGCACTGGCTTTTCTAATATCAAAAATACTCCTTTCTTCACATATTAACCAGATGCTTGGTGTATCAAATTATTGGACTAAAATTCCTTCTTTCTAGACATATGAGAAAATTATAACACCCAACTAATATGTCTAGATGAATACCAATTTAAGTGGCTTTTGAAACAATAATCATCAAGGTATCAAAACACTTAGCCACTTGAAGTATGATCAATAACGAATCACCAAAGTCATATGCCTCTCACACATGAACTCTAATAAACTACAAATGTTAGTAATCGGCTTGAGCATGTTGGCAAAATATTAAAACAAAGCCAATGTTCGAAACATAACAACTCTAGAACAAATCATCACATTGACCATTGACATTAGACGAATTACTAATAAGCAAAACTTTCATGGTGCAATAAATATGAATTATATATATTATATGGTGATCCATAAAAACACATATGATTTGGCTTTAAATAAATATCAAAGACTCATGAGCCAAATTAGACTTTAAACAAATCATATGCCAACTTACCAATTCCACTACTTAGAACTAGCATTTGCAACATGTATGTATAATATCAATTTGATAAGCAAAAACACACATGTGCTAGATAGCAAGCAATGTTCTAACATGGCATAGGCATATAATATAATGATGAACACAATAAACCCATACCTTGCCTTAGCATCCAACAAACGGCGGCTCAAAGATGTGACATTGTATCCATCGCCGTTCATCTCTCTCGATTTCTTCATAAGCATATTAATGTCTTGCCCCCCCGAGCAAAATCAGCTCTCTTGATTGCACGATTTCGAAGGCAAGATGAACACCGCACCAACATCCATAGCATCATGTGGAGGAGAGTTTTCTCTAATGACCGATGATTCTTCTCTCATGAACTTACCACTACTCTGGGAAATCACCGGTCTCTTAACTTTTACTTCTTTAGGTCTTCACACTTGCTTAGGTGTTGTTCGAGGCTCTAAATTTTCACAGTTTTGTCCTTCACATCTTTGGCCTTCTTTTCTTTTTGACCTATGGCTCGAAGACGCTGTAGCCTCCTCATTTGAGAGCGAGATAAGCCAGAAGGTATCCACTTCGGCTGTGGTTGTTTTTCAGGAACCAAGCAATGATTCTTGATGTATTTGGTTGAAGTAGAAGCTCCTGTGTTACTCTCAATTTTCCCACTCTTCTCCAATTCCCCCCGGTCAGATCGGCCTCTAGGCCTGGTCAGACCGGCTACAAGTTGTCGGTCAGACCAGTCAGTAGGGTCGGTCAGACCGGCCACAGGTTGGCGGTCAGACCGGCGAGATGTCTCGGTCAGACCTCCACTTTTGACAATCACGGTGTCGGCTCCGATCTCCTTTGCTTGTATGGTTTCCACCGCATCTCCAGTAGGTCTTTGAACATCTTGAGACTCCTACTTGATAGCAACGACCTCCGGAGCTTTGGCTTATTTTCTCACCCACACCTTCTTCACCTTTTTCACCTTTGATCCACTGGACCGATTCTTTTGTGGGAAATGGTCTTGACTAGAGTTAAATGAATGACTTGGTACTGACCTAGGTGATTGCTTCCATTCTTGATGAAACATCATAGATGGTTGAGGCATCCACGGCATGTAATACATAAAAGGATAACCGTATAGTGACATTGGATATGGATAACACGGTGTTAAAACTAGAGGTTTGTATGAAGTTGGTATAGTTGATGGCTCCGATTGCTTTGGTGTTTGACCAAATCTCTTCCTACGAGATGATCTTGGTCTTTTCGAATCACTAGTTTGATTATCAAATCGTTGACCAGCTAATCCTTTTTTGTACTTAGCCATAAACATCTCAAAAGTGAGCTTCGGCTTTTTGGTCTTGTTGGAACTAGATGACTCATCTTTTGTAACCTTACGATCTTCAGCCTTCACATTATTGATCTTCATTGTCTCGGGCCGAAAATCCCCAATAATAACACTTTTCCCTTTCGTAGATTCGGTTTGACTAGACTGAATCACTACTTTCTTGTTGTCAAAATCAATAGGACTAATATGAAGAGGATTACTAACAATTCTGGTCTTAGGCATAGGTGTAACCGAAATAGTTTCACAAATGACTGATGAATGATCAATCGGTCTTTGCTCCATCAAGCTTGCATCTTTGAAATAATCATGAAACTCATGCTCCATTTGTGACCATGTAGAAATTAAATTGCAAGCAAGTAAACTATACCATGTTGATGCAAAGTTTGACAAAGAAAGAGGAAACAACTTTAACTTAAGCAAATCTTAGGGATAAGTCCATTTTACACCCCCCAAACTATTACTTTTGTCTAAACTACACCCCCAAACTAAAAAACCGGGTATTCAACACCCTCCAACTGTCAAAACCGCTGAATTAACCCCCCCAGTTTCAGATCTGATGGTTTTAGCCTACGTGGCAAATGACATGGCATTCAGATTGATGAAAAAATATTTAAAACTTTTTGGGCACAATCAACAAATCAAAGTCTTCTCCTGTGCTCCCCTCCTCTCTCGATCCTGTTCTTCGCATCCATCCATCGCTGCTGGTCGCACCGTCCTCGACATCCGCGTCCATCTGCTGTTACGTTCCTGGCCCTCTCCTCCCACCCTCTACAACCGGGTGAAATGCTACAATGGTATATCCATGCGCTTGCGGATCATATCTGTAACCGCAATATACCAGCATTATTTCTAGTGCTATTGCTGGGAATTATATTTCCATTAATGTCGCTAAGAAATACCAACAATATTGCAGATGTAAACTAGCATAATCGTATCATACGATCTACACATGTAAACTAGACAGCAAACCATGAACAGATTGAATATGTGAAACATGTTGAATGCATACCGAAGGTTTTTGGAAAACCAGCTTCTCAGCAAGGACTCGTGGTACCATGCGTTGACGACAGTGCACATCACGCGAGCGAAGAGGAAGACCAGCCGTTGTGGACGAATATGAAGCAGTCGTGCAAAGCGCTTTCTAAAATCCTTATTGCCGCCTTTTCCCGGTGAAGGACGTCTAAGGCGAAGGTTCCGGAGACCTGTTCTCCCGATCGCCGGTGCACGCCGGCGAGCGGGATGGAGTAGAGTACGAGCGAGGGCATAATATAGAGGAGGAGGCAACCCTATATTGATTTTGCATGTGCCACGTGGAGGCGGTGACTCGATTTATATAGAGATATCAGGACGCTTGATCAGGGGCACCTGCACGATCTCCACTCCGCGCAACCGAACTAGATAAGTCGTGCGTAACTTATTCGGACTTTATTCCGTTTTCATGCACTAGATTATTCGGCATGTTTCCAAAAAATAAAATCGAATTTCCTGCAGCAAAACAAAATTGCAAAAGGAAACAAAACAGAATTTCCTGCAACAAAACAAAACTGCAAAGGAGACCACATGTCACGTCTAGAAATTCACTAGTAATTTCCGAACTAATTTGTGCATTAAAACCCTCGTCCAGGAATCGGCCGAGGTACACAAACTGACAATTTAATATACGGATTTATCAAAATAACTAAAGCAATAAATACTTATATAAGAGGCACTTAGTCCTCACCACGAAGAAAACTGCAGCGGAAAATAAAATCTAGCGAAGCTTTAGCTCCATACCCATAGGCAGCTCAACTGGGGTATAAGCCAAACGTCTTCTCCTTCACAACTTCTTCAACTGAGGTTTGATTGATTTTCATAAGGCAAGTCACACGGATCCCAAATAACCCTTTGAGCATATTGAACCCGTTTAAAGCTATTGTTTTATTTCAACTTATGCATTATTTTTGAATGTCATCGGGTGGTGAGCCTTTCCCATTTAATTATGGCCGAAGATGACTTTATTTTCCTATGGGTTATAATTTGATTAGCGTGAACCTTATATATTGGTTTGGTTCAGCTAGATGCTTATAATAGATGCTTAGCCATGCTTAGAAACACTAGCACACTATTGGGATGATTAATGTTTCACTGTTACTTAATAATGGATATTTAATGGTAGCTCACGATGGTCAATCGTGATTGGTTATTAATTACTTGCCAACTAAAATTTGATTAATGGTAGGTTGTGAGCACATAGTTTTGATGGTCGTGCTCATGACAATTAAGGAACGATTCGCGAGCTACTGTTGTGAGACATTAACTGTACTAACCACAAGCCAGCTTGGGCAATGGCTGGACACTTTGTGTAGCAAGGCTCATTGTGGTGCGCCAGACTGTGAAGCGGCGAGAAGTGCGTGATGCCTCTGGTTATTCAGGGGGTGATTATGATCTAGAAAAGGTGCACTACTTTGAGTTGAGTTATGCGAGGGGTCTTGTCACAACTACATAAATGGTGACATGTTCAGCATGGGCACATAATGATATGGTGACATTTTGTGGAGTTGTGTCCTGTGGGTAAATATGTACATCTCTGGCTATAGTAAAACTATTCGAATAGCCGTTCCTGTGGTTATGGGCGGGGTGAGCAATGTTTTTCGTGATTAGTCCCACACTGCTCATTAATGATAATAATGTGATAATTAATTTGGCTCCTGGTTTGGAATGGCTAATTTCTGGTTTGGAGGTTTGATCTGTACGACCGGGGTTGGTTGTTCAGGTTTGGTTGGGCCTGTGCAGCATGGATGTGCTGTTCAGTGTTGATTAATATTGATGATTAATTACTCTATTGTATTACAATTCTTAAATGTTTGCTAAATGCTGCTTTTGCAAACGAGTCTATATTATACCATCCTTTGGTATCCTTGTGCACTTGCATATTTGTTGTGTGGCTTGCGGAGTATTCCATGTACTCACCTTACAATAATCAATCAAACCTCAGTTGAAGAAGAAGGATCCAGAAGGAGAAGACGTTTGGCTTATACCCCAGTTGAGCTACCTGTGGGAGTAGAGCCAGAGCTTCGCTAGACCGTTATTCTGCTGCTCTTGTTTTTCTTTTCTTTTGTAAGTATGTAATGTTATTATTATGATGGATTTGTATATTAAATTACCAGTTTGTGTACCTCGGCTGATTCCTGGATGAGGATTTTATGCACAAATAAGTTTGGAAATTACTTGTGAATTTCCGGGCGTGACAAGTTGGTATCAGAGCCATCTGGACTGTAGGATAAGCCAAATGGTCAAACTTTAAGGACAAATTTTCCGAAAACATGATTTGTGAAAAATTTCCTTTCTTCTTTCTCCAGAATTCTCTGCAAATCATTTTATCATCCTCTCGCCTCCCTCTTTCAACTTGAGTAGTTGTTAAACTTATTGGAGAAACCCGAAGACGTCAATGTGGTTTACTTATGGAGGCCAAGTCAAGTGAATCAAGGAATAAGAAGATGACGGTCGAACTGAAGTGCAGAGCTTTCATAATGGGATGAAGTTTGGATCCTACCATAGAACCTAAACCACCAAAGTGACTTTGAAGAATAGTTAGTAGGGTAGAACGTTTGTTGCTTGCTTGTGTGTAGGTATGGTTGCATTCCCAACATTGTTGTAGTTCAGTGCTGAGTGTGTAATTATACTAGGTTGCTTACTTAATCAACTTAAACAATATAATGGACTACATACACCAGAGAAGAAGAGGGTGGCCAAGGCGTACAACAAAAGGGTGAAAGCAAAGTTGTTTCAAGTTGGAGACTTGGTTTGGAAGACAATTTTGCCTTTGGGTACTCGATCCAGGAAGTTCAGTAAGTGGTCTCCTAGTTGGGAAGGTCCTTATTGAGTATGCGGCATTGTTTGAGGGAACGCATATTTTTTGGAGACACTTCAAGGGGAGCGTTTTCAGCGAGCAATTAATGGGAAATACTTGACGAAATACTTCCCGAGCGTTTGGCAAGATGCTTAGGAGGTTCAATGGTCGGTAATTGGATTATCGCCCTAAGACCAAAAAACATGTTCTGTGCTTTTAGATTCACGTTGTTCATAAAAAAGGCAGGGGGCATGTGTTTACACCCAAATTTGGCACCTAGGAGTAAAATAGGGAAAATTGCCAAAGTTTGAAAGTCTGTCGGTTTTCCTATGTGAGGGCCGGTCTGACCGCCGTGTATAGGCTGGTCAGACCGCCGAGTGAGGGCCGTTCGGACCGGCGGTGTGTGGGCCGGTCTGACCGGCAGAGTCCGAGTCATGGACTGTTTCGTCGGGTCTCGAAGTTTCCTTGCTCGGGAAGGCATGTTTTGGGTTTCCTTTGGATTATATCCTGAGTTGGACATGTAGGAGGGCTTATAGAGGGCAAGACCAACCCCTATATAAGGGACATGGCCGGTTCAATTGTAACTAATCAATCTACAATCAATCAATCGAATCGTTTTTCATATTACTTTTAGTTTTCTCTTAGTTTGTCCATCTTTGTTAATTTGCGCTGTAAATTGTCCGCCACCGCTGCGAGAGTGTGACACCCCTTTGTAGGTTTGTCTTGAAAACCTTCCGTTTTGCCCACGAGACGGGTAGTTATCTAGAATCGGCTCTGCTAGCCGGTTTAGTTATCAAAACCCATCTTGATTTATCTTTTGCTAGATTGAGGTGGTTGGCGACTTTAGGATCACCGCAAGGTGTTCAGGTGTTGCAATCATGCTTGTCAACTTGTCACAAAAAGTTGCCAACACAACGTACCCCAGTACCCTAATCATCCGGTCTACGAGTATCACTCGTTGATAATGGCGTGCTAGGTAGGGGGACTTGGTGCTCAAGGTTCTGCCAATATGACTTCAAGCCATCCTGACAACAGTACCAACAGTACCAATACTGGCGTCAATCAAGGAGTTTCCACATTGCTGGTGTGGACTTAAGTCGGATCTATTGCCTCTCTAGTCTACACCGTTACGCCAATCTCGACTTCGAGAAATGACATCTCGCCGACAATTCCTCCCACGCAAGTGGAGAACGGAATATCGACGACCCCAACACCTGGAAGAAATCCTCAAGTGGCTGCACAGAAACCTAGAGCCGACAAGGATATCTACCCAGAAACCCAGATCTTGGTGTCCTGTTCATAAGACATCCAAGCATACTGTACAAGATTGCCCGGTGATACTCCACACGAAGGCCGAACTCTACGCCTGTTGGGAGCGTGGGATTCAACGCACTTCACCGACGGGTGTCACATACTGCCCAATCCATAAGTCAAGATCTCACTATCTCACGAGTTGCAAAATCTTCCTTAAAATACTCAAGTCGACGTGTCCTTATGTCCAACAACCACAAGTTCAACTTCAGTGCGTTGCCAAGGAACGAGACGTAGCAATGACTTCAGATTGGTTCGTGGGTTTTGTCAGTGTCAACCCTGACGAGCCATCTGTACTACACCTATTGGAAGATCAAGAGTCCTCTTCGTCGAGTTTGCCACGAGATGTAAACGTGATCAATATTGGTGAGACAAGTACGTCCGCAACAGCTAGGACGCCTGCTCAACAACTGCAGAACCTCGACGTGATATTGAGATAAAGCCCTTTTGACCCCATCCTAAACCCTGACGTCGATATGTGGGCAACACGACAATGAGAGACTGTGACCAATCTCAATAGCGCGTTTGCAGATACAACAATCGAGCCTTCACCTCAAGATCCATCACGAGGAAATGGTGAACCAGCTAATGGGAACGCGGAAGCGGAAAACCCTATTGGAGAGCGTCCTCACCGTGCTCAGTCACCACGGGCAACACGATATCCAACTCCGCCACTTCGTGAGAATCGCAACCTTCGCGAACATGTAGACGACCGGCAGAGGGAACGACGAAATCGGAATGACACTGACTGTCATCGGCGTCGTTCTCCCTCTCGACAAGGAGGGAACACCATCTACCGTCGACACCGACACCGCTCCCCTTCACGTTGAGGAGGGAACAACGATCGAGAAGGACGCCCCAATGAACATCGAGATCCGCAGGCCCGCAATGATCGCCGAGATAACGATTGTTGTGACGGTGGCGGTGACAATCGGCGAGATCAGGGAGCCGATGGACGAGTTCAGGGAGACCATGGTCGAGATCAGAGGCGAGATGGCGACGACAGATGGGAACGTAACTCTCAATCTCCCGCGTTGGGACGAGACCGACGACACGACCACTGATCGGGTAGCCGAGCCCCCGACCCAAGTGATCCCTTGTCTTCATCTACGTCATATTCTTCATCAGACAGACCAACTCAACGACACCAGAAATGCGGGCCACCCTTTGCTCTAGATGGCCGATGCAGAGCATTCAGAACCACACTACGAGACGTACGATGGCCCGAAAAGTTTTGACCAGGAGCGATCGAGAAGTATAACGGAAGTACAGACCCAGAGGAGTTCCTTCAGGTCTACTCCACAATTCTGTACGCTGCTGGCGCAGACAACAACGCACCAGCGAATTATTTACCAGCTGCGTTGATAGGTTCTGCTCAATCATGGTTGGTCCATCTCCCGCCCCACTCAATTCCCTCATGGGAAGACTTATGGCAGCAATTTGTCGCCAATTTCCAAGTAACAAACAAGCGCCACGCGATCGAGGACTATTTACATGCTCTAACTCAGAACCAAGGTGAATCATTGAGGGACTATATCCGGTGCTTCAATGAGTGCATGAAATCATCGATGCTTTTGTTATCCATGCATTCAAGTCAGGCGTCCGAGATAAGCTGTTCAAAATTATCGACAGATGCGCTCACACAGACGACGCCCTAAGATGGAAGGAAGGAAAAAGCAAGGTAGGGGAAGAGAATAAGCCAGCCAACAAAGACGCACCAGAGTCGAGCAAGAAGAGAAGTCATAAGAGTGGGAAGCGCAAACCTTCGGGAGAGGTCCATGCTGCCAAGCAAACGGACCCACCCATGTGCCCAAACCCCCAGAATGACAACTCACGAAAACAATGGTGCCCTATACACAAGACGAACAATCACTCCATGGAGGATTATTACGTCTTCAAAAAGGAGCTGGTGCGACAATTAGCAATCGAGAGAGGGTAGCGAGTACGAGTTGTCGAAACGGCTGTAGAGACGGCCACTCCCGACTTGGACTCCGCATTCCCAGAATACGACCTCCATGCCTCGAACATCTTCGGCGGTTCTACATCGTACACCTCAAAGAGGGAGTACGAAAAGATAGAGCGAGAAGTCTGCTCCACGTCGTGGGGGCTATTGCCAAGATGAGATGGTCCAAACACACGCCCAAACTCCCAGACAGACGACTCATGAAAACAATGGTGCCCCATACACAAGACAAACAACCACTCCTTGGAGGACTGCCATGTCTTCAAGAAGGAACTTGCGCGACAACTAGTAATCGAGACGGGGAAGCGAGTACGTGTTGTCGAGGCGACTACTGAAGCAGCCACCCCAACTCCAACTTTGCATTCCCAGACTTCGACCTCCATATCATGCATATCTTCAGCGCTTTTCCATCATACACCTCGAAGAGGGAATTCAAGAAGATAGAACGCGAAGTATGCTCCTCATCACAGGGGGCGGCTACCAAGATGAAATGGTCCCAACACAAGATCGAGCTCTCAGAGGCGGACCACCCAAAAATTGCAACCACACCTGGCAGATATCTGATCGTGGTCGAGCCCACTATTCGGAATATCAAGGTAGCACGGGTTCTCATCGACGGCGGCAGTTCCATCAACCTGCTTTTCACCAGTACCTTAGACGCCATGGGGATACCACAAAGCGAGCTGACAACCACTCCAGAATCATCATTGAAGCCGTTGGGTAAGATCACACTACCTGCCACTTTTGGACAAACCCATAACTTCCGAACAAAGCATATCATCTTTGATGTCGCAGAGTTCGACAGTACATACAACGCCATTATTGGGAGTGCACTCACGAAGTTCATGGCAGCATCTCACTATTCCTATCAAGTGCTCAAAATGCCAGGACCAAAAGGGACAACTACTATCCAGGGAAAAGTTGGTGGTACAGTTCGATAAGCGGAACCTCGACATGGTCGAGCATAATCCTAACCTGCTCGCCACAACTGAGCAACCCAAGAAAATGAGCAAGCCCAACAAGATGCCGAAACTAGACGACGCGATCAAAATCATACCGTTGACCAGCTCCAACCCCGACAAGACCGTCAAGATCGGGGCAACACTGGACGAAAAATAGGAACTCACGCTCATCACCTTCCTCCGCGACAATGCAGACGTGATCACTTGGCAAATGTCAGACATGCCGGGAGCCCCAGGGAGGTAATTGAGCACAACTGATGGTACGACCCGACGCCAAGCTAGTTAAGCAAAAACAACAGAGATTCACACCCGATCGGAAACAAGCCATACGAGAAGAACTCGACAAACTTCTCAAAGCTGGCTTCATCAAAGAAGTCTTCCATCTAGTGTGGCTCGCTAATCCAGTAATGGTACGCAAAGCCAATGGGAAGTGGAGAATGTGTGCAGACTTCACCAACCTCAATAAGGCGTGTCCCAAGGATCACTTCCCTCTCCCTCGAATAGATCAACTAGTGGATTCAACAGCCGGTTGTGAGCTCTTGAGTTTACTTGACGCTTACTCCGGCTACCACCAGATCAACATGGCAAAAGAGGATGAGGAGAAGATGGCATTCATCACGCCCTTCGGTGTATTCTGCTATGCCAAGGTGCCGTTCGGATTAATAAGCACAGGAAATACCTATCAGCGCGGGATCCAGAGAGCACTTGGTGATCAACTTGTACGAAACATCGAGGCCTATGTGGATGACATCGCCGTCAAAACCAAGACGAGCGATTCGCTAATCAACGACCTTAGGGAAACGTTCGACAGCCTCCGACGATATCAAATGAAGCTTAACCAGGAGAAGTGCACGTTAGGAGTACCGTCAGGGAAAATACTCGGCTTCCTAGTCTCGGGATGAGGAATCGAGGCCAACCCTGAAAAGATCAAGGTAATCGAGAACATGAAGTCACCCACAAGACTCAAGGAGGTCCAGCGGTTGACAGGATGCATGGCTTCGCTTAGTCGTTTCATCGCAAGGATGGGTGAACGAGGACAACCTTTCTTCACCCTGCTCAAGAAGCAGGACATAGTCAAGTGGAGCTAAGAAGACAAGAACACGTTCATCGTGCTCAAGCGCTACTTGTCAAACCCCCCTGTACTCGTTGCTCCACAAATTAATGAAGAGTTATTCCTGTATATCATTGCCACACCTTAATCTGTGAGTACGGTTATTGTCGTTGAGAGGGAAAGAGTACAATACCCAGTGTACTACACCAGCGAGGCCCTCCACGACGCAAAAACTAGATACCCACAGATCCAAAAGCTACTCTATGCTGTGATTATGACATCAACAAAGCTACGCCACTGCTTCCAAGCCCACAAGGTCACTGTCATCTCTTCCTTCCCTTTGGGTTTCTAGCTGAATATGCAGATTCATCGTTGTCTGAATGTGTGTGAAACTGTGCATTGCTAGATCATTTATGTGAAGCTTGGTTATGCCACCAAAAAGGAGTATTAAAATGACAACATCTCACCTATAGGTGTAGATTGAAGATTGTAGCAATGCAGATTGTTTTGTTTTTGTTCCCATACGGCCAAGGGTGTGTGTTTATTCTTTGGGTGTAAAGTTTTTGAAGTATACAGTCACACATTTGAAGTATTAAACATACACTAATAACAAAATAAATTACAGATTCTGCCAGTAAACTGCTAGACGATTTTATTAAACCTATTTAATCTGTCATTAGCAAATGTTTACTGTATCACATTGTTAAATCATGGCATAATTAGGCTTAATAGATTCGTCTCGCAATTTACACACTAATTGTGTAATTGTTTTTTTTCCCACATTTAATACCCCATTGTCACGTTCTGATAAATTCATCCCGAAATAAAAATCATTCTCTAAAAGGAATAATAGAATTAATTAAAATTCGAAAAGAAATTGACAAACACTAAAATATGTACTAGAAAAATTCGAATGTGGCCCGAAGAATTTTTGTTAAATTCTCCTTGGTCTAAAAGGAGCTGTCAAATTTTACTTGAATTTTCAAATACGTACTAGAAAAATTTGAATGTGGCCCGAAGAATTTTTGTTAAATTCTCCTTGGCCTAAAAGGAGCTGTCAAATTTTACTTGAATTTTCAGAGCAACGGAATTATTTATTAAGCAACAACAACAATTAACAAAGTTTACTAAAAGAAAACTAAAAATAAATCCTCCTTCCTCCTTTGGCCCAAAGCCTCCCTCTCTCTCTCTCCCTCGGCCCGCGGCCGAAGTTCCTCTCTCCTCCCTCTCTTTTTCCTCCCCTCTCTCCCTCGGGCCACCCCTCTTCTCCCTCCTCTCCTCCTCCCGCCTGGGCCTACCCCGGCCCAAGCCGAGCGGTCGCCTCCCTCCAGCGCGCCGCCCTCGCCCCGCGCGTGCGACCTCATGCGCTGATCGCGCGACCGCGTGGGTCCCACCCACCCAGGACGTCTTCCTCCTCCCGCCGGCCTCCCTCCTCTCTCTCCCGTGAAACTCTATCCGTTTCCTCCCTCAATTCCGCGCGATTCAAGCATTGGATTCCAAAATTGATTTGGGGGAATTAATCCCCTTTCCTTCCTCTTCAATTCCCCTAATTTCCCTCATCAATCGCGCATCATTGCACCCGGAACGGCCGCGCCATTCATGGCCACCTTCCATGGCCGCCGGCTGCCAATCCCGCCGCTGTTCCCCGCTCCTCCCGTGGCCGGCCTGTTCCCCTCCGCTATAAAATGGGATCCCCTTCCTCCGTTCTCTCGTTTTAGCCTCCTCCGGCATCTCCCCGTGGCCGCATGTCACGCCCAGAAATTCACAAGTAATTTCCAAACTTATTTGTGCATAAAATCCTCGTCCAGGAATCAGCCGAGGTACACAAACTGATAATTTAATATACAGATTCATCAAATTAACTAAAACGATAAGTACTTACTTAAGAGGCACTTAGTCCTCACCATGAAGAAAACTGCAGCGGAAAATAAAATCTAGCGAAGCTCCGACTCCACTCCCACAGGCAGCTCAACTGGGGTATAAGCCAAACGTCTTCTCCTTCGCAACTTGTCTTCAACTGAGGTTGATTGATTATTGCAAGGTGAGCATATGACATACTCAGCAAGCCACACAGCAAATATGCAAGTGCACAAGGATACCAAAGGATGGCATAATATAGGCTCATTTGCAAAAGCAGCATTTAGCAAAACATTTAAGAGAAGTAAAACAGTGGAGTAATTAATCAGAAATTTTAATCAACACTGAACAGCACACCTATGCTGCACAGGGCCAACCACCCTGAACAACCATACCCGGCTGTACAGATCTAACTCCAAACCAGGAGCTAAGCAAATTATTACCAGGTATAACATCCATACTTATTGTGAGAGGTGTGGGACTAATCACGAAAAACATTGCTCAACTCGCCCATAACCGCGGGCACGGCTATTCGAATAGTTTTACTCTGGCCAGAGGTGTACCACTGTACCCACAAGACACAGCCTCAACATCATGTCTACCATGCGTCACGATACTGGAAAGTACCCGAATAGAGGCTGTGACAATACCCTATGCACAACACAACTCACCACAGTGCACCATTCCCGGATCATAGTCACCCCCTTATAAACAAGGTATGGACTCCCCAGCGACCCCCATGGGCTTATCTCTGCCACTTCTCAGTCTGGTGCTCCGCAATGAATCATGTTATACAAAAGGTAAAGCTGTTGCGATTGTCCTTGACCAACGGAAGAAGATTCACCAATTTGGAGTGGCTTGATACGCTGCCTCTGGCTACTACCTTGTGCCTCCTGGAATACAGTCATTTTCCTTTTACGATTGTCCATCCTGTTCTTCTTGTCTTCAAGTCGAATTGCTTTGTCAACCGGCTGCTGAAAATCAACATAGTCATGGGAGATCAACGTAACTGACAGTTCATCCTTTAAGCCTTCAAAGAACTTCTCCTGCCTTTCCTCGTCAGTACGCACATCTTCTGGAGCATAACGTGCCAGACGGTTGAACTCATGAAGATACTCTGCCATGGTATGATCCTTTTGCTTCAATGCCCTAAACTCACGTTTCTTCAAAGCAACAACTCCTACAGGTATGTGTGTCTTCTTGAATGCCTCCGTGAACTCCGCCTAAGTGATTGGTTGTCCTTCTGCTCTGTTCATCCGGAAGTGATCCCACCATTCTGATGCAGGTCCTTGCAACTGATGTGAAGCGAAAACAACTTTCTCCTGATCTGTGCACTGGAGCAATTCCAACTTCTTCTCAATAGTGTGTAGCCAATCACCTGCTTCTACTGGGTTGGTAGTGCTAGAAAAGGTAGGTGGTCTCACACGAAGAAAATCAGCTAACTTGTTCTGCGGCGGTGGAGCATTGTTGTTTCCTTGGTTAAGCTGGTTCTGCATCTGCTGTATCATCATATTCATTAACTGAGTCTGTTGAGCCAGAACTTGAGCAAGAGTTGGGTTCCCTTCATTGTTATTATTTCCACTTCCACTGGCGCGAGTGTTCACCATCTGTTGCATATTAGAGAAGATAGGAGGAGAGGGGTTACACTAAAGTTAAGACCTTAACCAGGTTAACACTGATCTGATGTGTGTAGACCATTATATTGTTCAAGTTGATTAAGCAAGCAACCTAGTATAGTTACACACTCATCAATGAACTACTCCAATGATGGGAATGCAACCATACCTACACACAAACAAGCAACAAACGTTCTACCCTACTAACTATTCTTCAAGGATAGTTTGGCGGCATAGGTTCTAAGGTAGGATCCAAACTTCATTCCATCTTGACCACTTGGCACTTCGGTTCTTCCTCGATCCACTTGACTGACCTCCATAAATTGACCACATCAACATCTTCTAATTTCAACAACTAGTTTCAGAACTACTCAAGTTGAAAGCAGGAGGGGAGAGTAGACAATGAAACAATTTGCAAAGAATTCTAGATAAGGAAGAAAGGAGAAATTTTCACAAATCATGTTTTCGGAAAATTAGTCCTTAAGGTTTGACCATTTGGCTTATCCTACAGTCGAGATGGCTCTGATACCAACTTGTCACGCCCGGAAATTCACAAGTAATTTCCAAACTTATTTGTGCATAAAATCCTCGTCCAGGAATCAGCCGAGGTACACAAACTGACAATTTAATATACAGATTCATCAAATTAACTAAAACGATAAGTACTTACTTAAGAGGCACTTAGTCCTCACCATGAAGAAAACTGCAGCGGAAAATAAAATCTAGCGAAGCTCTGGCTCCACTCCCACAGGCAGCTCAACTGGGGTATAAGCCAAACGTCTTCTCCTTCGCAACTTGTCTTCAACTGAGGTTGATTGATTATTGCAAGGTGAGCATATGACATACTCAGCAAGCCACACAGCAAATATGCAAGTGCACAAGGATACCAAAGGATGGCATAATATAGGCTCATTTGCAAAAGCAGCATTTAGCAAAACATTTAAGAGAAGTAAAACAGTGGAGTAATTAATCAGAAATTTTAATCAACACTGAACAGCACACCCATGCTGCACAGGGCCAACCACCCTGAACAACCATACCCGGCTGTACAGATCTAACTCCAAACCAGGAGCTAAGCAAGTTATTACCAGGTATAACATCCATACTTATTGTGAGAGGTGTGGGACTAATCACGAAAAACATTGCTCAACTCGCCCATAACCGCGGGCACGACTATTCGAATAGTTTTACTCTGGCCAGAGGTGTACCACTGTACCCACAAGACACAGCCTCAACATCATGTCTACCATGCGTCGCGATACTAGAAAGTACCCGAATAGAGGCTGTGACAATACCCTCTGCACAACACAACTCACCACAGTGCACCATTCCCGGATCATAGTCACCCCCTTATAAACAAGGTATGGACTCCCCAGCGACCCCCGTGGGCTTATCTCCGCCACTTCTCAGTCTGGTGCTCCGCAATGAATCACGTTGCCCACGCTGGCTTGTGGTTGGCACGGTTAATGTTTCACAATAGTAGCTCGCGAACCGGTCCTTAATTGTCATGAGCACGACTCTCAAAACCATGTGCTCACAACCCACCATTATCAAGTTTTAGTTGGCAAGTTATTAATTAACCAATCACGATTGACCATCGTGAACTATCATTAAGACATCATTAAATAATAGTGAGTCATAGGTTATCCCAATAGTGTGCTAATGTTTCTAAGCATGGCTAAGCATTCATATCTAATATCTAGTTGAACCAATATATATATAAAGCTCAACTAGTCCAATTATAATCACCCAAGGTATCAAAGAATAAAGTAATCAAGAACAAAAGGGCCATAACAAAGAATAGGTTAATTCCACCCAATGACATTCGAAAATAAATGCACAGTTGAAATAAATAGAGAATTTAAATATAGGATCAACATGCTCAAAGGATTGTGTTTAGGATCTGTGTGACTTGCCTTGCAATAATCGGTCTTCAATTAATCTTCTTGAATACTTCCGGCGCACTCGCGAACCTTCGCAACGACGGAAACGACAAGCTAACACGCAAAACAAGAAAAAGACTAATAAAAACCAAATAAACAATACATAAAAAGTAAACAAACATGTAGATCATAATTTTAGATGAATTATGAGACTTGAACGGCCTCATTCTGACTTCAAATGAATTTATTATGAATTTTACAAGATTAAATCTAATTAAAGCCCATTTAAAAAGAATTAAATAAATTTAATTCAATTTATGGACAATTTTAATATGTAGATCTTTATTTTATACAACTTTTGCAACTTGAACCACATTAAACTGAGTTCAAATGAATTAGTTATGAATTTTTAAAGATTAAATCGGATTAAAACACTTATATGGATTTTAATTGAATTATGACGCAATAATGAATTATTTTTGAAAAGGAAAAGAAGGATTATTGTGTCAGCGGCTAGGGTTTGCGGTGGACCAGGTGCACGGCAGCGGTTCACGGGAACAGCGACGACGATGACGTCAGCGATGACGGCAGCGATGACGTCAGCGATGACGGCAGTGATGACGTCAGCACCGGCGGCGGCTCGGGCGCGCATGCTCGCCGGCGAACGACGGCGCGGCGACGCGAACGGAGGGCACCAACGGGTAGAGGGCGACGCGGCGAACTCACCGGTGACCAAAACCACGGCGGAAGAGCAACGGACGGCGCCGGCGACGAGGAAGAAGCGGCGGCGGAGATCGGGTCGACGGCGGCGACGGTGCTCCGGCGGTCTTCGGCGGCGGCGAAGGAGCGGACGAGGACGGCGGCGACTTGGCGACCACGATGGCGGTCTTCCCGAACGACGGTGACGACTGGAACGACGGCGAAGGACGACTGGAGCGGCGGCGACGACGGCGGCGCAAAAGCTCACGAGGCTAGGGCGCTACACACGACGGCGGGCGAAGGCGAGAGAGGCGGCGGGTAGAGGAGACACCGGGGGTGCTTTTAAAGGGGCAAGGAGGCGGCGGCGGAGGCCCACGGCTGCCGGCGATGAGAAGGAAAGGTCGGGGTTCGGAGGAAAGAGGCCGATCCGAATCGAACTCGAATCCACGAATTTCCAAACGATTTTAGCCGACGATTCCAAAAGAGAAAAGGAAGAGGAGATCGAGAAGATCATTTCTCCTCTAAAGATTTCACCGGAGAAGGAAAGACGCGGCCGAATTTGGAAGGAGACGGCGGCGGCTTGCGCTAGGGTTTCGGGCGGCGGCGGCGGCGCGAGGAGGACGACGGGTCCGACAAGCGGGGCCCACCTGTCAGCGACAGAGAGAGAAGAGAGCGGCGGCTCGGCGGACTGGGCCGGACTGGGCCGAGGGAAGAGAGAGAGAGGGGGTTTTGGGCCGGCTTTCGGCCCAAAGCCAAAACAGACTTTTTAAAAACCTTTTTCAATTTAAATTATTCATGAAATGCAATTCCATTTATTAAAAATACTTCCTTAGCTCAAATAAATCCCAGAAAAATCTAGGAATTATAGAATTAAGCAAAGTATTTAACAAAATTTTATCTAGCCCAATTTTATATTGAGATTTAACAAATTAAAATTAGATCTTCTCTTTTAGGCTTTTAAAATCATTTCTAATAATTCCTTTTAAACAACAATTTATAATTTAAGGATTTTAAACAAGAAAAGCACTTAACAATTATAATTAGATCATTAATGATCAAATAATTACTGAACTGTTCTTTGTATCGTTTAGGAATTGAGCTCTGAAAAATCCGAGAAAATTTCAGAGAGTTGACTTAATCATGGAGAATTTAATAAAAATTAAATCCATCCATGCTTTATATTTAGGAAATTTTATTTCCCACATTTAACTTCACTTGTAAATTAAAGAACATTTAATATAAATTCTATTAATAATTTATTAAATAATTTATAAATCCTGAAACAAAAATTAGGATGTGACACCGTACCACCTCTCCCCGTCGTCCTCGTCTCTCTCCTGTGCCGCCGGCCACCTCCAGCCGCCTCTGCCGCCTCGCCCGTGTGCCGGCCGGCCGTGCCGTAGCCATCCTCAGCGTCGCAGCCGCCTCCTGTCCTCCGGCTTGCCTCTGTTTCTTGCGGTGACTGCCGGAGGCGCGTCCTCGTCGACGTCCAGTGGAGTTGCCGCCACTGCACCCCTCCAGCCGCCTCTGCTGCCGCGCCTTAGCGTCGGTCGGCCGTGTCGTCGCCTTCCTCAGCTCCGTGGCGTCGTCCTCCTCCCTGGCCTCACCATCTCCTCGCTCGAAGCTCGCTGGAGTGGTGTCCTCGCCGGCGGGTAGTACCTCCCATCCTCCTGGCCAGCTTCTGTTCCTTGTCGGTGCGCCGGCCGACGTCGTCGCCATCACCTTCGGTATCACAGCGGCAACGTCGTCCTCGGCATCGCCTCCCCTTCGGCCGAACCAGCCGGCGTTCGTCGTCGCCTCCTCGCCGGTTCCCATTGTCGTCCTCTCATTGTTCCCGGTCGTCGTGGTGTTCGTCCCTCCACCAAGCCGATCGCGTTCGTCGTCCGCGTCCGTCAAGTGAGCCGCTGCAGCCCTGTCGTCGCTTCGTCCTCGGCTCCGCGTCATCACGCCTTGAGCCGGCCTCATCTCGCCTTCGTCCCAGGATCGCCGCCGAAGTCGTTCCCTCGCCGTTCGTCTCCGTCGTCCCCGAGCCGTCTCCGCCGCGCCCGTTTGTTGTCGTCGTTCCCATGCCTCGTTGCGTGGTGGTAAGGGTCCATCCTCTCGCTGCCCCCGTCCTCGTCCTTTCGGTGTCGCCCGTGCCCGTTGTGCGGTTGTTGACCCCGGTACCCGTGTACTGGTGTCGGTAGTCGTTTGTGTGTGCGTGTGGTGACCGTGTTAGTGTGCTCGCTCGGTAGCCGCGTGGTTTCCACGTGTGCAGCCCGCGTGGTGTCTAGTGGAGTCCGTTTGTCGGTCACTCGCCTCGGTTGACACACGGGGTCCGCTTCCGTCGACCCATGGACCGTCTCTGTGTACTCGGTCTACCGTGATCCCTTAGGTTGACATGTGGGGTCCGCATGTCAACAGCGCAACCTTCCTGTATTTTTCAGGCTAGCGCTTACATATATTTTATAGTTGCAAAACCTAATTATAATAATCCGTTCGGATGATCATATCTTGATCATACAAACCCCGAATCGACCCGTTCAAGTCTCCTAATGTTTGTTATAACCTAAAGAACCTTGTGCTTTTCTTTTTATGTATTGTTATTGCTTCTCTATAGGCTTGTAGCTTTGCTTGTGTGCTTTGCGTAGCTTCTGTCATTTCGAAGGTTCCTGAAGCGTGGCTCGTGGTCGTCGCTGAAGGTTCGGAAGGCCGTTCTCTCTGAGCAAGGCAAGTTGCATCATCCTTGAGCATATTGAATCCCAGTTTATAAAATTATTTTGATTTGAATTATTGCATTACTGCTTTATTTAAATTCCCGCATTATCACTGTTTTATTTAGCATTACCTATTAATCCTTGTTATAGCCTTATCATTGCAATTGTTATTATCACCTTGCTTACCCTAGGCAAACAAAACCCCAACTAGTGGGTACTCTATTAATGGTTCCACTAGTATGAATTTAGGTAGATGCTTCGCTGGTTAATTAGTCAACACTAGGTGGTTTGATAACTTTAGACTTTGGGAGTTCTCATATCACTTGGACACTATGGAATGGTTGGCTTATGTTGGAATTGGACATACCCCTCTCTTCCTCTTTCAAAACCCCTAAAACCTGTTTTCCGGTGGGGTTTGGGTGCACGCCAGTTGTGGGAAGTAGCACCCCGGCCAATATAAGGATTACGCTCGGGCCTCTGTTGCAAAGCACTACCGTACTAATCACATGTCTAATGGGTAAGGCTTAACTCGGTGCTCAGTCTAGTCCTGAACAAAAGGACACGGATAGAGATGGATGAAGTCGTTGTGACGATGGATATCTCTGAGGCAAATGAAGGCTACGCGAGCTGCGGCTTGTTAATCGAGATGTCTAGGCAAATGAAGGCTACATGGGCCAGTGTCCGTTAGTCGAGATGCCATGGCACTGGACTAGTACGCGGGTGGTCTCACCCTTATGTGTGTGGCGCACCTGGTCTAGATCCTGTTGCTAGGGGCGCAATCCTGGCCTGCCTGTCCGGGATACCGGCCGTAGGCAGGGTTGAGTCGGTATTTTTGTTCACGGCTAGGATGGGTAAAGGGTTATGTCACATTTTTTATGATGGGTTCCAATTGCAATGGAATGCAGAGTAAAGGCGTGTCTTGTGGGTAAAGATGTACACCTCTGATCAGAGTACAATCTATTCGAATAACCGTGCCCTCGGATATGGGCAAGCCTAGCAATGTACCCAAGTTAGTGGTTTAATTCTTAAAATTTGCTTAACAACTAAAATATGGAATGGTAGGCCTGGGTTGGCTTGGGATGAGCTAGGACCCAGGTCGGGTTGCCAGTTCGGTCTGAATCATCGTAGGCCTTGGGTTAAGGCAAGTTCGTGAGGGTTCACGGCCTTGATTAATAATATTGTGTAGCTCTAGGATCGTGTTTATAAAATAGCTTTGAGCAACTAAGTGTCTTTTAAATGCTCTTTACTGCGAAACCTAACCCTATTATTATTACTCCTTGTACCCCCTTGCATTAATCATGCATCTCCCGGTGTGACTTGCTGAGTACTGTGGTTGTACTCATTCTTGCTCAATCTCCCCCCCTTTCAGTAAGAGAAGCTTTGGAGAAGAAGTCTAGGTGGAGTCCTGGCTTATACCCCAGTTGAGCGCCTGTGAAGATGGAGCCGTAGGCTTGCTAGTCCGCTGCTGTTTATTTTTGATTGTCAAGCCTGAAGTGCCTTTGTAATAATGTAAATATTATCGATATAATAAAGATGTGTCTTTTGTATCATGTTTGTGTGGTGTACCCCGGCTTTTTCTGGGACGGGGATTAATACACTAGCGTTCTGGAAAAAAGCAATTTTTCCGGGCGCGATACCCATGCATGTGTCCAAACATTTGATGTGATGTTTTTGGCCAAACTTTTTTGGATCTAAACAAGGCCTAAAAATGTATATGCGATTCAGACCCTGTTTGGATCAGGGACTAAAGTTTTAGTCCCTGTCATATTGGATGTTTGGAGACTAATTAGAAGTATTAAACATAGATTAATGACAAAACCCATTCCATAACTCTGTACTAATTCGCGAGACGAATTTATTGAGCCTAATTAATCTATGATTAGCCCATGTGATGCTACAGTAAACATGTGCTAATTATGGATTAATTAGGCTTAAAAAATTTATATCGCGAATTAGCTCTCATTTATGCAATTAGTTTGCAATTAGTTTTGTAATTAGTATATTTTTAATACTCCGAATTAGCGTCGAAACATCCGATATGACAAAGTTTAGTCTCTAGATCCAAACACCACCTCAGTCATTGAGTTTTCTGTACCTGCACCTGCTATTTTCTGGTACCCTATTTGTTTTTATTCCTATGAAGTTGCATGCAGAAACGGTTAGGTTGGGCTTACATTATTATTATCTTGAAATTGGTAATTCCATGTGAAAATTTAGTTGCACAGTGCTTAAGCATTGCTGGATGTAAAGTATGCTTGTGGTATCTGGTAGCTCAGGTTTTAACTCACTGTGAAATGAGAGGGTCAAAGCAGAACTGCAAACATGAAACAAATTGACTGACTAACCTGAACTCATATCTTGTTCATAAGAGTAACATGAACTCATTTTCTGTCCACAAGAGTTACTAGTTCTTTGATACTTCACTGAAGATTTGTAGACCATCTCAACGGTGTGGAATACAGATAAGATAATGGATAATTGTACCTTTTGCTATCTGCTGTCTGCAGACTGCAGATTATCCATTTTATACCTAGTACGATGCCAATGCCAATTCAGTATTATCTAAAAGGTATAATGCCAATTATCAGCACCGCTGAAATTAGGCCAAGTTTAGTTCCAAACTTTTCTTCAAACTTCCAACTTTTCCATCACATCGAAACTTTCTTATACACACAAACTTCCAATTTTTCCGTCACATCGTTCCAATTTCAACCAAACTTCCAATTTTGGTGTGAACTAAACACACCCTTAGTCTGCAGGTTCCAGAAATGAAGTTTCATGCAGAAATGGTTGTGCTGGTATTACATCATTTTGGTGCTGAAATGGATAATTCGGTGGGAAAATATGCTTGTCAGTTCTTAGGCATTCGTGATAGATGGTGTCAGGCATTTCACTGAATGATCTAAATTTTTATGCATATAATGTAAAGTCCGCTCGTGTTATTGGTAATTGAACTACTAAGCTAGTCTGATATAATCGTCAACATTATTTGACATTTCAGTAATCTTTTGCAGATGAGCATATCGATCAGCTGCAAAGGAATACAGAAAATTGGATTTTTTGGGGGAAAGATAATTGGATTTTTTTTAATCTGCAGATTGTCCTGGTTCATCAGTATTGCTGTAGTTGCTAACCGGTACTCATAGACTCCTTGGTACAACCGTACAACGCTAATTCGCCATCTTAAAGAAATGTTACAATGCCAATTTATCTGCACCACTGAATTTAATCTGTACCCAATATTCAGTCCCAGATCATGTGGAGGTTTGCACTTTGCAGAGTGCCAGTTCTCTGGAACTTAAATTTTCCAATACCTTTTAAACAGAACGAAATTAAGGTGCTTCTCAAAACTAGTTTTGAATTCAAATTGCAACCTGCAAGTTGCCATCGATCAAGTCTTGCAACGCAAGCAGGCTCCGCTTCCTCCGCAGCTTCCAGAATTTGTTCGAAACGAAGCAAACTGGAGCACGCAACTATCCAACATATATACTACTAGCAGCAGCGTCTTCCTCCTCGTCGTCTTCAACCTCTCTCGTGTCGCGTGCCATTCGCCATCGCCACCACCTCCACTACTCGATCCCCTCCCATCCCTCCGGAACCTCCACTACTACTCGCCCCACCAATGGCTGACGGCGAGTCTCCGCCGTGGGCAGAGCTCGTCCCCGACATCGTCCGCGAGATCGGCCGCCACCTCCTGTGCGAGATCGACCGCCACCATGCGGATGGCCTCTGCAGGTCCTGGCGCGACGCGCTCCTACAACTCCGGCCCCCGCCTCCGCCGCTCCCGCGGCTCGTCCTCCCGGAAGCCGACGGGCCCGCGTTCTACTGCGTCCCCAGCGGCTGCCGCCCCCACCCCTTCGTCCTCCCGCCCGCCGCGCTGCGCGCGCGGTGCTTCGGCTCGTACGACGGAGCCTGGATCTTCCAGGCCGTCGACCAGGCGGCGAACCACGTCTTCCTCAACCTCATCACCCACCAGCAGCTCAACCTCCCCAACCTGATCCGTTTCCCCTCCTTCCGGCTTCCGGGATTGACATTTGACTTCGAGGTCGCCTTCGTCGCCGCCACCCTCTCTAGCCAGCCGACTGATCAGGGATGCGTCGGCGCCAGCATCATCGGCTTCAAACGCAGGCCCCTCAACCCACGGCACATCGCGTTCTGGCGCATGGGCGATGAGGCGTTCTCGCAGTCCATCGAGTCGAGGTGGATTGACGAGGAGCTGGAACTGGATGTGGTGGACCTCCTGTACAGCGGCCATGGCGCTGGCGCCTTCCTCTTCCTCACCCGAGGGGAAAACATCCGTGTGTTTCGTCAACCGATATTCCCTCTCGGAGACATGCAGACGACAGTGCTCTACTTCGAGCGGCGCGGTGACGACGACGACGACGACGGGCGGTCCTTGATCGCTACCTCGTGGAGTCCCGAGGGAAGCTGCTCATGGTCGTCAGGTTAGGAGATCGTGAGCCTGGCCGCTTGCCGACCACGACGTTCCGGGTGTTCGAGAGAGAAGACGAGCTGTTCAACAACTACTGGACCAAGCTGCCCGACCTTGGCGGCCGAATGCTGTTCGTCGGAAGAGGCTGCTCCAGATCGTACGAAGCGGCAGATGGGTACCCCGGCATGGAGGGCGTCTACTTCCTGGACGACCGGAGCTTCCACGACCCGATGGTTGTGTACAAGGATGCCGCCCAACGGCGTATCCACTACACCATGACACTAGATTACCAACATACATCTGTCGGTAAAGATAAATAATTATTGATAGACTATTTGTTGGCAAAGGCTTTTGGCAAATTATATGTTGGGAATACTATGTAATAAGACATATTATATGTCAGCAATTATAAATTTTTTTGGGGTCAAAATAACTGTCAACAATTTTAAGACTAGAAACCAATTATATGTCAGGAAAACTTAATGATAATCCATCTGTCAGCAATACTTCATCCGTCAGATCTTGATTCAACGGCTAGGATAGAGCGCGGTGAAAGCTCAGGCAGGAAATAAAAAAAACCGCCGATATTCTGTGCGCCAAAAAAAAAACACGCCAAAAAAAACCCTAGCTAGGTCGCCGCCTCCTCTCCCCGCTTCCACCGCGCGCCGCCACCTCTCACCCTTCCACCGCGCGCCGCCTCCTCCCCTCGCTTCCACCGCGCGCCGCCACCTCTCCCCCTTCCACGCTCCTCCCCATCCACCAGGCGCCGCCACCTCCTCCTTCACCAAATCCGCCGCGCGCCGCCACCTCGCTCCCCATCCACCGCGCCCCGCTTCCCCCTCCGCCTCGGCGAAATCCTCCCACCTCCTCCACACCTTCCTCCAAGTCGGCGGCGGCGGCGAGTTCAAAGTTCGAAGCTGCAAGGTACGTGGTAGAAACGAAATCATATTTTCCCGCAAGATCATCATGATGATTTTCTATGTGTGCCATGCAGCGCGGTGGTTCCCTGAGCCAGAGAAGGTGTGTTTCGATTTGGGAAGAAGAAGGCCTTGCTGTCCAGTGAGCAGGTACCTCAATTAACTCTCGATCTGATTAGCTGTGTTTCTGAATTCGATGTGATTGCAACATGTACAGCATTTCCTCCCTCTCCTATTAGCTGCGATGGCAATAAGTTAATCCCATGCATTTTTTCCCCTTGGATTGATGTGGTGTAGCTAGCTAGATGTTTTTTTTTTTGGATATTAGCTTCTTTGGCTAATCTACTCAGTGTACTGGAAAACATCTCCGCAGACATAGCCTGGAAATATGACAGACTAAGTTACATAATAAAATTAAAATAATGCAACATACCAAGTTGTTTCACACTTCAGAGTTATGCACTTTGTTTTTTTCACTGCCACACTGTGAGTATTCTGAAATAAATCCAAAATTAGCATGTTTAACCTTTAAAAAATTTAGATCAACAAGATTTTTATCAGATTAGTACCTATATATTCTCCCATTATTCTATAATCTGAGTACATAAAAATCATACTATTTATACTTGGTAAGCTGCAATGTAGTGTATATTGTCTCTAGCTCAGTTGCTTCAGGAAAAAATACACTGCAAGATTACTCAAGAGAAAGGGACCAATATCATGTCTTAATTTGTGTATTTAGAAACTGGACTTGTACATAGGCTGGAAAAAAATCACAGTTGCTCAACTATGTTTATGCTACTGTTTGCTGATTCTGTCAACTAATATATCAACTAATATATCAAAAGATTACTGTGGACTCAAGTTGGACGTTAGCTAATCATCATGGATAAGGCGTGGATGGATGAGCCTAGGCACACACAAATCTATATACAAGGAGTGGACAATTTCCTTGATTTTGCATTTAGCAAGTCTGCAATAGGAGATAAAATATTATGCCCATGTAGAAAATGTGTGAACTCATCATGGAAAAATCGAAGTGACATACGTGAGGACTTGATATGCGATGGATTTGTAAAGGGTTATAGAACATGGATGTTTCATGGAGAAACAAGTTCCTCTTTTGTTGATAATCATGACAGTGATGAGGTTGGCAGTGAGCACTCTAGAGAAGATGATGACATTTCTGATTTGGTTCGAGACTTAGCATTTGGACTAGATGATCGAGGGGAATTCGAAGATGCTAGTAGTGAGCCCATCAATGATGATGATTTAGAGGCTCTACAGAAGTTAGTAGAGGGTGCTAGTCAAGAATTGTACCCAGGGAGCAAGAACTTTTCAAAGCTACGCTTTGTAGTACGGCTGCTGCATACTAAATTACTTGGGGGCTGGACAGATAGAAGTTTTGACATGCTGTTAGATCTACTGAATGATGCCTTCCCGGAGGGGTCAGCACTACCTAAAAATTACAATGAAGCTAAGAAGTTGATAAAATCTCTAGGGCTTGGCTATGTTAACATTCATGCATGTAAAAATGATTGCATTCTCTTCCACAAGGACCATGCTAATGAAGACGCATGTCCAAAATGCAAAACTTCAAGATGGAAATCAGAAACCAAGAGTCTTGATGGGAAACGTGTACACAAGGTTCCTGTCAAGGTTCTTCGCTATTTTCCGATAAAGAGAAGGCTGCAGAGATTGTTTGTGAACCAGAAAATAGCAACTCTCACAAGGTGGCATGATGAAGGACGTATACGAGATGGTTTGCTTAGGCATCCGGCAGATTCACTTGCATGGGAGGACTTTGATCAGAAGCATCCTGAGTTTGCTTCTGATAGCCGCAATATTAGATGTGCATTAGCTACAGACGGTTTTAACTCATTCAGGTCCATGAACATTAACTACAGTATTTGGCCTGTTATTTTGATTCCTTACAACTTCCCACATTGGATGTGCATGAAGCAACCAAATTTCATCCTCTCATTGTTAATACCTGGGCGTGAAGCTCCTGGTAGTGATATGGATGTCTATTTTGAGCCACTAGTTGATGACATGAAAGATATGTTTGTTGAAGGCATTAGAACATATGACTCTTCTAGGTCTGAGTACTTCCAATTGCGTGCTGCCATATTGTGGACCATTACTGATTATCCGGGGCTAGGATATGTGGCAGGATGCACTACCTCTGGTGAAGGAGCATGCCTTGATTGCCACTCTTATACTTGTTCGCTGTTTTTAAAGAACGGGAGCAAGACATGCTACATGGGTCATCGTAGGTTCTTAGATGCAAACCATGAATTTAGGTTTGATGCCCATTCATTTGATGGTCTTACTGAGCTGCGGCCAGCACCTAAACCACTGAACCAGCGGCATGATCATGTATTTATATTAGGGCAAATAACCTCACTTGAAACAACTAGTGATCACTCAATAGTTTACCTTGTGAGTGATAGGAACAATATACAAAATGCTGAATCAGTACTACAAACTTTTTTTTCATGAGTGTTTTATAAATTGCATGGCAATTTGAGTGTGGAACCATGAAAACATTCATAGACATGATCACTTAACTGAACACTTCTTGGTGACAAGTGAAATGCCATTGTATCTGCAATGATTAGTTCATTTGAGTCCTCTCCATGAGGGTTATACTTAACATTGTATCTGCAAGGTATTGTGGTCTATTGGACCTTGGTACTCCCATCACTGACTGTCCTGTTTGTAGGTGTGTCTACATTTTTGCATAGCATGTAATGTTTTGTCATTATTGGGGCATCTGAATCTGTACAGTTCATTGATTATAGCATTGGATGTTAGCTTACATATATTGATGATAGTAGTTCTGAAGTCTATCAATATAGTATTCCCTTATCATGTGCTATCATGTGCTGCTTCTATGAAAAAAATAGTCCATGGAACTGTTAGATGAAAAAAATTGGGCTTTCACATATGGTGGCAGTATCTTCTATACTGTTTACATTTTTTATTTCAGCAAAGGGAATGTGATATTGTGGACTGAAGCATAGCTTTCCTTATTTTGCAGGCAACCATAAAAAGGGCTAGCAGAGGTGCTGAAAAAAAAACCAAGAACCTACAAGAACCATAAAAGAGATGATTTGTATTGTTTTTGGGACCTCGATACACCTACAAGAACCTTAGTTGCATCTAAGTTATGTAATTATTGCTATGTACTTGAAGAACTCCATTATATCTAAGTTGGACATTTATGTAATAGCTATTTGAGCTGATGGACAACTGCTATTTGTATCAGAATACTGCTATTGTGATACTGGTACTTGAAGGCTACTTGATGGATGAACAATAGTTATGAATAGTTTAATATTGTGTTATGCATGTGTGTAACTTACTAAAAGTGATAATCTCTGTTGCAAAATTTGGAGTGGTATTCATCCATGTATGTTGCAAATTTAATTTGAGGTATGGTTCATAAAATGGATGCTAATAGGTAATTAGTATATTTTTTTGTGTGGATTACCGACTGATTGCTTGTAAGTTATTGTGCTAGCCATCTATACATTAATTGTCGGCAAATCTATAACACAATGATATGCTATCTGTTGGGAATCTTCTTAAGTGTCGGTAAATGCCCATCTGTTGGTAAAACTATCTGTCGGTAAATATGTAGCAACACTATCAGTCTATCTGTCAGCACATATTTATCTGTCGGGAAAGACCTTTGCCGGCAGCACTTGGCCTGACAGACCCTATCTGTCGGGAAAAGTTTTGCTGACAAATAATTTGACAGCATATAGGTCCTTTCCTGACAGATATGTAGTAAGCAAACTAGGGGCATGGTGTAGTGATCCCTGCAGCGACAACGGGAGATGGTCGGGAGCACCGCCACCAGCGGAGGTAGAGCGCTGCTTCCCAGAGCAAGGTCCGTCGAACTACTCCCCTCCGGTTTGGATTCTCCCATGAGGCACACGACACATGTTTTTGGTTGTTGAAATTGTTGCCGGTGATCAGGCTAGTCTGTGATCGTTGCTAAGCTTTCATGCCTTCATCAGCATGTACTGTGTTAGTGTGTTTGTTCGTTGAGTTTGGATGGTTTTCTCATGTTAAAATTGTTACTGGTGTAAGCTGAAGCAGGATTGCTCAATTCAGTGGAGAAATTGATCTGCAGGTGACTTGCCGTTCACTTAGTTTCTGTCTGCATGTTTTTTCACAAATTTGCATTTCAATTCAAGCTTCTTTTACTGAAGTTGCAGTGTTCACAAATGTCTTGGGAATTGGAAAATGCAGATAGTTCTGTTTCTTTATGATCGATAGTTGTAACATGATGCAGCGCTAATGATCTGCAGTGCTGAATTTAGTAGCACTAGCTGGCAGAAATATAACATGTAGTAGGATTGACCTTATTCCACTTCATTGTTTCTTTTACTTGTTAGTAACTATCTCTGCAGTACAGTATTATTAGCTGAACAAAACTCATTTTCGAACAAAATTCACTTGCAGATAGCTAGCCAGCAATGATGGATGCGTAGTTTATTTGCACCTTTTGCTGCCTTAAGTGCCTTTTCCCCTTCTGATTTTGGATTCCACCTGATAATTTCAGTGTGGATAAGTGCATGTTTGTGCTCAGATTTTGTCAGAACACATCCTTTTTTGGTGGATGTCCTTTGATTTGTCCGAAGTGAATTTGCATGCAGTCAAATTTAGTTGTAAACTCTAGCTGTCTACTTAGGCCGTGCTTAGTTTCCCCCCTATTCCCAACTTTCCATTACATCATATCACATAAAAAACTTTCCTATACACATAAACTTCCAACTTTTTTTTTCCAAACTCCCAACTTTCTTCAAACTTCCAACTTTTTTCAGGAACTAAACACACCCTTACCCTTGCAGTGAACTGAGAATGTGAAAACATTGAGTTCTTCGGGTGTGTTTAGTTTACGCTAAAATTAGAAGTTTGGATGAAATTAGAACGATGTGATGGAAAAGTTGGAAGTTTGTGTGTGTAGGAAAGTTTTGATGTGATGGAAAAGTTAGAAGTTTGAAGAAAAACTTTGGAACTTAACTCGGCCTTAGCTCAAGTGCAGAATCCAGATGGTCTGAAATATGAATGTTGGATGCCCGGTGCTTCATGCGTCTCTGTTATACAAACCGGTGTGCATCCATAATAGTAGCACACTATTCTTCCAACTTTTCCATGCATTTTCCACTTTGGTTCTTCTGATAGACTAAATAGCAGCTTGGTTCATTTCTCTGAAGTTATAGTTTGCTGCGTGTGGCTGGCCTTTTGAATTGGCCGTTATAACTGAACATTGTTAGCATATTTTGTTCCTTCTTTCTGGTTTTGGAGCCCAAAATTGTCTTTCTGCTTACGATATACTAAATGTTGTCTTTCTGCATGAAGATGCGGATACTGTAGCACATCCGGCAGACCGAGCCTGGCTGTTTCTTTTTCTCGGTTTAAGATTTTCATGTTTTGATATCTCACTCTACATATATCATCTGTCACTTTGTTTTCTGACGCAAGAAGATAGAGCATGCTCTACCTTATAGTCATTTCATTGATAGAAATGAAGATTATGCGTTCACGAATAGAAATGAAGATTACAGAGATTATTATACAAGAATAGAGGTTATAAAGGAAGCATAAGGAAGAGAGAAGTAAGACAATGATAGAGGGGAGGAGGAGGGTGGTGGGATGGATTTACAGAGGTATATACACTGGGCTGTACCCTAGGAAAGCCTTGAACACCAAGATATTTTGCCTGGTTCTCTCATTGGCCCTATGATTCCATAGTTCCAGAATATCGGCGATCTGCTGTGTTATATATTGCAGGTGATCTATTTGTCCTTCAAAGATCCTATTGTTGCGAGATTTCCACAGCTTGTATGCACATGCAGCAAACCATATTGGTTCTATTCCACTTGTTGAGTGATTCCTGTCCATGACAGCTTGTATGAAAGTCGGGGCTGACTTGGACTTGTTGGCTAGCTGTAGTAAATCCAATTTTTTCCATAGGTTGTTGGCATTCTTGCACCTTAAGAGAATATGATCTGCTGATTCAAGGGCAGGGCAGATGTTGCAGTGGGGGTTGTCATCCCAGTTCTTTTTGACCATATTGGCTTTAGTGTTCAGTCTATCTTTGAATGCCAGCCACAAGAAGATTTTGCAATTCAATGGGATTGTGTTGAGCCAGATGTAGTCAGCCAGTTTCCAAAGGGATCCATGGTAAGTCAGTAAGTGATATGCATTTGCAGTTGAGATCTTAGGAGCAGGGTATAGGAGTTCTCTTGTGTCCGTTACCTCCGGGATGGGTGTGATGTCTTGTAGGATGTGCAACAGTGTTTCCAGCTCTGATTCTGCTTGGTAGGAGTGGTTGGGGTGGAGCTATATTTCCCAGGAATTTTGTTGAAATTGTGATTGTATCGTGCATTATGTGTTCACAGCGTATGAGAACAAAATTGGGTAGGCAGATTCCAGGCGTTGTGCCAGCCATTCGTCCTTCCAAAATAGAGTTGTTCTGCCATCTCCTATCTTTACATGTGTTGTTGAGCTTAGGATTTGAAAGTGTGACAGAATAAGTTTCCAAGTTGGTGTATCACTGGTTTTGGGCTACAGCTGTATACTATTTTGTAGATATCTTTTCCTGAACCAGTTGGCCATTATTGGGTCATCTGAGCCTGTGAGCACTTTGTTACCTAATTTCAAAATCAATGCTGTGTTATGTGCCCTCAGGTCCTTAATCCCTAATCCTCCTTGCTGTTTTTCTAGCAGTACTGTCTTCCAAGCAACTAGGCATTGACCTCCTTTTACTGATTTCTCACCTTTCCAAAAGAAGGGACGTCTTTGCTTATCTATTGCCTCAATGAATTTATCTGACCATAAGCAACAAGCCATGTAGTATGTTGGAATGGATGATATCACAGAATTTATCATGGTTAGTCTTCCTCCTGTGGACGGAGGCATCCAACCAGCTAGATATCTGTCGACCTTTGAGATGACTGGTACTAACATGTTATGTGTAATTTTTGTCATGTTATGTGTAATTTTTGTGGTTGACAGGGGCAGCCCAAGGTAACTGCACGGTAGGGAGCTTGGACACTGCAGATTTGTGTTACTAGTTCCTTGGTTAAATCATTCAGGTGTATTGGAACAAGAGTGCTCTTATGGTAGTTGATCTGTAGGCCTGAAAAGCTTGCAAACGAATCCAGAATTTCTTTGAGTGTTGTTGCTTGATCCGCATCTCCTTTTATGAGAATCAAGGTATCGTCTGCGTATTGCTGTGTTGGTGATTCACCTTCAATATCTAGGGGGTGAATTAAGACGACTGTGCTGTATGCCCGTTGGATCATTTTTTGTAGAACGTCTGCAACTGGTATGAATAGGTATGGTGATAAAGGGTCCCCTTGACAGACTCCCCTTCTGTATAGAATTTGTTCTCCCTTTTCTCTGTTGATGATAATTAACCTGAGCTTTTCCTGTGCAGAGTAGAGATTTCATCCAACAAATCCATTTATCCGGAAACCCTCTTACCCCAAGAACATTAAACAGAGCGTCCCACCTGACCGTATCAAATGCCTTGTGGAAGTCAAGCTTGAGTACTATTATTGGTTTCTTCTTCTTTAGGGCTGATTGTACCATTTCTAAGACGAGAATGAAGTTTTCATGGATACATATGTTTTTTATGAAGCCTGATTGCATGGGGTCAATTAACTTGATTATTTCCATCTGTAACCTGTTGGTTAAGGTCTTGCTGAGAAGTTTTGGTACACTGTGTAGCAGGGATATAGGTCTGGAATCCTTGATTTGAACTGCTTTTGCTGTTTTTGGTAAAAGGGTAATATAAGACTGATTAACTCTAGACAGGTCGATGTTATTGTCAAACATGTCTTGAAAGATTACTTGTAGATCAGGCAATAACTTATTGAGGAAACGCTTGTAGAATTCGTTTGTTTTTTTTTTTTTTTGCGGGGGGTAGAATTCGTTTGTTAATCCATCGGGCCCAGGGCTCTTGTTTCTTGGTGCACTGTGGACGATCCTGATAGGTTGACACCAGCTCTGAAGGTTTTCTTGTTGAGGGTAGAGCAGAGACGGGGGGAAATTTCCATCAGACGTTGAGGATTCACTGAACAGAGGATGAAAGAACGAAGTTGCAATGTCCAGTTTTTTGTTGTTGTCTTAATGTTCTACCACATTGTCCATCAGTAATTTCATGCAATTTTTTTGCCTGTTGACTGATGCCACTATGTGATAAAATCTTGTATTTTCGTCTCCTAGAGTGCAGAATCTTATTCGGGCTCTTCTTTTCCATTTTAGTGTGATGAAGCCATTCAGGTCTTTGATGTTTTTTTGCAACCTCTGACGAAGGTAGAATTCTAAATCGGTGAGTTGGCGCCATTCTTCAACTTTGTCCAGGTAGTCCACTATCTCTTTGTTAGCTGACAGAAGTGTTGGGAGGTTGCGCCTGCTCTTGTTCCAGGCTTTCGCATTAGCTCGCAGATGTTTGATTTTGTGATTGAATTGGGTGATTGTTATCATGGGTCTTGTTCCATTATTCCAGTTAGTTTCAGCCAAGGTAACGGACTCTGATATTTGCAACCAGATGTTTTCTAGACGGAAGATGGCTGAGTGAGAACTGTTTGAAAATTCAGCTAGTACATGTATATGGTCTGAAGTTGTAGCCATAAGTGCTCGAGCTGAACAGTTGTCGAAAGTTTGTATCTATCAAAACTCTGTCTAATTTTACCAATGTGGGATATCTTCTTTTGTTTGACCAAGTGAACCTTCTGTTTGGAATGTCAAGATCTATTAGACCCTCTTCATTTATTCAATAATTAAAATTTTCCATTCCTCTTGTATTTATACTGTCATTGCTTTTTTCATGTGGGTATCTGTAGATGTTAAAATCGCCAATACACATCCAGGGACCTTGGTTTGTTGATCTGAAGGCAGTGAGAAGATGAAATAGGTTTTGCCTGTCTGAATCATTATGGGGAGCATAAATGTTGGTGATCAGGAAGGTTGTTCGATCTGTTGTGGACTGGAAGGAGCATGACAGGGCCAAATCGCTTCTTTCTTTCAAGGTGGCATTGAACTTGATGCAGTTCCATGCTGTGATTAAGTCCCCAACAAAGCCATTGGAAGGTTGCCAGTGGAAGCTTCTTAGGAAGTTTGGAAGGATTGTCGGAACTGTGAATCTATCCAAAGTGTGCAACTTGGATTCCTGAATGCAGATAATATCTGGCTTGTGCTCTAATACTGTTGACAGCACTAGTTGTCTCTTATCTTTGTCACCAAGTCCTCTTACATTCCAAGAGAGGAATTTCATTGCGATTGTGCCGGTACTCCGGGGAAACATGCGAAAAAACAACGAGAGGTCCGGTAGCCAAAAAACCTCCTTGGGTCTTAGCATCCCTGTGGAGATTATGGATACCCCATACCTACACGGCATGTATAGTCCGACTGGGTATGGGGTGCCATGTATAAATAGAATATCTTTAAAAGGACTCGGGTTGAATTCCAAACTTGTGCGTCAAGAAAATACCCAGGATCCTAGTTGGTTACAATTGTATCTTATCTGTAATTACGTATTCCGTTAGGGATATGGACTGTGCTTTGTAATACGGACCCCTTCCCCGATATAAGGAGGGGTCCGGGTGCCTCTAGGGGCACGATTTTCTTCCAGATCATACGATCAATAATATACTCGGCGGATCAATCCCCGGACAGGAGTAGGGTATTACTTCTTGATTAAGAAGGCCTGAACCTGTATAAAATTCCTTGTCTCTAAACCTATCCACTTTTCTAGCTTGATAGCCACCCCCTATTAGTATTGCTGAAATCTTGTTTCGACAGTTGGCGCGCCAGGTAGGGATAGCCTCAAGTTCTTCGCCGACTAGTGCGATTGGTTTCGTCTCCGACATCGACGACTTTGTCTTCCCACCCGGGCAGGCATTCCGGTTCGGCAGCCTCGACTTCATCACCAACGACTTCAGCAAGATTTATCTCCTCGACTCGGATTCGAACCAGTCGGGAAGAGGCCAGGCCTCCGCCCCATTTGGTATCCCGAACTAGGCTGAGATATACCCCAAGATCATCTCAACCAAGTTGGCCCCAAACCACTGGGACGAGATCCAATCTACTACAACACGACCTGATCAAGACGATGGAGCCTATCCGCCAATCCTGACGAAACTCCCCGATGATTTGGTTGCCATCTTCACCACAAGGGCGTCTTCTCCCCGTAGGTCTAGGCCGGATCCGGCCTCGGCCCCGATCCAGTCTAGCTCCAGGGAAGTGGGCGTCATACTCCAGCCTCTCGGCACAGTTTCGACGGAACAACTGGACGGCTACCTCAGCTCCCCCGGTGTCGACTCACGACCAACGGAGATCGTAGAGTACGACGACTTCGGCTACCGCTACGACTATCGCAACCTCGACGACTTCGACGAAGGCTTTGAAGATAACTACATGCCCCTCTACTTCGGCATTTTTATGGCCGACAACGAGACAGAAGGACAGCGTAAAGCCCGAGAAGCAGAAGAGCAGCGCGTGCGACAAGAAGCCGAACGACGCCGACTGGAGGAGGAGCGCCAAGCACAAGAGCGAGAACGGCTGCAGCGTGAGCAACAGGAGCGCGAGCGGGCTGCAAAGGAGGCCAAGGACCGGCGACAGCGTGCTTTGGATGCCAGGCGACGAGCACGAGAACTCATTGGGCAGCAAGACGTCGAGGGAACGGCGGTTTTCCGCACCCCTCAACAGAACGCGGTTGCAGCGATCACCCTCCTTGACACCCTCCTCAAGGAAGACGCACTCAATCAAGCCAACCACATCGTCAACATCTTGAATCAGACCAAGACCATGATCGCAGCTTCGGTCCCAGTTAACTCTGCAAGCGTCCGCACGACGACGGGCAGCCGAGTTCCCCCTCTTCGATCTCAAGACTATCACCAACCAAGGCTCAGCGTCATCGGCGCGGGATCCAGTCGCAGGAACAGGGATCACGACGAGCGATCCGTCCACTCGCCTCCTGATCAGCGCAGGGAGCGTCGAGCTGAACGTCCCCGCTCCCCACACCGCAGGCGTCCCATCGATCTTCGCGAGACTATCAACCAGCGCCGCGCGGCGAGGGGCTATGTACCACACCATTCACCAGATCGCTACGACGACGACGTGGATGGAGTTGCTGCCTTCACAAGCGACCTGCGTCGAGTGGATTGGCCAGCTGGCTTTAAGCCGACTGGAATCGAGAAGTATGACAGCACCACCAACCCTGAGTCTTGGCTCACCGTCTACAGTCTCGCAATTCGCGCAGCAGGAGGAGACAGCAAAGCTATGGCAAATTATCTGCCCGTGGCCCTAGCGGATTCTGCCCGGTCCTGGCTTCACGGGCTACCCCGCGGCACAATCGGATCTTGGGCGGAACTCCATGACCACTTCATCACCAATTTCTAGGGTACTTTTGAACGCCCTGGCACCCAGTTCGATCTTTATAACGTTGTTCAGAAGTCTGGGGAATCTCTCCGAGATTACATCCGATGTTTTTCAGAGCAACGCAACAAGATCTCCGACATCACCGATGACGTCATCATCGCCGCCTTCACCAAGGGCATTCGCCACGATAACTTAGTCGGTAAGTTTGGACGCAAGCCTCCCAGGACGGTCAAGCAGATGTTTGAAAAAGCCAATGAGTACGCCAAAGCCGAAGATGCCATCACCGCATCCAAGCAGTCGGGCACCACTTGGAAGCGGAAGAACGATACGCCCACCACAGGGGGGAGTGGAAGTACCAATCACAAGGATCGCAAGCGTAAGCCCGAGGAACTTGTGGCAACCACTACACCATCCTCCCAACAACGTTCGCGCGTCAACACTTTCGACGAAATCATGAAATCCCAATGTCCGCATAATCCAAATTCTAATCATGCAGCCAAAGATTTCTTCGTCTACAAATAGTTCATAGAGCAATACGCCAAGAACGCACACAAGACAACTGACGGAGATCAAAGCACGTCAAAGAAGGATGATAAAGACGATGCCCCGACTGGTTTTCAAGACCATCGCAAGGAACTCAACCACATCTTTGGCGGACCCCTGGCTTACGAATCCAAGCGAAAGCAAAAGCTGACCGAACAGGAGATCAATGCTGTTCAGCCTGACACGCCCCAATACCTTCGGTGGTCAGAGACAGTAATTAAATTTGACCGCTCAGATCATCCTGACCGAGTGGTCCACCCGGGGCGTTACCCCATGGTACTAGACCTAGTGGTTCGCAACGTCAAGCTCCGACGATCCCTCGTTGATGGTGGCAGTGCACTCAATATCCTTTTCGCTAAGACTCTGGACGATATGCAGATCCCTAACACAGAATTGAAGCTGAGTAATGCGCCCTTTCATAGAGTCATCCTCGGGCTATCTTCTACTCCACTCGGCCAGATCACTTTGCCTGTTACTTTCGGCACTCGGGAGAACTTTCGCACAGAGAACATCTGCTTCGAAGTCGCTGATTTTGAAACAGCCTACCACGCCATACTCGGACTACCGGCGTTAGCCAAGTTCATGGCTGTCCCGCACTACACCTACATGATGATGAAGATGCCAGGTCCTCAAGGAGTCATATCCCTGCGGAGCGACATCAAGCAAGCCGTCACTTGCGACAAGGAAAGCTGCAAGATGGCTCAGACCCGCGAGATCACGCTCGCCCGAGAAGAAATCCGACTGGCTGCGTCCACAGCAACCGAAGGAGAAGTGCCTGCAACCAAGATGACAAAGATTGGAGAAGGCGACGCCAAGACCAAGAAGATTCCTCTAGATCCCTCCGATCCTACTAAGACTGTTGTAATAGGCGTTGAGTTAGATTGTAAATAGGAAAACGCGCTCATCACCTTTCTTCAAAATAATAAAGATATCTTTGCGTGGAAATCATCTGATATGCCTGGTTTTCCTAAAGAGGTGATTCAGCACTCTTTACATGCTAAGGAAGATGCTAAACCTATCAAGCAACTACTCCGCCGTTTCACAAAAGATAGAAAGGACGCGAGCAAGGAGGAATTGACCAAGCTGTTAGTAGCAGGCTTCATCAAGGAAGTCCTTCATCCCGACTGGCTGGCCAATCCACTCCTGGTTCGGAAGAAGACGGGGCAATGGCGCATGTGTGTTGACAACACCGACCTCAACAAGTCTTGTCCCAAAGATCCGTTCGGGTTACCTCGCATTGACCAGGTAGTTGACTCAACGGCCGGCTGTGAGCTACTCAGTTTTTTGGATTGCTACTCAGGATATCATCAGATCCGACTAAAGGAGTCCGACTGCTTAAAGACTTCATTTTTTACACCCTTCGGGGCCTATTGCTACATCACCATGCCTTTTGGATTGAAGAATGCAGGAGCAATTTATCAACGCATGATCTAGAGATGCTTTTCAACTCAGATCGGACGTAACGTTGAAGCCTATGTTGATGATGTGGTCGTCAAGACCAAGCAGAAGGATGATTTTGTCACGACCGGAAATAACCCAACGGGCGTTCCTTACGTGCGTGCATTAATCCTTGTCCCAGGAGGCAAGGTACACCAAAAGTTGATACAATTCAGAGTTTAACAAGCGGAAGCGTAAATAGTTAATCTATTACATGGGCAGCCAAGGCCCAGCACACACAAAGACAAACGAGAAACAGCGGAAGACTAGGGCGACGACCACAGGCACTTGACGGCAGGCACGAGCTAGACACCGAAGCCTTCATCCTCCAGGAACTCCTCTTCTGGGTTTGGGAAAAATTGAGCAAGACTGAGTACAACCACCGTACTCAACAAGACACACCCACAAGTGCAGAATAAATGCAAGGGAGTACAAAGGAGTTATACTATAAAGGGTTAGGGTTGCAGTAAACAGCATTTAAAGACATTAGTTGCTCAGGGCTATTTTGCAAACACGATTCTAGTACTATGCAATATTATTTATCAAGGCCGTGAACCCACACGAACCTGCCTTAACCCAAGGCCTACGATGATTCAGACCGAACTGGCAACCCGACCCTGGGTCCCAGCTCGTCCCAAGCCAACCCATGCCAACCATTCCACATTTTAGTTGTTAAGCAGGTTTTAAGAATTAAAACACTAACTTGGGTACATTGCTCGGCTTGCCCATAACCGAGGGCGCGGCTATTCGAATAGATTATACTCTGATCAGAGGTGTACATCTTTACCCACAAGACACATCTTCCTCACGTGTAACCACGTGCCACATACCACCACTGTCACGACCGGAAATAACCCAACGGGCTTTCCTGACGTGCGTGCATTAATCCTTGTCCCAGGAGGCAAGGTACACCAAAAGTTGATACAAATCAGAGTTTAACAAGCGGAAGCGTAAATAGTTAACTTATTACATGGGCAGCGAAGGCCCAGCACACACAGAGACAAACGAAAAACAGCGGAAGACTAGGGCGACGACCACAGGCGCTTGACGGCAGGCACGAGCTAGACACCAAAGCCTTCATCTTCAAGGAGCTCCTCTTCTGGGCTTGGGAAAAATTGAGCAAGACTGAGTACAACCACCGTACTCAACAAGACACACCCACAAATGCAGAATAAATGCAAGGGAGTACAAGGGAATTATAATATAAAGGGTTAGGGTTGCAGTAAACAGCATTTAAAGACATTTAGTTGCTCAAAGCTATTTTGTAAACACGATCCTAGAACTAAACAGTATTATTAATCAAGGCCGTGAACCCACACGAACCTGCCTTAACCCAAGGCCTACGATGATTCAGACCGAACTGGCAACCCGACCCTGGGTCCCAGCTCGTCCCAAGCCAACCCAGGCCAACCATTCCACATTTTAGTTGTTGAGCAAATTTTAAGAATTATAACACTGACTTGGGTACATTGCTCGGCTTGCCCATAACCGAGGGCGCGGCTATTCGAATAGGTTTTACTCTGATCAGAGGTGTACATCTTTACCCACAAGACACATCTTCCTCACGTGTAACCACGTGCCACATACCACCACGGTATACAGACGGAAGACGTGACATAGTTTCCAACCCATCCTAGCCATAGACAAGAGTACCGACCCAATCCCGCCTACGGCCGGAATCCCCGGGACAGGCAGGCAGGACTGAGCCCCTAGCAGCAGGGCACCAACCCTCTGCCGTATGACATCTCGACTACCGGGCCGCAGCTCGTGTAGCCTTCATTTGCCCTGGAGAATGTCCATCGACCCCCGACTTCATCCATCTCCAATCCGTGTACTTTTGTTTATGACTAGCCTGAGCCACAAACTAAGCCTTACCCACTAGACATGTGGAAGTACGGTAGTGCTTTGCAACAGAGGCCCGAGCTTAATCCTTATAGTGGCCGGGGTGCTACTTCCCACAACTGGCATGCACCCAAACCCCACCGAAAACAGGTTTTAGGGGTTTTGAAAGAGGAAGAGAGGTGTGTGTCCAATTCCAACATAAGCCAACCATTCCATAGTGTCCAAATGATATGAGAATAACCCAAAGTCTAGAGTTGTAAAACCGCCTAATGTTACCTAATTAAATTGCGAAGCATCTACCTAAAATTAAACTAGTGGTGCCATGAGTAGAGTGTCCACTAGTTGAGGTTTTGTTTGCTCTAGGGTGAACAAGGGAATAATAATAACAATAGCAATAATAAGGTCATAACAAAGGTAAATAGGCATGGCTAAATAAAACAGTGATAACGCGGGAATTTAAATAAAGCGATAATGCAATAATTTAAATCAACATAATTTTACAAACTGGGATTCAATATGTTCAAAGATGATGTGACTTGCCTTGCTCGCTTTCCCAACCGACGGCTTCGACTTCCACGAAGAGCGGATCTTCCGAAGCTGCAGCGTCTACACGACCAACGGAAAAGAAAAAGGCTTTTACTCTAATAAACTCCACACAACAACAGAAACAAAGCACAAAAATGGGTTCTTGACTTCTTAAGGAAAAATTAGAGACTTGAACGGTCCAATTCCGAGTTCAAATGGCCAAGATATGGCCATTTGAAGTTTATATGCTCTTTAATGGATATTTGCGGATTTCTTCATTTAAAGTTTTAATTAAAAAATCTCATTTATTGCGTCAGCCGAGGGAGGGGGCGCGCGGACCGGGTCCACGGGAGTGGGGCCCACGCGTCAGCCTCTCGGTCCACGGTGGACCGGGTGCACACGGCTGACGGCGGCCGGTGCCGTGGGTCCCACGCGTCAGCCGCACCCGCGGGCGCGGGCGGCTGACGGCCGGGCCCACTTGGCAGCCGCGAGGGCACGCCCGAAGGCGGCCTCGCCGGCACGGCCGACGGGAGGGGGACGCGCCCGCGCCCCGATGGTCACCGCCGGCGACCACCGGCGCGGCGGAGCGGCACCCGAGAGAGAGGAGGGAAGGGGGAAGCGAATGGAGCGGTCTTCGGCTCACCCCGGTCGACGGCGATGACGGGAACGGCGGCCGAAGCGGAAGAAGGCGGCGGCGCGGTTCGGGACGACGAGGACGACGGCGCTCCGTCGGTCGGCGAGCGAAACGGAGGCGCGGACGAGGTCGACGGGAACGCGGTGAAGCCGATGGAGGTGACGCCGAGTGGGGAGGAAGTCCGGAGCGACGGCGGCGGCGAACCGGAGCTTGTCGGCGACGGCGGAGAGAGAGGAAAGCGGCGCGAGCGCGTTTCCGACGGTGAGAGCGAGCGGCGAACGGCGGAAACGGAGGAGAGAGGCACGGGAGACGTTTAAATAGGGCCGAGAGGAGGAGAGAGCGGCCGGAGGAGATGGAAACCGGCGCGGAGATCTCGGCCGCCATTGATTGCGCCGGCGAACTTTGCGGGCATGAATCGGGACGAATCCGAGGGAGAGAGAGAGGGGAAAGTGGGGGAATCGGGAGAGGGAATCGCGGGGAATATTTCCCCCCTCTTTATGGCGCGCGGGGACGGCGGGATGCGGCGGAATCCGCGGCGGCGGCGGCGCTAGGGCACGGGCGAGCGGCGGACGCGGCGGGAGGAAGGCGATGACAGGTGGGTCCCACCCGTCAGCGAGGGTGGCGGGCGGGCCCGCCTGTCAGCGGCGCGCGCGCTGGGAGGAGCCGATGGGCCGCGGGGGAAAGGAGAGAGAGAGGGAAGAGAAGTGGGCCGAGCCGGCCCAAGAAAGGAAGGGGGGGAGAAAGAGGACTTCTTTTAGGGTTTTTCTTTTGATAAACCTTTTCAACTTTGTTTATTTCTTCTCAATTATTATTTGTGCTCTGAAAATTCCACTAAAATTTATTTACGCATTTTAGGCTTCTAGGAAATATACAAAAATCCTCCAAGCCTCATTTGACTTTTATCTTTGCACATTTTAATTGTTGGAGGCTTTCACATGAATTTTAATTATTCTTTGCACAATTTCGAGGATGTATTTTAGAGTCGATTTGGGACGTGACAACCACGGTATACAGACGGAAGACGTGACATAGTTTCCAACCCATCCTAGCCATAGACAAGAGTACCGACCTAATCCCACCTACGGCCGGAACCCCCGGGACAGGCAAGCAGGACTGAGCCCCTAGCAGCAGGACACCGGCCCTGTGCCATGACATCTCGACTACCGGGCCGCAGCTCGTGTAGCCTTCATTTGTCCTAGAGATGTCCATCGACCCCCGACTTCTTCCATCTCCATCCGTGTACTTTTGTTTATAACTAGACTGAGCCACAAACTAAGTCTTACCCACTAGACATGTGGAAGTACGGTAGTGCTTTGCAACAGAGGCCCGAAGACCGGTCCTTATATGGCCGGGGTGCTACTATCAAAACCATGCACCCCGAGCCCAGCCTAAAACCATTTTTGGGGATTTTGAATAGAAGGAGCGGTGTGAAGCCAATTCCACAATAACCAAACCATTCCATAGTGTCCAGGTGATATGAATATTCCCAAAGTCTAGAGTTGTAAAACCGCCTAATGTTACCTAATTAAAAGCGAAGCATCTACCTAAAATCATACTAGTGATACCATGAGTAGAGTGTCCACTAGTTGGGGTTTTGTTTATTCTAGGGTGAACAAGGAAATAATAACAATAACAATAATAATAAGGTCATAACAAAGGTAAATAGGCATGGCTAAACAAAACAGTGATAACGCGGGAATTTAAATAAAGCGATAATGCAATAAGTTAAATCAACATAATTTTACAAACTGGGATTCAATATGTTCAAAGATGATGTGACTTGCCTTGCTCGCTTTCCCAAACGTCGGCTTCAACTTCCACGAAGAGCGGATCTTCCGAAGCTGCAGCGTCTACACGACCAACGGAAAAGAAACGGATTTTACTCTACTAAACTCCATATAACAAGCAGAAACAAAGCACAAAAATGGGTTCTTGACTTCTTAAGGAGAAATTAGAGACTTGAACGGTCCAATTCCGAGTTCGAATGGCCAAGTTATGGCCATTTGAAGTTTATATGCTCTTTAAATGGATATTTGCGAATTTCTTCATTTAAATTTTAATTTAAAATCGGATTTATTGCGTCAGCCGAGGGGAGGGGCGCGCGGACCGGGTCCACGGGAGTGGGGCCCACGCGGCAGCCTCTCGGTCCACGGTGGACCGGGTGCACGCGGCTTACGCCGGCCGGCGCCGTGGGTCCCACGCGTCAGCCGCACCCGAGGGCGCGGGCGGCTGACGGCCGGGCCCCACATGGCAGCCGCGGGGCGCGCCCGAAGGCGGCCTCGCCGGCACAGCCGATGGGAGGCGACGCGCCCGCGCCCCGATGGTCTCCGCCGGCGACCACCAGCGCGGCGGAGCGGCGCCCGAGAGAGGGGAGGGAAGGGGGAAACAAAACGGCGGTCCACGGCTCACCCCGGGTCGACGGCGACGACGGGAACGGCGACCGGAGCGGAGGAAGGCGGCGGCGCGGCACGGGTCGACGGGGACGGCGGCGTTCCGGCGGTCGGCGGGCGAAACGGAGGGGTGGACGAGGTCGGCGAGGACGCGGCGGAGACGAAGGAGGCGACGCCGAGGCGGGAGAAGGTCCGGGGCGACGACGGCGGCGGACCGGAGCTCGGCGGCGACGACGGAGAGAGAGAACGACGGCGCGAGCTCGATTCCGACGGGGAGAGAGGGCGGCGAGTGGCGGAAACGGTGGAGGGAGGCACGGGGAGCGTTTATATAGTGTTGGGAGGGGGAGAGAGCGGCCGGATGAGGGGGAATCGGCCGCGGAAGATCCGGCCGCCATTGATGCGCCGGCGAAGTTAGGGGGAAACTTTCCGAACGAATCCGAGGGAGAGAGAGAGGGAAAAGTGGGGGGAAAGAGGGAGGGAATCACGGGGAATAATTTCCCCCTCTTTATTGCGCGCGGGGACGGCGGGAGGCGGCGGGATTCTCGGCGGCGGCGGCGCTAGGGCACGGGCGAGGCGGCGGGAGCGGCGGGAGGTAGGGGATGACGGGTGGGCCCCACCCGTCAGCGCGGGAGGCGGGCGGGCCCGCCCGTCAGCGGCACGCGCGCGGGGAGGAGGCCGGATGGGCCGCGGGGGAGAGGAGAGAGAGGGAGAGAGATGGGCCGAGCCGGCCCAAGAGGGGGAGGGGGGGAGAAAAGACTTTTTAGAGCTTTTCTTTTTATAAAACCTTTTTAGCTTTGTTTATTTCTTAATAATTATTATTTGTGCTCTGAAAATTCCACTAAAATTTATTTACGTATTTTAGGCTTTTAGGAAATATACAAAAATCCTCCAAGCCTTATTTGACTTTTAACTTTGCACATTTTAATTGTTGGAGGCTTTCACATGGATTTTAATTATTCTATGCATAATTTTGAGGATGTATTTTAGAGTCGTTTTGGGACGCGACAGATTTGATTACGGATCTGGAACCTTTGCGAGCATCCGCACTTTCAGGATGAAATTAAGCCCTGAAAAGTGCACCTTCGGACTACCGTCAGGGAAGTTGCTTGGCTTTATGGTGTCCCATAGGGGCATACAAGCCAACCCGGAGAAAATCAACGTCATCCTCAACATGAAACCGCCAAGCTCCTGGAAAGATGTTCAAAAGTTGACTGGTTGCATGGCAGCGCTCAGCCGGTTCGTCTCACGACTTGGCGAGCGGGGGATGCCCTTCTTCATGCTGCTAAAGAAAACCGACAATTTCCAGTGGGGACCCGAAGCACAAAAAGCCTTTGAAGACTTCAAGAAACTTCTCACCACTCCACTGGTCCTAGCTTCACCACATCTGCAAGAGCCGCTGTTGTTATACGTGTCGGCAACTTCCCAGGTTGTGATCACGGTTCTGGTTGTTGAGCGTGAGGAGGAAGGCCATGTCCAAAAAGTCCAATGACCGATTTATTTCGTCAGCGAAGTTTTGGCCGACTCCAAGACAAGATATCCTCAGGTTCAAAAGTTATTATATGGTGTTTTAATTACCGTCAGGAAATTATCTCACTACTTCCAAGGCCACTCAGATACGGTGGATACATCGTTTCCACTCGGGGATATACTTCACAATCGCGAAGCAAATGGGCGGATCGCAAAGTGGGCCTTAGAGTTGATGTCTTTGGATCTATCCTTCAAGCTGCGAACTTCGATCAAGTCCCAAGCTTTAGTAGACTTCGTCGCCAAGTGGACCGAGTGCCAAGAAGACACGCCTGCGGAAAAGACAGAGTATTGGACTATGCATTTTGACGGGTCAAAGAGGCTTTCAGGCATTGGAGCGGGGGTTGTTCTAATTTCCCCGACTAGAGAGAGGTTGAGCTACGTGTTGTGGATACATTTTTCTGCGTCTCACAACGTGGCGGAATATGAGGCGCTTCTTCACGGGCTAAGGATTACGATCTCCTTGGGAATTCGGCGTCTGATAGTTCATGGAAACTCTCAGTTGGTTGTTAATCATGTCATGAAAGAGTGGTCCTGCCTTGATGATAACATGACCGCCTATCTGCAGGAGGTACGCAAGTTAGAAGATAAATTCGATGGCCTTGAGCTACCCCACGTTCTTCAACATAATAATGAGGCAGCCGACCGGCTGGCTAATTTTGGTTCAAAACGAGAAGCAGCTCCTTCCGACGTGTTCGTTGAACATCTTTATGAGCCAACCGTACCAAGGAAAGAAATAATCGAGGCCACGGACACTCAAGAAGTAAGCATGATTGAAGCCGACTGGAGAGAGCCCCTCATAAGATTTTTGACCAAACAAGAACTCCCTCAAGATAAAGACGAAGCCGAGTGGATCTCCAGGCACAGCAGACTTTATGTCGTACATGAGACCGAGCTGTACAAGAAAAGTCCATCAGGAATCCTGTAACGCTGTGTGTCTTTTGAGGAGGGAAGACAATTGCTAAAGGATATGCATTCAGGCATCTGTGGCAATCACGCTGCCGCACGAACCATAGTTGGCAAGGCTTATCGACGAGGTTTTTTCTGGCCGACAGCTATATCCGACGCCGACAAAATTGTGCGAACATGTGAGGGTTGTCAATTTTTTGCCTGACAGACTCATCTACCGGCTCAGGAGTTGCAAACCATCCCGTTATCTTGGCCATTCGTGGTTTGCGGGCTCGACATGGCCGGCCCGTTTAAAAAGGTTGTCGGTGGTTATACTCATCTCTTTGTGGCTGTTGACAAGTTTTCCAAGTGGATCGAAGCCAAACCGGTCATCACAATCACGGCAGACATGGCTAGAGATTTCTTCATCAACATTGTGCACCGGTTTGGGGTACCCAATCGGATCATCACCGATAATGGCACTCAATTCATTGGTGGAGTATTTAAAGATTTTTGTGAGGACTTCGGCATCAAAATCTGTTAAGCCTCCGTAGCGCACCCCATGAGCAATGGACAAGTCGAACATGCCAATGATATGGTACTTCAAAGAATAAAAGCACGAGTTTTTGACCGACTGCATCCCTCTGCTGGCAAATGGGTAGAACAGTTGCCATCTGTCCTTTGGTCCCTGCGCACCACACCCAGTCGGGCTACGGGCCAGTCGCCTTTTTTTCTAGTCTATGGAGCAGAAGCGATGTTACCGAGCGAGGTGGAATTCGAATCTTTGCGATTTCGTAACTTCAGCGAGGAGCGCTACGGAGAAGACCGAGTAGATGATATCAACCGACTGGAGGAAGCCCATGAAGCAGCCTTAATTCAGTCGGCTCGGTATTTACAAGGGATGCGCCGTTATCACAATCGCAATGTTCGATCGCAAGCTTTCTTAGTCGACGACTTGGTTCTGAGGAAAATTCATACTACACGGGACCGGCACAAGTTATCTCCCTTGTGGGAAGGACCGTTCATAATTTCTAAAGTTACTCGGCTAGGTTCTTACCGACTCAAACGTGAGGACGGTACTCATATCGACAACTCTTGGAATATTGAACATCTTCGTCGTTTTTATGCTTGGGTATTACCTTTTGTATCTTCCTCTTTGACTGCTAACATCAAGTTTTTTCCTTGAGTTATCAGTCGGGGGCTACTATAATAATATGGAGTGTGATTTTTATCAATTCAATTTGCTTACTTGATTTATCATTGCCTATAGCCCGCTTTCTCTACGGTTTTGCTGAACTTGTCAAGCCCGGGGGGCCTTTAGGGAATTTTGGAGAATAATAGATTCTAGGATAACACTTTCTAAGGTTGAAAGGGATGGCATGGGTTAAGCATCTGACTTTGGACCTTCGAGCTAAGTTATTTAATAAGGTCCTACTAATTAATTGGAAATCCTTTTTACAAATCTCCTCCTCAGAGCGCCCTGTAACCTTACTTTTTCTGAATGTTGATTTTTTGGCTTAGTCAATGAGGACTGAATGTTTTTTAACAACTTTTGTGGGTTTTAGGCTCAATGAGGTTTGACAAAAACTTTTAAGAAATCAGGAGCTATGTTTAAATCATGAAGCACAATATAAATTCATCAGTATTGTACAAATTGTGCCTCCGTCATCATCACCATTGTTAGAATACAATATCAATTAGTATCAGTCTTTTCATCATCAGAGTTACTAGATCCAGTCGGCCAGAGGTCGTTGTCCTGGAATCTCTCAACAACATCGGCAGCTATCTTATCGGTAGCTTTCTGTGCGTCATTGATAAGGTCAAGAGCAGTTTCTTCACTTGTCCCATCTGCAAAGCCGTCAATTGCATCAATATCAATCTTCGGGTACAAGGACTTGGTCATCGCCAACGCCAGGCCTGCTCGCATGCTTCCAGCTTCCTTGATATTCTTAAAATATGTATCCGGAGCAATCCTCAGCTTGTCGAAGATCTTGGCAGTGTCAAATGAACTCGGACTATTGTTATTAAAGAACTTGGATTGGACGAGTGGTGTAGCGGCGTTGGCGACTTCATCTCTAGCTCCTTCAAGCCTCTTGATTTTGCTGACCAAGACGTCGAATTGAGCCTGGGATTTTATTTTATGATCTGCACAAGTGAATTTGCATCAGCAAGTGAGCATGGAGATAAGAGTGATTTTTTTAAGTTCCAGCTGCAAGTACCTTCGACATCTTTTAGGGCCGAGTCCCTCTGCTTTGTCAGTTCGCCCTTATCCTTTTCCAGCGCCTTGATCCGCTTTTCCTGATCGGATATCTTGGTCGTTTGCACTGTATTGCATTTTGTTGGTTAGTTGCACATGGATAGCAGCAGGAAACGAGTCAGACAAGGTTGAGAGTCACCTTTTGATGAACCACTCAGGTCGAAGTTGGAGTCTTGGAGCTCGGCGATCCGGTCTCTCAGATCATGCTCGGTCTTCCTAGCAAGTTCCTTGGCCTCACGAAGCTGGTCTGTGGTGGCTTCAAGGGTTCCAAGGTGGGGAACTAACTTTTCGAGGGTTGCAGTCTTCGCCTCATTTCTAAGATGGATTCTCTGCACCACAAATTTATCTTTGTTCAAGTAAAGTGGCTGACAAGATGATTGAGGCTGTGTAAACGTAGACTTACATTTACAAGACGAGTAGCTTGGCCGAGTGTCTTTTTCAGCTGGCATACTTCCTCGTCTTCTTTCTGCTTATTTATTACAATTCCTTGTGGCCGCATTTCATCGTCCCACCACTTGACTAATATTGGTGGGCGAGAATCTTCAGCCGATCGTATCCGGAGGACCTCTTCTTCATCACCAATCGTTGGCCCTTATATATTCATGAATAATGGTGAAGTAGTTGAATAAAGGTTGTCGGATCAAAGCAAATTTGGAGGACTTATTTACCTGTGATAATTTCCGGTCGGGGACGAGCAGGTCCTTGTACCTTGGCAGGAGAATTAGTTTAAAGGCCAGCACCATAGTCCGTTTTGGGAGGGCTGTTGGCTTGAGCTTCCACTTCTGGGATATCTCTATTCTGTTCTGTACCCGACTGGTTTCTAGTCGGGGGCTCCTGATCAGCACTGGCTTCTGCTTTGGCTAACTGGTTTCCAGTCGGGGGCTCGTTGCTGGTATCTACATTGCCGGTTGCCGGTTGATTATTACCCGGGCGGTCTTCGGTAGTCGGCCTAGTTTCTACTGAAGGACCAGTCTCTGTGCTAGTCGACGTGGGGTCTTTTCCAGAGGGATCTATGTTAGATGGTTTTCTACATTTTTGAAGACATGCTATCAGTTCTGTTTCAATAGTGAGTGACTAGCAAAACAGAGGAAATTGCCAGAGGACACATACCTGGACGACTTCCTGATTTTTGGCATGGGACGACTTGATGTTTTCTTCTTCATATTGGTTTGCTTTGGCTGTTTTCCAGTCACCCCTTTGTTGCCCGTCTTTCCCGCATCATCACCTTCGTCGTCACTTGAAATCAACTTTCTCTTACGAGAATCTGACTGGTTAGTTGATCTTGAAGCGTTGGGTTGGACGTCCGACTAAATCTTCAGCCCTCCACTGGTTTGGCCAGTGTGCCGGCGAGGTGAGAGCCGTTGAGCGATTGGAGGATCGGACTTCATCAAAGTAAATTCCTGTGCATGATATTCCAAGTTTTCAGTTGACTTTACAGAAGATAAAAGCATGCTTTGAGAAAAGCTGAGTTGTATAATACATACCTGTGGAGGAGGGTTGAAGGCATTGTATGGCACAACTGGTAATAAGTGTGAATAGCTGACCACGATGGCATTTGAGAAGATTTTGTACATTCTCTCCTGCATAATTTTGAACTCAAGAGACTCTGGGTCCTCTCGGTTGGGGTCATGCTTGCCATCAAACTCAAAGGCTGTCCTGGATCTTTCCTTGATTGGTGCCAGCCGGCTCTTGATGAAGTGCCGGGTGATTTGCTCCCCCTGCAGACCCTGTTCTTTCAGCTTCAGCATCCGATCCAAGAAGTCGAGCGCTTGGGCGATCTCTTCTCCCATAGGCAGTGAGTTCCAGGTATCGCGATATACTAGGGGAAGACAAGTGTATCCTGATTTTTGGCATGGGACGACTTGATGTTTTCTTCTTCAGATTGGTTTGCTTTGGCTGTTTTCTAGACGACTTCCTGATTTTTGGCATGGGACGACTTGATGTTTTCTTCTTCAGATTGGTTTGCTTTGGCTGTTTTCTAGACGACTTCCTGATTTTTGGCATGGGACGACTTGATGTTTTCTTCTTCAGATTGGTTTGCTTTGGCTGTTTTCCAGTCACCCCTTTGTTGCCCGTCTTTCCCGCATCATCACCTTCGTCGTCACTTGAAATCAACTTTCTCTTACGAGAATCTGACTGGTTAGTTGATCTTGAAGCGTTGGGTTGGACGTCCGACTAAATCTTCAGCCCTCCACTGGTTTGGCCAGTGTGCCGGCGAGGTGAGAGCCGTTGAGCGATTGGAGGATCGGACTTCATCAAAGTAAATTCCTGTGCATGATATTCCAAGTTTTCAGTCGACTTTACAGAAGATAAAAGCATGCTTTGAGAAAAGCTGAGTTGTATAATACATACCGGTGGAGGAGGGTTGAAGGCATTTTATGGCACAACTGGTAATAAGTGTGAATAGCTGACAACGATGGCATTTGAGAAGATTTTGTACATTCTCTCCTGCATAATTTTGAACTCAAGAGACTCTGGGTCCTCTCGGTTGGGGTCATGCTTGCCGTCAAACTCAAAGGCTGTCCTAGATCTTTCCTTGATTGGTGCCAGCCGGCTCTTGATGAAGTGCCGGGTGATTTGCTCCCCCTGCAGACCCTGTTCTTTCAGCTTCAGCATGCGATCCAACAAGTCGAGTGCTTGGGCGACCTCTTCTCCCATAGGCAGTGAGTTCCAGGTATCGCGATATACTAGGGGAAGACAAGAGTATCCGGGAAGCGCTGGCTCGGGGTTTTGCACATAAAATCAGTTCGCGTGCCAACCTTTGTTCGAGGTCTTGAATGGCATGGAGAAGTATTTTTGGCTCAAGGTTCCCCTCAGTTGAAATCCGGCTCCCCCAACTACGCATGGTTTGTTTTTGTTTGGCTGGGGCTTAAGGAAGAAGATGTGGCGGAATAGAGCGAAATGCAGCCTAACCCCCAGAAAGGCTTCGCAAGCATGGATGAAATTGGCGATGTGGACTATGGAATTAGGGTTTAGGTGATGCAAGCTGAACCCATAGAAATCCAAAATTCCCCGGAAGAAACTTGAGGTCGGAAGAGAAAACCCGCTATAAAAGAAATAGGAGAATACCACCACCTCGTGTGTGTCGGGGGTCGGAAACATTTCACCGCACGCTGGACGCCACCTGATGATTTCTTTTGCCGGAAGAACGCCGTGCGCCACCATCTCCTTCAAGTTCCCCTCTTTTACGTCGGAGGGTGCCCACTGGCTTTCAAAGCTTTGTCTCTCTTCCACCATGGATGTGAACTAGATGGTATGATTTGGTCCGGAATGTGGTTGGGAATGGATGGGAGATTGATGTGGTGGTTGCATGGGAATTTTTTTGGAGTTTTGGAGGACGGATTGGAGCGAATCGGTGAACCCTAGCTTCACCGGCGTGGTTTCGCACTGTAGCAGAGAATGGGGAAAGTGGCGAGAGTTTCGGCGGGGAAGACGAAGCGACGTTTGGCCTTTGGTGTTATTAGGGTATCGGAAGCACTAATGGGCCTGGGCCTAAAACAGTACTTCAGCCCAATTTTTCTATCAGCGTGGCTAAGTTGTGATCCTTAGGGACTTAGGCATTTTGCTTTGGCAATACTTGCTCGCACCAGTGTGGCCCAATGCTACTAAAATCCTCTTTGACGTAGTTAGATAATTCTTTGGAATTACTACGATGTAAATAAAAAGGTGCCCAACGGAAAAGTGTTATACTAATTTTGCAAGCTTTTTTAGGATGCAAAAAGCTGTTAGGGTTTTATTAAGATGACTGGTTTTTGAACAGTCATTCTCTCGGCATGTTATATGCTTATTTTGATTATGGCATGAGTTATAGCTTAGGCTATTTAGACTCTTCAATTGTCATGATTTATACCATATTTGATGGATCTTTTTGAGAGTTTTTACTCGGATTCTTGTCATATGTGTTGATTTATGGACCTTTAGAGTATTTTTTACTCGGGCCTCCTTATAACTCCATTTTTGGTATATTAAAGTTAAAGCAGTCGGCTGGATGTTTTATTAAACATCGCCTATGCTTAGCTGTATGATGTTTTGAATAATTCGGTTGTAAAACCACTCGGTTGGATGTTATTTGCAACTTGACTATATGTTTAGTTTTTAACTAATCACATAGTCGGGGGCTACACTAATTAGGTGCATCTAGTCAATGCACCCGATTTTTTATTTTCAGCCCTTCACAGTCTTTGATTTTGGTGCTCGGGAGATCAAGGCAGAAGGAGTCGAAGTACTCGGATTATCGTTTTGGATTACGAGAGAAGACTATTTCGTCGACTGTAAAGGTCTCTGTAAAGGTCTCAGGGGTTACTGTGGAGATTATGGATACCCCATAACTACACGGCATGTATAGTCCAACTGGGTATGGGGTGCCATGTATAGATAGAATATCTTTAAAACGACTCGGGTTGAATTCCAAACTTGTGCGTCAAGAAAATACCCGGGATCCTAGTCGGTTACAATTGTATCTTATCTGTAACTACCTATTCTGTTAGGGATATGGACTGTGCTTTGTAATACGGACCCCTTCCCCTATATAAGGAGGGGTCCGGGTGCCTCTAGGGGCACGATTTTCTTCCAGATCATACGATCAATAATATACTCGGCGGATCAATCCCCGGACAGGAGTAGGGTATTACTTCTTGGTTAAGAAGGCCTGAACCTGTATAAAATTCCTTGTGTGTAAACCCATCCACTTTTCTAGCTTGATAGCCACCCCCTTTTAGTATTGCCGAAATCTTGTTTTGACAATCCCTTTCCAGACCGAAAAGAAAAACAAGTTGTCGCAAAGAAAAACAAACTGAGAAGGAGGACAAAAGTAGCAGACGAGAGGAGACAGGAAAAGCCACTTGAAATGAAATGGAGAAGAAAAAAGAAGATGGGAGGACAAAGAGAAGAACATTGGGAAGCCCAAACAGGCTTACATTGCAAAGGTAAAAGGAGATAACAACGACGCGACTTAGGAGACAAGAGACACATAAATAAAGGAGACTACTAGCCAGGCCTTGAAGAGGCCGGGCGACGATAAGAGGACACAGCATAAAAGAAATGATACAATGGGCCAGGCCTAGGATAGCTGAAAGCACCCGAAGCTACTGTCCACCGGGCCAATCGGCAAGAAGCGATTGAGAGGGCATTGCTCATGCATTTGGGTCAGTTTGCTCCTTCTTCCTACTAAATTCCTTCTCAGCTTCAAGAACCAACTTTTTTTCGTCTAAGCCGCAGAAGTTGGCCAATTCTTTGATCTTCTTCTTCGGGGTTGGCTGGGGCGTTGCCAGGATAGGCATCTCCACAATTTCTTCCAGTTTTTTCAGCTTCTTCTTTGGCCTGGACTTACTGCCGTTGTTGCTGCACGAACCTGTTTTGTTTTGAGCTACCACCCGATCGCTGGCTCTTGCAACAGGATTTATCCACTTACCATTGTAGGTGTCGCGGATCCTTGCGTTGCGGCGGACGTATACCGTGATGTTGAGGTTTGGTAACGTTCCCACCAGCGGCAGCAGCTGGTCAATGCGTGGGTCATTTGGCTTGTTCAGGGCATCATCGAGCTCCTTCTGTACGTCATGCGCTTCTTTGGCCTTCCGATCATACGATGCCACCCTCTCAGCTAGTGGATGCCGAATCAGGGAGTAGGCGCCTTCAACATGAGGTGAAGTAGCCATCGATTGACTCATGCCAAAGACATCAAAGCGGGGATATTCTGTGATTGGGAGAGTAGGCGGCATGGTGCAGATAGATGGGGGGGAAGGGAGGAAGGACAGGAGGGGTTCGAGCTGGAGGAGGTAGATGGTTTGAGCGAGGAAAACTTGTTTGATGGCTGGCTGGCTTGTTAGCGGGGCAAGAGCGAGTGGTGTGACATCAACGGCAATCGGGCTGACCGGGATGGATGCTTTAGTGGAGTAGCGGCAATCAATGGATGGGAGGAGTCCTAGAGTTGGGCCATCTAAAGGCATTGGGCTAAAAAGCAAGGCGCAGGAAGAGGTTCTAGCAAGAACGCCAGTGTTCATCTAGGCTATTGATTTGGTTGACAGAAATCCAGAAGTGGATAGCAAGACTCAGTCTGACTGTAACCTTGTACGCAGCTTGCTCAAAAATGATAGAGGCATGTGCAGTTGCAACAGGCGGAGCGGGGAGAGCTAATTTAGGCAACAAGGTGAAAAAGGCAAGGAGATCACCTAGATTAGGATATGCATTTCGAGCAACCGCGTGCTGGGCTCGGAGAGCCATGTTGCCGAAGACTCCAATATAGCATGATATGGTTTTGGACGAGGAACCTTGGGAGAAGTTGCTTTCAAGAGCAGGAACTTGCCCTGCAGTCCTTGTCTGGTCACCGATGTCATCCGCGGGTGCCCGTGGAGCCCTGTTGGACCTGCTGTGAGCCCGATGAGAGGGTGGTGGAGGTGGCGGCGGCGGGGCATCACTGTTATCCCAGACCTCATTGATGAAGATGTCGGTGAAGATGCCTGTCTCATTCACCTTGTGGTAGGCCAAATGATGTGGGATATGCTTGAGGGCCTCCACCTTGATCATGGCGAAGATGGCTGCGAACTCGTGACCGTGTAAGCACTCGTGGTCTACATTCACGAGGTTTGCAAAACCCAAAATGCAGGACGACTACACCCCGCATGTGCCAAAATTCCAAACGAAACTTCTCCAAGGTGAGCAGACGATGTAGCGGTAGAAGAAGGTGAAAGCGTTCTCTCCACGGTTGTGGGGAAAAAGGTGATCTCCCGCCCTTCCTCCACAATGGGGCTCAGGCGGAAATCCCTAGCTTGGTCCTCTTGGTGCAAGAAGATGGCGAGTATGTGCCCCACCCCTCCTGCTGCAAAGCGGACCCTAGCTCCGCCCAGGTGATGGTGGAACACCCTTCTGAGCCATGGTACGAGGGAGACCAAAGGCGGTTCAATGGTAATGGCAGTGACATCAAGGATTGCCGGCCATGGATTGCCGGCTCCATGATGCGAGTTTTGGCGGGGAGGGGATGAGACAGCGCTGGGCGTCGAAGAGTATTTGAAATCGAGCAGAGAGGACAAAGGGAGCGAAATTGGCCCATCGACCTGCATAACTAGCAGATGATAGGATCCCTATAGGAGACTTTGCGATGGGAAAAGGAAAGGCATCTGAAGAAGTGTTTTTCAAGATTTTTTGGCTTGCCGGGGTAAACTAGGTGACAGTGTTTGTGGTTTGTTGTAGTTATGGTGGAAGAGGTGGATAGGAAAGCTTCTTTATAGGAGTTATGGTGCTGTTGAAGGGATCCTATTGGCTGCGAATCTAGGGTGGATTTATCTTGCCCATTAGTGCTGGATTGCATGCTAACCTTGCTTAGCTTCTCGTGAGCCATCATTAGCTTCGAAGGACACTTCGAGAGAATCTTCTGCTCGGAGGTGCACGAGTCACTATGCAAGCGTGGCGAACATCGAGCTGAAAAGCTCTGTCTGTCCTAGGGCTGGAAAGTGATCAAAATGCATTCGAAAGATAGACTGCCGTGCAGCAGAACTTCAGACACAATTTCTAATGAGGCTACTATGAAGAGAAAGTTTCCCGCTCTGGTTTGTTGAACCTGGAAAGCGTTAGGGTTGGCACCAAACTCGCCGGAGAGGAGGAAGGTGACTCTTTCAAGCGAAAGGATAACACCCGATGTCCTAACGATCGCCAGCAACCGAATCGGCGAACGCAGGGAGGGGATGATGGGGTCACACGTGCCAGAAAAGTATTTGGAAAGCATGGCAGATTCAAAGGAGGTGCCGCGAGACCCGTTCATTTTTGAACCAAGGACGGTGCTGTTCCTGGAACAGCGAACAATAAGAGGATTGGAGGCGAACTAACGAAGAGGAAGAGCTAGGGGGAAGGGGAGATGCGGAGAGAGCTGGGGAAGAGAAGGAGAAGAATAGGGAAGGGGAGACCTAACGACTTAGACAGACCGAAACCCTAGCGGACGACGGGAAGAAAAGAGACGAAGAAAAAGAAGAAAAAGAGAAGAAAAGGAAGTAATGGAAAGAAAAACGGCGACAACTTGCATTCAATGCGGAGTAATGGTGGGGACAAACTTAGATGATTGCCGAGGGAAGGCACCCGCTGTTGACTGCTGCCGGCGGCGCCCGTGGTGCTATTTCCCATTGTTGCGAAAGCTTTTGCCTTCAACGATGTCGCCGCCGGTGGTGTTGTTTGGGTGGTTGGTTGGCCGGCGGGGCCTGGTTGGCCCACCGTGAGGTGAATGGCGGAGCCGGAATGGCTTCCACCGTTCTTTATTGCCGGAGCCCGGAGCTTAGCTCATCCATCCAGTATCCCCCCACTCTTTATGATTTTCCACTCTTGGCTGTCACTTTGTTGTAACGAGTGTGCTACTGCTACCCAGTGCTACTTGGTTTGCTCACTCAGAAAAGTCGAACTTGCAGCTAACAACATACTGTGCACTAAACCTTTTCCGGCTGCCACACAGAGTTTAGGAAATCGTACTTGTTGCTCGACAGGATCAAATCATACTTATGACAGGATCAAATCATACTTATTTAGCTAGCTAACTCGTTCTCCATCTGCTTATATAATAGTGTTGTCTGTTTCCTTTTTATTCAAAAGTGTTAATCATGCTGAGATAGTTGCTGATTAGTCCCCGATACGATTTGTGTGCATTGTTTGTGTTGTAAGCCTATAAGCTAACGGAGAACTTCCTTCAGTGCAGACGCTACTTGCAGCTAAGAATATATTGTGTGGTTCCATCTGTACTTGCCAATTATTTTTTTAGTTGATACCTTGAGCTATCGTCCTGTTTACCTTCAGAATTTGCATGATTCATGCGTTGAATATATAAGCACATAATGATTTAATTTATTCCATAAATAAATCATGACATTGCAGATGTAAACTAGTGATTTAATTTATTTCATAAACAAATCATGACATCGCAGATGTAAACTAGCGTAATCGTATCATATGATCTACGCATGTAAACTAGAGAGTAAACCATGCACAGATCGAATATGTGAAACATGTTGAATGCATACCGAAGGTTTTGGAAAACTAGCTTCTCAGCAGGAAGGACTCATGGTACCATGCGTTGACGACAACGCACATCACGCGAGCGAAGAGGAAGACGAGCCATTGTGGACGAATAGGAAGCAATCGCGTAAAGCGCTTCCCAAAATCCTTATTGCCGCCTTCTCCCGGTGCAGGACGTCGAAGCCGAAGGTTCCAGAGACCTATTCTCCCGATCACCGATGCACGCTGGCGAGCGGGATGGAGTAGACTATGAGCAACAGCATAATACAGAGGAGAAGGCAACCCTATATTGATTTCGCGTGTGTTGCGTGGAGGCGGTTACTCGATTTATATAGAGATATCAGGACACTTGATCAGGGGCGCCGACACGATCTCCACTACGCGCAACCGAACTGGATAAGTCGCGCGTAACTTATCCAGATTTTATGCTGTTTTCACGCACCAGATTATTTGGCATGTTTCCCAGAAAGAAAACAGAATTTCCTGTAGCAAAATAAAACTGCAGAAGGAAACAAAACCGAATTTCCTGCAACAAAATAAAACTGCAAAGGAGACCACATTTGCGTAAGGGTGAGGAACCAATTTTGACGGACCATTCTACACGCACGTCGTGCACTCGCTTGGCGAGGCGAGGCGAGCAAGCGTGCGTGTTCCTTTCGTTCTCTCCACCTCATATGCCTCAAGTGGCTAGGAGAGCATCCCCCTTATAAGGAGGTATCTCCCTCTTCTAGAATTTGCAAGGTGATACTAAACTCCCCATGCATACCATCCTATAAGATGGACTTTTGTGATTTTCCAAAAAAATAATCTTCGTATGGGCTAAGGACCATCTATTAATTCCAACATCGTGAGTTCACTAATTATATTAAAAATCAAATAACTTAAACAGAGGATTAAAAAAAAAGCATGATTGGCTCTGACAATGGGATGGTGGGAACATGTGGCCCAGCATATTTGCTCTGAAACCATAATGTTAGATCATTTATCTTAGGATCTACTAATTCATTAGCTTAACACATGATCATCTTGATTTAAATGTGGAATTGAAGCCATAATTGCTATATTTGTTTTGTTCTTCTTCCTATTTCTTATGTTGCTTTGATTACACAGTGTACTGCATGTAAAGTTTTAAATCTCCTATTAGAGCTGCAGCTATCTCCAGAGGTAGCTGTTTAAAAAGGGAATCAACAGCGACACCGCATGGCAAGACATGCGCTTGAGAGGGAGAAGAGCTGACAACAACGCAGCTCGGTGGTTGGATAGAACCAGCACCACTAAGATCAGGGGTCCAATGAGATCAGCACCAAGCATTCCAATCTAGCATTATTTTTGTTGAAATCAGATCAAAATGCATTCACCCGCATTGTAAGAAAGCCCAAAAGCATACAGAGTCTTATACAAAATAGAAAAAAAAAGAGGAAACACTACTTTCTATAGAACACATAAATGCCAGCAAAGTCTCATCCTACAAAGGACACAACAGGTAAAAGCAGAGAAACCAGAGATAGCACGGCTTCAGCTGGTTCATTTTCTCCATCAGCAACTTACACCATCTTCGCATAGTGACTTGATTTTCTTCGCTTAGTATGATGCTCCACCTCTGAACAAAGGGCAGAGCTCTGTAAGAAATTTGGAAACAGAATTTGGCCAAACATCAGAAAAAACCCAGTCATTCCTAGTTAACCATAACACCCAGCAAACACTAGCAATAAGCATCACCCAAACCCTAATCAATTTTTCCCTTTCATCAAGCCCAAGCTCTCTCTAATTTTGGTAGAGCTATTTTTAAACCTAAGGTATATCTTACTACACACCAAGTGAAGGCTGCTAAAGGACATTGTCATGGTTACGGATAAGGCATACCTCCTATCCTACGACTTATGAAATATATGCGGATATAGTATACCTTCACGTACACGGATTGTTCCCGTATACGTTGTAGGAATCTGTTACAAATTATAGAAAATATCCCTACGAGTCAAGCAATTTCCAAAGTCCAGCTCGGAGGGGACAGAGTTTCTGTTATATCGTACAAGATCTGATGTCAACGAGTTTGACTTGGAGATCAAGATGATCCACGGTATAAAAGGGATCCCCAGGGAGGGGTGCAAGGCATCGAATCTCATAGCCAACACACCCACCATAGTTTACGAAGTCGAAGTACGCGAAGCCAAGTCGCCGGGAGATCTCGTCGAATACATAGACTACGATCTTGTCGGTAACATCGAATTCGTCTACTTCCATTTTAATATGTGGTTTTTCCATATCAATCTTATATAAACTAGAGTAGGGTTATTACCTGATAAGGGGCCCGAACCAGTATAATCCTTGTCTTCTATTTGCTTGATGTCATATTACGTAGATCCTCGTTCCAACATACCCCAATACCATAATCATCCAGTCCACGAGTATCTCTCGTCGATAGTGGTGCGCCAGGTAGGGGGACTTGGTGCTCAAGGTTCTGCCAATATGACTTCAAGCCACCCCGACAGCAGTACCAAAACCGGCGTCAATCAAGGAGCTTCTACCTCGACATCACTGGTGTGGACTCAAGTCGCATCTATTGCCTTTCTAGTCTACACCGTTACGCCAATCTCGACTGGCCCAATTACTATCGGGAATGAGAACGGCACGGCTACGACTTTGAGAAACGACATCTCGCCGACAATTCCTCCCACTTAGAAGAAATCCTCAAGCGGCCGAATTCTGTCATCCGCACAGAAACCGACAAGGATATCTACCTAGAAACCCAGGTCTTGGTGTCCTGTCGATAAGACATCCAAGCATACTCTAGAAGATTACCCGGTGATTGTTTGTATTTCTTAGCGACACTACTGGGAATATAATTCCCCGCAATAGCACTAGAAATAATCCTGGTATATTATGGTTACAGATGTGATCCGCAAGCACACGGATGTACCATTGTAGCATTTCACCCGGGAGTATTCCAAGGTATAGTATTTATTTTATCCCAAGGGAAGATATGATAAGAGAGAACTATGCTAACAATTCATATTTTACTCTATTACATATACGTCAAAGTCTACGTAGGGGTTAGTTTAGTTCAAAGGGTAGGTTGACACATATAAGAAAGAACTAAGAACTACTCTTACTAAAATATAGTCTAAGCTAAGTGGAGAAAGAATAAGAAAAGTATCATTCATGTACTTCTAGTATACATACATCCTTAGTCTATACTTGCTATTATACAGTCATGTAACCAATACCCCGTACCCAGTGTCCTCCTGGTGTTTCGAGAAGCCACCCCTGACTGCCGAGTTCCTTACGACAGCCCGTCATGACCATACAACCGGGGCTAAATACGGAGGAATACCCTTCCCAGGAATTAACTTAGGACTATATACACGCGCGGAGGAATACCCGTACTGAGCTGTCACCATCAGCGGCCCACCTCTCATCCGTAGCATATAACCCCAATTAATGGTATCTAATAATCTAAGCACTGCGCTTACATTACTAAATACTACTCTACATCCTTGCAACCGACATAGAGCAACCGAATAATCGGACACTAAACCCACACCAATACACCTATCTGGAAAGCTAGTTACATGCCTATATTGATTCAAGTATAAAGTAAAGTTGGCACTCAAGTAATATGAATGGAATAAATTACCAAAGTGTATAAAGAAGAATATTCTATTAAATCAATAAGTCTTGCAAAAGAAGAGAGGAAAGCTGCTAGAGCCATACCCGAAATCTCCTAAAGACTTGAGGACTATGAAGACTATTCTATTTTCTACTCCACTAGCACTAGAACTACTAAACAATACTTGAGAGAGCTCTTGATCTTCTTCTTGAGGTGTGTGAGGGAATGAATGAGAGGAGGGGTATTTATAGGTGGAGAGGTGCCTTGGGTGTGTGGAGATGCTCCAAGCATCCTAGGAGCATCTTTGCTCTCCTCATGACAAGTGGCATGATGAAGCATCCAAGGAGCATCTTTCTCCCTCCTTGTGACAAGTGTCCACGGCAGTTGCTTCAGGTAGAAACGGTCATAACCGCCATTGGATGTCGATAACTACCAGCCTGTGGAATTTCTAGGCCATCTGGGCTGCTTTTGGTTCGGCCGAACCTAGGGGTTTGGCCGAACCCTGGTCTGGTCCATTTGGCCCAGAACTTGGTAGTTGTACTCCTCGTTTATTCCTCATCCCATTGGTGTGAATTATGGGCTTGTTTGCTAATGTTAATTCTGTATTATCAGCCCAACTATCCACAAGTCTACTTCTCGATAGCGTCTGATTGATCGTTCGTCTATTTTCTATCGATTCTCCATTTATATGTTCTTCTCCTGCATACATGTTAGTAGCATAATATATAGTGGAAGTAGATATTTTATTTAGAATTTATGCATTGCAAGCATAGCTAGTCTTCATACATTGGGTAATATTGACGGTCGAAACTAGTCGATAACGACCATCAACAGTGATAGAACGCAAAGTCTGCTCCTCATCGCAGGGGGCTGCTACCAAGATGAAATGGTCCCAACACAAGATAGAGTTCTCAGAGGCGGACCACCCGAAAATTGCAACCATACCTGGCAGATATTCAATCGTGGTCGAGCCCACTATTCGGAACATCAAGCTAACACGGGTTCTCATCGACGACGGCAGTTCCATCAACCTGCTTTTCGCCAGTACCTTAGATGCCATAGGGATACCACGAAGCGAGCTGACACCCACTGATCAGCCCTTCCATGGGATCACTCCAGAATCATCATCCAAGACGTTGGGTAAGATCACACTACCCGTCACTTTTGGACAAGCCGATAACTTCCAAACAGAACAGATCACCTTTGATGTCAAGGAGTTCGACACTGCATACAACGCCATCATTGGGAGAGGTTCACTCGCGATGTTCATGGCAGCATCTCACTATACCTATCAAGTGCTCAAAATGCCAGGACCAAAATGGACAATCACTATCCAGGGAAACGCCAAGTTGGCGGTGTAGTGCGACAAGCGGAGCCTCAACATGGTAGAGTATACTCCCAATCTGCACGCCACAACTGAGCAACCCAATAAAGTGAGCAAGCCTAACAAGACGCCAAAACGAGACGATGCAATCAAAATCATACCATTGACCAGCTCCAACCCCAACAATACCGTCAAGATCGGGGCAGCACTGGACAAAAAATAGGAACTCGTGCTCATCACCGTCCTCCGCGATAATGCAGACGTGTTCGCTTGGCAACCGTCAGACATGTCGGGAGTCCCCAGGGAGGTGATGGAGCACAAACTGATGGTTCAACCTGACGCCAAGCCAGTTAAGCAAAAACTACAAAGATTCGCACCCGATTAAAAACAAGCCATACGGGAAGAACTGGACAAACATCTCAAAGTTGGCTTCATCAGAGAAGTCCTCCAGTAATCCAGTAATGCTACGCAAAGCCAACGGAAAGTGGAGGATGTGTGTAGACTTCACCGACCTTAACAAGGCGTGTCCCAAGGACCACTTCCCTCCCCCTCGAATAGATCAACTAGTGGATTCAACAGCCTGTTGTGAGTCGTTGAGTTTTCTTGATGCTTACTCCGGCTACCACCAGATCAACATGGCAAAAGAGGACGAGGAGAAGATGGCATTCATCACACCCTTCGGTGTATTCTGCTACGCCAAGATGCTGTTCGGATTAATAAGCATAGGAAATACCTATCAGCGCGGGATCCAGGAAGCACTTGGTGATCAACTCGGACGAAACATCGGGGCCTACGTGGTAGACATCGTCGTCAAAACCAAGACGGGCGATTTGCTAATCGACGACCTAAGGGAAACGTTCGACAACCTCCGACGATATCAAATGAAGCTTAACTCGGAGAAGTGCACATTCAGAGAACCGTTAGGGAAATTACTCGGCTTCCTAGTCCCCGGACAAGGAATCGAGGTCAACCCTGAAAAGATAAAGGGAATCGAGAACATGAAATTGCCCACAAGACTCAGGGAGGTCCAGCGGTTGACAGGATGCATGGCTTCGCTTAGTCGTTTCGTCACAAGGATGGGAGAACGAGGACAACCTTTTTTCACCCTGCTCAAGAAGCAGGACAAATTCGAGTGGAGCTAAGAAGCCGAGAACGCGTTCATCGCACTCAAGCGGTACTTGTCAACCCCCCTGTACTCGTTGCTCCACAAACTAATGAAGAGTTATTCCTATATATCGTTGCCACGCCTTATTCTGTGAGTACGGTTAATGTCGTTGAGAGGGAAAGAGTACAATACCCAGTGTACTACGTCAGCGAGGCCCTCCACGACGCAAAAACCAGATACCCACAGATCCAAAAACTACTCTACGCTGTGATTATGACATCAAGAAAGCTACACCACTACTTCCAAGCCCACAAGGTCACTGTCATCTCTTCCTTCCCTTTGGGTTTCTAGCTGAATATGCAGACTCATCGTTGTCTGAATGTGTGTGAAACTGTGCATTGCTAGATCATTTATGTGAAGCTTGGTTATGCCACCAAAAAGGAGTATTAAAATGACAACATCTCACCTATAGGTGTAGATTGAAGATTGTAGCAATGAAGATTGTTTTGTTTTTGTTCCCATACAGCCAGCTGTAGTAATCTAGGAATCCTCCTAATTTGAACTAAGGGTGTGTTCATTCTTTGGGTGTAAAGTTTTCTCGAGTATTAAACGTAAACTAATAACAAAACAAATTACATATTCCGCCTGTAAACTGTGAGACGAATTTATTAAGCCTAATTAATCCGTCATTAGCAAATGTTTACTATAGCATCACATTGTCAAATCATGGCATAATTAGGCTCAAAAGATTCGTCTCGCAATTTACATGCTAAATGTGTAATTGGGTTTTTTCCCACATTTAATGCCCCATGCATGTGTCCAAACATTTGTTGTGATGTTTTTGGCCAAAAATTTTTGGGATCTAAACAAGGCCTAAAAATGTATATGCGATTCAGACCCTGTTTGGATTAGGGACTAAAGTTTTAGTCCATGTCACATTGGATGTTTGGAGACTAATTAGAAGTATTAAACGTAGACTAATGACAAAACACATTCCATAACCCTGGACTAATTCGCGAGTCGAATCTATTGAGCTTAATTAATCCATGATTAGCACATGTGATGCTACAGTAAACATATGCTAATTATGGATTAATTAGGCTTAAAAAATTTGTCTCACCAATTTGCTCTCATTTATGCAATTAGTTTTGTAATTAGTCTATGTTTAATACTCCGAATTGGCGTCCAAACATCTGATGTGACAGGGACTAAAGTTTAGCCCCTGGATGCAAACACCACCTCAGTCATTGAGTTTTCTGTACCTGCACCTGCTATTTTCTGGTACCCTATTCGTTTTTATTCCTATGAAGTTGCATGCAGAAACGGTTAGGAGGACTTCTACCTCGACGAGTGTAGCTTCCTAGGAGGAAAGCTGGAGGAGTACCGGAGCGGTCGGTACACTTTGCTCCGGGTTTGGAGAAACTTCTTCTATAAAATAAGCATTCGTGTCCCTTTTTTATGTTATTTAATTACTTTGTCTAAGTAAGATAGATTTCTATCTTTGCGGGTTCATTGTTTAGTATTCGTACTAAGTGCTCTAATACTAATACTCTGGATAAAGAAGGAAGTTCCTGCATAAGTATTAGAGTTGTAATTAATAACTTAGACGTGGTGTCTAGGTTAGAGATTACCTTTGTTTGTTGTGTATCCCACGGATTTGTTAGAGGTAGGCGACAGGATGGTGATAGCCCTGAATTCTATCCCAGTAAACCTCCACGTTCGGATACATCATAGAGCTATAACCGGAACCACGCTGGCAGACCAGCAGGGGTCGATGCCCGAAGCAACAGATAGGAAAATACCTTCAGCTTAGCTCAGATAATTAAAACACATAGAAAGTCCTCTCTAGTCTAGCCTGCTTAACATCAGTTGTTGTTCTTGGATAGTCTTACTCTTAGGTACATTACACACGTTCCCTAAGTTCGATATCCTTTTGGGGCCATCCGAAGGTGAAGTGCTACAGCGGTATTCCGTGCGCTTGCGGATTTATCTGTGGTCGTAAGAAATACCAACACGCGCCTAGACCTTTTGGGCCGGAAGTGCGCACCGGCAAAGCACGCGCAAATTAGCATTTGTGCAGATTTGTCTTGCGAATTAGTCCAGGGTTATGGAATGTGTTTTGTCATTAGTCTACGTTTAATATTTTTAATTAGTGTCAAACATTCGATGTGACGGACTAAAATTTTGTCCCTGGATCCAAACATTTTTTCAGTCATCTAGTTTTCTGTACCTGTACCTGCAATTTTCTGGTACCCTATTCGTTTTTATCCCTATGAAGTTGTATTCAGAAACGGTTAGGTTGGGCTTACATCATTATTGTCCTGAAATTGGTAATTCCATGTGAAAATTTAGTTGCACAGTGCTTATGCATTGCTGGATGTAAAGTGTGCTTGTGGTATCTGGTAGCTCAGTGTCGAAACAAGATTTTGGCAATACTAAAAGGGGGTGGCTATCAAGCTAGAAAAGTGGATGGGTTTGGAGACAAGGAATTTTATACAGATTCAGGCCTTCTTATTCAAGAAGTAATACCCTACTCCTGTCCGGGGATGATTCCGCTGAGTGTATTATTGATCGTATGATCTGGGAGAAAATCGTGTCCCAAGAGGGACCCGGACCCCTCCTTATATAGGGGAAGGGGTCCGTATTACAAAATACAGTCCATATCCTTAACGGAATATGAGATTACAGATAAAATACAATCGTAACCGACTAGGATCCCGGGTATTTCCTTGACATACAAGTTCAGAAACTAACCCGAGTCCTCATAAAGATATTCTATCTATATTTGGTACCCTGTACCCAACTAGACTATAACTGCCGTGTAGATATGGGGTATCCATAATCTCCACAGTAGCCCCCGAGACCTTTGCAGTTGACGAAATAGCCTTCTCAGAACAAAAACAATAATCCGAGTGCTTCAATTCTTCCTGCTCTGGCCTGCCGAGTACTAAAATCAAAGACTGTGAAGGGCGAAAATAAAACATGGTGCATCGAATAGATGCACCTAATTAGGTGTAGCCCCCGACTATGTGATTAGTTAAAAAAAACTAGACATATAGTCAAGAACCGAGTGGTTTTACAACCAAACATCATATAGCAAAGCACGTGTGGTATTCAATAAAACACCCAACCGACTGCTTCTTAGCTTTAATATATCGAGAATAAAACTATGAAAAGGCCCAAGCGATAAACACTCAAAGGGTCCACAAATAGACATATTTGACAGGAATCCGAGTAAAAACTCTTAAGACAATCCACCAAATATGATAAAAATCATGGTAATCAACGAGTCTAATAGCCTAGGCCATGACCCTCACCATAACCAAAATAAGCATATAATATGCTAAGGGAATGACTATTAGTAAACCAGTCATCTCAAATCAACCCAAACAGCTTTTGCAGCCTAATAAAGCTTACAAAAATAGTATAACACCTTTCTGTCGGGCACCTTTTTATTTGCATCATAATAATTCCAAAGAATTATCTAACCGCGTTAAAAAGGATTTTAGCAGCATCAGGTCAGGTCCTGGCACTATTGGAAAATGAAGCTCTCTCAGTTCAAACATATGAGATTACTTACCCCGGTTTCTAAGGGCGGAAGAGGAAAGTACCAAGGTGCACTAGGTGAGAAGAACTTTTTTCGCTTTTTTATCGGAATTTGACTCATTTTAGTATAGAAAAACACCATTCTATCCGACCTAGTAGGAAAAGTTACTATTTTGCATTCCTTAGGGAAAGTGGCGCGCAGACAGCTGACTCCTTTTCAATAGAAAGGAATAGCCAAACCTACCCAGCTGGCTGGTCAATCTCAGTGATCTTATCGGCCGGCAAAGCGGAGACGGACGACCACGGTCCCGACCTTACCAGCACCGTAGGTTTACTAATCAATGAAGCCCCTCAACCTACTATCTTTTCTTACAAAACTCAACCAAGCCTAACCAAACCCCATGCTCACGACATGTTCTTGATATTGATTGAGTTGGAGGGAGTCAGAGACTACCACGGAATCCTTCCATAGTCACCCCGGTGACCTTCGTCACCAAAGCGTCACGACAGTTTCCAAGACCCCTCAGCAGGCAGCTTATCAGGATCTGCGGGATCATGAGGAAGGATCATTTTTCTTCCGTGATGTGGTTTCCCACAACCGTGATTTCCTGGAAGCGCAAAGCGCGAAAAGAACGTGGATTGAGGTGGAACAGAATTCGCTGTAGCATTCAAGACAATTGTTCCTTCTTCGGTCTCCCCCTCCACCCCCTTCGTTTGTTGTGGGTCGCGCTTCGAAGGGGTCTCCTGTTCTTCCATCAAATATTCTGCTTTTTCCCGGGTACTCGGGTTCAAATACCCACGGATTTTTTGTTTGTTTACTGGCTTCATATAATTCTGAAAACACAAGTTTTCTTGAAGCCTCTTGCTCATATCTCTCATCAAAGGGTGCGCATTCGGAACCACACATTTTTATACGATTTTCTGAAGTGCGAAGTGCTCAGAATAATCCAGGTCGCTCGACGTAAGGAGAGGAACGAAATATCAATAGAGGAACGAAAACCGAGTCTGAGACCCTTTGGAATACACGAGATAAGCCATAAAGACGCCCAATACTTCTTTTCAAAGGAAGAAATGACAACCTTGAAAAATGGTTGGAGTGGAAAAGCTGAACCCTCTTCCTCCTTACCACTTGGCTATACTCCAAACGGTCGGTTCCCGGGGAGAGGGCGAAGGGAGAAGCAGTGGGCCTGTAGCTTTCCCCGATCCCCCCTCGTCGAGTGGTGCTTGTTTGGGGCCACCTGAAATCGGGCTTGAAGCTCTCGCCTTACCAACGAGCCAACAGAAATACTCGACCTGGAGAGGAGACCACTGACCAATCTCCGTCCATTTTCCCTTGCCTTTCCTTTACGGGTATGCCAGTTTTAGGGGACAGAGGACTCGAAATCCTCTTTAGCTTTGCGCGTTGGTCTCTAAATCCTAACAGAGTGGTTCGATTCCACCTCAGAACGATCATTTTACTTTCGGAGGGCTTGTCTTTTTTCTTAGACTTAAGGGAGCAAGCTAGAATCCTGCTTTTCCCAAAGAGAGTGGGATGCGTCTACCAACTTGTCCTCTCAATTGAATGTTACCAACTTGTCCATTAATAGCTCAGCTCCGCCGAGCCAAAAGGAAAGAAAAGAACAGAACAGCCGGAGGCGAAGAGTAGAGTATAGCCAAGGGGCTTTCGTCGTCCTGCTCGCCTTTCCTTTTGACGGCTTGGCTTCCTATCGCTCCTATGTAGTGGTCGGCCTTAAAAGTATCTTTGGAGCGAGTGCACCGGAAAAGAAGGGGAACTGAGTCGATCTATTCCATGGCGAAGCATCCGAAGCATAACTGCACACTCACACGATCTTTGCCTAAACCAGGCTGTGCTTTCTTTTATTTAGTAAGCTCAGCCGAAGAGCACTGGACCGGCAGCACCTGCAAAAGAAACTTGCATGCCTTTCGCTGCGCGCCTTTATTTGCTTTGGAAATCAAACAATGCATTTCTAAGGATCATGGCGCCCCGGAACGGAAGCATTCCATCCAGCAGTAGCATCTCCTTCAACCACACGAGGACAAAACTAATGTTAGCTACATTCGAGCGTTCACCGCAGCATAAGAAAGAAGGCGCCCCGGCAGGAATTCTGTAAGCTTGACTTGCGCGCAGCGTTTGGGAATCAAAGATAAAAAATAACTCTATGGGACTTACGGAACTAGAAAGAAGGTAGCCCGACGGATATCCTAAAGGCTATCCTCTGGTACCTCGGCCCTACGCTAACGCTAGATTCCGAGGCTTCGGGATTCCCTCAACTTTGAGGTTGAGTGAGTCCCTCGTCCCCAAGCACAGCGGCTCTTCGATCTCTATCTCTGCATTGCACTCCGAGTAAAGATATACCTCCATTCCTTTTTAGAAGGGTTCTTCCCTAGTTCCGGGAGGAAAGGAAGAGTGATTAAAACAAGAAGTACCTGAAATACTTTGTTTAATTCTACCACTTCTACTAGGAGTAGCCTTTTTAGTGCTAGCTGAACGTAAAGTAATGGCTTTTGTGCAACGTCGAAAGGGTACCCTATCTATCACATTGATCCCCTCAAGATCATTTTGAAATAGACCATTTATTCGTAATTACATTCCCGGAAGGCCTTGAACAAATGTCTCATTTATGGATACATTGGGAGCAAAATTGGAAAAATCCGCGAGCCCCTTCTCATATTCGGAACTGGTACAGTAAAAGCTCTTGTGGGCTCGCTCCTGCTGCTTGACTCGACCGGACGGGAGAGGTTGTTTAAGAGAGCAAAACAGAAACACAGGAACAAAGAAACTATGTCCAAACCAACGAGTCCTTTCCTTTGGTTGACTCTAAAGAATGTATCAGGAGTTGGGAGTTAGCCATCTCATAGGAGTGATAGCTGGGTTTTTCACGGAGTTTCTTCGTACGATTGAAAAAAGAGTGCTCTAGGTCGGAGAAAACAAGAAGAAGATTGTTCACCAGTCTGTCTCCCAACCTCTTTAAAGCAGCTACCTACCGTGATCTGGTCTGGGGGGTGCGCCACGACGAAACAAGGGAATGAAAGGTTGCTTTGCGTTGGATGCTCTTGAACCCCGATGCCACCTCGACTGCTAATCCACTTGGTCCAGTCATCTACTATTTTCTGCCACTCAAATCCTGATGGATTGAAGAGGAATGGAGCTAGAGAGGGTGTAGTGATAACCAAAGCTGACTGTACTAGAAACTTTAGATCCTGTATAGGCAACTGGCCTTAGAATAGTGTCGAGAGGATCAACCACTGTCATAGAAAGAGCAGCGACTAACTAAAACCAAGGAACCCGAGGGGTTCGAAACTCGGGGAAAAGAAGGTCACATATGGTTGTTGCAGAAGAGCTTGTATGGGCTCCGAGGCAGTGGTCAAAGAAATTCGACAAGTTCATGGTCGATCGATACCTTTCCATCCCTGTTGTGGGGGCAGATGAGCCTCCCTCTGTTCTTGCAGCTGCCTTAGGAGGCTACGCTTGCTTGCGCTCCACCCCGTAAGCTGACTCTATTGCCTAGCAGTTAGCGACACTTTTCCAGTAGTACGAATCGCTACGCTTCGCTTCTTTTTCTTTCTATATGATAATATGCACCGTCAGTTGTGAATATGTACCCGGGCCCTGTACACACCGCCCGTCACACCGTGGGAATTGGTTTCGCCCGAAGCATCGGACCAATGATCACCCATGACTTCTGTGTACCACTAGTGCCACAAAGGCCTTGGCTTGGGTTGGCTTGGCTTGCTCTTATCCTGTCCTGATAAGAGAGGGAGGTAAGCGCATTCATTTAGTTGAGTTTTCCTCCACTCCACCTTGGAACTCATGCACAACAAGACAACTAACTACATTTGCTTTTTCCCCCCATGAGATGCGCCAGTGCATTGGACCGATGGATAATAGAACTGAGCTGGCCAAAAAATAAATGGGTTACCTAGCCACATAATTACAGACAGGGACCCAACTCTTAGGCCAGTCCGAAGGGCATTGATGGAACAAACAAAGGTAGAAGATCTTGATTCTCTGCAATTCGGCTTCAACCCGATGTGTTTTATCCAGCCCTCGGCTCCAAAGGATCGTGCAGTAGATGTGTCGGGTCGAAGCTTAATCCTTAATAGCCAACCGATGCCTGGCACCACCGCTAAGCATAAGGGCAAGAAAAAGATTGGCCTTGCCTGAATGGAATGAATATTAAGATAAATAAAAGAAAGAAAATAAACCATTGAGAAAGTTATTCATTCTTATATTAATTTCCTATACTTGACCGAACAACTTCCAATTCCGTTATTTCAACTACACCAAATGATCTTTCGAATTGGTCAAGACTCTCCTGTTTATGGCCCCTTCTATATGGTTGTTGTTTCATTGAATTTGCTTCAGGCTCGCGATTCGAATCCAGTTATTAGCTATTTTAAACAAATCCCGAAACTCTAAACTACCTGTTATCCAAAAAAAACCTAGAATTCCTAATAACAGACCAAAATCCCCTACACGATTAGTTACAAAAGCTTTTTGACAAGCACTTGCTGCAATTGTGGTGGATGCTTTAGCTAACATACTGGAAACAGCTAAATCAAATGGGGTGATTCATGGGCTTGTGCCACACCTAGTGCATGTTTCCTTACCTGCTCTGATTCTCCTTGGCCCCTCAGAAACCCAGGAGGCCAGGCAGTGAAACGTTCCGCAGACTGCTCACCCGGCCACACCTCGGAGCCGATGAAGGCTGGCAATACAAGCATCATCTGTCCAACAGCCTACTTCTCATCCGTAAACATCACAGTTCGTTAGTACAAGCGGGAATGAGAACACCACTATCTTAGAAGAAATTAGTAGAACTTAGTTTAGAATGTACAGATGTATGCTAGATACTCTCACTACGATTCCAGATTAGAACCGGAATAGTTAACCAATGGAATAGGTGTAGGCGGTTTGATCGTTTCCTTTTCTCCGATCATAAATAACCTGATCTCTTTCTTTGTCTTTCATCAAATAAGTACAAGAATTGCATAGATGAGGATTCGGTATTGAGAGATCAACATCTATATCAGGGTACACCCATCTTTCCAATCAATTAAAGAATCGGTGGGTACTAGACTAGAGCCAGGAATCGAAAGAGAAATAAATCGGGAACTTCAGTACTGCGCTTCTTTAAAACAAACTGCGAAGGAGATTAATTAGATAGACCTTTTTATTTTTCGTCATTCGATCACGAAAACAGGGATTCTGGAACGGCCAAGAATCCCAGCTCCGATAACACAATTCCGGGAGGAGTCGGTAGTTGGGCACTGGATCCCTTCGGACCTGGAGAACGTGTGACACTGGGTCGGTTTTGTAAAATATATACACGAACCATTATGCCGAGGGGATCCCTCTGGATCCATTTCACATCGATAACGCGCCCTCTTCCACCTATCGGTAGTTTGAGAGAAGTTTCTTTTGAAGTGGATACCTCAAGACCAAATATGGCCCGTAATAATCCAGCTTCCGCGATATAGGACGATTCGCTCGCTATCTGAGGCGTTAATTTACCTACTAAAATATCGCCTGTTTCTACCCAAGCTGCCGAAGGAAAGGGATGCAGTCTCTCCCTGGGCCAAGGGAGAGGACAGGGAAGAGAACGAAAAAAGGCAAAAGATAGTGGCCGTGGTGGATTCGAGGATCTTACGCGGCAGAGCGAACTCTTCTATCGTCTTGAACTCGAAGGTTTTTCCAAGGGATGCCTGTTAAAAATGCCTCGAATGGAGCATTACGAGTGCATGATTGAGTTGTTTAGTAAGCATGGTTGATTTTTAATTAATGGGAGTCGATACAGATTGGGTGTAGTGAAGAATCGAGATGCCATGTAGAACAAAGAGGCGCTCGTCTGGGCCTATTTACAAGCGAACCCGCTCTATGACGGCTAAGTTACATGCACACCCCCATTTTGAAGGCTTAGTTACACGTATAATAGTCTGCTTGCTCTCATGTTTAGCTGTGTACCCATTTTGGGGCTTTACTCTTTCATGATGGAACGAGGAGCTTGAGTTGATTTGTGCTTAGACTTTACTTTTTCCCCTTTCTGTCCTTTCCTCTATTTGTTCGATAGGGTCTTCATTCTATTCTAATTCTAAACCCATTGTCGTCCACAGTTTCCTTGTCGACGCGAAGGGGCAAGCAGCCCCCAAACAAAGAACTCCTCTGCTCTATCTCCCGGACAGGTATGAAAGTCATAATTCTTTGGTGTTTCTAGTCAATGGAATGAGCGGAGGGAGACACATCCTTCCATCCAAAGGTGCCAGAAGAAGCTTGTGAACGCGATATCAAGTGAATACCGCCCATGGCCAGGAATAACTGAACAAGGAAGGATACCCAGATTTGGAATATGGCTAGCAGAAAGCAGCCTCGAAGATGGTCGAGTGTAATCACTTCTCTCAGTACGGAAAGGAATCTGGGCCGAGGCGAACAAGACAAGCCGCTTAGCAAGCGCTTCCTTCTTCAAGTCTTTCGCTAGTGAAGTTTGGGAAAGCTAGTAGGGAACTGCAACCAGAGAGAGTTCTAGTGAGTCCAGACTCTTTCTTTCGTTCATCAAAGCGAAGCATGGCTGCAATCCCAAACTCATCCTTTATAGTCATCAGCCCTTGGCTTTTGTACCCTTCTTTCTAATCAATTTAGACCTTAAATGAATAGAACTACCCATTTTTTTTCTATGCCTTCCTTCGGGAAAGAAGAAGCCTAGCCTAACATTGAAATAAAAGTGCCGTAGAGAGATCATTTAGTGATTTGATCGTCTAAGATGAAATCACATAGTATACGGCCTATAATCTTGCTTCTTTTGCATTCAACAAGAAAGAGAATTGGTAGTGTTAGGTTTAGGTTCCGGAAATGGAAATGGTAACAGCGAAATCTATATACTAAAAGCGTGGGGTAACTTCGCATACCACTCCCAATCAGAGCCCTCGAGCCAGAAAGAGCTTGGGCATGACCCCCTCGGAGAAGGCGTCACTTTTCGCACCACCACTATAATGAATGGCTCAAACAAATAGGAGATGAGAAAGTCGAGTAGCAGCACTGATGGGAACATTTTTTGAAACTAGAATGGTTGATAGTCAAATAGGAGACTCGCGTTGTAGGTAAGGCTTTTCAAAAGGAGCGCGGGGGTGGTCCGGGGTCTGTGCCCATTGCCCCTACCTTTCCCGTGTATGTCAGGGGCTTTCTCTCGGACTTCTGGCTTCAGACTCAGCTTAAAACCTGAAGATATATATAAAGTGTTTCGTGAGGTCGGTTTACTTACGAGAAATACCGGACTAAGGTGAATAAGAGAGTATGTTGGTCCTAAGAGAAGTCCCAGCCGTACGCACTAGAATAACCTTTGAACTCTTTACCTCCTCAGCTGCATCAAGTGCAGATTTTTCGCTGAACACCTTCTTTGAATGCGAATCCGAGTAAGGTCTAAAGGCATCAGATCGAGGAAGGAAATAGAGAATGTTTTCATAGAAGCTTTCTTTTTCATAGGTCAACTCTGAGATGAGGTATGCTGAAACACAGGTTTTTTGAATTCTGCCTACGCCAAAAGAATCTAAAAATATCCGTTCGAAGATGACTAAACTCCCATGTTTTGAAAGAGGGTCCCATTATGTATTAAAAAGAATTCAATAAATTCTCGAAAATCCACTGGCCCTTCAATAGATATTCAAACTATTCCTAAGGAAAAAGTAAGTTTACCCACGGAAGGATGGAGCAAGCTTATTCCGGAGATCGCTCAAACTTTCTTGTTCTTGCAGCATTCTCCACGCTTGTCTCGCTAGGAGGTTAAATAATTCAAATCCTTAAACCCCATCCCTCCCATTTCTTGGTTCTGCTGGTTTGCTCATTCATTTCGTAACAAATTCTTTATAGTTGACGAATTGGTAAACAAACGGGTCTTTCATAGTCTCAAATCTTACCATTTCTTAATTTCTACTACAGGGCTTCATTTCGTTGGAAAATCACATATTCATTTCCTTCGTATGAACAGAAAAATATGATGACTCAAAGAAGTTCCCTACCATGAACTTTGTACCGCGTGCATTACTTAGAACAACTAGGAAAGTAAGATAAGATAAGCAAGAATAAAAAAATATTTGTCGGAATAGCGGAATAGAAAGTTAAGAAATGCAAAAATGCAGAAAAAGAAGTGCCTCTATTTAGAGATTTATCTACTTAGATGAAAAAATCATACTCTATCTATATTATTAACGAATATGTATCCCAACCCATCTCGAGGTATTTGTATCAATACCTATTCGGAAGATCCTTTTTTCCTGTGCCAGGAACCAGATTTGAACTGGTGACACGAGGATTTTCAGTCCTCTGCTCTACCAACTGATCTATCCTGACCTTTTCTTGTGCATCATCCTAGTAGAGTATTTGTATCTATGTCAATATCCAAAATTTGGAAATGGGGAGGGGGGCAGTCCTATGCATTGTACAAAGAAAGCCTATTTAATAATATTTAAATATCGAGTTAATAATCGACATTCCTTGCCGATACTATAATAAAAAAGAAATGTATTCCATTGAATTTTAAACCTATTAATAAAAAAACAGGATAAATACTAGAGTTAGGGAATAAAAGAGGGTTTGGGGATAGAGGGACTTGAACCCTCACGACTTAGAAAGTCGACGGATTTTCCTTTTACTAAAAATTTCATTGTTGTCAGTATTGACATGTAGAATGGGATCTCTATCATCATGTACATGAAACATAAAAAACTTAAAAAAAAACTACAACCCGAAAAAACAACCACCTGTCAATTGGACCATAGGCAGACCTCTTGAGATTCGTTATTCAATGAAAAAGTACTTTTTTTGAATATCATATTTAGTACTCTTTCTTTATAAAGAAACGATTGGTTCGGAGCTGGGCATATTCACTTAATAGAAAAAGAAAAAGCATAGATAAACGTTTATAACAAAACAAAGGGAAATAGCCACTTAAGTCAATAGCCACTTTAGTCAGTCCATCAGTCTTTCCATATTATATTTCCAGTCAAGTCAGTCACCACTTCTACAATCCAGTCTCGGGTATCAGTTATCGGAGTGATCGGGGTGATGGTGATAGTTGTTACGATCCGTAACTGGTGATGAACCGCAAAGGTTTTTGGTTAGTTGACCCTGTTAACCGTAAAGAAAAGGAGAAAGATAAGTGGACTGGGCAATAAATGACTATGTCCATATTGTAATAACCCGAGTAAGTATCTGAGTAAGACCAATAAGGAAAGTACACGGAGATGTATTAAAGTTAAATCCGCTTTATTGGGACAACTCGGATGGATTGGATTGGATATAGTAGCAGGCTGAATCCTTGGAGCATATAAGGATAGGCTAATAAAGTGGAACTGGGATTTTTTGATAGAATCTACCCAATGAGCCAAAAAGTGGTTGATCCACTTCATTCGCCAAGCGAATGATCTTCGCTTCGCGGGAACAACAAAAACCACCATCTTGCTCTTTCCTTTCTTCGGTGCTACCTTTTTTTTTCCAACGCGCAATCAATAACTACCCTGCTTAGGTATGAGCTTCCAAGTCCCAAATCCTTTTGTCTCAAGTCTGGAATAACTAAGCAGAAATTTTGAAATGAGCACGAAATGTCTATAAATGAATTTTCTCATTATTTGTTATTTCCGGGTCTTTTCGTTGCATTCACTTACAACAAGAAACATTTGCGTTAAATTGGACAAGGAAGGGGTAGGGGAATACTAAATTTCTTAAGATGGTTTGTAGGTTTCTCATAGCAAATAGAGATACCGAGGCCCCCCAACCTACTAGTTGTTGGTGGGGGAAAGAAGAGTGGGTATGTGGGCTTCTTTCGCTTTTTGTTTTTGTGTTGGTGACGACAGGGGGGAGAGCAGAGCGGTTTGGTAAGGCCATCAGCCTATTGATCATGTTGGGAAAGAAAATGCACACACAGTTGCTTATTAGTCGCGCGTTCCCTGTACAGACCAATCAGGAAGAGAGTCTTGTTGTCAATGAAAGCAATGAGACTATGTCACATATCTGCCTATCTCGTGTTGTGAGCTAAAAAGTACCCACCAGGGGGTGGACCAAGAAAGAGGCAGGCGATTGGGTCCTTCCCATCCTCTGTGATGTCAGTCTCTTTGTCATTTTTTCACCCTTGCTGAGTAGCGAGTACATGAATAAGGAAACGCAAAAGACACAGAGTAGGGGTAGTCAGAAGCGTCAATGCAGACGCCAATGGGTAATCAAATCCATTCCACTTCTTCAGATAGCAGTCGATCTTGGATCGTCCTCGCTTCCAAACTCCGTAAATGAATGAAACTCCTTCCCCGGTCCATTGCTCGGGTGTGATACAAATACTTCTTTGAAGTTGTAGGATGTGGGAGGCGAGAGCTTCAAGCCCGATTTCAGGTGGCCCCAAACAAGCACCACTCGACGAGGGGGGAGCGGGGAAAGCTACAGGCCCAAAACCTTCGACCCTTCTTTCTATATGGGGGTGCCCGGGGCACCTCATCTTGTCATTTTGTTGCTCATTCCCCTTAGGCCGAAGTGTTTGGCCTTTACTTCGGAGCGCTTTCAAGCCTTATCAGAGAGGGGCTCGGGGCTGGAAGAGAAGAACCTTGATACTAAACCAAGTTTCGATAACTTCTTCAGCTTTCGTGGGAAAGTGGTAGTTTTTTCATTTTGCTTGTAAATCGGCTCTTTTTGGCATCCCAGTTCTGAACTTTTTCATCTCGCCTAGTCTTGAAGGCATGGAGTTGAATATTGTTTTCAGGTTTCAACTCAACGCTAAGACGTGGAAACGTCACCCATCATGAGTACATCCAAGTGGGAAAGTCGGTCTTAATCAAATTTATCTCTTTGAGGATATTGGCTATATAATTTGAAGAAGGAAAAGCTCATAATCAGCAGAGATATCTACAGGCTGCGATTCACATATAGCCCCACTAATGTAAGACAACACAAGCGAGTCTAGCCTGAGATATAAAATCACACTAGCCAATAAAAAAAGTAGCCAAACAAAGCCAGGTAGTTTTCTTACCAACGGTAGATAGGAACCGAACTGTCTCACGACGTTCTAAACCCAACTCACGTACCACTTTCATCGTCGAACAACCAAACCCTTGGGACCTTCTTCAACCCCAGGATGTGATGAGTCGACATCGAGGTGCCAAACGACTCCGTCGATAAGAGCTCTTGGGAGTCATCAGCCTATTATCCCCGGCATACCTTTGATCCGTTGAGCGAGAGCCATTCCACACGGGACTCCCGGATCACTATGGCCGACTTTCGTCTTTGTTCGACCAGTCGGTCTCACAGTTAGGCAGGCTTCTTCCCGGAATATGTCGAAGTCAAACCATGATCACTCCTCGAAAAAAGTGCTAGTTTTTTACCTCCCTATTGAAAGTCAAGTTAGGTAAGTAGCAAATGCGCCGCCTGTTAGGTAAGTAAGATTTCGCCAACAATGCTTTAGCCAACAATGGTAAATCCTGGTACAAGTTCTTATCTTTACTCGGTGAGGGGGTTCCTATTGTAATGCATGACTACTTAACCGGGGGATTCACCGCAAATACTAGTTTGGCTCATTATTGCCGCGACAACGGCCTACTTCTTCACATTCACCAAGCAATGCATGCAGTTATTGATAGACAGAAAAATCATGGTATGCATTTCCGTGTATTAGCTAAAGCATTGCGTGTGCAAACTCATCTACTTGTAAATTCATTGTGCAAAATAACTCCAGGATACCATTACCTCTCGACGGTGCATATTATCATATAGAAAGAAAAAGAAGCGAAGCGTAGCGATTCGTACTACCGGAAAAGTGTCGCTAACCGCTAGGCAATAGAGTCAGCTTACGGGGTGGAGCACAAGCAAGCATAGCGAATCACATAGAGTTGCCCCTACCTGCCAGCGCGCAGATAGATAGGGCGGGCGAGCGCAGGGATGGATGTCTGAGCGGTTGAAAGAGTCGGTCTTGAAAACCGAAGTATTGATAGGAATACCGGGGGTTCGAATGCCCGATCCAGCAATATCGCGTGAGTGAAGAAGGGCAATGCCGCTTGTAAAGCTCTTTTGTCGAGTGCGCGATCATGACAGGACTCGAGGAAGAAGCCCCGGCTAACTCCGTGCCAACAGCCGCGGTAAGACCGGGGGGGGGGGGGCAAGTGTTCTTCGGAATGACTAGGCGTAAAGGGCACGTAGGCGGTGAATCGGGTTGAAAGTGAAAGTCGCCAAAAAGTGGCGGAATGCTGGCGGCATAGGAACCACGGGAACCTAGGAGGGAGAAAGACGATGTACGGTATATGGGATCCTCGTAGTAGGCTGGACCAAAATCCAGCCAAGAGAGGGCAGCCTTTAGAAGCAACAGGTGGGGAAACCAAGAGAAGGCTTCGCCTTTTCTTATCTTCTTCCCGGCACAAAAAGAGGGATTAGTATTATTGACCCCATGAGAAAGCACTAACACCTTCCTCGTTGGGGCTCCGCGCACTGGGTCCGCGACAGGAAACTACAGGTCCTTATGATGAGTGAGTGGGGGTTGCTCAATTGACTACACTATTGGTGCACTCTATGCTATCTCCTTTATGAGTTTCTTCCTTTCTGAAAGTCACATTGCCTTGTATATTCAGAACAGTAATGAAATGTCTCTGAATCTGGTATCCAAACATTGTAAGTCGTACCCGGTTATATGTATCACCCAACAACACGTCAAGGATGGTATCTATGAGTTGATGAACCCTCATGGGTGGTCTTACCAGAGATAGGAATTTATCCATTATTCGATGATCCAACGCGCTAAGGGAATTCATGTTCTCCGTATTTACCATTACCCAGGATTCTTCCGGATCTAGCCCTGGAAATTACGCTCTCAAGGAAGTGAGCCACTCAATCTGAGCCAGCGGATTCTCATTCAGCTGTGCCGGTGCGCAAAGCAAGCACGCTTAGACAACAATGTCCAATCTTTGGTCTGCCCATTAAGGGCTGACTCCGCTAGGCAAGAGGACTACTACTGGGATTCCCGATTGTCCCAGTAGTAGACGAGTGCTTAATCGCAGAAAGGTCAGGTTGAGGTCGGTCCTTACATTCACGGAAGTAATGGTAAGGAAAATTCCTTACTTTTCCATTTCTTTGGAAAGCTCCTACTAAGATTAGAAATTCCCCAATAAAGCTGCTAGTGGTGCGCACACACAAATGCTAGGCGAGATACGTAGTTCTCTCAACCCTTCCTATCCATCATTACAGACCGGAACTAGATCGGATTAGGTAGAGCAAGACCTTGAGCCTCTTGAGAAACCAATAGAAACGACAGTAGCTAGCTTCACCAGAAGAGGAAGAAAGACTTCTATAACTTCACTTCCCTATTGAGTAGAATGCATGGCAAGTTTCCACTGCTTTAGGCTACTCTACTAAGACTTAGAACATACCCTTCAAATCAAAAAGCAAAAATCAAGAAAAGTTCGTCGTCTGTGATTTAATCAGCCCTAAGGGAGTTTACTCGACCCATTCTCCAGTCTCCCGCACTGCTCAAGTGTGCGACTCCGTATGAGGACCTCACCCTATCCCTCGCTCTGCCCAGCCAGGGCATAGATCACTCTCTGTTTACTCCTACTTCTGTGAAGAACAGAGGCATCCAAAAAGAGACGAGAAGAAGCCCGCGCCTTTGCCTGCTTCCTTAGCTACGTCAGCTTTGCCTGCTTCCTTAGCTACGTCAGAAGGTAGGGCCTGATTGACAGACGGCTCCGAAGAAGATTTGAAGTTGTCCATAATTTACTGAGTACTCAGTATAACTCACGCATTCGTGTACAAACAAGTGCAGACGAAGTAACACGAATATCTCCGGTAGTCAGTCCATTTCCATCAGCCGGCCGGTGGGAGCGAGAAGTATGGGATATGTCTGGTGTTTCTTCCATCAATCATCCGGATTTACGCCGTATATCAACAGATTATGGTTTCGAGGGTCATCCATTACGAAAAGACTTTTCTCTGAGTGGATATGTGGAAGTACAAAAATTTTACTTCAATTTTTCTATAAAATTGAAAAAAGTTTCCGATTCACCAAACTAATTCTTATCTATTTCTGAAGGAATAAAAAAATACTAGAATTCTTAATTTTTCAAAAATTTTCTCATTGAAACAATCAAAAAATAAGAATAGGTTTTGTTAGTTAAAGTCAAAAAGTTAATGAAATAACTTCGTTACCTAGTTATTACCTAAAGAAGGACTTTTATTAAAATACAAAAAAAAGATTGAATCATTTTACTTTAATATTTTTTTGTATTAAAATGAAGCAGCTCCCTGACATTACCAACGACTGGAACCTGCTTGCTTGATACAAAGCTGTGGTAGTTTTTCCCATGGATTTCCTGTAAACATCTGAACAACTCAGTATCTTCTACCTGTATTGCAGACGGAAAATATGGTCCGGCCGGCCGGATCCCCCTGAAAACCGTACGTGCGGGTCTCCCCGCATGAAAGCCGAGCTATTAATTGAATCATGCTTTTGATTGAACGACAAAACATCGATCTGTTAAAGTCGATAATTCTGATTCGTCTTCGGGGTATGCCGTAAAGATAGCCGAGACCGAGGATAGGTGCCAATCTGTTTTACGGGCTTCTATAGAGGTACGGGAAACGGTTGGGGGCAATAAAGTAGGTGAAGTGGTTGGATTTTGCGAGCTGTTCCAACCACTGCTGGATGTGATTCCAAGAGCCGAACCAGAATGAATACCACACAGAAGAGTCAACCCACCCATAGCCGGTCTAACTGCTGAGAGAGAAAAGTGCTTTTCTTTCCCTAAGAGTCCTCAAGTACACACAGCTATTGCTGATCCTTTGCGAGATCAGGATGAGACCCTTCAGAATTTATAATCATCATAAATATGATCTATCAAATGAGGAAAATCCAAGCGAAAAAGCGCCCTATGCTATCTTATCCAAAAGAGGTCGACCCTCCAGCTCTAGATCCTTAAAACAGTGGATTTGCATATTGGTACCATTGCTTCATAGAAAGGGCATTAACATACGTTTTTGATCGATGGAGTGTATTTAACATATTTAAGAGTGGTTAGGAGAGAGAATCAATGTTTAATAGTAGGCCCGGTTCACCAGGTTATACCACTGTTCGCCCCAATTATAGTCAAAATATGAGTTTGATCCTGGCTCAGAAGGAACGCGTACTTTGAGTTTTGAACAATAGTTAGAATTTCTTATTAAGTGATTCCCCGGTTTTTGATCTTCTTTTAGCACATACATGCATACAGTAGGCCATGAATTCCTATTTGTGACATCTAACTTAGTACCATCAAACTTTGCATGACCGAATAATTCAAGGAGGGGCGCACAGCGGGGAGGGTCCTTTTTAGTAGATGACTCGTCGGGCCGTCATTTTCTATCAGGAAGGCTATGTCATTTACAACCCCGGCGTATTTCGGATGCTTGAAGGCCCCGCTCACCCGAAGTGATTTAGAAAAATTCTTCTTTCTCGATGGTGATCGGTCATGGTATCCATAACGTTGCATCTTTTTCGGCCAAATCCTGATTTCGTTTTGCTTCTCCTGGTCGATCGACTCGACTCTTTTCCCTGCCCCCCGGCCTCTTACTTCGTTTCGTTCTTCCTCTGTACACTCGCTTGAATGAAGACACCCGATCGGCCCGACTTTCCCAAATGCCCACCACCGGCCCTTATCCTTTCCGGGTCTTGATTTGTCGCGTCATTTTAGTCGTAGTGGTCAATAATTGGAAATCCTTTTTACAAATCTCCTCCTCAGAGCGCCCTGTAACCTTACTTTTTCTGAATGGTACACCTTATTTAAGACATTCAGAATAGAAGAAGAGCAGTCATCGATTGATTGAAAGTGGATTGACGGCATTCATCAGTTGATTGAAAATGGACTTTTCTTTTATGATCGAGCGAGGTCCCTTTTGGGCTTAAAAGTCCTTTGAGCCGTGGAATCCCTTTTGTCTTGATTTAGGAGAATAGGCGCATTGATTAGGTTACGTGGTTTGAGCAATCTGCAGGAAGTTTATTTTTTTCTTTATTATATATACCATTCATATTTATTATTCTATATACCATTCATATTAAAGTAAGACGGATAGGGCATATTTGACTAGGAAGCAAGCAAAGCTAGTCCCTCCATACCAGCTAGCAGTCTTGCCTCGAGAAAGGAGCTCGCAACAAAACGAGAGCTTTTTGATAGCCCGTTCACTCGATTACCACGCTTAGTAAGTCTGTCTGCAGGGATGGGAATGGCGTAGTCTGTCTGAAAGTGCTCTAGACATAGGTTCATCCCGAGCACCACATAGTTTCCAGATGCAAGCTGGCGGGGAAGAGTTTATGGTTCTGAGAGGACATACCGTTGCAAACTCATCTGCTTGTAAATTCATTGTGTAAAATAACTCGTAAATTCATTGTGCCAGAATTGATCACTGATCAGAGCTTGAAACTCTTCACTCTGTTGTTGCATCCGTTCGGCTAGATCTGTTTGGATCTTATCCATGGATTCTCTCATAGCTCTAATTTGCTCCTCAAGTTGTCTAGATCGGTGTCACGTCCCAAATCGACTCTAAAATACATCCTCGAAATTGTGCAAAGAATAATTAAAATTCATGTGAAAGCCTCCAACAATTAAAATGTGCAAAGATAAAAGTCAAATGAGGCTTGGAGGATTTTTGTATATTTCCTAGAAGCCTAAAATGCGTAAATAAATTTTAGTGGAATTTTCAGAGCACAAATAATAATTGAGAAGAAATAAACAAAGTTGAAAAGGTTTATAAAAAGAAAAACCCTAAAAGAAGTCCTCTTTCTCCCCCCCTTCCTTTCTTGGGCCGGCTCGGCCCACTTCTCTTCCCTCTCTCTCTCCTTTCCCCCGCGGCCCATCGGCTCCTCCCAGCGCGCGCGCCGCTGACAGGCGGGCCCGCCCGCCACCCTCGCTGACGGGTGGGACCCACCTGTCATCGCCTTCCTCCCGCCGCGTCCGCCGCTCGCCCGTGCCCTAGCGCCGCCGCCGCCGCGGATTCCGCCGCATCCCGCCGTCCCCGCGCACCATAAAGAGGGGGGAAATATTCCCCGCGATTCCCTCTCCCGTTTCCCCCGTTTTCCTCTCTCTCTCTCCCTCGGATTCGTCCCGATTCATGCCCGCAAAGTTCGCCGGCGCAATCAATGGCGGCCGAGATCTCCGCGCCGGTTTCCATCTCCTCCGGCCGCTCTCTCCTCCTCTCGGCCCTATTTAAACGTCTCCCGTGCCTCTCTCCTCCGTTTCCGCCGTTCGCCGCTCGCTCTCACCGTCGCATTCGTGCTCGCGCCGTCTTCCTCTCTCTCCGCCGTCGCCGACAAGCTCCGGTTCGCCGCCGCCGTCGCTCCGGACTTCCTCCCCACTCGGCGTCACCTCCATCGGCTTCGCCGCGTTCCCGTCGACCTCGTCCGCGCCTCCGTTTCGCTCGCCGACCGCCGGAGCACCGTCGTCCTCGTCGTCCCGAACCGCGCCGCCGCCTTCCTCCGCTTCGGCCGCCGTTCCCGTCGTCGCCGTCGACCGGGGTGAGCCGAAGACCGCTCCATTCGCTTCCCCCTTCCCTCCTCTCTCTCGGGTGCCGCTCCGCCGCGCCGGTGGTCGCCGGCGGTGACCATCGGGGCGCGGGCGCGTCCCCCTCCCGTCGGCCGTGCCGGCGAGGCCGCCTTCGGGCGTGCCCTCGCGGCTGCCAAGTGGGCCCGGCCGTCAGCCGCCCGCGCCCGCGGGTGCGGCTGACGCGTGGGACCCACGGCACCGGCCGCCGTCAGCCGTGTGCGCCCGGTCCACCATGGACCGAGAGGCTGACGCGTGGGCCCCACTCCCGTGGACCCGGTCCGCGCGCCCTCTCCCGGCTGACGCAATAAATGAGATTTTTAATTAAAATTTAAATGAAGAAATCCGCAAATATCCATTAAAGAGCATATAAACTTCAAATGGCCATATCTTGGCCATTTGAACTCGGAATTGGACCGTTCAAGTCTCTAATTTTTCCTTAAGAAGTCAAGAACCCATTTTTGTGCTTTGTTTCTGCTGTTATGTGGAGTTTATTAGAGTAAAAGCCTTTTTCTTTTCCGTTGGTCGTGTAGACGCTGCAGCTTCGGAAGATCCGCTCTTCGTGGAAGTCGAAGCCGTCGGTTGGGAAAGCGAGCAAGGCAAGTCACATCATCTTTGAACATATTGAATCCCAGTTTGTAAAATTATGTTGATTTAAATTATTGCATTATCGCTTTATTTAAATTCCCGCGTTATCACTGTTTTATTTAGCCATGCCTATTTACCTTTGTTATGACCTTATTATTGCTATTGTTATTATTATTCCCTTGTTCACCCTAGAGCAAACAAAACCTCAACTAGTGGACACTCTACTCATGGCACCACTAGTTTAATTTTAGGTAGATGCTTCGCAATTTAATTAGGTAACATTAGGCGGTTTTACAACTCTAGACTTTGGGATATTCTCATATCATTTGGACACTATGGAATTGTTGGTTTATGTTGGAATTGGACACACACCTCTCTTCCTCTTTCAAAACCCCTAAAACCTGTTTTCGGTGGGGTTTGGGTGCATGTCAGTTGTGGGAAGTAGCACCCCGGCCACTATAAGGATTAAGCTCGGGCCTCTGTTGCAAAGCACTACCGTACTTCCACATGTCTAGTGGGTAAGGCTTAGTTTGTGGCTCAGGCTAGTCATAAACAAAAGTACACGGATTGGAGATGGATGAAGTCGGGGGTCGATGGACATTCTCCAGGGCAAATGAAGGCTACACGAGCTGCGGCCCGGTAGTCGAGATGTCATACGGCAGAGGGTTGGTGCCCTGCTGCTAGGGGCTCAGTCCTGCCTGCCTGTCCCGGGGGTTCCGGCCGTAGGCGGGATTGGGTCGGTACTCTTGTCTATGGCTAGGATGGGTTGGAAACTATGTCACGTCTTCCGTCTGTATACCGTGGTGGTATGTGGCACGTGGTTACACGTGAGGAAGATGTGTCTTGTGGGTAAAGATGTACACCTCTGATCAGAGTAAAACCTATTCGAATAGCCGCGCCCTCGGTTATGGGCAAGCCGAGCAATGTACCCAAGTCAGTGTTATAATTCTTAAAATTTGCTCAACAACTAAAATGTGGAATGGTTGGCCTGGGTTGGCTTGGGACGAGCTGGGACCCAGGGTCGGGTTGCCAGTTCGGTCTGAATCATCGTAGGCCTTGGGTTAAGGCAGGTTCGTGTGGGTTCACGGCCTTGATTAATAATACTGTTTAGTTCTAGGATCGTGTTTACAAAATAGCTTTGAGCAACTAAATGTCTTTAAATGCTGTTTACTGCAACCCTAACCCTTTATATTATAATTCCCTTGTACTCCCTTGCATTTATTCTGCATTTGTGGGTGTGTCTTGTTGAGTACGGTGGTTGTACTCAGTCTTGCTCAATTTTTCCCAAGCCCAGAAGAGGAGCTCCTTGAAGATGAAGGCTTTGGTGTCTAGCTCGTGCCTGCCGTCAAGCGCCTGTGGTCGTCGCCCTAGTCTTCCGCTGTTTTTCGTTTGTCTCTGTGTGTGCTGGGCCTTCGCTACCCATGTAATAAGTTAACTATTTACGCTTCCGCTTGTTAAACTCTGATTTGTATCAACTTTTGGTGTACCTTGCCTCCTGGGACAAGGATTAATGCACGCACGTCAGGAAAGCCCGTTGGGTTATTTCCGGTCGTGACAAGTTGGTATCAGAGCCACCCTTGACCCTAGGACGAGCCGTAGATCCCAAGCCTTAGCAATATTTTCCAAAAATAAAAATCCTTTGTTATTTGTGAAAACTGTCTAGTCTCTCTCTGTCTTGCTGCTTCATTTATCGCCAAAAATCTGACCTTTGAAAATGTTGCTTTTCTTTTCTTTGTTTTTAGATGGCCGGCAGCGTCACCCGTCGTGGTTTGGACATGACTGGCTTCGTCTTGGAGCTGCGCGGCATGTGCGTTGTCTTAGGGTATCCACATGGAGTGGACTACCAGGCCAGGCCGCTTCCGGAGCAGGAGGGTGATGATGCGGAGCCCCGCGCTGGTTGGGAGGTCACTGCAGTGATCCTCGCTGGCTCTTCTGAGCGGACTTCGCTGACAGTCACCGCGGGTGGCGACTCCTTCCCCGCCGCTTGCCAGAACGCCGCTCTCCTCGCCATCGGCACTCTTCACCAGCGCTACCCGGACGAGTTGCAGCACTCGTCCTACCGCTACCACCCTCGTCGCGGAGGAGCCCGCGACTACGCCACCTTCCGGGATGCTAGCTCGGAGGATGACGCTACCGTCGTGCATCTGGCACGCATGGTGGAGGCATACGACGCGGCTCGTATCGACTTCCATCAGATGGTGCGTCGTGGGATGGTCGAGAACAACCTGAAGATCCTGGAGCTGCGTCAAGAGAATCTGCAGCTCAAGAAGGACCTCGACGCAGTGGAGGCGCAGCTGCATCAGCTCAAGATCGCCCAGGGAGAGGTCTGCCGCCCCAAGCGTCGCCGCGTCTGCCGCAGCCAGAAGATCACCGCCCGCAAGAGCACCTCCAGGCCCGAGCTTGTCCGTCAGTCCCTGGCATGGACCTGCTTCGTCGAGACCCCTTGTGCCGAGCCTGCGCCCGTGGTTCCCCAGGAGGGGGAAGCCTCCGGCGTTGGTAGCACGGAGGATGTGCTGTTGCTCACCTTCCGTCCTGGCCCGTCGCAGCAGTAGACGAGCAGTTAGTAGGCTTGCGCGTGTGTTCTTTCTCGTTTGTCTTTTTGGAGTCGTGTGGGGCATGGTTATGCCGGTGTGTGGCATAACTATGTCGGAGCCTGTCTTTATTTGTTTGCCTAAGCAACTTGAACTTTAATGAACCAATTTAATAGCAGTGATAAATTTAAGAATAATGGTAGTCGTGGGTGGTTAGTTTTAATTGTTAGCTCTTTCCCTGTTTGCTGGTTCTGTGTGGGGTTTCCAGATGGTGACGACCAGGAGAAACGCTGTTACCGGTGATGGCAACCAACCTGAAGGCAGCAACCACAACCACCAGGGCAACCCACCTCCACCTCCACCTCCTCCTCCACCACCACCACCAGACACCAACGCCATTCTCACCCAAATCCTCGCCCAGCAAGCCAACATGATGAATGCTTTCCTCCACCACCTCCAAAATCCACCACAACAGAATGCTCCACCACCACCTCCCCAACACTCTAAACTCGCCGAGTTCCTCCGCATCCGCCCACCTACCTTCTCTAGCTCCAACAACCCCGTGGATGCGTTGGATTGGTTGCATGCCGTGGGGAAAAAGCTAGACACGGTGCAGTGTACCGATGAGGAGAAAGTCATCTTCGCCGCCCACCAACTGCAGGGGCCCGCATCTCTCTGGTGGGACCACTTCCAGGCTACGCAGCCAGAGGGACAGCCGATTACTTGGGCCCGCTTCACCGCCGCTTTCCGGAGAACCCATGTGCCCGCTGGAGTCGTGGCCCTTAAGAAAAGGGAATTCCGAGAGTTGAAGCAAGGCAACCGCTCCGTGCTGGAGTATTTGCATGAATTCAACAATCTGGCCCGTTACGCTCCGGAGGATGTGCGGGGAGATGAGGAGAAGCAAGAGAAGTTCCTGGCAGGAATGGACCCTGAGCTGTCCGTCCGCCTAGTCTCTGGGGACTATCCGGATTTCCAACGACTGGTGGACAAGAGCATCCGCTTGGAAGCCAAGCACAAGGAACTGGAGTCGCACAAGCGCCGCTTGGCGAATTTCCGCAATCAACAGGGTGCTAACCAGAGGGTCCGCTACACCAATCCCTATCCAGGGGGATCCTCCTCGCAGCAGCAACAACAGCAGCAGCAACCTCGCCCAGCGCCTCGACCTCAATTCGTGGTGCGTGTCCCACAGCCGCAGCAACAGCAGAATCAACAAGGGACTCGTGCGCCCCGTCCTCCTACGCCAACTGTGCCGCCTGGTCAAGGCCGCAGGGACGCTCAAGGTCAGCAGCGTCTGTGCTTCAACTGCTTCGAGCCCGGGCACTTTGCGGATAAATGCCCAAAGCCAAGGCGTCAGCAAGGCCAAGCGCCTCCCCGCTCCAACAACGGCGGGAAGGATGTCATTCGGGGTCGTGTGAATCACGTGACGGCCGAGGACGTGCTGACAACTCCAGACGTCATCGTTGGTACGTTCCTCGTTCATTCCATCCCTGCTACAATTTTGTTCGACTCTGGAGCTTCCCACTCGTTTATATCTGTGCCATTCGTGGGGAGAAATCAGTTGGGGGTAGAAAGGCTTAGGAACCCTCTGCTCATCACCACCCCTGGAGGGGTTATGACAGCAAAGTATTATAGCCCTGCCGTCCCTATAGAAATTCAGGGGATTCCTTTTCCCTCGGATCTGATTCTGCTAGACACAAAGAACTTGGATGTGATTCTTGGAATGAATTGGTTGGCTCAATTCCAAGGAGTAGTGGATTGCGCGAGACGCACTGTCACTCTGTACCGAGGGCCAGAACAACCGGTTGTTTTCTTTGCACCCCCAACCTCTGTCAGAAGTTCAGAACTTCATCAGATAGGACTGTCAGAAATCCCCATCGTCAGGGAGTTCGGAGATGTGTTTCCGGAAGAACTACCTGGTATGCCGCCCAAGCGAGAGATTGAGTTCCGAATAGATCTTGCTCCAGGAACCACTCCTCTGTACAAGCGACCCTACCGTATGGCAGCAAATGAACTGGCCGAAGTAAAGAAACAGTTGGAAGAGTTGAAAGAAAAGGGGTATATACGTCCGAGTACTTCCCCATGGGGTGCTCCTGTGATTTTTGTAGAGAAGAAAGACAAGACGAAGAGGATGTGCGTTGACTACAGAGCTCTCAATGAAGTCACCATCAAAAACAAGTACCCTCTTCCCCGGATCGATGATCTGTTCGATCAGCTTAAAGGTGCCACTGTATTCTCCAAGATTGATCTCCGTTCCGGATATCACCAATTACGTATTCGTGAAGAAGATATTCCGAAGACCGCATTCACCACGCGATACGGGCTGTATGAATTCACGGTGATGTCGTTCGGTTTGACCAATGCACCTGCCTTCTTCATGAACTTAATGAACAAAGTGTTCATGGAATACTTGGATAAGTTTGTTGTGGTTTTCATTGATGACATTCTGATATACTCACAATCAGAGGAAGACCATCAGCACCATCTCCGTCTGGTGTTGGGAAAGTTACGGGAACATCAATTGTATGCCAAGCTTAGCAAGTGTGAGTTCTGGTTGTCCGAAGTCAAATTCTTAGGGCACGTGATATCTGCTAAAGGAGTTGCTGTGGACCCCGAAACAGTGACCGCCGTCACCGATTGGAAGCAACCCAAGACAGTTACCCAAGTCCGTAGTTTCTTAGGTTTGGCAGGATACTACCGGAGATTCATCGAGAACTTCTCCAGAATCGCTCGACCCATGACACGGTTGTTGAAGAAAGAAGAGAAATTTGTGTGGAGCCCGCAATGCGAGAAGGCGTTCCAAACTCTCAAGGAAAAGCTAGTTTCCTCGCCGGTGTTAATCTTGCCGGATACTCGCAAGGACTTCATGGTGTATTGTGATGCTTCGCGCCAAGGATTGGGGTGCGTGCTCATGCAGGATGGTCATGTGGTAGCCTATGCCTCCCGTCAGCTTCGACCGTATGAAGGCAACTACCCTACCCATGACTTGGAATTAGCCGCAGTGGTTCATGCTCTAAAAATCTGGCGGCACTATCTCATTGGGAATCGCTGTGAAATATATACCGACCATAAGAGTCTGAAATACATCTTCACCCAGTCGGATCTGAATCTTCGGCAAAGGAGATGGTTAGAACTCATCAAAGATTATGATGTGGGAATTCACTATCATCCTGGTAAGGCCAACGTGGTTGCCGACGCTCTAAGTCGAAAGAGCCATTGCAACACTCTTAACGTCCGTGGCATTCCACCCGCACTTAATCAACAGATGGAAGCCCTGAACCTAAGCATAGTTGGTCGTGGATTCTTGGCTGCGTTGGAAGCCAAGCCTAACTTGCTCGATCAAATCCGCGAGGCTTAGAAGAATGATCCGGACATGCATGGACTCCTCAAGAAGATGAAACAGGGTAAAGCCGCTGGTTTCACAGAGGATGAACACGGAACCCTATGGAACGGAAAGCGGGTATGCGTTCCAGATAACAGAGAACTTAAACAGCTGATACTTCAGGAAGCTCACGAAAGTCCTTATTCCATTCACCCGGGCAGTACAAAGATGTACTTAGACTTGAAAGAGAAATACTGGTGGGTTAGCATGAAGCGGGAGATTGCAGAGTTTGTGGCCCTATGTGATGTGTGCCAGCGTGTCAAGGCAGAGCACCAACGACCGGCCGGACTTCTCCAACCACTCCAAGTACCCGAATGGAAATGGGATGAAATTGGGATGGATTTCATCACCGGACTTCCAAAAACCCAAGGCGGATATGATTCTATATGGGTAGTTGTGGATCGATTAACCAAGGTAGCCCGATTTATTCCTGTGAAGACCACCTATGGAGGAAACAAGCTAGCCGAGCTCTACTTCGCTAGGATCGTGAGTCTCCATGGCGTTCCCAAGAAAATCGTATCTGATAGGGGAAGCCAATTCACCTCTCACTTTTGGAAGAAGCTCCAAGAAGAACTGGGTACTCGATTGAATTTCAGCACCGCCTATCACCCGCAGACAGATGGACAGACCGAGCGTCTAAATCAGATCCTAGAAGACATGCTTCGCGCATGTGTACTAGATTTCGGGAAGACCTGGGATAAGAGTCTCCCCTATGCCGAGTTCTCCTACAATAACAGCTATCAATCCAGCATACAAATGGCACCTTATGAAGCGTTGTACGGGCGCAAATGCCGGACACCACTCTTGTGGGACCAAGTAGGAGAAAGCCAAGTGTTCGGGACTGATATCCTGAGAGAAGCTGAAGCTAAAGTTAGAATCATTCGGGATAATCTAAAGGTGGCACAGTCCCGGCAGAAAAGTTATGCAGATAACCGCCGCCGTGACCTGGAATTCGCAGTGGACGACTTTGTGTATCTTCGGGTCACGCCATTGCGAGGTGTACACAGGTTTCAGACGAAAGGGAAGCTCGCACCTCGGTATGTGGGTCCTTTCCGTATCGTTGCTCGACGTGGAGAAGTCGCTTACCAATTGGAGCTGCCCGCCTCCTTGGGCAACGTGCATGATGTGTTTCATGTGTCGCAACTCAAGAAGTGTCTCCGAGTGCCATCCGAGCAGGCCGACTCAGAGCAAATTGAAGTTCGCGAAGATTTGACCTATGTGGAAAGGCCAGTGAAAATCCTGGACACCATGGAGCGCAGGACCAGGAACCGGGTAATCCGTTTTTGCAAGGTCCAGTGGAGCAACCACGCCGAAGAAGAAGCTACCTGGGAGCGTGAAGACGAGCTGAAGGCAGCCCATCCCGATCTCTTCGCCAGTTCTTCCGAATCTCGGGGTCGAGATTCCGTTTAAGGGGGGTAGGTTTGTCACGTCCCAAATCGACTCTAAAATACATCCTCGAAATTGTGCAAAGAATAATTAAAATTCATGTGAAAGCCTCCAACAATTAAAATGTGCAAAGATAAAAGTCAAATGAGGCTTGGAGGATTTTTGTATATTTCCTAGAAGCCTAAAATGCGTAAATAAATTTTAGTGGAATTTTCAGAGCACAAATAATAATTGAGAAGAAATAAACAAAGTTGAAAAGGTTTATAAAAAGAAAAACCCTAAAAGAAGTCCTCTTTCTCCCCCCCTTCCTTTCTTGGGCCGGCTCGGCCCACTTCTCTTCCCTCTCTCTCTCCTTTCCCCCGCGGCCCATCGGCTCCTCCCAGCGCGCGCGCCGCTGACAGGCGGGCCCGCCCGCCACCCTCGCTGATGGGTGGGACCCACCTGTCATCGCCTTCCTCCCGCCGCGTCCGCCGCTCGCCCGTGCCCTAGCGCCGCCGCCGCCGCGGATTCCGCCGCATCCCGCCGTCCCCGCGCGCCATAAAGAGGGGGGAAATATTCCCCGCGATTCCCTCTCCCGTTTCCCCCGTTTTCCTCTCTCTCTCTCCCTCGGATTCGTCCCGATTCATGCCCGCAAAGTTCGCCGGCGCAATCAATGGCGGCCGAGATCTCCGCGCCGGTTTCCATCTCCTCCGGCCGCTCTCTCCTCCTCTCGGCCCTATTTAAACGTCTCCCGTGCCTCTCTCCTCCGTTTCCGCCGTTCGCCGCTCGCTCTCACCGTCGCATTCGTGCTCGCGCCGTCTTCCTCTCTCTCCGCCGTCGCCGACAAGCTCCGGTTCGCCGCCGCCGTCGCTCCGGACTTCCTCCCCACTCGGCGTCACCTCCATCGGCTTCGCCGCGTTCCCGTCGACCTCGTCCGCGCCTCCGTTTCGCTCGCCGACCGCCGGAGCACCGTCGTCCTCGTCGTCCCGAACCGCGCCGCCGCCTTCCTCCGCTTCGGCCGCCGTTCCCGTCGTCGCCGTCGACCGGGGTGAGCCGAAGACCGCTCCATTCGCTTCCCCCTTCCCTCCTCTCTCTCGGGTGCCGCTCCGCCGCGCCGGTGGTCGCCGGCGGTGACCATCGGGGCGCGGGCGCGTCCCCCTCCCGTCGGCCGTGCCGGCGAGGCCGCCTTCGGGCGTGCCCTCGCGGCTGCCAAGTGGGCCCGGCCGTCAGCCGCCCGCGCCCGCGGGTGCGGCTGACGCGTGGGACCCACGGCACCGGCCGCCGTCAGCCGTGTGCGCCCGGTCCACCATGGACCGAGAGGCTGACGCGTGGGCCCCACTCCCGTGGACCCGGTCCGCGCGCCCTCTCCCGGCTGACGCAATAAATGAGATTTTTAATTAAAATTTAAATGAAGAAATCCGCAAATATCCATTAAAGAGCATATAAACTTCAAATGGCCATATCTTGGCCATTTGAACTCGGAATTGGACCGTTCAAGTCTCTAATTTTTCCTTAAGAAGTCAAGAACCCATTTTTGTGCTTTGTTTCTGCTGTTATGTGGAGTTTATTAGAGTAAAAGCCTTTTTCTTTTCCGTTGGTCGTGTAGACGCTGCAGCTTCGGAAGATCCGCTCTTCGTGGAAGTCGAAGCCGTCGGTTGGGAAAGCGAGCAAGGCAAGTCACATCATCTTTGAACATATTGAATCCCAGTTTGTAAAATTATGTTGATTTAAATTATTGCATTATCGCTTTATTTAAATTCCCGCGTTATCACTGTTTTATTTAGCCATGCCTATTTACCTTTGTTATGACCTTATTATTGCTATTGTTATTATTATTCCCTTGTTCACCCTAGAGCAAACAAAACCTCAACTAGTGGACACTCTACTCATGGCACCACTAGTTTAATTTTAGGTAGATGCTTCGCAATTTAATTAGGTAACATTAGGCGGTTTTACAACTCTAGACTTTGGGATATTCTCATATCATTTGGACACTATGGAATTGTTGGTTTATGTTGGAATTGGACACACACCTCTCTTCCTCTTTCAAAACCCCTAAAACCTGTTTTCGGTGGGGTTTGGGTGCATGCCAGTTGTGGGAAGTAGCACCCCGGCCACTATAAGGATTAAGCTCGGGCCTCTGTTGCAAAGCACTACCGTACTTCCACATGTCTAGTGGGTAAGGCTTAGTTTGTGGCTCAGGCTAGTCATAAACAAAAGTACACGGATTGGAGATGGATGAAGTCGGGGGTCGATGGACATTCTCCAGGGCAAATGAAGGCTACACGAGCTGCGGCCCGGTAGTCGAGATGTCATACGGCAGAGGGTTGGTGCCCTGCTGCTAGGGGCTCAGTCCTGCCTGCCTGTCCCGGGGGTTCCGGCCGTAGGCGGGATTGGGTCGGTACTCTTGTCTATGGCTAGGATGGGTTGGAAACTATGTCACGTCTTCCGTCTGTATACCGTGGTGGTATGTGGCACGTGGTTACACGTGAGGAAGATGTGTCTTGTGGGTAAAGATGTACACCTCTGATCAGAGTAAAACCTATTCGAATAGCCGCGCCCTCGGTTATGGGCAAGCCGAGCAATGTACCCAAGTCAGTGTTATAATTCTTAAAATTTGCTCAACAACTAAAATGTGGAATGGTTGGCCTGGGTTGGCTTGGGATGAGCTGGGACCCAGGGTCGGGTTGCCAGTTCGGTCTGAATCATCGTAGGCCTTGGGTTAAGGCAGGTTCGTGTGGGTTCACGGCCTTGATTAATAATACTGTTTAGTTCTAGGATCGTGTTTACAAAATAGCTTTGAGCAACTAAATGTCTTTAAATGCTGTTTACTGCAACCCTAACCCTTTATATTATAATTCCCTTGTACTCCCTTGCATTTATTCTGCATTTGTGGGTGTGTCTTGTTGAGTACGGTGGTTGTACTCAGTCTTGCTCAATTTTTCCCAAGCCCAGAAGAGGAGCTCCTTGAAGATGAAGGCTTTGGTGTCTAGCTCGTGCCTGCCGTCAAGCGCCTGTGGTCGTCGCCCTAGTCTTCCGCTGTTTTTCGTTTGTCTCTGTGTGTGCTGGGCCTTCGCTGCCCATGTAATAAGTTAACTATTTACGCTTCCGCTTGTTAAACTCTGATTTGTATCAACTTTTGGTGTACCTTGCCTCCTGGGACAAGGATTAATGCACGCACGTCAGGAAAGCCCGTTGGGTTATTTCCGGTCGTGACAATCGGGTCTGAGTTCCTTCGTTTGCCATGATCGAGCTCTGATAGTCTAGTTGAGCAAAGGCCCATGCCAATGCCATAGTTGTGACGAAAGCGAACTGAGCCATTTTCATGATTTTGCAATCAAAGAAAGTTCCATACTTTTTTATTCCCGGTATGGAGCCAACGTCGCTTCGCTTTCGCAAGACAATTTCCTTCTGGAAAAATATCAGCAATCAAATTATCGTAAATAGATAGTACGGTTGCGTTGTTTCAATTTCTGTTCGTTGGTCCTTGGGTTACGAAGGTGTGGGTTTACTAATACGGAGAGCGCTATGTACTAGTTGACGAGCTTGCCTCCAGTACTTGATAGAAGCCCATGACTCTCTATCTGAAAGTGGTCTTGGCCGTAAGCCGATAGGCGTAGTTGTAGCGAAGCGGCGTGTATCGTAGTTGTTCGGATAGCAAGCTACCTGACGTGATAAGGCTACTAGTGCCCTCCACTCGTGCCTACTTTCACTAACCTATAGCTATTGCATGCAAGCTCAATCTTCTATCTCGCATTGCTACGTGCTCGAAACAGCCAATTCGCTCGTATTTTTGCCTCAACTCATTCCATGAATGTTGTTTCATTCCCACTAAATCCAACTCAGTCTTTATCCTGCCTTGGAGTTCTCTCTCATAACTGAAGCCAGGAGGTATTCGATTTATTGGATTTCGAGCCCCTTTTCTTGCTCCTTGCCATTAGCGCAGCCCTTTTCTTTTTCTTAGCTTTATTTGAAGCGTAGTTTTTCACCTGAAAAAGAAGGAGCAGCGCTTTTGTAGTGACCCCCCGGGGTCCCGGGTTGCTTTGGCGCGCCCCACCCCGTCAGTCCTATGTTGGGTAGGAGCGGGTCGAGTCCGTATCACCGCGGAACAACTGCAGCGTCCGGATCTGATCTATCTACTCGGCAATTCATCCGGTGACTTCACGGTCGCCAAAGAAGCCCCAAGAAGCATCAAACATTTCCGATGAGATCCATGGTGCTATTCTGAGATAGCAGGCACTAGCTCCCAGTGCGACTTCATAAAAAGCAATCAAAGATAAGATCGAAGAAAATGAAACGCACGTGGTGGTCATTATAGCGGTTCCTTCAGATCCTAGAAAACGTCCAAAAAAACTGGCTACGGAACTACCGAGCAAAGGCAAAAAGACAATAAGTAGATACATAAGATCGAGTCTCTTCAAAAAAAAATCAGACAATGTTCGAGCGGCCTGTCATTGAGACAAAAACGTGTTAAGCATATAAGACCTGAGACTTTCCTCTCTCTCCGATTGCCGCTTTATCGCAGAACATCTATTTGCTTTCTATTCGACAAGAAGGACAAGGAAAAGATAATGGATATGGAACACAGGTCCTGGCACTATTGGAAAATGAAGCTCTCTCAGTTCAAACATATGAGATTACTTACCCCGGGAACAATTTCAGTACATATGGCGCAAGACGATTCCACATATATATCGAGGTCAGAATGGGATCGGGTGTTTTCACGTCTCACCGTAGTGCAGCTTTATACCACTGATTTGACCATTTTGCTGTGCTAGGCTGACCATTTGGGGAAGATACTCCATTAAAATTCTGAACAAGTAAGGGAACAGCTCTGGATCCCAAGACAAGACTTCCTCTCATATTTATATTGAAAAATATGAAAACTAATTATCTTTATTCTAGTTCCCTAAAACCCTTTCCGTGGCATTCCTTTCTGTTCCACTCATCCAACATTGTTGGATGCCAAAGACTTTGACGAAGACCATTCTTTACCAAAGGATGCGTCGAAGCGTGACAAAGAAATGGCTGTCAAAGAGAAGGCCAAAAATGCCAATCTTCAAGCCAGAGGCGAGGGACAACAACCTTTGCCCGGCGGGGCGGCGGCTTCCTCAGAAAAAGAGAAAACTCTCTCACTCTCCTCTTTGACTGAACACTTGAGATAGATATTGATCATAGATAGGTACTCACATTCACGGAAGTAATGGTAAGGAATCCCAGTAGTATCTTCTCCCGGTGTATGTGAAAGAGAAAAAGTGACGGGGCTCATACTTCAGCGCTGCAGTGCTTGGTACTCGGACCTCGGCTCGATGCATTTTCTCTACCCCTTCTTACCCTGAAAAAGCAGGGTCACCTTGTGTCGTTTTTATGAGAAGCGAGTTGTTCTAGGCTGGGCGGATCCTGATCTCTAATACCGGTACTACGTCCTTGCCAAGAATTACCATAGGCCGGTCTTTCTTTGAAATAGTCCTCTCACGCATATTCCTTTACTACCAAAGTAATGCATATCCGGGGACCTTTTCAACATACTTCTTTTCCTCTATCAAAAAGCCAATACCGACGCTCGCTTATCAGCTTACCAGTTCAAACGGGTTTTAAAGTAGGTTCTACACATTCGAGAAGACCCAGGCGGATTGGAGTGGTTGTGCGCCGGGGCAATCTCTGCTTGCATTTCGCATTGGAATTTCAAGTACTAAGACAGGGGAGAGATCTTTATAAGGAAGGCTTGCATCTGAAAATAGTAGTAGTAGTCTAAGGAGTGATTTGTACTGGAAAAACCTGCCAATGGGAGCATAGCTGGTCTTTATTGTCCGCTCACTTCCTTCAATCAAAGCAAGGGTTGTCTTTCCAGGAACTAGCAAACCAAACAAGCAGGCTAGCAAAACTAGGATAAAGTTTGATCCACCACTTACACTGGAAGGGCAAGAACTAATGCTTATGCGTATTCTTCCACGGCATATAGATGGTTAACTACTCCAACTCGATGGCTGAGAGAAAAGTGAAATCCTAGCTTGGATAAGAATCATACGCTGCGAATGAGCAGACGAATCGACCGAGGGCTTACACACAAGAACAGAACCTAACTCTACTTCTTTTTCCTCCTTTCCTCTTTACTGCCCCCGCTATACTATCAACAGGTCAGTCAATATCGCATCACATCACCTAAAAGACTGATATCCAGCTCCATATAATCCAACAATTGGGCTCTATTCTCCTGAAGAGAAGACACTTGAACTTCGTCATGTGCTATTGAGCCTTTTGAACCTAAGTGCGGACATAAAGTCTTAGCCAATGTTTCTATACTATTAGGGAGTAGAGTGTATGAATCTCGATTTGACATGACAGAGAGAGACTGTCATCGCCATCTCTTTGGACATGCATGTGTTAAGCAAATGGACTGAACTGGTTTCTTCAGCCCTTTTTCTATGTGTTGGTGTTCTATATGACCGACATAAGACTCAACTTGTTAGATATTATGGAGGTTTAGTGAGCACCATGCCGAATTTCTCTACCATTTTCTTCTTTTTCACTTTAGCCAATATGAGTTTACCCGGCACTAGCAGCTTTATTGGGGAATTTCTAATCTTAGTAGGAGCTTTCCAAAGAAATAGCTTAGTAGCCACATTAGCAGCGCTTGGGATGATTTTAGGCGCGGCGTATTCCCTTTGGCTATATAATCGTGTGGTTTCTGGAAATTTAAAACCTGATTTCCTCTATAAATTCTCCGATCTAAATGGCAGAGAAGTTTCCATATTTCTACCTCCAACAGACCGACAAGGAATGAAGTCAACCTTAGAAAGTAGCCGATGGGAGGTTTGATCGGTTAATGTGGAAAGACAACCCTTGCTTTGATTGAAGGAAGTGAGCGGACAATAAAGACCAGCTATGCTCCCATTGGCAGAAATAAGGATTGATCGGGTAGTCCCGATCGGTCCCGATCAGTTAATCCCGGAAGTCATCTGCCACAATGTCGGGAGCATACCTCATCAAGTTGTCGCATTTCATATTGTAGTCCTGAACAGTACCACTCCCTTGTTTTAGGCTAACGAATTGCTGTCGAAGCGCTTCCCGAGACATCACATCTAAATACTGATCATTGAATTCTCGCTCGAACCACGCCCAAGGAATGGTTGGATTTGAACCATCATTATCTCCATTATGTCTCTTCTTTGCCTCCTGCCACCAGAAAGGAGAAAGTTTTCTCCCTTTTCACATAACCGAGAAAAAAGGAAAAGTTACCCTACTACATGTATTAGCTAGTTTTGTCTAGTCAACATCTAACGCTCATTTCACTATGGGATTTATTTACTCCGATTGCTTCTACTCTCTTACAGCTGGGTGCGCCTATAAGGAAGACTTTTCATAGATTGACTTTGGGCAGGCAAGTTGAACTATCCGGCTTCCCTTAAAGTATTCACTTTTCCAGGAGCCGACTTACCAGTTAGTACTGGCACTTTTACAGGAACAGTACCAGAGACTCATCTCGTAAGAAGACATTTTCAATTAGACACTACTAGTCGAGGACTGCGAACTCAACTAGATATTCTGCACATTCCAGTTTACCTTTTTAAATCTTTTTTTAACTCCCCGAGCTACTACTCTGTAGATTAACTAGTGTCTCCGATTGCTTGGATGAACAGAGCTCTCTTCTCTCCCAATATGTTTATTTGACGGAGTCTAGTGCGTATTCATTTTCTTCAAGTCTTGGATTCAAAAGGTTTTTTCCGGTGTAGGATTCTTCCTACCCAACTTTGGCCATTGAAGAATGAGTCTTTGCTTTGTCCCCCGGGATCCACCACAGGTTGGGTTTGAGAGCCGTGTGATGGGTGACTATCTAGCACGGTTCAGAGAGCACGTGTATGTAGTCTGCGCTGGTGAATACCACACGTGCAAGTTTCCCTGCATGTGGCTCGTCCGTGATAACTTCTTCGGATTTGCCTGAACTAGCGGACCGATCACTAAGTGGTTGCTTTCGCTGATCGGCGCTAGTCTTTCCTGCTGTGAATTTCCCAGGTCGAGAGGGGCCCTTTCCTTCTACCTTACTGAACCCATTCACCAATGATTGGAGCCCTTTCACTAGTGGTTACTCCCGATCCGAAGCACCCCTTTTCCATTCATAGAGAAATCCAATCGTCAAAATCAATAAAAAGGCCATCATGGACCAAGATCCAAACAGATCAATCTTGTTAGGAGGTACTGCCCAAGGAAAAAAAAGGTGACTTCCTGATCAGGGATAATAAATAAAATAGGAACCGGATAAAATCGTATATCGAAACGACTTCTGGCATCACCGGAGGGATTGAAACCACGTTCGTAGGCCGACAATTTTTCTGGATAGGTCGAACTATTGGAAGCAAATGGAAAAGGAACACCGAGTGGAATCAAAGAAACTAGCGGACTGATCACTAAATAGATACAAATAGGTGCAAATTCCGACAAAAATGCACTTTCATAGCCATTTATCGTGATAGCGTAACTGCCAAATCATCCAAGTAAGGAAATCGATAAGCACGAAGATTTCTCTCAAAGACGAGAATATCATTCAGTCTTGAGAAATGCATGTGAATGAGGAGCCGGTATAAATCGTAGGAACTCTTTGGAAGAACGAATAACCACTGGGATAAAATGCCCCAATGGAGCTTACGTTCTGAATATATCCTCCTTGCTCGTAAGCAGGAAAGATGATATTTCTCCAAACTGAAATTAACATAAGATCATCGGTTCACGAAGGGTAGATTTCGCAGATTTGACTGAACACAGATAAACTATAAACGAAAATAGAGAACTGGATGCGGTTAAGCATACCACTTCGGAAAAGTGGAAAGGCACGGTGTTAAACCATAGGCCTTTAACGGAACTCGATCACTTATTAGACCGATATATGAACGGCAACCTCTTTAGCTTTTCCACTCCCTCACCACACCAACCACTGTGTGATACTGAACACCCACACAATCTCGATTTAAAAGAGAGAGACTGTAAGGCTAGAATTGGTTCACACATATGTGTGGGGGCCGGTCCAATCACTCGGTAGATCACGCTATTATGTCACCTTCATTGATGATGCGACTCGGAAGGTATCCAGCTGTTACGAACTATCAGATGGTCAAGAATTGACAGGAATGAAGGGAATTGATTTCAGGGATCAGATAAAGAGGGAATTTATGAAATAAGAGTTACGAGAACAACTAGTCGAACAGAAGCATTAGTTTCTCTACGAGATGGAGATGGCTCATTCTCTAGTTTTCCTACGAGATATAAGTCAGTTTCTAACGTACTTTGAAGTTCAGGAAGGAGTTATTAATTAAGACGAAGAAGAACCCTCGCTTGGCTTTGTCCCGAACCAAGGAGGCATGATGGCGGGCGCGTGCGTGTGCCGACTGCAGAGACTACAAGCCGACGCCGGAAGCATCGCTTTCTTTCTTCTCCCTCCATTTTATTCACTACTACCGCTTCTACACATAAATCAAAGAAGCATTGTGGAATAGTGGCATTTCATTAATGTCGAAAATGTTCTTAGTGAAAGGGTTGCCTTCCTTCTTTTCAATAAGAAGAAGTATTTGAAATGAAACAAATTCCTCTTCATTCTGTTGTGCTCAGCGAAGGAACTGCCTAAGCATACTTTTGCGGCACCATTGGCCGAAGCAGACCTGGAAGCTGATCTGCGAGTGAATGAAATTGAACGATTAATATCGCCTTTCATGCTAAAATCGGACGATTTCGACCTTACGTTCAGGATACTCCTTCCTGTCCTTGCGATGTTTGGTTAAGTGTTATCAATCAGCTTTCCTCTTCTTCCAGCATTCTTCTAAGGTTTGCCTCTAACGATGGTTGAATAGCTCCTGTTGTTTTTATTCCATTGAATCGATTTCATGCACTTCCCTCAAGCCGAAACCGGAACGGGATTGTCATTTAGCTTCAATTTCTTCAGTCTCACAAGCGGGTCCGCATGCAACAAAAGAAATTGTATTTGCCTACTACTCCGACCTCAGGAATGCAAGCAAGCGAGGCCAGAACAAGGAGAGTCAAGAAAACAGTAGCCGTTTACTCACAAGCTAACACGAAGCACGAAACACATGGATTCTCTGAGAACCGGACTGACCCAACCAAGCAATCACTTGAGCCATTCACACCTTGGAAGAGCTATTCAAAGGTTTTCTGGCTGACTGTGAGGACACCTCTGCATCCCAGGAGCAGACCGCTCCCCCGGAAGCTGTGGTCAGTCAAGAGCGGCATCCGAATCCCGCTCCGATTCAACCTTGACCCCAGGGATCTCCTCTCCCCAACTACACTAGGCTCAAGGTGGAATAACGAAAGGAGGGTGCGTGCGATAGCTAACCGATTGAAGGAAATTCCTCGCCTATCTTATTCTTTTTCAGTTCCGATCATCATTATACGATCCAAGTCGTGGAAAAGCCGAGTAGGAAAGCCGAAACCGAGGTAACTTAGGCGTAGGTCAAAGCACGGGCATGGAAAAGGGATTATATGGCGTGCTGGGCTGGATGAAAGAAGCAACTACGCCCCTGGTACATTTCAACGCTCATGAATTCTATATTTCAGCAGTATCTGAGGCCATAGCTCTCAACTCAGCTTCAGCACTCGAGCGGGACACTGCAGTCTGCTTCTTGGTTTTCCAAAGGTCCGGAGGAGCGGAAGAGTTTATAGTCGAGAAGGGTCGGGCATTAGCAAATCCTTCAATCCCAACTCTTGAAAAGAAGCATTTCCTCCTGATTGTCCACCTTTTCGGAGAAAGAAGCACATCACTTATACGAGATTCTGAAATGATTGTTATCTCTAGGCACATCTTATGGGCGGATGTTGCTCCTCGGAAAACGCGTATAGTAGTCTCATTGGCCTTCGTCGATGGGACAAACGCTCCAGTGTATGCGTTACAAGGCAACTAGCATGTTGGATTAGAAGTTCGTGAAAGTATGTTCTCATTTTTCGTTGGAACAACCAACCATTTTCTTCTCCAAGTTGAGGTTCAGGGTTCGGCGGGGTGTGGCTTGTGGATGGCTCTCCCCGATCTGGAACAGCCCCGAATACGTGTTCCAGGGGAACTTCCGGAATTGAATAAGGGTCAAAACGGGGCTGTTCCCCTTGCGGCACCTCTCAGTTCGGATTGTTCTCTGCAACTCGGGAACATGAAGTTGAAATCGCTAGTAATCGCGGATCAGCATGCCGCGGTGAATATGTACCCGGGCCCTTCCTTTGTTCCTCTTCCTTCTGCGCAGATACTTTTGATCCACTCCTTTCCTATACCGCGCCCTCTGCCTATTACGGTCGATACCCAGAAAGTTGCCGACTACTTTTTTTCATAAGGGGGGAAGCGAAGCTTAGTGAGCTTAGAGCGATTTCCTCGCAAAAAAAGCACGAGCGAGATATTCATCCTTAACAGGGATCTCAATTGCGGGAAGAAGATTTTTTCTTCAGGATGGAGCGCATCAGATATTAACATTTTTGGATTACTTTTTTCGGGGTTAATCTGACCTTCTTTCCCATGCATTTCTTAGGGCTTTCGGGCATGCCACATCGCATTCCAGATTATCCAGATGCTTACGCCGGATGGAATGCTCTGAGCACTCTCAACGGATCCTCCACGCGCTGCGCTGGGCATACCATAGTTCTTCCGTGCGTCTTTATCGTGGCGGAAACAGAACAAGAGGGAAAGACCCGGCTGGCTCATTCCATTGATAAGCTCATCGGGCTGCTCGTCGTTAGGAAGAGAAAGTCCTACTGCTGTAACCGCAACATCAAGCAAGTAGGATCGGGATTCAGATGTTCAATAAATAGGTTTGTTAGAAGAGACAGGAATTTATTCTTTATTAGTGCATGCCTTTTTTTTTGTGATTCGAGCAGTTCTTGTCACGAGATGATGGGCCAGAGAAAAGTTTGATAGGAAAGGAAGGTGGGGCACTTCGTTGCTGGGCTGGAATAGAAACTGACGTATGGAGGACTTGTGAGATCTTTCACTCTTCGACAACGAAAGCCTTGAGGACGTCAGCGATGTGTTATAGGGACGTCAACGAAAGCTAGTAGGGAACTGCAACCAGAGAGAGAGTTCTAGTGAGTCCAGACTCTTTCTTTCGTTCATCAAAGCGAAGCATGGCTGCAATCCCAAACTCATCCTTTTTTCCGCGAGCAATCTACGTTTGTGATCTCGTATATTTCGCTTCTCCGACATCTTACTTAGTTTCCCCCTCATATTTTAGCAAAAAGCCGCTCCACAGTAGTAAAGTCTCATCTTTTGTATTGGCCGAAGTGACAATAGTCACATTACAAAGCAGAGCCCTCGTGAATACACGTACCATTAATGAAGGAACAGCTAGTACTAATTATATGAGGGAATACTAATTATCTATTCTTATGTATTCTCTCACAATCACTCCTAGCAATAAGTGAAAAGGCGGCTATCGATACTGTCCCAACAACCTCCTCTCAATTGATCCCTCGTTACTGCCCATAGGAGAAGTAATAGGTAGGGATGACAGGATTTGAACCCGTGACATTTTGTACCCAAAACAAACGCGCTACCAAGCTGCGCTACACTCGTGAAGGTAATGAAATTATCCGATCAGCTTGCAAATGGAGTCCTGAACTAGCCAGGTCTCGTTCTTATATGCTACCTAGAATTATTTAGAACTTAAATCTTTAAGCATGTGCTTAGTCAAGGAGGAAACTACTAAAGAACAAAGAAGTCGTCTTTGGTCAGTGAACCAACTTTTGCCGAGCCCCATTGCCAACTCTAAATTACATTCATTTCACTAGTCCGCCAATCCAATTAGGATTCCCGTCGGTTGCATCGCTCCTGCTCGCAGTAGTCGTTTCTTTGCCGGTGAATCAATTTCTTCTAAACAGAATAAGGGCGGCATCCTGCTCTCGACTATCTCTGCCGCGGAATGGGATCGCTTGCCAGCTAGGCCCTCTAGAAAAAAGTTGGAGCAACATTGTATGAACTCTCGGGTTTGGAACAGATAAGTTCTGTACGGATAACAAAGAATAGAAATTGGAGAGCAGGTGCCCTTCCCTGGTTGTTACCTTCCCAGCCCCAAAGGAAAAGCCCTGATCATTTGAAAAAAAAGAAGCCATGCATGCCGACACGTTTTAACAGATCAGTAGCATACTTCTCTTGAGTCAAGATAATTCCATCATGAACTTTATTAACTTCTATGCCCAAGAAATAGTGCAACGCACCAAGATCCTTAAGGGCAAATTCTTCTTTCAAATCTTGAAGTAATGCCGAAGTTGCTTTTTCACAAGAACTAGCAACAATGATGTCATCAACATATATCAACACAAATATGGAGATTGTACCTTTCTTGTAAAAGAAGAGCGAAGCATCTGCTTTTGACGGTTGAAATCCAAGCCTAGCTCGTTATTCTTTGAGATATGGATAGAGTCTCGCTTCGGGGCGGGGGAAGCAGCAAGCGTAGGCTAAAAAGAGGTGGGTCGGTTTAGTCATCAGCTCGAGAGGACAGGGGAGAGATAGGAGACAAAAAGAGGCAAAGTGAGGCCCGCCCAAGCAAGTGGTTTGTTTTTGAGAGAGAAGTGTTTTCTTTGGAAAAGAAGAGCTCTTTCTAAGTTGACTTGCTCTGTTCGTCCGCTGTCAGATCAAAACGGGTAGGGATCGGCCCAGCCTAGAACAACTCGCTTCTCATAAAAACGAATCCCTTTGTGCCTGGAAGAAATGCAAAGGGGAATGCTGGGTCAGAGCCAAAGAATGTGAACTATACAAGTTCACAATACCCTTTGATGAAATGAAAGAAAGGGTTCCGGTGTATAGAGAGGGCCTGCGGACGGCTGTCCGAAGTGCATGCAATGACGGGCTCGGATAGGATAGGGTTGTGCGTGCCGGGCCCTTCGGGTGTCCATATTTTGGCCGACCCATCCTAGTCTTTTGCGACACAGCTGGTTTACTTATTTTGTTAGGTCTCGACTTCTCCGCTATGATCTCCCCAGTAGTTCATATAGGAGCTATTGCCGTTTCATTCCTAAGCAAGCTGGAGCACCTTTCACTCTCGGGCATAAAGGCTTTTATCCAATTCATTCACAGGAAGGGTAGAAGGAGCTTCAAAGCTTTTAGCCGGCGTTGGAGCTCAGACGGTGCAGTTAGTATTGACCACTACCGCCAAGTCCATAATTAAAAAATTGATGAAGTCCACATAATGGAGCTCAAAAGCCGATTAAAAAATCTACTTTTTGAGCATCTTGAAACCGCACATAAAAAATATTATGAATGAATCACCTTACAATAACATACGAGAGACAGCTTTCGATTTTTTCGAACAACAAGTCGAACCCAATGAACAATTCCATTCAAAGGAATGTTCTAGAGGGGGCCCTTTTCCGCTATATTCGCGATATTGAACAAAATGGAAGAAATTCTTCACGATTTCTAGAGTTCCGGGATTACTTCACGGAAGATCGGGTTAAAAAATTCTAAAGCTTTCGTCTCAATTCATATTTAGCCGCGAGCAATCTACGTTTGTGATCTCGTATATTTCGCTTCTCCGACATCTTACTTAGTTTCCCCCTCATCTTTTAGCAAAAAGCCGCTCCACAGTAGTAAAGTCTCATCTTTTGAATTGGCCGAAGTGACAATAGTCACATTGAACCCTCGAATATGCTCGAAGATCTCGAAATGATCTTCCAGTTCCGGGGAGAATTCGCAAAACTCCGTTTCCATAAAGAATGCTAAATGACAATCTGAACCTACTTGCTTACAGGATCTTTAAGAAACTGTGGACTTTTGCACCTTTCTGTCTAGCTTGAGTTATCTTTTAGTTCTCTCCCCTCGGCAAAGTGGATAGGAAAGAGTCTTGCAGGTTGATCAACAAGTAAATCCTCCCGGATATGAAAAGACAAGATCAATATGTCAGCTAGCTTACTAATACGGCAGCTGCTTAAACTCATGCTGTACCTACATATCTCATTTGGCTATCCTTACCTATTGGCTATCCCAGGTGACCTTACACCTAAAGGACTAATGCCAAGCTTGAAACTCCTATGTAGAGGGAGCTATCTCGCCTATGTTTACGTTGCAATGCTACTCCTCTGTTCTGTTTCTAGTGCGGTTATGTGTATTACAAGTTTTAATAAGAGCGCACTACTCATCCCTTGGGAGATGGAGCCATAGAGAAATCCAATCGTCAAAATCAATAAAAAGGCCATCATGGACCAAGATCCAAACAGATCAATCTTGTTAGGAGGTACTGCCCAAGGAAAAAAAAAGGTGACGTTATGGTATTGACTACGAAGAGACTTTCAGTCCTGTAGTCAAGGCGGCCACAATTAGACTAATATTGTCACTAGCAGTCGATGACATAGATAGAGCCTCCTTCTTTGATCCATTCATTGATAACAATCAATAAACATCTTCAACCAATCCAATACAAATACTGAAAAAGAAGCAGTCTACCAACTTTTCTTTCACAAGGCCGCAGGCGCAAGGGATGAGCGCGAAATCCGTTGCTTGTTCTTTCGGTAGCCTTCTTTCATTTCCGAATTAGCTTGCGAGCAGTCCTTGCATTAGTATGAGTTCGTTGACCGCGTAAGGGCGAACAAAACGGAATGTACCGGATTTTTAGCACGTACAACCATCAAACCAGAGACCAAAGCAGGGCTCGACAAAACTGAAAGTATCATGGTACGTCGTCCTCCCTTGAAATGGAACTTGAATGCTGGAGCAAGAAGACGCATTCAAGTCGATCTTATTGCATCACCCACACCTAATTACAACAGTTGAATGCTGTATTTGCATTTTGATATTGTACATAGCTATTTACTTCTATTATAAATGTACCCTTGGTCGGAACTAGTTTTTTCGCTTTTTTAGCCGATTTTTTACCTTTTTTGGACCCATTCTATAAATGGATGGAAGAAATTAAACCAATTCTTTCCCGCCATAGGCGAAAAGTACTAATTTTTAATTCGCCTAAGGAATTGGCATTTTTCCGGGTCGTTTTAAAAAACATTTGTTCCAGCCATAGCGAAAAGTACTGAAAATTAACTTTCCCTCGTAAAAAGGAAAAAACTGGGTGCAGAAAAAGGAAACTTTCTGTCCAGTCTGTGGCAAAAGTAATACTTTTTCCATTTTCCTTCGCGATCGACCTTTCGGATTTTATAAACTAAGGAACCTGGTGAAAAAAGCAACCCTATTATTCCTGAGCAAAAGAAAGCTTACTACAGCACGGTCTTACGTCCAGGATTGGAACATTCCATCTCTTCTTGTCCACTGGTATAGAAAGAATATGCATTTTCTTGACTGCTTATTCAACGCCCTGCCGACTTGGATACTGCTGGCTCTCTTGCATTACGTGATAGAAATGAAATGACAGAAGAACAAAGCAAGGGCTTTCAATGCGCGAAATCCGTTTCGAGTTAGAGTGCGAAACTTCTTGCTGCAGCCGTTTTATTCGCTGCCAATTGCACATCAGGAGAAGATGTCACTACAGATCCTGCAACCTCAAGAGGGAGCAGCCTGTCCGTCCTATTTAAAAGACTTTGGATTTTTTTCTCCGGGGATCGAGGTCTCATTAGCCGAAGAAGACCCAGGCCAATCCACGTGGCCTCTTTGACCAACGTCAGCGACAGAGACATAGTAAATTGGTCCGCGGGCATCGCGATAAGTCCTCTGTCCTACTACAGGTGCTGCGACAACCTTTACCAAGTCCAAACGATTGTCAACTACCAGATCCGCTGGTCCGCTATATTCACCCTAGCCAGCTATCTCCTTTATGAGTTTCTTCCTTTCTGAAAGTCACCACAGTGGAGAGTTACTATCGACTTTCTCCATGTGCCACTCGCCAGGGTTGAGTTGAGGGGGCAGCCCGTGCGCTAATTGGGCTTCGAGGTTGGCTATACGCGAAAAAAGCTCGCTTTCTACTGAGCTGTCCTAAACTGTTCCAGAATGTTATTTGTTTCATAGGAAGATTCCAAAAGCACATTGTGATGCCGAAAGAATCTTCGTCGCCCTCATTCCGTAGTTGAGTTCTTTCGCATTTCTCGTATAGTTTTTCGTGGATTAGCATCTCGAGGTTCTTTGATGGGCATAAAGAAATTGTCTTGCTAGCAACCACCAAACCAATAGAACAAAGGTTAGCTCTGCAGCTAGTCCACATCTATTTGTGCATTCAATGCTGCCATTCCCCCGGCCCCAAAGGACAAGATTGAGTCGCCGCTATCACTTTTTTTGGGGGGCCAATCCCGCGAAGAGTTATGGAAAGATTTTATAGCTCGTCACAAGAAAGGATTGATGGTCGAGTCCCCGTGCATGAAGTCAGTGGATTCGAGTGAACTGACCGTACTACAAATCGACATACTTGAGGAAGCTTCTTACTAAACCAAAGAAAGGGCAGCTCCAGTTGTATTGTCGATTCCCTTCTCCCGAGAGCTTTCACACTCTGGGATGGGAGTCCCTTCCAAGACTTGACCAAAAGCTTATCTCTTGAATCTAAATTTAACATTTTCCAAAACGCGGCTAGACCGAGGCAGAGCAAGAATCGAGTTCCGTTAAAGGCCTATGGTTTAACACCATGCCTTTCCACTTTTCCGAAGTGGTATGCTTAACCGCATCCAGTTCTCTATTTTCGTTTATAGTTTATCTGTGTTCAGTCAAATCTGCGAACTCGACTAGATATTCTGCACAGGCCCTGGTGGGTTCTCCATAGCGGAAGCAACCTCTGGGCCTTCCACAAAAAAAAACGAAAACAAACCAGAGAAGGATCCAATTAGAGTAGAGGAAAAAGCCTCCCTCCTCCTTCTGACAATATAAAGTCCCAAAAAAATGAGGGAAATAAAAATAAAAATAAGGTAAGGTCTATCGGTCCACAAACTGCAGCCCAGGACGGGCGTCGTCGTCTAGGCGTGACTTCTTGTTTTGATCTCCCCTACGCCTAGGACGTAGTCTGGGCCAAGAGCCATAGTTAGTTGCTGTTTCCATTTGGTTCTTCTTTCTCGTTGTTGATACCGGCAAGACCCGAATAGAAGAAGAGCAGTCGTCAATTGATTGAAAGTGGATTGACGGCATTCATCAGTTGATTGAAAATGGACTTTTCTTTTATGATCGAGCGAGGTCCGTTTTTGGGCTTAAAAGTCCTTGTAAGCTTATGCCTCATCCTGGTTGGGAAGGTTATAGTAGCTTCAGTCATTGGAATTACTCTATTTCTATATATAGGCCTTATCCTTTTTGTTATTGCGTTATGGTAGAGGGAAAGAGAAAAGAAAGAAGAGAAATTGGGCCATGTTTCCCGAGAGAGACTGCCTTCTCTCAGGCCAGCAGTCTTATACTTATAGTCGACTGCTCTATGACGATCTGACCTCTTTCCTGGGCTCTGCTCGCTCGTCTACGCTCCGACCAATTCAAGAGCAATTCAAATGCTTTGATTGCTTATCAGATAAGAGGTAAAAATATTCTTCATTCATTTATTTTTTTAATGCCAAATTTCATTCAAATCCATTCTTAAAAAGGCATAGTAGAGAAAGGCGGACCAGGCAATCTCTGAGTTGAAATCGATCCCAGACATCCATCTCTTTCAAAAAGTTCTAAAGGCCGACTACTACAGGGTGCGTGCGCTGGGACTGATCGGGACGACCTTGTCGGTCCTCACATTCACGGAATGAAGTCAACCTTAGAAAGTAGCCGATCGGGACGATCATGCGTCTCAAGAGGAGAAGCATGGACTGTTGCTAGCGCTCATAAATATCCTTATGACCCCTGAAGATGGAGTTGTTTAGTGAAAAAAGGCCCAGCAGAGAGAACAGTCAAGATAACTAGCGCGGAGTCCGCTTGGCAGGCGGCAGGAGCTGCGGGCAAGTGCTTGCTTGGTAGGCCAACAGCCCTGTGAACCGGGCGGGGCACCTCCGGTTATAGATGCCCTAACAAAACTTCATAAGAAGATATCGCGAGAAATAGTTGAGGATCGAACTCTATCTCAAAAGAGAAATCGATGTTTTACTACCAGTCACAAGCTTTATGTTCGGCACAGTACTCATACTGGAACTTACGAGCAAGAATTGCGGATAAGGGAAAGCCCGCTATATTATATATAGTAATCACCTGCCAAAAGGAAAGCCTGACCGATAATAATAATAGGTCTATGCGCCGAACAAGCAATGGTATATTAGAGATAGTAAGGAGTTGTATACACGGGGGTATGCATTCATGTCACGCTTTCTGTGTGATAAGAGGTTGCTAGCTAGCAAGTATAGAAACAGGAGATATGCGTAGTTAACAGAAGCAAGGGAATATGCGTGAGTTGATTTGATAGTTTTTTTGAGAAAAAGCAATTTCATGAAGTTGGCCTTAGGTGTAATAGGACTCCCAGTTACTGCGCGCGATCGTATACTGAGGTGCTCCCCGTCGGTTGTTGGAACGACGCGAGCCCCAAAATAATGTGACTTGGTCCCAAGGTAGAAAGTGAAGAACACTGAACAGAGCTGAAGCTGCATGATTATGAAATCCCCCAGGGCGCTTCTGAAGCCTCTTTCTAGTCCAATCCCCCCACATCGCGTATAAAGGGAATCGAACCCAACTCTTCCACTTGCCGCCAATGCGGAAGGATGCCACCAAAAAGAAAGGAGACTGATCTTAACGTTGGCGTCGGTTTTTCCAAGAAAAGTTAGATTTGATTTGTCTTTTTCATGCGGAACAGAACCGTATTAGTAAGCGGGCCAGTTAACAGAAGCAAGGGAATATGCGTGAGTTGATTTGATAGTTTTTTTGAGAAAAAGCAATTTCATCTCAAGGGAAAGATCAGAGGAGGAAAAGAATGAAGGTGTGGGCGGGAAGGAGGAGGCAAGGCCCCCTCAATGTGTATTCGACTACTCATTACGGAACCACCGATTGATCCGATTAGACTTTCCGTGGTATGTTGAGTTCTTGAAGCATTGCCGATATCGATATATATTTCTTTGCATGGGACAGTAGCCTTTTCTGCGGCGGAACAAGCTAAGAAGTGCAGGCGGCTCTTATTTGATAAGATAAGGCAGATGGTATGATCAAATTCACTCTTGCGCTTTTTTTTGTATTGAACGCATGGCGTAGCTAGGACCCCTCCAATCATGTTTGAGCCTATGTTCACCCGGGGTCCAAAAAGGAGAATTCCGGAATGCCTGCCGACGTTCAGATAAAGTGCATATCCCTTACTACTAAAGGAAAGGCTCGACGAAGGGGGGGGATTTTCCGGGTAAGGAAAATGCTTTCGGAGATTGAGATGTCGATTTGTTTTTCATCGAAAAGGAAGAAGGCCGAGGGGATAGCTGCCTTCCTTCGGGCTTTGCCTGCCGACATTCTAATAAAGAATTCCGGCTCGGCCCGGGAAAGCGCTGGCAACAACATAAAGAAAGGGGTCCATGTAGCTGCTGCGCCCGCCCACTGAGCAGCAGGTTCGGCATCTACTACAAAAGAGAGAATCCACTTCAGATAACCACGCCTCTGCTAGGCAGCGTGTGGAATGGCCGGGAGCGGACCAAATGGATATATAATCCAAGCCGAGAGTGGAGTTACGTGAACAGCCGTCTGATGGAAAACAACTTTCGACTAGGAAAATGAAGACAAAGGAATTTGGAATTACAAGACGGATATCAGCTTGCTACTTCTGACTTTGACTTTCAATAGGGAGGTCAAAAACTAGCACTTTTTTCGAGGAGTGATCATGGTTGATGTCTACTTGCCGGGCTGCCCACCTAAACCGGAGGCGGTTATAGATGCCCTAACAAAACTTCATAAGAAGATATCGCGAGAAATAGTTGAGGATCGAACTCTATCTCAAAAGAGAAATCGATGTTTTACTACTAGTCACAAGCTTTATGTTCGGCGCAGTACTCATACTGGAACTTACGAGCAAGAATTGCTCTATCAATCACCATCTACTTTAGACATATCTTCTTCAACTTTTTGAAAATCCAAAAGTCCAGTATCTTCCTACAAATTAGTGAATTTGCAGCATTCTGAATTCATAATTCGAACTGATCAGCGCAGTCTCGTGCATTTAGAAGATCAACGACTACACCTTGGCAGCAGAAGGCCTTCACTAAGCTTCTTGGACTTCAATACCGACGCAAGGGAGCCAAGAATGGAGCAGCTGATGCTTTGTCCCGACGCAGCCATAGAGTCGATCTCGCAGATAGGCGGAGGTACGATTGCTTGCTCCTTGCATGTGAAGGTGGGAAACAAGGAAACAGAGGAAATGCTTACTGGGACATAGCCTTCGGTACGAGTTGAAGGGAAGAGGATTGCTTGGAACCTCTAAGACATGGCACCCCTGCCCCTTCCCGGCTACTGGATCACTCCAGTGCTTCGGGTACTACGGACCCTCTGCCATCCATTGCAGCAGAGCCGTTTCATGAGCGGGGGGGCTAAGCGCAGTTCTTTGAATCAAAGGTTTTATGAAATCGAAATTGATTCTTTTTTAGATATCTGGATAGATGGATGGGGCCTGGGAGTGAATGTGGAAGCTTAACACTAGCAACGGGCAGAACAGTTGGTAAAGGAGATCATTGGCACTATGGCGCATGTATGTTGAGTTCTTGAAGCATTGCCGATATCGATATATATTTCTTTGCATGGGACAGTAGCCTTTTCTGCGGCGGATCGTTTCCTTTTCTCCAATCATAAATAACCTGATCTCTTTCTTTGTCTTTCATCAAATAAGTACAAGAATTGCATAGATGAGGATTCGGTATTGATCGCTAAAATGCGAGAAAAAGACCCACGTTTCTCTGTTCGTCCGCTATCAGATCAAAACGGGTAGAAGCAGCTTGTTCTTTCGCGCTAGTGCGCTCAATCCGTTGCTTGTTCCTTTCCTTTGGATTTATTATCATAATAGCGTAGACAAAAGGTAGGACCAGATCATGCGAAGAACTCTTCGCCCTATTGATTAGGAATCTCGATTAGAAACCACCAGGCCATGTCTCCCGATAAAAGATGATCCCCACAATGGATGTCAGGCCTTGGCTTCATAAAATCTGATTGGATCCGCACTAGAGGATAAGAATACAGATAGGCTGACTTAGAAGATCTTAAAATTGGCGTAGACAAAAGGTAGGACCAGATCATGCGAAGAACTCTTCGCCCTATTGATTAGGAATCTCGATCAGAAACCACCAGCCTCGAATGGAGCATTACGAGTGCATGATTGAGTTGTTTAGTAAGCATGGTTGATTTTTAATCATTTTTTTCCACCTTAAGGGCCCCAGAAACTTCTAGTTATTCTCCAGTAGGAAAGGTTCTAGTGACATTGCTGCTATTGCTGGAAGTCCCGCAGCTTACTGCTCACGGAAACATCCGACCTTATGGTCAAGTCGTCCGCCTATCTTTCTGATCTCATTCGTTTGTAGATCGCATAAAAAGCTCTTCGTTGTCTGAGAGGGCAGAAGGCATCAGACTTGTAGTCTAAATGCTGTGTATCTGACATACTTCATTCTCTGTGCAGGGTACGATTTCACTATGGACATCCTGATGTGTTCGACAGGATTTTTATCTGGTGACTCCCTTCCCCCTTTTTTCCCAGAATGAATTCGCCCGACGCGACGAATCCTGCCCTCCTGTCTTTCTTTCTCATTGGCCCCGCTGCCGCTACTGCTCGAAAGCATGACAGCTCCGCTTCCTCGTCTTGCTTCTACTTTGCTTGTTTGCGCGAAGGCTTAGAGTCCTTTTCGCTAGGTCCAAATTCGTCAAAGTCGCCACGACGACTCTCCGTCGTGGAATTAGACCAAGGGTCGAAGACCTATACCATAGGACCCCGTCCGATTTCAGAGCCCACTTTATTAAAAACTTCGATTTGAAGCCGAGAACCCACCTAAAAACAATCATTTGACTAAAAAATTCGTTGGATAGGTGCATCACGAAATCGGTACTCAATCCCTTGCTTGTTCGTGGGATGGGAGTATCTCCTATTAGCGATGCTCAGATTTCAATGGAAGGAAGATAGTTATTCCAATCACTTTTCTCGATAGGCAGGGCGGGACTCAAGAAACCTGCGTACGGCAGGGCTAGGTTACCAGCGTACGGGCAAGAGAACTTTTATCTGCTCGTCAGGTCATTAGAGGCTCCTCTGGAGGCCATACAAGAAGGATCCTTAATTCATTGCAAGGCATTCTCCAATCCCCATTCACACTCTCCTTATTCATACATCAGTTCAGCTACAACAAAGAAGATATCCTCCCATTGGTTAGTTGGCTCCCTGTATGGTTGGTACCTGCTTTCCCGTAAGTCCGTACGGAGAATCAATAAAGGCATCCGCAGTGGAATCAAACTCATAAGGGACAGGATCACCACCATTCGGTAGACCAAACACCCTATGAACACTGCCGGCATGAGATATGAGTCGTTAGAGCACATATCTCCGTGATCCCTTCCACAGCTAAACGTAGATCTCTATCTTGTAGTGGAGTGTAGAGTAAAGATATACCGGAGCGGAGTGCAAGAAGGTTATAGGGGAGTGTGGCGCCCGCTTGCCCGCCTTTCGTCTCGGTTGAAAAACAAAACCGTTGCTTGCTTTGTGGCCCTATCGCTTAAGGTTCCTTTTGAGTACGATCATATTAGTGAGATGAGGCATATCTAGATCCATCTGAATCGAACACCCAAACTCATACCTAGATTCTAGGAGAGATCGACATCTATATCAGGGTACACCCATCTTTCCAATCAATTAAAGAATCGGTGGGTACTAGACTAGAGCCAGGAATCGAAAGAGAAATAAATCGGGAACTTCAGTACTGCAGGCTGAGGACAGTGGTTAAAGAGAGTCAGGGAATTATTGGTAGCATCAAGTTTTTTCTTCTAATTTCTACTATTTCTTCCAGGATCAAAAATATTTTACTTGGTTGAGCTTTGTCAACAGATTGGCAGTGAAATAGAAACTTTTCTATGGTGAAATATTAGAGAATAACTATATAAAATAAAAAATATCTCTTTGAGATTTCCCCGCTGGCGCTCGCTCAATCCGTTCACCAGGGTTCCTTTCCTTTCCTTTACGGTCGAGCTACTTCTCGTTCATCATCAAGTGGTTTCAATTATAAGAATAATTATACTAGTGAACTAACAATTTGGCTTTTCAAAGTTCGTTCAAGAAAATGCAATGAAATGTTTAGCATCTAGTTGAGTGGGTGCTTGCCTATGGTTCCATTTATTAATTAATCAAACCATTTCCTTTTCATGCCATCCATCGAATTTAAACTTTATCGTTATCATTGGCTGGAATGAGAATAGCTGCGGGATCCGGATCACCATTTGTTGTATCATAGTTGGAATGGCTAAAATAAGACATTCTTGAAGAGCTATATATTATTTTTGCTGATCAATGATGAGCACAATATCAGGTAACCCTTTTGGAATGAAAAACTATGACTTCGTAGTTTTCGTTAGTAGAAACCTAATTCATTAAAATTCCGTCCAGTAAAACGGAAGAATTATAAATTTCTAAAATAATAGATAGGAATACCGCGAATAAAGCCATTGCGACCCCCATAAAAGGAGTAGTCCCCCAACCCGGAGCTACTTTCCCATATTCCGAATTAATTGATCATAACGATATCGTGGAAATGCTGCACGGACCCATATATATAGAAACAGAAAAAGAAGAACCTTGATACTAAACCAGATCGAACAAGGGATCTTCTTGGAAATGGGAAGATCTAGGATAGGCGGCCAACCTCCTAGAAAGAGCGATGTGCATAGACCGGGTGAGTAGGGATGCAGCTCCGTGGACCGCTCGTCGGGCCTGATAGGTGGTGGTATCACACCCTTCTCCAAGGAACCGTACGTGAGACTCTCGCCTCATACGGCTGCGTCCTGGAATCTGGACAGTTTTGTCTTTTGTGCCGAAGCTATTTATAAAGCACAGGCCGAAACCGGTGAAATTAAGGGGCATTACTTGAATGCGACTGCAGGTACATGCGAAGAAATGATTAAGAGAGCTGTATTTGCGAGGGAATTAGGGGTTCCTATTGTAATGCATGACTACTTAACCGGGGGATTCACCGCAAATACTAGTTTGGCTCATTATTGCCGCGACAACGGCCTACTTCTTCACATTCACCGAGCAATGCATGCAGTTATTGATAGACAGAATAATCATGGTATGCATTTCCGTGTATTAGCTAAAGCATTGCGTATGTCTGGGGGAGATCATATCCACGCTGGTACAGTAGTAGGTAAGTTAGAAGGGGAACGCGAAATGACTTTAGGTTTTGTTGATTTATTGCGCGATGATTTTATTGAAAAGATCGTGCTCGCGGTATCTTTTTCACTCAGGACTGGGTATCCATGCCACGAAGCAGCTTCTCTAATAACCCCGTTGAATAGGAGGGCGAAGGCTTTTTCGAACTTATTTATAGAGGGGGGCTTCGACCTTCTTAGGAAGAGCCGTACGAGGCTGCTCACGTACGGTTCGGGAGCCGAGCCACGAGTCCAATTTGAAGTTGTTGATGTTTATATTGGTCAATCATAAAATAGAAATAAGAAAAGAATTTATATTTATTCTGATCAAACTTCTTCCCTATTAACCTGGAAGTTCTTCTGAGATACAAGGAAATGGTTCGTTTTTTTGCTTTTTAGCAGTAATCAGAAAGTTAGCTCTTTTTCCAGACCAGTGGCCTTGGAGTTCATCCCCGTCCTCTGCCAGGTGAGAAGGAAGATGAGAGATATGTTCCTTAGAAGTCGTCTTCAACTTTCTTCCAGGAAAGCCTTTCACCGAGTGAGCAGCAGTAAGAAAGGGTTTAGCTAATGGAGAAATTGACTCTTCCGAGAACCAGTAACGCGTAAACCATGTCAAACCAAGACCGATCAATATCCGAACGGAACGGATATACCAGTAGTAGAGTGGCTTGAATCAAATCGTTTGTCTAGAGGGAGTGTAGCGATAACCAAAGCTGACTGTACTAGAAACTTTAGATCCTGTCCGCTCATAGCACGATGGAATTGCGCAATTGTAGCCCGACGCGCTGCTTCAATGGCTCGATATGAAAGACGACCAGCTCTACAACTTTTGGCCGGCAAAGAAAACCAACACTTAAGACGCTATTGGAGACTAGCGTAGCTATTATTCGAAGCTTATTAATTTCTTTACTGCGTTCAAGGCATGACCGCGTGATAGGTGTCCTTTTCCCCCTACTCAAGAAGAGTTACATCTAAGTTCCGATCGTAATATGACAAACAAATCTTACTTTTTCTTTCCCAAGCTGGCGCGGCTCGGCAAAAGTTGGTTCACTGACCAAAGACGACTTCTTTGTTCTTCAGTAGTTTCCTCCTTGACTAAGCACATGCTTAAAGATTTAAGTTCTAAATAATTCTAGGTAGCATATAAGAACGAGACCTAAGCTATAAGCCCTATAAAAGACTGTGCTGATCGCGCAACTGATCATATCCAGCGACCAAGCAGATCAACTAGAAGGTCATATGTCCACCCGCCCTTTCCTTTGAGAAATCCTATTCCTATCGATTTAGCTGCATAGGCAATACGACATTACTATGAATAAATGACGAGCGAATGGTGGCAGTACCAAATGCCGAATTAGCGGCTGTACCAAATGATCAATGCCTCTGGGGTTTCCCTTCTCTTCAGCCCTTTTGCTCTTCTAACAACAATGGTGAACGGCCATTTGTCAAGGCCCCGGAATCCGCTGGACATCCCAGCGGCGGGATTGGATACCCGCATCAGATCGAAGTGCGGGCTCACTGAAAACCAAACTGTTCGTATTTCTTTAAAACGCTGCTGCCCTAGCCGGGGGTCTGTCTATAGAAGAAGGGAATCCAGAGGAAGAAGCAGCTCCCCGAAGGGTTACCGAAAACTTTGTGAAAATACTTCTACGAGAAGGTTTTATTGAAAACGTTCGAAAACCATAGGGAAAGTAACAAATCTTTCTTGGCACGTGCCCCTGCTCCTGGTCTTCGAACTAGTCATTAATGGTCGGCAACATAGGTACCCTTTTTCGGTATGCGTTGCGAACACTTTCATTTTTAGCGTCTCATCTTCTCTGGAGAAGCTCAAATCGGCTTGGGTGCATCAAAACTTGCAATACGAAGATCCCTTTCAGATCAGCAGGAGGAGCAGGTTGCACCACTGGTTGGGGAGGAATTCGCGCAGCGGTTTCGAAGACTGAAGCACTTCTTGCAAGTATCAACAGGTCAGAATGCCAAATAAGAGTTTCTTGTGGTCGAAATCAAATGGTAACCAGTTTGAGGGGTGATTGATCACTAAGCGACATATGGCACGAAAAGGAAATCCAATTTCGGTAAGACTTGATCTGAATCGTAGTTCAGATCCAAGTCGGTTCAGTGAGGGCGCCCCGACCCATGTTCAATCACTGAAGTGTGGTTGAGTGAGATGATCCGCAACCAACAAATGATTTGTCATTGTCTCTAAATCACTGAATGAATTCGTTTTTTATTTATATATGAGAACTAGAGAGTTCACTAGCGCAGAAGGGGAGACCAGAAAATGCCTTTTGTTTTCCCCCCTTCAGCGGCCCTAGCCGCCTTCGTTAACGAGCCCTCGAGCCTCCTTTGCGCCGCCTTCCTCATAGAAGCCGTTGGGTTGACCCCGAGGGCCGAATTCAATGGTAGAGAAGGCTTTAATAAGAATTTGGCCATGAGGATAGGCTGGCCCTTACGTAAGGACTATATAACACCCAATTTCTATGAAATACAAGATGCTCATTGAATGATAAGAAATTCATGCTCACTTATACAACACAACTCCTGATTTTATTCAAGTCATTTTTTGAGCAACTAACGCGAAAGCCGTTGCGCGTTAGCGCATTCGGAACCACACATTTTTATACGATTTTCGGATCATTTGATTTTCATTTTGAAAACTTTAAAACCTTATCAGAGAGGGGCCACTAAGGCTGGATGTTGGCTTCAAGAAATCTCCTTTAGCAGATCTCTAGACAGATGGATCTTATATGAATCGTATGATGAAGTACCACATGAGTGGATATATAGGAAAGGAATCCAAATCTGCCGAATCGCTCATGTTATGATCTTCTACATCCAAGGTCTCCGCGTATCTATAGCACTATTCCTCAATCCACCCGAAGTTAGAGCTAGGCTCATCGGGCTCGCTTCTCAATACAATGCCTTTACCACTGATTGTTAATAGAGGCTTCTCAGAAGAAGAACAACAAAAAGTTGTTTCGAAAAATTCAAGTACCGGCCACACTTCAGTATCCATAGATATAGATAGGGCGGAGGCCTTACTACACGAGCTCGTAAGTCAAGCACGGAACGAGCCTTGTCTACGAAGCTTCGCTTCATCATCTTGCTTGCTTCTGGCGAAGCTTAACGCACTATAGTCAGTGATCTTTTCCAAGGTGTCTAGAGAAACCTGCTTTGAAAATGTCATTCGTACCCAAGGAAAGTTTTGGCAGGCATTACTGTGATCTTGAAGCCCTTGCTAGGAGCTAGTCGGTACGGCTCACTACTAAAGAAGGTTCTGGCATGCTTCGAACCGTCTACTTTTCCTTATCCTTATGGGAATTTAAGAGAGAGATCACTCCACTGAGTAACCGAGAGAGAAGATTCAGGCAAGTATGCCGTGCCCTATTTAAAATAGAGGCAACGAACGGAGCGTCCCATCGACTTTACTTTGGCCAATGAGACTACTATACGCGTTTTCCGAGGAGCAACATGATACTTTCTTTTCCGAGACAACAGAGTTTAGAAAGATGGAAGCAAATCAAAGCTAAGGGAATCTTACTCGACCGAGAGGAAGCGAAGCGCAGACTGGAAAGCAGGAGTTCAGTGAAGTATGCCTTAGCTAGTTCAAATACAAATCTCCCTTTTCTTCATTTTTGCATTTCTTATTCCGCTATTCCGAATATCGCAAAAATAAATTAGACAATAAATAGAGAAAAGTGCTCACCCCTCCTTTCTCAGTGAGAAGAATATTCCCACATATACATGCGGAAGTCGGTCGAGAGCACAGAGCCGGCAGGAGTACTTTGCAAGTGCACCAATGCCAAAGCTGGACCTTCCTGTTTTTGCTGGTAGCAACCCGGGTGTACCAGGTTTGGGTCATCGATATGGAAGCAGCTAGCTCACTTTCGTTAAAAGCAAAGATGATTATCCACCGTTAGTTAGTAATGTGGGTTGGCTTGGATTACTTAGTGTTGCGCGCCTAGGAGGGCAGCGCGCTTGGGGTGCGGAGGAGCTATTATCGCCCAGCTCCCTAACCTAATGCGGCGCGGATAATGGTTTGGTATGTAAGTACTATAGTTTGGTAGGTTTGAATTGTGTGGCCAGGGGTATTGGTTACGATTCCAGTGGTCTTCAGGCGAGTTGACAAAACTACCCCTATGCGCAAAAAATGAAGCTGATGTGGTTGTTTTGAATCCAAGAGTGGTGATTCCAATCTGTAACTCCAATTTCCAATACTGAAAAGCCAAGCCTACTATTCTTTTTACCGGCGCTTCACGACTTACCACAAAACTAGAGCCGGCGGCATAAGATGAAGCCCTAGACATTCTGCCTGTCTGCTTAGACTCTTTCTAAGTAAGAGAGAGCTCGTTCTAGCTTTGTCAATCGTGGAATGAGCAGCTCCATCCTTACTGTCCTGGTGAATTAATTGGGTAATTAATGAGCACACTGACTCGGACGGATTTCAAATTCCTTTTTCCTTCCTTTTTACGCCACCTCCACCCAATCCTTGAAGATATGAAGCAATCTTTTATTAAGACTAAGTGAAGGTTGGTATGGCCCAATCCGGAATCTCGATCAGAAACCACCAGGCCATGTCTCCCGATAAAAGATGATCCCCACAATGGATGTCAGGCCTTGGCTTCATAAAATCTGATTGGATCCGCACTAGAGGATAAGAATATAGATAGGCTGACTAAGAAGATCTTAAAATTGTCTTACCTGAAAAGATGAGTTATTCAAAGGAATACCTGAAGAATAGAATAAACACATGGCACAGCGGGCGGGGGACTTGAAATCCTCTTTAGCTTTGCGCGTTGGACTCTAAATCCTAACAGAGTGGTTCGATTCCACCTCAGAACGACCTTCACGAAAGTGAAAAATCTTCGTCCTACCAAAACTGGATCTTGAAAAGTGTTCAGTGCCCAACAAGCAACGGGTTGAGCGCACTAGCGCGAAAGCGTTAGCACGCGCATCCGTTTTCTTGCTTGCCTTGCGAATTTGCAAAGGACTAACGAGATTGTTTCTATCGCCAAGATGAGCCGCTTCGGGCTCAGGAGACTATGGTGGTCTATGATCTAATAACTGGTGGTGAGACTGCGGCTCAAGTCCACGTCGTGAGAAAGACTGAGCTATTCTGTACTTTTCTAACCCTTTGAAGGATGAAGATGGCGAAGGAGTATTGAAAAGAATGAATCCGGGTTTTAGCGCTCCTTGAATCTGGCCTATACGTAGTGTAAGCCGCCTGCGGCTGCTAAAGGCAAGGTATGAGGGTGAAAGTAAGCGAAGCCGAAGATGTGTATGGTGAGTCGATACTAAAGCAATCCCGGAATTTTTCATTGGATGGCAGTAAAGAGTCTCCTTCCCGAACCTGATATGCGAACAAACAGGGTTAGCGGAAACAGGAAATGTAGTAATTCGAGTAAGTCCAACCTTCAAGGAAGAAGGAAGGCAATCCGTCGCTTGTTCGTTGCAAGTTCTTATTGCTCCGGATCCCCGTTTACTAGGAAGATAAGAATCAAAAGGATCGAACTACCTACTCATTATTCGGAGATGAATCATAGAACACTAATCCTGCTTTTAGTACATTGCTTTTCGTATCATCTATGAGAATTCTCGTTTCAGAAACTCCTCAATATTGTCGTTATGGCAATTCTAACCATGTAGATTTTATTACCAAATTGTAGTTTTTTCTTTTGCCAATTCCACGCCTCTGTAAAAAAATGCCTAAAAGGGAGGGCGAGAGTTGAAGTGGATGGCCCTTCTATCACCTGAAAGGCTGAAACTCAGGCATGGCTTTACATGGCACACATGCTTTCTTTCAGGCTGTTTTGGCTCGCAATAAAGCTAGGGTCCTGATCGAGCAAGACTGCCCCTGTCGGTCCCGATCAGTCCCATTGACCGTGAAGCCTGCTCTCGATTTGTAGTCCCCGTGCATGAAGTCAGTGGATTCGAGTGAACTGACCGTACTACAAATCGACATACTTGAGAAAGCTTCTTACTAAACCAAAGAAAGGGCAGCTCCAGTTGTGTTGTCGATTCCCTTCTCCCGAGAGCTTTCACACTCTGGGATGGGAGTCCCTTCCAAGACTTGACCAAAAGCTTATCTCTTGAATCCCAGAGATAAGAGCGACAACCAGGCGTACCTCATCTTTCCCTATTGAAGCAAAACCAGTGGTTTCTTGGTCACGACCAGCTAAAACAAAAGTTCCATTAAAGAGAGTTTCCACGTGGTAGTAATAGACGACCATTTCGCGCGGTTCGGGGGCACTTGAATAAGCCGCCGGCCCCCGGCTGCGTCTTTACCCCTATCCAATTTTCCTCCCAATCGAATTGTTAAGTATGTTTTTTCCCTTTCGAGAAATGGTGGCAGTACCAAATGCCGAATTAGCGGCTGTACCAAATGATCCTGGATAGAGTCTCGCTCATAAAGGAAGAGGAGCGCGCTAGCGCGGCTCGCTTCGCTTTTCGACGCGGAGCTCGCTGCTGTTGAAGCCTGCTTCTGGTTCTGAATCACAAGCAAGCCTAATAAGAGTTTCTTTTCATCTTACATGAGTTGGCAAGGAGTTGTTCTTGGCAGATCTCTCCCCTGCTTTATTGCGAGCCTTGACAGGTTACATTGGCAGAAATATGGAAACTTCTCTTGGCAGGTTATATGGAAACTTCTCTTGGCATATGACTTCCATCTTTCTATGGATTTTCTGGTTCTGAATCACAAGAACCTCATCCCGGCAGCGAGACTGCGTTCACTCGAAACAAAAATAGACGAGTACTATGGTAGGAACGCTTCAACTGCAGAGCCCTGAATGCGTTAGTGAGGTTCCCTCTATGAGAGAAAGAGAGGTTGGTGAACCGGCGGATCCGTTTGCAACTCCTCTGGAAATATTACCCGAGTGGTACTTCTTTCCCGTGTTTCAAATACTCCGTACAGTACCTAATAAGTTATTGGGCATTCTCTTAATGGTTTCTGTGCCGACGGGCTTATTGACAGTACCTTTTCTAGAGAATGTCAATAAATTCCAAAATCCGTTTTTCAACTGGCTCTAATGCAAATTTATAAAATAAAGAAGAGTTCCGTCAGGCGTCGTATTAGCTTTGTTTGTTCAGAGCTATGTACCATGATCTTCCCTTCCCCCGGCACAATGTTTGATGCTTCTTGGGGCTTCTTTGGCGACCGTGAAGTCACCGGATGAATTGCCGAGTAGATAGATCAGATCCGGATGCTGCAGTTGTTCCGCGGTGATACGGACTCGACCCGCGGACGACAATAGTCTTTCTCTTTTTTCACTCGAGCCATACCGATGCTTTGGACTCCTTGATGCCAAGGGAGGTTTATGAGTTGTATCCTCCTTACGAGATAGCGGAAGTAGCATTAGCAGGAAAAGTAAGCTCCTTTTCAAGCCTTCTCTTTCGTAACCTTTGATTAGTTCCTTGGATGCCCTTAGCAAGAATGATGCAGGAGCAATACCAAAGTGTTTCAAAGAAGGATTACCTTGACTTAGGTCTGCCTCCGGCCTAAATTAAATCAACCTAAGTTAAATGGAGTCTCTATCGTTCTGCTGCAAGAGTGGAATATGAGACTTCATACACCTTAAAGTTCATAGAACGAAAAGAATTTTTTTGGAGGTCCTCATTACGCCTAGCATTTAGTGGGCTGGATATTTACCTTTGAAACTAGCAAATCAATAAGGGTTCTATTTGATTAGGCACCTGAATCGGACTGAACCTGGATCCAATTTTAAGGACAAATCCTGATGTTGGTAAAATATACGTGTTGATCAAGGCCAAGGACAATGAAGCAGCCCTCCCCTTGTAGCTGGGGTAGACTGGTAGTAGTTTCACCTATAAAATTTTGCATTTGTGGAATGTAGGTTGGAACTACCTGTTCCGGGATTGTAGAAAGGAAGGGCTCCACAGTTGAAACTACCTGTTCTGGCATTTCCGAAAGGAAAGGCAGGACAGCTAAAAATAATTCGCTGTCAGCCGCAGTATAGATACTTCGAGTTTTGGTAACTCTGGAAGTAGCGCTACAGATTGAAGTTTTTCTGCACCCGATTATCAGTTCTCGTCGACCACCGTGACGTCACCTAGCTTTATTCTAAATTTATCATTCTATCGGTATGTATAGTGTCTTTCATCTGCTTTTTCATTCATTCTGCCCACAGCCCTCCACAAACTTTGGTAACTCCAACTTCAACCTCGATTTTATTAATAACTACTTACGAGACCTTCTTTGGTACATATCCCTTATCTCAAGTTTTTGATCAAACCAATCCATTGACACAAACGTATGCTGCCTTGCCTGATCTTACTAGAGTGAGTTTCCTTCGCTAACGAGATGATGCATATTCTCACTCTGGACTATTCCCAGATTTACAACCAACAACTAGTCTTATCTCATGGGCGTAAAAAGACATCATAGATAACAACTAATTCTCATAAAGTTCTTTCGGTTCAAGGGAGGGTTACTTACAAGTGGAGTCTGGCGAGGATCTTTTGTTTCCTTAAGAACAATCCTAATCACATATCCAAACCAAAGAAGATGATATTTATTTGATAAAGCGCATTCTATTATCGTATTGCGACACTGCTCCTATCCCTAACGCTAGCTCTGTTGACTTCATTCCTTGTCGGTCTATGGCACTCATTTAGATCAATAAAAGGCCGCTTTACAACCAGGGCGGGTCTCGCTGCCGGATCAATGCGCAGGACGCACGATCTACAAACAACAATAGAGAGAGCCAACCAAGAACGAAAGAACCTGGAAACAAACCCGCGAGCGAATACCAAACAGAGTAAGAAGGAGGAAGGGCCGAAGGCGTTGGCATCCAACAATGTTGGATGAGTGGAACAGAAAGGAATGGCACGGAAAGGGTTTTAGGGAACTAGAATAAAGATAATTAGTTTTCATATTTTTCAATATAAATATGAATTTATTACGAATAGGAATTATGAATTGGTACTATTAGTAGGGAAGGAAGGGCTTCCTCCCCTCTTCTTCCAAAGCATACGGCTTTCTAGATGTATATGACGATCTCTAGACAGATGGATCTTATATGAATCGTATGATGAAGTACCACATGAGTGGAGGGAAGGTATAGTTGAAGGTATGAGGATGAGGATTAGAATTTCATTCCATTGCTTTGTTAGAGGGAGAGGAAGCTTCGATTGGGGGATACAATAATTCCAATCTTCTGCACGATCCTTTGGAGCCGGGGGTTGGATAAAACACAGAACTAAATCGACTTCCTTACCAGCATGTCTGGGATTCCTGTGGTTCTTACTGCCCCGGTGAATGTGTAGGTACGAATGACTATCAAAGAAAGTGAGACCTGGAATTCCTCCTTCTATGCCTCCTCATCTGTCTCGCCTGCAAATCCTGCTAACAGCCTAGTCTATTAGGAAACAGCTGATTCAATTGCTAAAACTGCTGTTCGAGAAGGGACTAACGGCACTGGCTCTTTCAAGTCTTTCGTGCGGGTATACGTTGAGCTAGTCCTCGTACTCCTTTTCTTAGCTCTTTTAGAAAGAATCTTATTTTTCATCGTGTCAGGTCTTGGATGTAGACTCGGCTATGGTAGGATCGACCTAATTGTGATCATTCTCCGCTTCGTTCGCTGATCTCTTGCTATTGCTGCAGTCCATGGTCCGGTATGGAATGAACTTATAATCTGATGATCGAGTCGATTCCATGATTATAAGTTCATTACCCTAGCGCCCATTCCCATTTTGGGCTGTTACGCCAGAAATCCAAGGTTCCACACGAGCTCCTGTTCTGCGGCGTGGTGGCAGGACCGCTAGGGGATTGGCTCCGGGTGTAGGTAGGGTCAAATCCGCAGGGGTCATGCAAATACATAGGCCCCTTCCCTTCTGCCGAGTTGTTTAGAAGGCGCTTTCCGTTCTACGGTCCCTCGGAGCGAAGGGTTAGGCAGGTAGTACGGGCCCTCTGACTTCCAGCTATGCGCTGTGTGCGACTCCCGCGAAGCGAATGAAGGGAAGCTCTTCGAGCTTTCTCCGCCTACTGACTCACTTTTAGGACATATTTGTACATCTTTTGTCTCTATCCTAGTCAACTGGTACGCATGGCGTAAATAAAGATGACCCGACCACCCCTGTTCACCTTCCTCAAACCCAATTCAAATGATGGCTGTGAAAGTCAGAATCCTGATGTCTCCCTTGACAATATCGACACCAAACCTTCTCGTAATTCACAACGCCAGAATTTGGCTTAGCTGGATTTGCGGATGGCGGGGAATTCATTGACTGACTTGGCCTTGATTGATGATCCATCAACTCGTGGCTTTACATTGAGAACAAAGCTTTGCTGACCCTTGCTAGGCTCAAGTCAATTTATCAAGTTTAGGCATTTCGATTTGGATTTAAAATAAAACCTTCAAGACAGAAAAAGACTCCCTTTTCTTCCTATTGATCTTGACGTCGGAAATGGTTGGTTTTAATGCTCGCACAGACGAAATAGAACACCGGATTGGACCTTAGCCGCTCGGGAATAGAATCCTTCACCACCCCATTGGAAAAGTTGATCTTCTAAATTCATATGTTTAGCCTAAAGTACATAACTTGTGTTCCTCCCTAGTTCTTGCCATGCCACCTAATCAAGCCTCACCTCATTTGTAGTTATAACATGTTCAGCTGAAAGCAAACTAAAAAAAAAAGGCACTCCTCAGCGAGGACGCGGGTTTTAAAGTAGGTTCTACACATTCGAGAAGACCCAGGCGGATTGGAGTGGTTGTGCGCCGGGGCAATCTCTGCTTGCGTTTTCCAATAAGTTCTATTGCTTTGACACATTTAGTATATAACTGAATAGAAAACGGAATAAAAGCGGATAAGATAGCGTATTAGGCCGACAAGTAGGAAGCATAGCGGGGACAAGTTATTACCGGTTTGAGGGGACAATGGTTTTCTAGGTTGTTTCACCAATCTGTTGAATTGGAATGGAGCTCACGACCGTGAAACCCCTCGTTGTTTGATGGCACCTATCTTGTTCCCTTCAGGGAGAAATACTACTCACTTTTCCTCTATCAAAAAGCCAATACCGACGCTCGCTTATCAGCTTACCAGTTCAAACCTCCTTGCTCTGCCTTTTATACCAGATGCCTCCTCTCTTAAACCAAGGCATACTCTACTGGCTTTCCTTCTCTAAACTATTCTTTATCCGCTATCTGTGCTATTCCATGCATACTTGAGCTACAGCCTTTTTCAACCTTTTGAACTGATTCCGTATCTAGTTTGTGTCTTATTATTAAACTATTTTATTTGGTGTGGTGGAGAAGAAAAATGAAACCGCGCGATTGAATCCACAATTTGACTGAGGACAAGACGCGCTGCTAATGCTAGTTTCAGTAAGCCTGTCTCTTCTAGAGGAAAGCAAAGCTGGTAAGAAGAGCTCCTATTTTCATACTCTAAGCTTGGATAATCCGCATCAAGAAGATTCGAACCCCTGCTAGAGCCAAAGTAATGAGAAAATGACTTGTCACTGTGAAGCTAAAGGGTATCATACCCTGGGGATTACAAAATAACGAAAAAGTAAAAGTGACCGAGATGCGAGGGAAAAACTTTTGTTTAACATTTCCACCTATTTGTTCGTTTACCAGGTTCAGCACGAAATCATAAATAAGCTCTACCAAGGATTGCCATGCATTTGGCACTGACTTTCCCCCGCCCTTTTTCGTAACAACTCCAAATAAAGATGGCACCAAAACGACAGTTACCGCCATAGACAAGGATTCATTTGTGAATGATAAATAAAAGTTACCCATATCAAGACCAAATAATGGATCAATGAAAAATTGATCCAAGGGGCTTGAAATTACTGGTCCGCCGCCTCCAGGGATAACTATATCGCCATTCCTCCATTCAGCCCGTCCCTTCCTTCCCGGAAAAAGGCTCTCTTGCATCTTTTGCTTCCCCACCCGGCCTCTATTCTAGATTCACCGTCTTTGGATGCATCAGTTTATTATGCTTGGAAGCTGCTCGATCACAAATACCTATTGCATTCTTAGTTGATTCCACGATCCCAGGGGAATCCCATAAAAGAATCACTTATCCCATCCCAGCGAATGATCCTATACAGTTCGTATATCTATTTCGTCATTCGGTCACGAAAACAGGGATTCTGGAACGTAAATCTGCGATCACGAAAACAGGGATTCTGGAATGTAAATCTGTGCACGAACCCATGCAAACAGGCTTAAAAGCAGTGGATAGCCTGGTTCCTATAGGCCGTGGTCGACGAGAACTTATAATCGGGGGCAGAAAAACTTCAATCTGTAGCGCTACTTCCAGAGTTACCAAAACTCAAAGTATCCACAACTCGCGGATAGAATTGATTGCCCGGAATCACTTATTGGTTGGTGGTTGGAGTGCATTTCCTATATATACCTTTTCATTTCTTGGTTGAATTCCACTGTTAATCTGGTTTCGCAATGGAGCTAGAAAGATTGGTCAACTACTTCTTAAACCCAAGCAAGCTGGGAGCTCCTGATAATCCCTTTTTGGAAAGGAACGCGTCCACCGTACTGGCTATTTTCATTTCGTGTATAACGTATCTATCGGCATGGCGTCGGGCAGGATGGGAGTTAATTAGGGTCGAGGGAGCAGGAAAGAGTTTGTTATTCGCTATTGGCTTAGTACGGCCTATACATAATAGGGCCATGACGGTTTTGGCAAGGCCTTGAACTTCATATATCCCTTTTTTACTCAATCAAGAATACCGATAAAGTCAGATTGAATCATTTTTTTGAGCAAGAAAACGGATGCGCGTGCTAACACTTTCGCGCTAGTGCGCTCAATCCGTTGCTTGTTTGGGGACAGAAAAAGTTCCGTAATTGTCCTATTTTTTCGTTGCATTTCCTTGTTTTTAACGGAAGCGAGAAATGCGTAATTAATATATAGATGTGATGATTCCATGAATCTCTGAAAAGGTAGGGGTCAAGGACCTTATGGGACTGCAATCGTGCCTGCCAATTGGGGAAGGACGTGGGCCTGGCAACTGCTCGGCTCTAGTAAGGGAAACAGGTATGTCTCACATCATTGCTCGAAGACTGGAAAAACTGCAAGTTAGCTCAGTTGGTTTAAAACGGCATATGTGAGTGACGCGAACTAGCATTTTGAATTGAGAAAGCCGGTAGCCGGGGTGTTCGCCCTTGGTCTACGCGGATCAGGGGCCCAGCTAACGCGTGAAACACTCCGCCTGGGGAGTACGGTCGCAAGACCGAAACTCAAAGGAATTGACGGGGGCCTGCAATACTGGACATTTGGTGAAGGCCGGATGGGGATAGCGCTCACCTGATACTTGGACTCGAAGGGGAGCAGGTCGTGTCTCAATATCTTCAGGAGAGGGGAGGGCGTCGCGTAGGCATAGTTCCAATGGTAAGCTGATTCCAGGTACGCCCGTTCCTCTACATCGTTTGACTATCAAAGTCAGGTCAAATGTAGGTGAGTGTTGCGACTCAGTAGCCTACCATCCATATATAGGGAATCCATACCGTCGGCTTGTCGATCCGGGATCGCCCAGGATCGGGTGGAAGGTCGGAGAAGCCAGTCTTCAGTGGTGCTTCCATGGCAGTTGGATAGTAGATCAGAGAGGTAACTCTCGGGTGAGGCAAGGCATATTGAGATTTCAGAGCCCACTTTATTAAAAACTTCGATTTGAAGCCGAGAACCCACCTGAAAACAATCATTTGACTAAAGATCCGGTTTTGGTAGGACGAAGATTTTTCACTTTCGTGAAGGTCGTTCTGAGGTGGAATCGAACCACTCTGTTAGGATTTAGAGTCCAACGCGCAAAGCTAAAGAGGAATCTACCAGTTTTGCATAAAGATTCCGGACCTACCGAATACCTTTTTTAAAAAAGGATGGCTCAAGTAGCCGCTCTGGATCTTGCTCGATCTTCCTTGGCTTCCGTGCTCTTTGACACAACCATCTTCAGTCTACCGCTCATGTTCGACGCTATTATGGACCGAGAAGAGGAATCAACGAAAAACCCAGGAAAGAGCTGCGAAAGAAAAGCGTGACGAGCAAAGTCAAGTCTCCTCTATCATTAGAAAGTAGCCGATGGGAGGTTTGATCTTTCGCCGCTACGGTCACATCAATACAACCCATTGGCAGGTTTGGTATGTGTATTCACGAGAGCTCTGCTTCGCTCTATTCCACCTCCCGGGTGTATGGAAAAATCTTTAAAAGAAATAAATCATGCGGTACTTCTTGTTTTAATCACTCTTCCTTTCCTCCCGGAACTGGGGAAGAACCCTTCTGAAAAGGAATGGAGGTATATCTTTACTCGGAGTGCAACGCAGAGATAGAGATCGAAGAGCCGATATTTCGTATGTAGTGGCCAACTACCACACCTAATTGGTGTTATGATTGGTTAAGATGAATGAGAATACAACCAAATAAAGGTTGTTAATCCACCTTCAATAGGGAAAGAATGACAGGATATAATAATATTGCGGAGTCCCTAAATCGCAGGGAAGCACTAAGAAACAACATGCCATTTGAAGCACTCGGATGCCCAACCACAGCTATCACAATCACCCCCCGGAAGGGGGCCTTCTTCGCCTTCCACCTAAGCTGCGCAGGAATCGCAACCTTTCAGCATTCAAATTATCCACAGAGCTGGAAAAATCACTCTGCCCTTACAGTTCAAAGCCCTAACCAAGTTCATTTAGAGTATGGGGGTTCTTTACAGAGTGGCTTACTCTTCAGAAGGGCTAGACCCTGGGACTCCGCTTTGTTGCTAGCTTTTCGTTGCCTCTCTGATCTACTATCCAACTGCCATGGAAGCACCACTGAAGACTGGCTTCTCCGACCTTCCACCTGATCCTGGGCGTTCCCGGATCGACAAGCCGACGGAATCTACTATGCGCGATACGCCGACGACATTTTGTTTGGGATTCCCCGGGCCAAAGAGATATACCTGTTCCATTCCAAGTGAAAGACCAGCAGCTTTTATCTCTAAATAATAGCTAGGCATCAGTTTGAGTTCGAGATTGAAAAGTCCTCTCAAGTTGACTATTTATGGAAAAATGGGTTCGATTCCACCTCAGAACGACCTTCACGAAAGTGAAAAATCTTCGTCCTACCAAAACCGGATCTTGAAAAGTGTTCAGTGCCCAACACATCGGTGAAACCGGGGAGAGCTGAAGAGAAGGGAAACCCCAGAGGCATTGATCATTTGGTCACGTTTGTGATCTCGTATATTTCGCTTCTCCGACATCTTACTTAGTTTCCCCCTCATCTTTTAGCAAAAAGCCACTCCACAGTAGTAAAGTCTCATCTTTTGTATTGGCCGAAGTGACAATAGTCACATTGAACCCTCGAATATGCTCGAAGATCTCGAAATGATCTTCCAGTTCCGGGGAGAATTCACAAAACTACTTCCTCTAATAAAGGAGGAAAGGAGAGATTTTCATTAAACCAAAAGCCAACCAAAGAACCGGAACCGATACAGTCGACTGGTCCATAGAATAGAGATAAAAGCATTACCACAGGCTCATTCATCGAAAATCATAGAGACTATTAAATAAAGGATAGAGCAATTCCTTTTTTTCAAATAGGAAAGTGGAGGGTTCAAAAACGTTGGTTTCTTGTAGCAAACTTTTATGTGCTTGTACCTGTCAATGTATTGGTAACCCGTGTCCATGAGGGCACTTAACAAACTAAGTTTGAATAGATTACTAAGAAATAACCGTAGAAGAAAAAGAAAGGAGGTTGCTACAATTGTGGCAAACCTGGGGCACCCATGCCGTTCATTTACCAACGAACTCTATTTTGCATATTTCATTCTCACGTGCTTAAATCCTACTCAAGGCTCACTACGGGTAGCGAGCAATTAACAAATAGAGACGAGGATGAGGAGAAATGACGCATATACGGCCGGCCTGGGTCACTCATGATGTTGATAGTTCAAGTGAATTGTCGTAGTGTAAGGAAGATTGATTGGTTTTCTGATTGCTACTTGGCTGGCATAAGAAAGAAGGCGCCCCGGCAGGAATTCTGTAAGCTTGACTTGCGCATAGCGTTTGGGAATCAAAGATAAAAAATAACTCTATGGGACTTACGGATCCAGGCTAGGGTTAGCAAGGAATTGTTTGGGCTGATTGAGGATATAGAGCTGATGGAGCTACCTTTGCAAGGGCGCAAATTCACTTGGAACAATGCTGTGTCAGCTGCTAAGTTAGACAGATTCCTTTTTACAATAGACTGGGGATTAAATGTTGTATACCCATGCTGTGGTGACTGCCCTTCCTAGATATGGTTCAGACCATGTTCCTTTGTTGCTGGAGTGTGAGACTGAATCTTGATTTGTCTAATAACGGATATTGAACGGTATTCAGCGAGGGCTGCTGTCATTTCATTTCTATCACGTAATGCAAGAGAGCCAGCAGTATCCAAGTCGGCAGGGCGTTGAATAAGCACTACTCTCCTAATTTCTTATTTTAACCCATCCACAAAACAAAAGTAGTAGTGAATATTTCAGAGTCTATATCTGTGGTTCCAGAAGTGGAATTGCTATTCTCGATTCAGACAAGACACTGATTTGTTTACGAACCGCTCTTCATTTTATAGGATCTCCCATTCGTAAAAAATGCCGTTCCTTCCTTTTAAAGACCAATCATTTATTTCGATGTGAGATATTGGCGGCCTTATCATAGTAGCCCTTCTTTCTTGCCAGCGAGATAGTTACTACGAAGTCTGCGTTGTTGCCAAGACTTACTCAACTCACGACTTTCACCTGCTTCCGGTGACAACTACCACTCTCTTATGAATGGCAGTCACACGCGCGCAAACGAGCACCGGCCGCAACAGCAAGGAACTATGACCAATAGAGTCAGACACAGCGTCATACTTCTTTATCTTGTAATGGTTGAGGAGTTTCTTTCTCAGAGGGTGCGGGACGCTTGCAGAGTCCGTGCCTTCCATACCACCACAGGTCATTCTTGGTCCTCGCGTGGTTGAAGGAGATGCTGCTGCTGGATGGAATGCTTCCGTTCCGGGGCGCCATGATCCTTCTATCAGGAATAATCGAGGGCACTGACTGACTGCATCAATCATAGGTCCAGCCTACTACGAGGATCGCGTATCCCGTACATCGTCTTTCTCCCTCCTGGGTTCCCGTGGTTCCTATGCCGCCGCGTTTCCCGGTCCTTAGCGGACTTGGGAAACGGAAGAGATCAAAAGCGAGAAGTGACTAGTTGGAAGTTCCTGAAAGCAGGGAAAGGCTCTCCGCCTTTACCTGCCCGTTCTTTCCTTGCCACCATTGTGGTGCCGGTCTCACCCTCTCTGCTGAGGAATCAAAGATCCTCTTCTTCCTGTGTACCTCTAGTGACTCGACTCGTGTCTTGGAGGTCCAAATGTTCCTATTTGCCTTTGCATTTTTGTGCCTCTAGAAGCCTAAAAAAGAAGCGAAATAGAAAGATCAAAAATCAGTTACGAAATGCAGTAATTCTTCTTTTTTCTTCTAATTGATTGCAATTAAACTCGGCTCAATCTCTTTTTTCAGATTGAGCCGAGTTTAAATAGATCTTTCTATACTATTAGGGAGTAGAGTGTATGAATCTCGTAGATGGAACACCAATTTCTTATTCCCCCTTTTTTCCTCAAAATTTCTAACTGGTAAAGCTTCTTGTTCCTCATCAGCGGTTTGATGGTGTACTCGACCATATGACTGAACAACATGATCTTGAGCTATCATTTGTTCAATTTGGTCGATCTGATACTTAGTTAACTCATTCATCTTGATGTTCCCACTGATACCTAATCGATAACGAAGCTGAATGGCTTTTTTCGGTCCAATTCCATCCATTTTTGTTGAGGCAATTCTGACTTGTTCATCGGGAAGTGATCTAGCTCCTGAGATATATGACATTCTTTATCCTTCTCTTTTCCTGGTCTTCTCGGCTGGAATCTACAATGGACTACAGGTCCTTATGATGAGTGAGTGGGGGTTGCTCAATTGACTACACTATTGGTGCACTCTATGCTATCTCCTTTATGAGTTTCTTCCTTTCTGAAAGTCACCACAGTGGAGAGTTACTATCGACTTTCTCCATGTGCCACTTCTATATGGGAATGTGCTAGTAAGGAAAGCCGACGTTGAAGGTTCTAATTGCTTTTCTGTTGCACTATTGCTTAACTCCTCCTGTGGATCTTCCTCATCCTCACCAACCTCTTCTTCTTAACCCAATAGCATGTTTAGTTTGATTTTACACTGATGCCCAGGGTAGTATTTATCTCCACACTTCCCCCAAAATCCACACTCCAATGTGTGACCCCTTTAGTAGAGAGAAAAAGCAGGCGCACTTCGCACTTCAGAAAATCGTATAAAAATGTGTGGTTCCAAATGCGCTAACGCGCAACGGCTTTCGCGCTAGTTGCTCAAAAAATCGTATAAAAATAAAGCAATCAAAAGGTGAAGGCAGGGCAGTGGGCGTGGGACTGTAAATCCTTTTTCATTCGCTGGGCCTGGGCCCTTTGCACTCTAAATCCAAACAGAGTGAGTGGTTCGATTCCACTTTAGAACGAAAGCAAATGCAAGTGAAACGAGACGAGAATCAAAGATTTTTCAGTGCCGCTAAAACCCCTAGTCACTGATTACATGCATGAGTATTGGCTTTGGCAAGCAAGTCAAGGAAAGAAGAGGAAATTAAAAGTTCCCTGAGTTTGATGGTACTAAGTTAGATGTCACAAATAGGAATTCATGGCCTACTGTATGCATGTATGTGCTAAAAGAAGATCAAAAACCGGGGAATCACTTAATAAGAAATTCTAACTATTGCTCGTATGGCTATGTTCTATTTGTAGGAATAAAATAAGGATTAGGCTGTGGAGAGATGGCTGAGTGGTTGATAGCTCCGGTCTTGAAAACCGGTATAGTTCTACGAACTATCGAGGGTTCGAATCCCTCTCTCTCCTTTTGCTTTCCTCTCTCTTTTCTTTTGCGTATTGAATACGTTTGTTTCTTTATTTGTTTTTTTTGTTCTGTCCCCTTATCTTTCTTTCATAGCCGCACCGGATTGAGCTGTCCAAGAAGCTAGGTCTTTTTCGGGGAAATAAGTTGTTTCTGCTACTGAACCAACTAGTCAAACTAGGCATTCTCTTTCTTCTTTGAATTCCGATCGTCATCCAACATACCAGTAACATGTGATGAGAAAGTAAATGAAGTATATTCTCAAATCAAGTCAACAAGTCAATATGTATGTGTCTCTATTCTAAGAAAAAGAAGAAGGCACCACCACCGAGAACTGACTACACAACCGAGAAGCGTGTCAGCCTTCCTTATTCAATCAACTCTAATTTAGTACTAGTACGATCAAGAAAAGTAAGAAGTTGAACCAGACTTTAACAGTTTTTTAAGCAGGCATTTTCATGGTTCTCGTCATATAAACCAGTCTGTACTGCATGATTTCATGCATTAATCTATTGCTGAAGGAACCTTTCGTCAGTTTTCTTAAACAAAAGGTACCCGGTGTTCTAGCGGGGAAATTCCAATGAATTTCGATCACAATCATGTGGTAATAATGGGTTTGAATCAGAGAGACTCGATCTGGAAACTCCTCAATGATTATAACGTGAACTCGTTGAAGAGGAGACAAGCATAAATAGACGCTTTTTTTGAACCATTTGAGAGGGCGCAGTCCCCTACCTTACCGCTTGGCCATGCCGCCAAATCCGATCTAAAATCGAGAAAAATCCTGGAATGTGGACTTCATTGACCAGCCGCCTCTTAGTCCACACCCAACTTGGAAGTGTTATTGATTCGTTAGTCACCTTCGCCATCCTAATACCCGAAACTGTAGTGTTCTAAGTTGGTTAAAGCCGTCCATGGAAGATTGGATTTGCTGATAAGGAGGTCGCACCAATATTGTCACACCACAAGGCCCTCTGTCCCACACATCTATCAAGAAGCAAGTGTAGTTCACCGGTTCCACCAAATGCTCCTATCTCTCGGCAAAGATTGTGTGAGTGTGCAGTTATGCTTCGGATGCTTCGCCATGGAATAGATCGACTCAGTTCCCCTTCTTTTCCGGTGCACTCGCTTTGCATCTCCGACACACAAGGAAGGACGCGGTGGGAAGAAAGCTGCCCTAGCCTCTGTCCGGTCGATCATTCCGCTGGCATCTTGCATTCACGCCTCCGTTTGACTGCCGCTCGGGAATGTAGTTGTAGATACGTGAGTCTTAGTGGGTCGTTGGCGACTTAAGGAAGCTGACTCTCGTTCTTTGGACCCCACAGACCGAAAAGAAAAAAAGTTCGTCACTTTTTCTCTTTCACATACACCGGGAGAAAGGGTGACGATAGCAATCCTCTTTGCCTCCCCGGCCGGGGAGCCCCCAGGACAAGGGGGGAACATCCACAATAGATCCAGTGCGCTTGACAAGATCTCCTTCTTTAATAGCGGTATCACTACCAAAGACAACAATACCTACATTCTCATTCTCAAGATTCAAGGCTATTCCTTTCACACCGCTGGCAAATTCCACCATTTCTCCAGCTTGAATCTCGTTCAATCCATAAACACGTGCAATCCCATCTCCAACTGAGACCATTCTCCCCATTTTTCAGACATTTTCCTATCAGTCTCACCGTCAAGATCGCAGTTCACAAAGCACACCAACTATATGTGACCCCTATACAGGAGCTATGCCCAAAGATGTCTGAAGCTTCGAAGATGGTAGAAAGATTTATGCTGAACAGCCCATATCAAAAAGGCAAGGGATTGGGCAAGAACTAGCAAGGAATATTCGCCCCTTGCTGCTTGCTGGTTTTTCCATCATCCAATCCACAACAAATCGAATGAAACCGCTTCGGATTTCTTTTGATGTCCAAAGCCACACCTTCTTTCTCACATAGGAACAGAGGTCAGGAGCTGCCGGCAGGGCGCTGCTTTTAATCTGACTGATGGCTCGCCGTGCCTAAGGGTATATCGGTTGAAGTAGATTCTTCTTTTCTCTCAAAAAACCCCTTCCGATGGTCAGAGGCGAATTGAAAGCTAAGCAGTGGTAATTAAGACCCCCGGGGGAAAATAGGGATGTCTCCTACGTTACCCATAATATGTAGAAGTATCGACATAATTTCATAGAGTCATTCGATCTGAATGCTACATGAAGAACATAAGCCAGATGACGGACTCATAAGAGGGGGAGCAGTAGCAAAAATGAGATCTTTCGTCTAGACAGAAGAGAGATCCTTTCCTTCCTTTCTATAGGAAATGACTGATGTTGCTAAGTTTTAGGAGTCTTTTCAATCCATCTTACTTTGAATCCGGGCTCGCCTTCACTCAGTCAAGGGGTTGCCCTTTACCTCGTTCCGTGGTCCTTTATCCCCTCCTTGCTGGCTTGCTTGATAGGCTGGCGCATAACCCCCATTTCTTGACCCAGATTCACAACCGAACCTATTTCTCATCTTCATCCCGACCTATCTATATGTGACACTCCGCCCGAATGGCCTTTATGCCCGAGAGTGAAAGGTGCTCCAGCTTGCTTGGTGAACACTGACTTACTGAAGACCGGAATGGACCAATGTGACATTGACTCAAGAAGGTAGACAAAACAACCTACCTTTCACTAAGAAGCGGTACCAACCCTGGACTTCCCGGAATCAATGAAGGAGTTCATTCAGCACTGAGCCGAGCGAGCGTAGATTCAATATGTTGATTGTACCGAACGAAGGATTTGACTTATCACGAAAGCCACATTCGTTTCGTTTGAGGAAGTTACACGCCCTGTTCCCTATAAATAAGGAGATTCATTCTTTTTTTTTCAGAAATCCCCTGTTCCTTGACTTCTTTGCTTTTTATTTTGGAAGGGCTTCGTTTCCAGGCAGGTAACGTATAGAAGACTGAAAGTTGAAGTTCCGGTGGGTCTCGTCAATCGATTACCTTCCTTATTGCGCCTGCCCCTAATTGGAGTTGAGTTGGCTTTGATCGATTGCTTGGTGTCACGCTATTTACTACTACGGTTAGCTAAATTCGTTTATGACACCGATTCATTTCTAGTTGATCCATTCGTAAGGTCGTTCAGAAGCAAAGGCCTACTACTATACTATACAAGTAAGCTGGTCAAGTCAAAAGAAGGTTCACATAACCAGGTGGCTGACGCATATAAACATCTTCTTCAAGAACTCCATGAAGAAAAGCATTTTGAACATCTAGCTGTCGCAAAGGACCCTGAAAAAGTTGTTGCAGCAACTCCAACGAGAAAGAATAAGCACAAAAAAGTAGTAAGAGATCGTTTGGGGACGAGCCTCCTACTCCTAGAATGTATTTTCCGACGAGTTTAGATATACTCTTGGAGAGACAATAACATGATCACTTTTGGACACAATTATGTGTACTTCTGCTCTCCTTGGATTAGAGAGACTGATCAGCTAGCGTTAGGTGAGATTCCTTTGATTGAATTTAGCTTGCCATCATGATACGCTGCAGTTAGATTAGGAACCGTATAGGCGGCCTCATATACCCGGAAGCTTTGGATTCACGGATCCGAAACAAGACATTTCATGCCCAAGTACTCATCACTTCTTGGGTCGTAATTACTATCTTGCTAGGTTCAGTTATCATAGCTGTTCGTAATCCACAAACCATCCCGACCGACGGTCAGAATTTCTTCGAATATGTCCTTGAGTTCATTCCACTAAAATACCTTTGAATAGCGCTGAAGATATCATTGCGAACCGCGTCCAGTAGACGACCTCTTCCGCTCATCCCCTTCGTCAGCTCTTTGATAGGGATACTATAACATAGGTCCCTAAACTTGGAATGGATGGCAAAAGGGAAGGAGGTCCTCATACGGAGTCGCACACTTGAGTAGTGCGGGAGACTGGAGAATGGGTCGAGTAAACTCAGGTTTTCACTTTTCAGTGAGTGAAAGATTTGTATCCGGGTCTACGTTCAAAGCTTCTACTGCACCTCTCGCCACTACTCCCTGTGTCATCGGTTTGATGCTCGGTCCCAAGCATGAGTTTTGAATTTGGCTTGGGACACCCCCTAGCGAAATGACCGAGCCCACCACGAGAAAACCTACTGGGTTTTAGGGCGTTTTGACTGGTGGCGAAACCAAGTGAATGAACTACTTAGCTCATGTTCTTCAAAGTTTCGGGATACTAGCCACCCCTCATTGAGTATGATCTGAGAACCCGATTACATTAGCGCGATAGTATGTAGGGATACATTACTCCGACTAGGATTCCGGGGTGGATTGTTGGGAAACAACACTTCCATCAGACAGAAGAGAGATCCATTCCTTCCTTTCTATAGGAAATGACTGATGTTGTGTCACGCCCGGAATTTCTATCCAAAATTCCAAACGCTTACATGTGTGTGAACCCTCGTCCAGGAATCAGCCGAGGCACACCATAACAAATTGATAATAGAGTACAATTATTACTCTAATTAATAAGCGAATAAAATGTCATTACAGAGGTAGATAGTTCCTCTCAATCAATAAAGATCTAAGCAGCGGAAAATAAAATAAACGGCGCAGACGACTCCACTCCACAGGCAGCTTGACCAGGGCTACACCTAATCCTCCACACCATCAGCTTCACTGTAGAACTCTTCCTCTGATGAATGATTGCAAGGTGATTATATGACATACTTAGCAAGTCACGCAGCAAATATGCAAGTGCACAGGATAACAAAGGATGGCATAGTATAAGGCTCATTTGCAAAAACAGCATTTAGCAAACATTTGAGAATTATAAAACAGTTAAGTGATAATTAAACAATATTAATCCAACTCTATACAACATACCCTGTTGCATAGGCCCAACCATTCTGAACAACCATACCCGGCTGTACAGATCTATCTCCAAACCAGGAATATACCATTCCAAACCAGGAGCTAACCAAATTATTATCAGTTATAACATCTTCTATTATGATGAGAGGTGTGAGACTAATCACGAAAGACATTGTTAGACCCGCCCATAACCGCGGGCACGGCTATTCGAATAGTTTTACTCTGATCAGAGGTGTACCACTGTACCCACAAGACACAGCTCCACATCATGTCACCATGTGCCTCAATACCACCACGGTACCTCGGAAAGGAGCTGTGACAGTACCTCTCGTACAACACAATCCACCACAGTGCACCATTCCTGGATCATAATCACCCCCTTATAAACAAGGCATGGACTCCCCAGCGACCCCCGTGGGCTTATCTCCGCCACTTCTCAGTCTGGTGCCCCGCAATGAACCATGGTATACAAAAGATAAAGCCGTTGCCCACGCTGGCTTGTGGTTGGCACGGTTAATGTTTCACAACCGAAACTCGTGAACCGGTCCTTAATTGTCATGAGCACGACCATCAAAACCATGTGCTCACAACCCACCATTATCAGGTTTTAGTTGGCAAGTAATTAATTAACAAATCATGATTGACCATCGTGAACTATCATTAAGCCATCATTAAATAATAGTGATTCATAAGTTATCCCAATAGTGTGCTAATGTTTCTAAGCATGGCTAAGCAATTATATCTAATATCTAGTTGAAGCAATATATATAGCCCAACTAGTCAAGTTATAATAACCCAGGGTATCAAGGAATAAAGTAATCAAGGACAAAAAGGGCTATAGCAAACAATAGGTTAATTCCACCCAATGACATTCGAAAATAAATGCAATAGTTGAATAGAAATAGTAGCTTTAAACGGGATCAACATGCTCAAAGGGTTGTTTGGGATCTGTGTGACTTGCCTTGCTGGCCTTGGAACTCTTCAAATTCTTCTCGTGCGAAAACGGACTCTCCGGAAACGTCGGAATCTAAACAGAAAAGAGCAAAAATACCAAAACAGCACATAAACAAGCATGAACAGTACATGTGGATATTTTTAACATGTAGATCTCAATTTTAGAAAAATTTAGAGACTTGAACCAACTAAATCCGAGCTAGGATGAATTAGTTATGAATTTTCAAAGATTAAATCGGATTAAATCACTTATATGGATTTTAATTGAATTATGACGCAATAATGAATTATTTTTGAAAAGGAAAAAGGAATTATTGCGTCAGCGGCTAGGGTTTGCGGTGGACCGGGCGCACGGCGACGGTTCACGGGAACGGACGGCCGAGATCGATCCATCCAAAACGGACGGCCGAGATCGAACGGTCCACGACCGGCTCACGGCAGACGGCCACGATGACGTCAGCGGTGACGTCATCGATGACGTCAGCACCGGCGGCGGCTCGGCGGCTCGGGCGCGCAAGCTTGCCGGCGAACGACGGCGCTTTGGCACGAACGAAGGACACCAGCACGAAGCGGGCGACGCGGCGAACTCACCGGTGACCAATGCAACAGCGGAAGATCAACAGACGGCGACGGCGACGAGGTTGAAGCGGCGGAGAAGATCGGGTTGACGGCGGCGACGGTGCTCCGGTGGTCAACAGCGACTGCGAAGGGGAGGACGAGGACGGCGATGCGATGGCGACCACGAAGACGACCTTCCCGAGCGACGGCGACGACTGGAACGGTGGCAGCGCACGGCTGGAGCGACGTCGACGACGGCGGCGCAAGGTCTCACGGCGCTAGGGCTCTTCCGACGGCGAGAGACGAAAGCAAGGGTGGCGGCGGGTAGAGGAGACACCGGGGATCCTTTTAAAGGGGCTAGGAGGCGGCGACGAAGGCCCACGGCGACCGGTGACGCGAAGGAAAGATCGGGGCTCGGAGAGAGAGAGACCGATCCGAATCGACCTCGAATCAAACACTTTCGAAGCGATTTTAGCCGATGATTCCAAAAGAGATAAGGTAGAGGAGATCCCGAAGATTGTTTCCCCTCAAACGATTTCACCGGATCGGGAAAGGAGCGGCCGGATTTGGAAGGAAACGGCGGCGGCGCGGCGCTAGGGTTTCGGGCGGCGGCGACGCGAGGAAGACGACAGGTCCGACAGGTGGGACCCACCTGTCAGCGACCGAACGCGCGCGCGCGGCGCGGCGGACTGGGCCGACTTGGGCCAGGGAGAGAGAGAGAGGGTTTTGGGCCGACTTTCGGCCCAAAGCCAAAAGAGACTTTTAAAAACCTTTTCAATTTAAATTATTCATGAAATGCAATTCTATTTATTAAAAATACTTCCTTAGTTCAAATAAATCCCAGAAAAATCTAGGAATTATAGAATTAAGCAAAGTATTTAATGAAATTTTATCTGACCCCATTTTATATTAGAATTTATTAATTAAAATTAGATCTTCTCTTCTAGGCTTTTTAAAATAAATTCTAATAATTCCATTTAAACAACAATTTATAAGATTTTTAGGGTGTGACATGTTGCTAAGTCACCTTCCGCTGCTCTTGCGTCATCCCTTTTCCAATTCTTTTTGTATGGCTCGGTTGCATCCGATTGATCGATCCCTAGTCACTGATTACATGCATGAGTATTGGCTTTGGCAAGCAAGTCAAGGAAAGAAGAGGAAATAGTACTCGGGCAATGCCTATTGCTCTGTTGCCTAGAAGTCTCATACATATGTATAGGATCTCATCCATATTATCTTATAGGAAGAGTAGTAACTACCTGCATTCGTATATTCCAAAAAAGAAGAAAGAATTCAACCTAGTAGAGTATAACTTTGCTTGCCTAGCCTTTCAAAGCTATTGTTTGATTCTAGAAGGACCTTAGAGTATTGTCACTGTTCCACTGGAATAAAAATATTTGTCAGTTGGCTCTCCCCGATCTGGAACAGTCCCGAATACGTAAAAGTCTTTGCCCAAAAGGATAATCCTAGAATCCCATCTGTCTTCCGGATTTGGAGAAGTGCCAATTTTCAAGAAAGAACGCGAATCTTATGATATGGTGGGAATCTCTTATGATAATCATCCACGCCTTAAACGTATCCTAATGCCTGAAAGTTGGATAGGCTGGCCCTTACGTAAGGACTATATAACCCGGCAACCCCTGTCAATGTATGTTTGATTTGGGAGGCTACCAATTCTGGAATTTCTTCTCGAGACATCCCCGTCAGTCAACTTCTCTTCGGGATGGGTCGTTGGTTTTTGTGGAGATAATGTGTCAGCCATGGTAGAAGTAGCTCCCATTTATTGGCTGATGCTGTGACCTATGAGAGCCCAAATTATTTATCAGATGCGGAAAGCACAAATTCTTTAGGACCAGTAACTGATTTGGCGAGCCCCTTGGATCACATCATTGTGAGCACAAATTGCCAAAGCAAAAAGCACCTAAGTCCTTAAGGATCACAACGGGCCACGCTGGTAATAATATTGGGCTGAAGTACTGTACAGGCCTAGGCCCATTAGCACTCCCGATACCCTAACAAAACACCGAAGTCCAAGCGATGCTTCGTCTTCCCCGCTGAAACTCTCGCCATTTCCCCACTCCTTGCTACAGTACAAAGCCATGCCGACGAAGCTAGGGTTCATCAATCCACCCCAATCCGTTCTCAAAAATCCACGAAACTTCTCTGTGCATCCACTGCACCGATTCCCCATCCCCCTCCAGCTATATCTCAGACCGAATCAGACCATTCAGCTCGCATCCATGGCGGAAGAAAGAGAAAGTTTCGAGAGTCAGTGGGCGCCCTCCGACGTGATAGAGGAGAATCTGAAAGAAATGGTGGTGCATGGCATTCTTCCGGCGAAGGAGATCATCGGGTGGCGACCGGCGTTCGGCGAAGCGTTCCCAACCCCTGATACACACAAGGTCGTGGTATTTTCTCACTTCTTTTATGGCGGATTTTCTCTTCCAACTTCAAGATTCTTCCGAGGAATTCTGAACTTTTATGGAATTAGCCTGCATCATCTGAATCCGAACTCCATAGTGCATATTGCCAATTTCATTCAAGCCTACGAAGCTTTTCTGGGCATTAGGCCTCATTTTGCTTTGTTCTGCCGCATCTTCTTCCTCAAGCCCCAGCCGAACAAGAGCAAACCATGTGTTGTTGGGGGCGCCGGTTTCCAACTCAAAGGAACACTGAGCCAAAAATATTTCTCCATGCCCTTCAAGACCTCAAACAAAGGCTGGCACGCAAATTGGTTTTACGTTCAAAATCCTGAAACAGCACTCCCCGAGTACTCCTGTCTCCCTCCAGTCTATCAGGATACATGGAATTCATTGCCTATGGGAGATGAAGCTGCTCAGGCAGTAGAACTGATGGAGCGCATGCTAAAGCTGAAGGAACAAGGTTTGCAGGGAGAACAGATCACTCGGCACTTCATCAAAAGTCGGTTAGCTCCAATCAAAGAGAGATCCCGCATGGCTTTCGAGTTTGACGGCAAACATGATCCAAATCGCGAAGGTCCAGACTCTCTTGACTTTAAGGTCATGAAGGAAAGGATGTACAAGATCTTCTCAAATACTATCGTCGTCAGCTATTCGCATCTGCTGCCTGTTATGCCATACAATGCATTCAATCCCCCTCCACCGGTATGTGTTCAAACACTTCAACCTTCCTCAAAGTATAATCTTGTCTTCTTGTTGAATCAGTTGACAGTAGAAGATATTATGTCTAGGAATTCGCTTTGATGAAGTCGGACCCCCCAATCGCTCAGCGCCGATCACCTCGCCATCAAACTGGTCAGGGGAGCGGGGGACCAAAGATCCGGTCCGAAGCCCAGCCCAACACCTCTAATCCAGCCGGCCAATCGGATTCCCGCAAGAGGAAGTTAGTGCTGAGTGACGACGAAGGCGACGACGCTAAAAAGCCTGGAGATAGAGAAACAACTAGAAAACTACCGAAGCAGGCTATTCCAAAGAAGAAAACATCTAGTCGTCCTATGCCGAAGATCAGGAAGTCTTCCAGGTACAAATCATATAACGATCTTCCTTGTATTGATGCGCACCCAGTATGGAAATAATACTGATAACAAAAACTTGTAGGAAACCATTTGATATAGATCCTTCTGGAAAAGACTCTGATCCGGCTAACATGGAGACGAGTTCTTCCAAAGAAACCGGGCCGACTGCTAAAGATCATCCGAGTGATAATTAGCCAGCAACCGATAATGTAGGATCCGGTGATCATCCCCCGACTGGAAACCAGTCGGCCGAAGCCGAAGCCGGAGTTAATTAGGAGCCCCTGACTGGAAATCAGTCAGACATAGGGCCAACCCAAGAGATTCCAGAAGTTAAGGCTCAGTCAGACAGCCCTCGCGGACAAGATGCCAGCAATGACCCGAGGCCTGGATCTCCCGCTAAAGCATAAGAATCGACTCGTCCTCGTCCGGGAATCATCACAGGTAAACACTTTGCCTGAAACCATGTTGATCCAAGCGACTTTAATTGATTGTCTGACCTTTATCCATGGATGCATTAGGACCGATGATTGGTGATGAAGAGGAAATTCTCCGGATACGAGCGGCTGAAGACTCGCGCCCTCCCATTCTGGTCAAGTGGTGGGATGACGACTTGCGACCTCAAGGAATTGTGATAAACCGGCAAAAAGAGGACGAAGAGGTGTGCCAACTGAAAAAGGCACTCGGTCAGGTGACTCGCATTGTAAACGTAAGTTCCTTGACGCCGGACCTCAACCATCTTGTTCGCCACCTAGCTCGAGCGCTAATAAAACCATTTTGCAAAGGATTCACCTTAGGAATAAAGCGAAGACCGCAACCCTAGAGCAGTTAGTTCCTCATCTTGGAAACCTTGAAGCTGTCAGGGATCAACTGCACGAGGCGAAAGAGCTTGCCAAGAAAACCGAGCACGATCTAAGAGATCGGATTGCCCAGCTCCAGGAGTCTAACTTTGAACTAAGTGGCTCATCAAAAGGTACACACAAAATCTGTCCGACTAACTTGTGCTGTTGTCTTTGTAACTTTAATTAACCGGAGTCAGTGCAGTACAAGCCGCCAAGATGTCTCAATTGGAGAAACAGATTCAAACTCTAGAAAGCGATAAAGCGGAGCTGGCAAGACAGAGGGACTCGGCTCTGAAGGAAGTTGAAGGTACCTTCAATTGATACTCCGAAAGCCATTGCCTTCTGTACGTTGACTCATTAATATGGATCTGTTGGTGCAGACCGCAAGATCAAGTCGCAAGCTCAATTCGACGTCCTGGTTGGCAAAATCAAAAGGCTTGAAGGGGCTAGGGATGAAGTTGCTAACGCCGCTACTCCACTCGTCCAAGCAATGTTCTTCAATAACAATGGTCCGAGTACATTCGACGCTTCCGAGATCTTCGACAAGCTGAGAGTTGCTCCGGATACATATTTCAAGAACATCAAAGAAGCTGGAAGTATGGGAGCAAGTCTAGCGTTGGCGATGACCAAATCCCTTTACCCGAAAATCGACATTGATGCCGTTGATGGCTTTGTGAACGGGACGAGCGAAGAGGCTGCTCTCGATCTTATCAACGATGCGCAGAAAGCCGCCGACAAGATAGCAGTTGATGTAGTAGAGAGAGTCCAGGACACCGATCTTCAACCGACTGGTCCTGATGGCTCTGATGATGAAAAGACTGATACTGATTGATGTAACAATGATTTTGATGATTGATGATGGAGGCACAATTTGTACAATACTGATAAATTTATGCTGTGCTTGGTGTTTCATACTTAGCTTCTGATTTCTTAAAAGCCTTTGTCAAGCCTTATTGAGCCTAAAACCCGCAAAAGCTGTTAAAAAACTTTCAGTCCTCATGGACTAAGTCGAAAAATCAAGCAAGGCAATGATAAATCAAGTAAGCAAATTGAATTGATAAAAATCACACTCCATTATTATTATAATAGCCCCCGACTGATAACTTCAAAGGGAAGCTTGATGTTGTCAGTCAAGACAGGGAGATACAGAAGCAAACTTAAGCATAAAAACGACGAAGATGTTCGATATTCCAAGAGTTGTCGATAGGTGTACCGTCTTCACACTTGAGTCGATAGGAACCTGGCCGAGTGACTTCAGAGATTATAAATGGCCCTTCCCATAAAGGGGATAACTTGTGCCGATCCCGTGTAGTTTGAATTTTCCTCAAAACCAGGTCGCCGACTAAGAAAGCACGCGATCAGACGTTACGATTGTGATAACGACGCAACCCTTGCAAGTATCGGGCCGACTGAATTAAGGCTGCTTCGCGGGCCTCTTCCAGTCGGTGTAGGTCAACCACTCGGTCTTCTCCGTAGCGCACTTCGCGAAAATTGCGAAAACGCAAAGATTCAAATTCTACTTCACTAGGCAACATTGCTTCTGCTCCATAAACTAGGAAGAATGGCGACTGGCCCGTAGCCCGACTGGGGGTGGTGCGCAAGGACCAAAGTACGGATGGCAGCTGTTCCACCTATTTGCTGGCGTAGGGATTCAGTCGGTCAAAAACTCGTGCCTTTATTCCTTGGAGTACCATGCCGTTGGCTCGTTCGACTTGCCCATTGCTCATGGGATGCGCTACGGAGGCATAGCAAATTTTGATACCGAAGTCTTCACAAAAATCTTTAAATACTCCGCCGGTGAATTGAGTGCCATTATCAGTGATGATCCGATTAGGTACTCCAAACCGATGCACAATGTTGATGAAAAAATCTCTAGCTTTATCTGCCGTGATTGTGATGACCGGTTTAGCTTCAATCCACTTGGAGAATTTGTCGATGGCCACAAAGAGATGTGTATAACCGCTGACTGCCTTTTTGAACGGGCCGACCATGTCAAGCCCCCAAACCGCAAACGGCCAGGACAGTGGGATGGTTTGCAACTCTTGGGCTGGCAGATGAGTTTGTCTGGCGAAAAATTGACAACCTTCACACGTCCGCACAATCTTGTCGGCATAGGACACAGCAGTGGGCCAGAAAAAATCTTGCTAGTAAGCCTTGCCGACAATGGTGCGTGCAGCAGCGTGGTTGCCATAGATACCAAAATGTATGTCCTTCAGCAATTGTCTCCCTTCTTCTAAGGATACGCAACGTTGCAGAATTCTTGATGGACTTTTCTTGTACAGCTCGGTCTCATGAATAATATAAAGCCTGCTGCGCCTAGAAATCTGCTCGGCTTCATCTTTATCTTGAGGGAGTTCTTGGGAGGTCAGAAATCGTATGAGGGGCTCTCTCCAGTTGGCTTCGACCATAGCTATGTCTTGAGTGTCCGCGGCTTCAGCTGTTTGTCTCTTGGGTATGGTTGGCTCATAAAGATGTTCGACGAACACATCAGAAGGGGCCGCTTCGTGTTTGGATCCAAAATTTGCTAGTCTGTCGGCTGCTTCGTTATTGTGCCGAAGAACGTGGGTGAGTTCGAGTCCATTGAACTTATCCTCCAACTTGCGTACCTCTTGTCGATAAGCGATCATATTGTCATCAAGGCAGGACCACTCTTTCATAACTTGGTTAACAACTAACTGTGAATCTCCGTGAACTATCAGACGCCTGATTCCCAAAGAGATTGCGATCCATAGTCCGTGAAGGAGCGCCTCGTACTCTACCACGTTGTGAGATGCAGAAAAATGTATCCATAGCACATAGCGCAGTCTTTCTCCAGTTGGGGAAATTAAAACAACTCCGGCCGCAGTGCCCAAAAGTCTCTTTGACCTGTCAAAGTGCATAGTCCAATACTCCATCTTTTCCTCGGGCGTGTCCTCTTGGCACTCGGTCCACTCGGCAACGAAGTCGGCTAAAGCTTGGGACTTGATCGAAGTTCGCGGCTTGAACGATATGTCCAAGGACATCAGTTCTAAGGCCCATTTTGCGATTCGCCCGTTTGCTTCACGATTATGGAGTATATCGCCGAGTGGGAATGATGTAACCACCGTGACCGACTGGCCTTAGAAGTAGTGGGATAATTTCCTGACGGTGATTAGAACACCGTACAACAGCTTCTGAACTTGAGGATATCTCGTCTTGGAGTCAGCCAAAACCTCGCTAACGAAGTAGATCAGTCGCTGGACTTTCTGAACATGGCCTTCTTCTTCCCGCTCGACAACCAGGACCGTGCTCACAACCTGAGAAGAGGCCGATACGTATAGTAATAGCGGCTCTTGTGGGTGTGGTGAGGCCAAAACTGGTGGAGTAGTGAGAAGTTTCTTGAAATCTTCAAAGGCTTTCTGTGCTTCGGGTCCCCACTGGAAATTTTCTGTTTTCTTTAACAGTTTGAAGAAGGGCATCCCCCTCTCGCCGAGTCGTGAGACAAACCGGCTGAGCGCCGCCATGCATCCAGTCAGCTTTTGAACATCTTTCTGAGAACTCAGCGGTTTCATGTTGAGGATGGCGTTGACTTTCTCCGGGTTGGCCTATATGCCTCTATGAGACACCATAAATCCAAGCAGCTTCCCTAACGGTACTCCGAAGGTGCATTTTCCAGGGTTTAGTTTCATCCTAAAAGCGCGGATGCTCGCAAAGGTTTCTTCCAGGTCTATAATCAAATCATCCTTCTGCTTGGTCTTGACGACTACATCATCCACATAGGCCTCAACGTTGCGACCGATTTGAGTCGAAAAACATCTCTAAATCATGCGTTGATAAGTTGCTCCTACGTTCTTTAATCCGAAAGGCATGGTGATGTAGCAGTAGGCCCCGAAGGGCGTAATGAACGAAGTCTTCAAGCAGTCGGATTCCTTCAATCGGATCTGATGATACCCCGAGTAGCAATCCAAGAAACTGAGCTGCTCGCAGCCGGCGGTCGAGTCAACTACTTGGTCAATGCGAGGCAACTCGAAAGGATCTTTGGGGCAAGATTTGTTGAGATCAGTGTAATCGACACACATGCGCCATTGCCCGGTCTTCTTCCGAACTAGGACTGGGTTAGCCAGCCAGTCGGGATGAAGGACTTCTTTGATGAAGCCCGCTGCTAAAAGCTTGGCCAATTCCTCCTTGATTGCGTCCTTCCTGTCTTGTGCAAAGCGGCGGAGTCGTTGTTTGATAGGTTTAGCGTCTTCCTTAACATGTAAAGAGTACTCAATCACCTCTCTAGGAATACCAGGCATATCGGATGGTTTCCACGCAAAGATATCTTTATTATTTTGAAGAAAGGTGATGAGCGCGCTTTCCTATTTACAATCTAACTCGGCGCCTATTACAGCAGTTTTAGTAGGATCAGAAGGATCTAGGGGGATTTTCTTAGTCTTGGCTTCGCTTTCTCCACTCTTTGAGATCTTGGTAGTAGGCACCTCTCCTTCGCTTGCCGTGGTTGCAGCCAGTCGGATGTCTTCTCGAGCGATCGCGATCTCTCGGGTTTGGGCCATCTCGCAACTTTCCTTGTCACATGTGACGGCTTGCTTGATGTCACTTCGTAGGGATATAACTCCTCGAGGACCAGGCATCTTCATCATCATGTAGGTGTAGTGAGGGACGGCCATAAACTTGGCTAACGCCGGGCGTCCGAGTATGGCGTGATACGCTGTCCCGAAATCAGCGACTTTGAAGTAGACGTTCTCTGTGTGAAAGTTTTCCCGAGTGCCAAAGGTGACCGGGAGAATGATCTGGCCGAGTGGTGTTGCAGATAGCCCTGGGATGACTCCGTGAAAGAGCGCATTACTCGGCTTTAACTCGGTGCGAGGGATCTGCATGTCGTCCAGGGTCTTGGCGAAGAGGATATTGAGTGCGCTGCCACCATCGATGAGGGTTCTGCGAAGCTTGACATTGCGAACCACTGGGTCTAGTACCAGGGGGTACCGCCCCGGGTGGACCACTCGGTCAGGGTGATCCTAGCGGTCGAACTTGATTGTTGTCTCTGACCACCGAAGATATTGGGGCGTATCGGGCTGGACAGCGTTGATCTCCCGTTCGGTCAGCTTTTGCTTTCTTTTGGACTCGTAAGCCAGAGGGCCACCGAAGATGTGGTTGAGCTCCTTACAGTGATCTTGAAAACCTGTCGGGGCATCATCATCATCATCCTTCTTTTTCGACGTGCTTTGTTCTCCATTAGAGGTCTTCCGTGTATTTTTGGCATATTGCTCTGCAAACTGCTTGTAGACGAAGCAATCTTTAGCCGCGTGGTTCGAGTTGGGATGATGCGGACATTGGGAGTTCATGATCTTGTCAAAAGTGTTGACGCGCGAACGTTGTCGGGAGGAGTGTGTAGTAGTTGCGACAAGTTCCTCGGGCTTACGCTTGCGGTCCTTGTGATTGTTACTTCCACCCCCTCCCGTAGTCGGCGTATCTTTCTTTGGCTTCCAGGTAGGACCCGACTGCTTAGATGCGATAATGGCGTCTTTGGCTTTGGCATACTCATTGGCTTTTTCAAACATTTGTTTGACTGTCTTGGGAGGTTTGCGCCCGAACTTACCGACTAGTTCATCGTGGCAAATTCCTTTGGTGAAGGCGGCGATGATGACATCGTCGGTGATGTCGGAGATCTTGTTGCGCTGTTTAGAGAAGCGTCGGATGTAATCTCGAAGGGATTCTCTAGACTTCTGAATGACGTTGTAGAGATCAAACTGTGTGCCGGGGCGTTCAAAGGTGCCCTGGAAGTTGGCAATGAAATGGTCGCGAAGTTCCGCCCATGATCCAATCGTGCCACGGGGTAATCCGTGGAGCCAGGATCGGGCAAAATCCGCTAGGGCCACAGGTAAGTAGTTTGCCATGGCCTTGCTGTCTCCTCCTGCTGCACGGATTGCGAGACCGTAGACGGTAAGCCAAGACTCTGGATTGGTGGTGCCGTCATACTTCTCGATTCCAGTCGGCTTGAAGCCGGCTGGCCAATCCACTCGACGCAGGTCGTTAGTAAAGGAAGCTACTCCATCCATGTCGTCGTCGTAGTGATCTGGTGAATGGCGGTAACCTCGTGCTGCACGGCGCTGGTTGATCGTATCGCGAAGATCGACGGGATGCCGGCGAGGTGGGGAGCGAGGCCGTTCAACTCGGCGCACCCTGTGTCGCTCAGGGGGCAAGTGAACAGATCGCTCGTCGTGGCCCCTGCTCCTGCGATTGGATCCTGCGCCGGCGATGCTGAGGCTTGGCTGGTGATAATCATGAGATCGGAGATGGGGAACCCGGCTGCCAGTCGGCGTGCGGATGCTTTCGGAGTTAACCGGGACCGAAGCGGCGATCATGGTCTTGGTCTGGTTCAAGATGTTGACGACGTGGTCAGCTTGGTTGAGTGCGTCTTCCTTGAGGAGGGTGATCGCAGCGACAGCGTTCTGTTGGGGGGTGCGGAAAACCGCTGTCCCCTCAACATCTTGCTGCCCGATGAGATCTCGCACTTGTCGCCCTGCGTCCAAGGCTCTTTGTCGTCGGTCCTCGGCCTCCTTTGCAGCCCGCTCGCGTTCTTGTTGCTCTCGCCGCAGCCGTTCTTGCTCTTGTGCTTGGCGCTCCTCTTCCAGTCGGCGTCGCTCGGCCTCCTGCTGTACGCGTCGTGCTTCTGCTTCTCGGGCTTGGCGTTGTTCTTCCATCTCGTTGTCGGCCATGAAGACGCCGAAGTAGAGAGGGGTGTAATTGTCTTCCAAGCTTTCGTCGAAGTCGTCGAGGTCGTGGTTGTCGTAGCGGTAGCCGAATTCGTCATACTCCACGATCTCTGTTAGTCGCGAGTCGATGCCGGGGGAGCTGAAGTAGCCTTCCAATTGATCCGTCGAAACCGTGCCGAGTGGCTGGAGTATGACGCCGACTTCCCTGGAGCTAGGCAGGATCGGTGTTGAAGCCGACTTCCGCCTAGGCCTACGGGGAGAAGACGCCCTTGTAGTGAAGACGGTAGCCAAATCGTCGGGGAGTTTCATCAGGATTGGCGGGTAGGCCGCATCATCTTGATCTGGTGGTGTTGGAGTAGATGGGATCTCGTCCGAGTGGTTTGAAGCCGACTCAATCAAGATAAGCTTGGAGTAGATCTCGGCCGAGTTCGGAATACCGAACGGGGCTGAGACCTGGTTCTTTCCTGACTGGTTCGAATCCGAGTCGAGGAGAGAGATCTTGCCGAAGTCGTTGGTGATGAAGTCGAGGCTGCCGAACCAAAACGCCTGCCCGGGAGGGAAGGCGAAGTCGTCAATGTCGGAGACGGAACCCATCGCACTGATCGGCGAAAGAACTTGACGCAACCCCTACCTGGCGCGCCAACTGTCGAAACAAGATTTCGGCAATACTAAAAGGGGTGGCTATCAAGCTAGAAAAGTGGATGGGTTTGGAGACAAGGAATTTTATATAGGTTCAGGCCTTCTTATTCAAGAAGTAATACCCTACTCCTGTCCGGGGATGATTCCGCCGAGTGTATTATTGATCGTATGATCTGGGAGAAAATCGTGTCCCAAGAGGCCGGACCCTTCCTTATATAGGAGAAGGGGTCCGTATTACAAAATACAGTCCATATCCTTAACGGAATATGAGATTACAGATAAAATACAATCGTAACCGACTAGGATCCCGGGTATTTCCTTGACATACAAGTTCAGAAACTTAACCCGAGTCCTCATAAAGATATTCTATCTATATTTGGTACCCTGTACCCAACTAGACTATAACTGCCGTGTAGATATGGGGTATCCATAATCTCCACACTCAGGTATTAACTCACTGTGAAATGAGAGATTTAAAGGTCAAAGCAGAACTGCAGACATGAAACTAACCTGAACTCATTTCTTGTTCATAAGAGTAACATGAACTCATTTTCTGTCCACAAGAGTTACTAGTAATAAGCTGCATGCCAACGTTCTTTGATACTTCACTGAAGTTTTGTAGACCATCTCAACGGTGTGGAATACAGAGAAGATAATTGTACCTTTTGTTATCTGCAGTCTGCAGACTGCAGATTGTCCATTTTATACCTAGTACGATGCCAATGCCAATTCAGTATTATCTAAAAGGTATAATGCCAATTATCTGTACCGCTGAAATTAATCTGTATCCAATATCTGGTCCCAGATAGTCTGCAGGTTCCAGAAATGAAGTTTGATGCAGAAATGGTTGTGCTGGTTTTACATCATTTTGGTGCTGAAATGGATAATTCGGTGTGAAAACATGCTTCTCAATTCTTAGGCATTCCTGATAGATGGTGTCAGGCCTTTCACTGAATGATCTAAATTTTTATGCATATAATGTAAAGTCCGCTCGTGTTATTGGTAATTGAACTACTAAGCTAGTCTGATATAATCATGTCAACATTCTTTGACATTTCAGTAATCTTTGGCAGATGAGCATATCGATCAGCTGCAAAGGAATACAGAAAATTGGATTTTTTGGGGGAAAGATAATTGAATTTTTTATATCTACAGATTGTCCTGGTTCATCAGTATTGCTACAGTTCTAACTTTTACTCCTAGACTCCTTGGAACAATGCCAATTCACATCATAAAAAAAATGTTTGCCGTTTTATCTGCACCACTGAATTTAATCTGTATCCAATATTCAGTCCCAGATCATGTGGAGGTTTGCAGAGTACCAGTCCTCTGGAACTGAAATTTTCCAATACTTTTCAAATAGAACGAAATTAAGGTGCTTCTCAAAACTAGTTTTGAATTCAAATTGCAACCTGCAAGTTGCCATCGATCAAGTCTTGCAACGCAAGCAGGCTCCGCTTCCTCCGCAGCTTCCAGAATTTGTTCGAAACGAAGCAAACTGGAGCACGCAACTATCCAAAATATATACTACTAGCAGCAGCGTCTTCCTCCTCGTCGTCTTCAACCTCTCTCGTGTCGCGTGCCATTCGCCATCGCCACCACCTCCACTACTCGATCCCCTCCCATCCCTCTGGAACCTCCACTACTACTCGCCCCACCAATGGCTGACGGCGAGTCTCCGCCATGGGCGGAGCTCGTCCCCGACATCGTCCGCGAGATCGGCCGCCACCTCCTGTGCGAGATTGACCGCCACCATGCGGATGGCCTCTGCAGGTCCTGGCGCGACGCGCTCCTACAACTCCGGCCCCCGCCTCCGCCGCTCCCGCGGCTCGTCCTCCCGGAAGCCGACGGGCCCGCGTTCTACTGCGTCCCTAGCGGCTGCCGCCCCCACCCCTTCGTCCTCCCGCCCGCCGCGCTCCGCGCGCGGTGCTTCGGCTCGTACGACGGAGCCTGGATCTTCCAGGCCGTCGACCAGGCGGCGAACCACGTCCTCCTCAACCTCATCACCCACCAGCAGCTCAACCTCCCCAACCTGCTCCGTTTCCACTCCTTCATGCTTCCGGCATTGACATTTGACTTCGAGGTCGCCTTCGTCGCGGCCACCCTCTCTAGCCGGCCGACTGATCAGGGATGCGTCGGCGCCGGCATCATCAGCTTCAACCGCGTGCCCCACGACCCAAGGCACATCGCGTTCTGGTGCATGGGCGATGAGGCGTTCTCGTGGTCCATCCAGATGACGAGGAATATTGGCGGGGCACTGGAACTGGATGTGGTGGACCTCCTGTACAGCAGCCATGGCGCTGGCGCCTTCCTCTTCCTCACCCGACGGGAAGACATCCATGTGTTTCGTCAACCGATATTCCCTCAGGGAGACGTGATGCAGTCGACACCGCTCTACTTCGAGCGGCGCGGTGACGACGACGACGACGACGGGCGGCCGGTCCTTGATCGCTACCTCGTGGAGTCCCGAGGGAAGCTGCTCATGGTCGTCAGGTTAGGAGATCGTGAGCCTGCCCGCTTGCCGACCACGACGTTCCGGGTGTTCGAGAGAGAAGACGAGCTGTTCAACAACTACTGGACCAAGCTGCCCGACCTTGGCGGCCGCATGCTGTTCGTCGGAAGAGGCTGCTCCAGATCATACGAAGCGGCGGATGGGTACCCCGGCATGGAGGGCGTCTACTTCCTGGATGACCGGAGCTTCCACGACCCGATGGTTGTGCACATGAATGCCGCCGATCGGCAGTATCCCTGCAGCGACAACGGGAGATGGTCGGGAGCACAGCCACCAGCGGAGGTAGAGCTCTGCTTCCCGGAGCAAGGTCGGTCGAACTACTCCCCTCCGGTTTGGATTCTCCCATGAGACGCACGACACATGTTTTCGGTTGTTGAAATTGTTGCCGGTGATCAGGCTAGTCTGTGATCGTTGCTAAGCTTTCTGTTAGTGTGTTTGTACGTTGATGAGTTGGATGGTTTTCTCGTGTTGAAGTTGTTACTGGTGTAAGCTGAAGCAGTATTGCTCAATTCACTTGGTTTCTGTCTGCATGTTTTTTCACAAATTTGCATTTCAATTCAAGCTTCTTTTACTGAAGTCGCAATCTGCAGAAATGTCTTGGGAATTGGAAAATGCAGATTGTTCTTTTTCTTTATGATTGATAGTTATTAACATGATACAGCGCTAATGATCTGCACTTCTGAATTTAGTAGCACTAGCTGGCAGAAAGATTAATATGTAGTAGGATTGACCTTATTCGAATTCATTGTTTCTGATTTGGATGATACTGTACTGCAGAGATAGTTACTTGTTAGTCCAGTATTGTTAGCTGAACAAAACACAATTTCGAACAAAATTCACTTGCATACAGCCAGCAATGATGGATGCGTAGTTTATTTGCACCTTTTGCTACCTTAAGTGCCTTTTCCCCTTGTGATTTTGGATTGCAGCTGATAATTTCAGTGTGGATATGTGCATGTTTGTGCTCAGATTTTCTGTGATCAGAACACATCCTTTTTTTTGTTGTTGTTGTTGTTCTTTTCTTATATAAGTGGTGGAGAATTTGCATGCAGTCAAATTTAGTTGTAAACTCTAGCTGCTACTTACTCTTGTAGTGAACTGAGAATGTGAAAACATTGAGTTCTTAGCTCAAGTGCAGAATCCACATGGTCTGAAATCTGAATGTTGTATGCCCGGTGCTTCATGTGGTCTCTGTTATACAAACCGGTATGCATCCACAATAGTAGCACACTATTCTTCCAACTTTTCCATGCATTTTCCACTTTGGTTCTTCTGATAGAGTAAATAGCAGCTTGGTTCATTTCTGTGAAGTTATAGTTTGCTGCGTATGGCTGGCCTTTTGAATTGGCCGTTATAACTGAACATTGTTAGCATGTTTTGTTCCTTCTTTCTGGTTTTGTAGCCCAAAAATGTCTTTCTGCTGACGATATACTGAATGTTGTCTTTGGACTACTTGCTTTGATCGGACGGGAAGATGCAGATACTGTAGCACATCCGGCAGACCGAGCCGGCTGTTTCTTTTTATCGGCTTAAGATTTTCATGCTTTTGATATCTCTCTCTCTCTCTCTCTAAATATATCATCTGTTACTTTGTTTTTTGACGCAAGAAGGTAGAGCATGCTCTACCTTATAGTCATTTCATTGATAGAAATGAAGATTACAGAGATTATTATACAAGAATAGAGGTTATAAAGGTAGCATAAGGAAGAGAGAAGACATAGATAGAGGGGAGGGGTAGGGTGGTGGGATGGATTTACAGAGTTATATACACTAGGCTGTTCCCTAGGAAAGCCTTGAACACCAAGATCTAATTTTTTGCCTGGTTCTCTCATTGGCCCTATGACTGCATAGTTTCAGGATACCGGCGATCTGCTGCGTTATATATTGCAGGTGATCTATTTGTCCTTCAAAGAGCCTATTGTTGTGCGATTTCCACAGCGTGTATGCACAGGCAGCAAACCATATTGGTTCTGTTGGAATTAATAGATGGGCCTTAGCCCACTCGAAGATTAATTCTTTGGAAAATCACAAAAGCCTACCTCATGGGATGATATGCATGGGGAGTTTAGTACCATCTTGCTTATTCTAGGAAAGGGGGACCTCCTTAAAAGGGCAACTTGAAGTATGTGAGGTGGAGAGAAGAGGGGGAACACACGTGCGAGCTCGCTGGCCTGGCTTGGCGTGGCGGCGCACATATGCGTCGAATGGTCCGCCAAAATTGGTTCCTCACCCTTGCGCAGATGCGGCCTCCTTTTGCAGTATTGTTTTGCTGCGGAAAATTCGGATTTGTTTGTTTTGGAAACATTCCGAAAAATCCAGTGCGTGAAAACGGCGTGGAGTCCGGATAGGTTACGCGCGACTTATCCGGTTACGCGGAGTAGAGATCATGCGGATGCCATAATCAAGCGACCTTTCTCTATATAAACCGAGCCGCCGCCTCCACGCAACATACGCAAAATCAATCTATGCTTTGCCTCCTACTCTGTGATGCGCCGTTGCTCCACAAAATCAATCTATGCTTTGCCTCCTACTCTGTGATGCGCCGTTGCTCGTAGACTACTCCATCCCGCTCGCCTGCGTGCTCCGGCGATCGGGAGAGCAGGTCTCCGGAACCTCTACCTTCGACGTCCTGCACCGGGAGAAGGCAACAATAAGGTTTTTGGGAAGCGCTTCGCATGACTACTCCCTATTCATCCATGACGGCTCGTCTTCCTCTTCACTCGCGTGCTACGCGTCGTCGTCAACACCAACAACCACGAGTAATTCCTGCTGAACAACCAGTCTTCCGGTACCCTCGGTACGTGCTCAATATGTTGCGCATATTTGATCTGTTCATGTTATACTGTCTAGTTTACATATGTAGATCTTATAATGCGTTCATGCTAGTTTACATCTGTAATGTCATGATTTCTGGAATAAATTAAATCATTATGTGCTTATACTTTCAACAGGTTCTATTCCACTTGTTGAGTGATTCTTGTCCATGACAGCTTGTATGAAAGTCGGGGCTGACTCGGACTTGGCTAGCTGTAGTAAATCCAATTTCTTTCATAGGTTGTTTGCATTCTTACACCAAGAGAATATGATCTGTGGGTTCAAGGGCAGGACAGATGTTGCAGTGGGGGGTGTCATCCCAGTTCTTTTTGACCATATTGGCTTTAGTGTTCAGTCTATCTTTGAATGCCAGCCATAGGAAGATTTTGCAATTATGTGGGATTGTGTTGAGCCAGATGTAGTCAGCCGGTTTCCAAAGGGATCCATGGTAAGTCAGTAATGATATGCATTTGCAGTTGAGATCTTAGGAGCAGGGTATAGGATTTCTCGTGTCCGTTACCTCCAGGGGATGGGTGTGATGTCTTGTAGGATGTGCCACAGTGTTTCCAGCTCTGATTCTGCTTGGTAGGAGAGGTTGGGGTGGAGCTGTATTTTCCAGGAATTTTGTTGAAATTGTGATTGAACCATGCATTCTGTGTTCACAGCGTATGAGAACAAAATTGGGTAGGCAGATTCCAGGCGTTGTGCCAGCCATTTGTCCTTCCAAAATAGAGTTGTTGTGCCATCTCCTATTTTTACCTGTGTTGTTGAGCTTAGAATTTGAAAGTGTGACATAATAAGTTTCCAGGTTGGCGTATCACTGGTTCTGGGCTGCAGCTGTATAGTACTATTTTGTAGATATCTTTTCCTGAACCAGTTGGCCATTGGGTCATCTGAGCCTGTGAGCACTTTGTTACCTGATTTCAAAACCAATGCTGTGTTATGTGCCCTCAGGTCCTTAATCCCTAATACCTGTTGTTGTTTTTGTAGCAGTACTGTCTTCCAAGCAACTAGGCATTGACCTCCTTTTACTGATTTCTCACCTTTCCAAAAGAAGGCACACCTTAGCTTATCTATTTCCTCGATGGATTTATCTTGCCATAAGCAACATGCCATGTAGTATGTTAATGGATGATATCACAGAATTTATCATAGTTAGTCTTCTTCCTGTGGACAGAGGCATCCAGCGAGCTAGATATCTGTCGACCTTTGAGATGACTGGTACTAACATGTTATGTGTAACTTTTGTGGTTGACAGGGGCAACCCAAGATAAATGCACGACAGGGAGCTTGCTGGACACTGCAGAATCTGTGTTACTAGTTCCTTGGTTGAATCATTCAGGTGTATTGGAACAAGAGTGCTCTTATGGTAGTTGATCTGTAGGCCTGAAAAGCTTGCAAACGAATCCAGAATTTCTTTGAGTGTTGTTGCTTGATCCGCATCTCCTTTTATGAGAATCAAGGTATCGTCTGCATATTGCAGTGTTGGTGGTGCAACTTCAATATCTAGGGGGTGAATTAAGACACCTGTGCTGTATGCCCGTTGGATCATTTTTTGTAGAACGTCTGCAACTAATATGAATAGGTATGGCGATAAAGGGTCCGCTTGACGGACTCCCCTTCTCTATAGAATTTGTTCTCCCTTTTCTCCGTTGATGATAACCTGAGCTTTGCCTACGCAGAGCAGAGATTTCACCCAACAAATCCATTTATCCAGGAATCCTCTTACCCCAAGAACATTAAACAAAGCATCCCAGCTGACCGTATCAAATGCCTTGTGGAAGTCAAGCTTGAGTACTATCATTGGTTTCTTCTTCTTTAGCGCTGATTGTGCCATTTCTGAGGCGAGAATGAAGTTTTCAGAGATAGATCTGTTTTTGATGAAGCATGATTGCATGGGGTCAACTAACTTGATTATTTCCATCTGTAGCCTTTTGGCTAAGGTCTTGCTGAGAAGTTGGTACACTGTGTAGCAGGGATATAGGTCCGAAATCCTTGATTTGAACTGATGTTGTTGTTTTTCGTAAAAGGGTAATATAAGACTGATTAACTCTAGATAGGTCGATGTTGTTGTCAACAGGTATTGAAAGATTACTTGTAGATCAGGCAATAACTTATTGAGGAAACCCTTGTAGAATTCGTTTGTGAATCCATCGGGCCCAGGGCTCTTGTTCCTTGATGCACTGTGGATGATCCTGACAATTTCTTCCCTTGTGAAAGGTTGACACAGGCTCTGAACGTTTTCTTGTTGAGGGTAGAGCAGAGACAGGGGAAATTTCCATCAGACGTTGAGGATTCACTGAATAGCTGCTGAAAGAACAAAGTTGCAATGTCCAGTTTTTTGTATAGCTGCTGAAAGAACAAAGTTGCAATGTCCAGTTTTTTGTTGTTGTCATAATGTTCTACCCCATTGTCCATCAATAATTTCATGCTTTTTTTTTTTTGCATGTTGACTGATGCCACTGTGCGATAAAATCTTGTATTTTCGACTCCTAGAGTGCAGAATCTTATTTGGGCTCTTCTTTTCCATTTTCAAGTGATGAAGCCATTTAGGTGTTTGATTTTTTTTTTTTGCAACCTCTGATGAAGGTAGAAATCTAAATCGGTGAGTTGGCGCTATTCTTCAACTTTGTCGAGGTAGTCCATTGTGTCTTTGTTAGCTGACAGAAATGTTGGGAGGCCGCGCCTGCTCTTGTTCCAGGCTTTTGCATTAGTTCGCAGACGTCTGAGTTTGTGATTGAATTTGGTGATTGTTGTCATGGGTCTTGTTCCTTTATTCCATCTAGTTTCAGCCAAGGTAATGAACTCTGGTATTTGCAACCAGAAGTTTTCTAGACGGAAGAGCTGTTTGAAAATTCAGCTAGTACAAGTATATGGTCTAAAGTTGTAGCCACAAGTGCTCAGGGGCGGAGCTTGAGTCTAGGGGGGTGCCCAGAAACCCGGTCAAGAAAATTTTTTAGTTATACCTCATCTATTTTCACCATGTATGCATCCCCTCAATACAAATTTAGACGCCTGCATCAGCTTAAACTCGATCTAAAGTAGAGTAAATTAAGCAAATGGCACCACCCTCTATTTCGTTCTAGCTCTGCCCCTGCAAGTGCTCGAGCTGAACAGTTGGCAAAAGCTTGATTCCAGCTAGTATCTATCAAAACTCTATCTAATTTTACCAATGTCCTGCTCGCCACCGTCCTCGGATTTTGCCGGTTGGTGGCTTGCTGCCCGGCAGTCTGTTGGCGAAGATCGACTACAAGATGTTCGACGCCGGGGTCATCCTCGTTACGTGGTTGATTTGGAAAGAGCGCAACGCACGAGTTTTCGAGGGAACAGCCTCGTCGGTCACACAACTGTGTACGATCATGTGTGATAAATGGGAAACGTGGAAATCAGCAGGGCTAGTTAGCTCATTGAGTGTTGCCGCAGCGCCAACTTTAGGGAGATTATAGCCTTTGTAACTTGCTTAATGTTGTAAAGGTGGTGCTCTGACGCACTGCATTTGTGCCCCCTCCCGCGGGGGGGGGGTGGTACAGTTTTCCTTTTTCGGTCGACGTTCTTCGCCGTCCCGGCGAAAAACTTTTACCAATGTGGGATATCCTCTATTGTTTGACCAACTTGGATTCCTGAATGTAGATTATTTCTGGTTTGTGCTCTAATAGTGTTGACAGCACTAGTTCTCTCTTATCTTTGTCACCAAGTCCTCTTATATTCCAAGAAAGGATTTTCATTGCGATTGTGCCGGGACTCTAGGGAAACATGCGGAAAAACAAAAAGAGGCCGGTCTGGTAGCCAAAAGAACCTCCTTGGGCCTTAGCATTCCTTTCCAGACCAAAAAGAAAAACAAGTTGTCGCCAAAGAAAAATAAGAGGACAAAAGTAACTAGCGGCGTGCCCATCACTGTAGAAAGAAAGAAGGCACCAGGGTGTTGTCGGCAACAGAGGTGGCCAGCTTGTCATCGCGGTCGGAGTCGGAGCTTCACGTCATTGCCGCGACGGTGGTTGGGCTCTCAGTCTCCATGTTACTGCCTGGGGAAGACGGGTTCAACGACATGGATGAGGAGGAGAGCAGCGGCGGCGTGTGCTAACGAGGAGGAGGAAAGAGAGAGATGATGAAGGGTTAGAGGATGGGAAAGAGGAAGGGGGAGAGGAGGGGAAAGAGAGGGGTGTTGACGTGAGTTCCACAATGTTTTTTTTACTATATAAGTGCCACGTCAACATTATATAGGTGCTACATCAGTCGAAACTGAGGGGGTGTTTAGATGGGACTGAAACTCTTTAGTCCCTGTCACATCGGATGTTTGGACACCAATTAGAAGTATTAAACGTAGACTAATGACAAAACCCATTCTATAACCCTAGACTGATTCACGATACGAATCTATGTGAGCCTAATTTATCAATGATTAGCCTATGTGATGCTACAGTAAACATTCTCTAATATGGATTAATTAGGCTTAAAAAATTTGTCTCGCGAATTAGCTCTCATTTATATAAGTAGTCTATGTTTAATACACCAATTAGTGTCCAAACATCCTATGCGATATGGACTAAAGTTAGTCACTGAATCCAAACACCACCTAACGTTCAAACCGTCTGGGACCTTTTTTTTTTTTTGCACTAAGTGTCAAGGGACATGATGATATATCTGGTATTACGGTTTATGGATAAATGTCGGACTCGGCAACGGTTTAAGAGTCCAAAAGTGAACTTAGCCCACGCAGTGTGCGCTTTGTGTCATGGGCCTTTTGTGAGCTGAAAGTGTGCGCATGTGGGCTAATTAGCATTCTCGGGCCCTGATAGCCAGCCCCCACGTGCGCAGGAAGCGGCTTGTGTTTGCTGGCAGCCTGGCAGCGGGACTTGCCCCAAGAGAAGAGACGTTTTTAATTTGTTTTTCCACTCAATAATTTCTTGAATGATCTTTGTATTATTAAAATTAATTGTGTAGTTATGAAATTCCGCAGAAATCCAAGAGTGTTTGACGGAACAGAGAATTTATAAAAATATAACAAGCCAAAAATGTTATATAATTTTTATTCACTTGATTTACTTCACTTCTTAAATGATGTACAAATTATTATAAATTCTATAAAAAAATTTATATAGTTTTAAAATCTGTGGAAAACATCAAGGTGTGAAAACATAATATAATTACATGCTATGGTGAGATGTAAATATATGTACATATATAGTATTTGTAATTTTGTAAGCCAGTTGTATGATTGCCTCAATCTAAGTTCCATCAACATGGCAATCTATAACGTACCATGATATGAAATTAGGAATTGTACTGGTTCTCAACATAGAAATGAACATTTCTTCTCAAAAAAAAAAGAAATGAACATTTGACTGAGTCATAGAAGATTAAAATTTTCCAATATATGAGATAATGCCTATCTTTGTTTGGAATCCAAATAAGATATTCTATGTCGTTGAGCCACCATGTCATTAGTGTGTGCCACATTGCGAAACGGCATGTAGCCTTGTGGTTACAAAAGTCTCAGTAGTATCTAAGGTCCTACTAGGTTTGACTTCTTATGGGAGCGAATTTTCCAAGATTTAATGGCGTTGTGCTTTCAATGGTAGGCGACGTACTGTCACGCCCAGAAATTTAGCCCAAATTTCCAGACTTTTTTGTGTATTAAATCCCTGTCCAGGACCAGCCAGGGTACACAAAACGACAAGTAATAAACAGTTCCAAACGTAAATAAAGCGTAAAATACTTACAGAAGAGGCACTTAGTCCTCACACCGAAACAAAAGCAGCAGCAGTGGAAAAAGGCGATCCTAGCGGGGCTTCAGCTCCACTCCACAGGCAAAACTCAACTGGGGTCTGAGCCTTGGTCTTCCAACTTCGTCTTCAGCTCAGAAGCACTACACTTCTGAAAAGGGGGAAATAATAGCAAGGCTGAGTACAACCACCGTACTCAGCAGGCCACACCAACGATGCAGACGTGCAAGGGGATTCAAGAATGGCTTGTGGCTATTTGCATAAAGGCGGTTGTAAAACATTTTGTTTAGCAAACAGTAAAACTGTTGAATAATTAAGGTAAATTAGATCTTCACTGATCAACGCTACACCACGTTGAACAGGCCCAACCAACCCACCTGTACTACAGTGCATTGGGTCGATTTATTAAGTGTGAGACTAATCACGGTGAATCTGGTCGATCGCCCATAACCGCGGGCACGGCTATTCGAATAGTTTTACTCTGGCCAGAGGTGCACAACTGTACCCACAAGACACAACCCACATACATGTCACCGCGTCATCATGTGCCCATGATGCACACGTCACCATGTCGAATGATTGTGACGAGATCCTTCGCATAACCCTCCCCTAACCATCCACACCACGCTAAGGTTTCACCCCCACCCCTCAAAAGGCAGTGGGCGGTCCCCTCTTGCTCCGCGGTGAATCCGGCAGCTGGACAACCGGACACCCCGGACGACCCAACTCCATCACGCCCACCCTCGCCACCGGTGCCTAGGAAAGGGTCGAGCTATACTTCAGATCAAGCAGTTACCCACTCCCGCTTGTGGCAAGCGCTGTAAGTCTTCCAGGGTTTCCCGTGAACCGGTCCTTAATTGCCATGGGTGCGACTCACAAAACCATGCACCCACAGCCCACCATTTCAGTCGCATTTTAGTTGGATAATTATGACCATGAAACATGGCCAGATGTCTCGAGCACGCAGCTCAACAAGATACTAGGAGGTCTAATACTGCAATTATCCCATTGACTGAGCTAGTGGTAATTAAGCATGGCTAAGCATATAGTTCTAGCTAGGTCATCAAAGTAACACAAGCTAGGCGATTTATTACCCACGGTTGACAAAGAACATATATCAAGTAAACATGGCACAAGCGAGCAGATAGGTAAACCCTGATCCCATGTAATTAGCAAAACATGCATATTTATTTGCAAATGGTAAAACATTTATAAATTAGGAACAACATGCTCAAGGGAAATGTGTGACTTGCCTTGCTTCTTCACTTGGATTTTCTGAACTCTTTTCCTCGCGACCGCGATCTTCCGAAACGACGGATTCTACACGCTGGCACGTAAAACGAGGAAAAACCCTAATAAAACCAAGGAAACAGTACATAAAAAGTAAACAAACATGTAGAACTCAATTTTAGATGAATTTTGCAATTTGAATGGCCCAATTCGGAGTTCGAATGAATTAGATATGAATTTTAGAAGTTTTGAGCCATTTAAATGGATTTCTATAATTATTAATGATTTATTGCGCAATTATCAATTATTTTCTCAAAGGAAAAGGCATTCGCTGACGTCAGCAAGGGGCCGGCGCCGACAGGTGGGCCCCACTCGTCAGCGGCACAAGGGGCAAGCACACGGTGGACTCGATCCACCGCGGCCGAGGCGGCACCGTGGACCCGGACCACGGAAGTGGTCCACGGGACCGACGGCCTGGATCGGCCCAAAGCCGATCCAACGGCCACGGGTGGCGCGGCTGGGGCAAGGCACGGCTCTAAGCCGGCTGGCCAAACGACGGCGCGCGGCAGCGCGGCCACCCGCGGCGACGGCCGGCGATAGCTCACGCGGGCGAAAGCGGCGCACGCGAGAGAGCAGCGGCGTGGCGCGGCAAGGGGGAGGCGGCAACCGGCTGCCCGGCACCACCGGCAATGGCGCGGGCACGGAGCGCGGAGCGCGGCGGCAGCGACCCGGTCGGACGGCCACCGGCGGCGGCAGCGCGTCGCGAGGACGCCCGGGAGGTGGCCGACGAAGGGGAGAAAAAGAGAGAGGAAGGGGAGTGCTCACCGAGATGCACGACGGCGAAGGGGCGGCCGACGGCAAGGAACGGTGGCGGCGGGGCTCCTCAGGTAGACGACGCGACGGAGCTCCGGCGACGGGCATCGCTCGGGATGGGGCGGACGGGCTCGGCCTCGATCGGCGACCGAGGAAGGAGGAGCTCCGGCGGATTTCTGGCAAAGAGGGGCGGCGGCCAAGGTCCTCCTCGTCCTTGCGGAGCTGAGGGAGGCAACGGCGCGGGTCGGCGTCGACCGAAGTGGCGGCGCGACGCGGCTGGAGTCGGCGGCGACGGCGGAGAGAGGTGGTTCGCGTGGCTACGGCGCTACGGAGGTGGAGAGGGGAAATGGAGCGGTGGCCGAGCTTGCCCGAGCGGCGGCAACGCTGGCGGTGGCGGCGGCGCAGCGCGGAGACGGCGGCGGCGGCTGAGGCACGCGGCTGGAGAACGCCGGCGAGCGGCGGCGATGGGGACCGGCGTGGGGAGAGCGGGGAAAAGCGCAGGGAGCTCGGGGTGGAGTGGGAAACGAAAGAGGGGAGCACGAGGGTGCTTTATATAGGGCTCGGGGATGGAGATCGTGCCCGGGAGAGGTGGGATCGGCCGGCGACGTGGGGAGGCGAAGTGGAGCTCGGGATGGCAACGGTTTTCACGGGGCATGGGGGAAACGGCGCGGACGTGGGCGGCGACCGCGCCCACGCACGCACGGGAGAGGGAACCGCGAGAGGAAGGCGGCGACGTGGGGAGCACGGGGCGGCTATGGCGGCGGTTGGGGCGACGGGAGGTTGGGGAAGAAGATGACAGGTGGGGCCTCGGGTCCCACCTGTCGGGGAGAGAGAGAGGGGAAAACGGGCGAGGGAGGTAAAGCAGACTTGAGGGAGAGAGAGCCAAGCGGGCCGAGGGAGGTGGCCGGCCCGAGAGGGAGAGAAAGGGGGCGCGCGGGCCGCGGGAAAGAAAGGAGGGATTGGGCCGAAAGGGGCCCAAAGAAAGGAAGGAGGATTTTATTTGTTTTCTTTTTTATTTAATTGGTTAAATGATCTTTGTGACTTTAAAATTATTTCTTGAGCTCCGAAAATTTGCGGAAAAAATCCAGAGAGTATTTTGGGGCACAAAGAATATTACAAAATATTCTCGGCCAATGATTTTTAAAGGAAATTTTAATTTCCTCTATAATTTCACTTGATTAAGTTGATTTAACTTTTATTTAATTTCTAGAAAATGTATTATTAATTGATTTTTAATCCCGAACGAAAATCGGGGCGTTACACGTACCCATTGACAGCAAGGCGCCTATGGTGACTTCGTCAATCTTAACGATTTGATGGCCCAGTCTTCGAAGATGCACATAGGTGTAGTGTTTGCGTGCGTGTCTTCATAAGAGTGAGTGCGCGATGATTTATTACAATGGAGTTGTGTGTGTGGATAAGTGGCACGTGGGGATAGGGGAAATTCTCGCGAAAACTGTCCTACGGATATTATTTACGGGCATCTAGTTTACAACTGTTTGCGATTCAAAACTGGCCTTCCAAGCCGGCCCTACGACAACAAACAATCCACTAAAAAATAGGACCAGAAAATACCAAAAAACAGGTCAATCTCCATATACGTACATTGCGGCAGTATACGAGCTAACAGACCTAACAAACGGCCTAACCCCTCCCGTTCCACTTCCATCCACATCCCCACCAGGCCACCAAACTCTCTCGGGCCGAAACGGTCAACGCGTTTACCGGTGGCATAACGACCCGCACCGAGCCAGGGCCACCGACTCGCGTCGCGTCTCCTCTCCTCCCGCGCGCGGGGCGCGCCTCCACCCTTCCTGCCGCGTGATGTAACTGAAAAACCCCTCGATTCCCCTACAAGAGACCACACGACTCCACCACCAACCACAAGCCGCCTCTCCCACACCCCCGGACCCCGTCGCCGCCGCCGTGGCCTCGCACGCGCACGCACACGCCATGGAGCGCTACGAGTGTCTCGGCAAGATCGGGGAGGGCGCCGCCGGCGTGGTGCACGTGGCGCGGGACCGGACGACAGGGGAGACCGTCGCCGTGAAGCGCCTCCACGGAGGGATCGGCTGCGGCGAGGAGGAGTGGCTCCGGGAGGCGCGGTGCCTGCAGGCGTGCCGCGGCCACCCGCACCTCGTCGAGCTCCGCGCCGCGCACCGGGAGATGAGGAGGGGCGGCGGCGGCGCGTGCTGCTACGTCGTGATGGAGTACGTCGACGGGCCGAGCCTGTCGCGCGTGGTGCGGGAGGAGCGGCGCGGGAGGCCGTTCCCGGAGGCCGAGGCGCGGCGGCTGATGCGGCAGCTCCTCGACGGCGTCGCGGCGATGCACGCGGCGGGGGTCATGCACCGGGACCTCAAGCCGGACAACGTCGTCGTCGGCCCCCGCGGCGACCTCAAGATCTGCGACTTCGGCATGTCGCGGGTCACCGCGGCCGGCGCGCCGCCGTACACGTCGCCCGTCGTCACGCTGTGGTACCGCGCGCCGGAGCTCATTCTGGGGTCGCAGGAGTACGACTCCCTCGTCGACACGTGGTCGCTCGGATGCATCATGGCCGAGCTCCTCGCCGGCGCTCCGCTCTTCCCCGGGAGGTCGGAAATGGACCAGCTGAACAGGGTGTTCGACACGGTCGGAATGCAGGACATGAAGTCGTGGCCGGGCTTCGCTCGCCTGCCGCGCGCCGAGTCCGCGCTCTGCAGCCGCGCCAGGCCGCCGAGCAGGCTCCGGGAGATGTTCCCCAAGCTGTCCGCCGCCGGGTTCGACGTGCTGAGCGGGCTGCTCGCTTGCCGGCCGGACAGGCGGCTCACCGCGGCGGACGCGCTCCGGTGCGCGTGGTTCACGGAGGCTGACACGCCGCCCGACGCCACGCCGGTCACCTGCGGCAGCGCTCGCTTCACTCCCTGCGTCTCCGGTGTTGCTGACGCAATTGTTGTATAAACAAGTTAGAAAAAAACAGAGCAAGCTGGTTTCATGGCCAATTGGAAGTAAATTAATTCTTTAATTAATTGTAGATTTTGTACTTATTTTGTATTCTATTGGTTGAGCAACAGTTTTGTATAACCACGTTCTTGGGTGATTAAAGAATTATAAGGGCAACGTGCTTTGTATGGGTTTTGTCAGGTGATTCATTGTAATCTTGCATGGTGGTTGGTGGAAAGCTCCTGGAATGGGACATTTTGCCAAGTTGTGTGTTGTTGGTTAGTCGTTTCAAAGCTGTATTTTGAAGCAAAAATAACACAAAATGTTTTTGAAAACAGTAATACAAAATGGCAAGGATTGGCAAAGATATGCCAATTTGCAGTTGCAGTACTGTTGCACAAAGCTGTGTGCCCTGTAATCCTCACCCTTTGCTTGGAGGAGGAATTTCAGTTTTTCAGGGTAGTGCTGTTTATGAACCATTGAAAATATATGCTTCCAGGTAAATAAAAAATAAGCGATTTTTGAAATACTTCCAAACGCAAAAAATGCATTTAAAAAGTATTAAATTGTTAAAAACACTTGGACCTGTAAATTTTGTTATGTTTTGGACCTGCCAATTCAATGAATATAGAGGAAAGTAGTATTTATAAGTCAAAGCAAAGAAAATATTTACTGACAACACGACCGCCTAAGTCAACATCTCTGCTAAGCGTTTGCCTACCGCTAATGCTCAAGATCTTGACTCTTCCTTAATCTTCGCAATAAGAGCCACCGAGGATAGCTACTTATTCTGGAAAATTCTCTAGTTCCGCTCCATCCAAACTTCCCAAGAGATTAGGAGAATCAGGGATCTAGTCCCTTTCTTGGGTAAGCCCTGGCGAGTTACTAGAGTTTTCCACCAATCGTGGACTGTGGTCACTTGTGCTCAGTTTGCCGGTCTCATGGGCTCACAGGCTATTCAGGTGGCAGTCGCGTTCCAAAATCTCCTTGTGTATCTACACTCCGCCATGAGGCAAAGAGATGTTTCCTATGTGCAACATCATTACGGACAGTAACCGCTATTCTGCCATCCTCCGATCCTAGTCACAAAACAGAGTTTTAAATTTTTTTTGTTCAAAAAAACACAAAACAGAGTTGAGTTTGTGCTATACTGCAAACTATAGTTTTTCTCCAGCTTCCTAGCCATGAACCACAAGATAGTTGTGTAAGGAACAAAAGAATAACTTCTATATAAGTGCGATAGTCTGGACAGATAGGCTGAGATGACTTTGTTGTCACAGGAGTTAGATATCAAGCCACGAGTATTGGATTTTTTTAAAAAAAAAATTGTATTGAAAGATATGCAGAAACATTATAACTTTTTTAACGCTACTAGCCTACCATATCTAAGGCCTTGGGAATATCCAATTTGAGGAGGACATGGGGTTCTATTTTGATCATGCTTCCAGACTTCTGACCAACATGCAAAAGAGCTCAGTAGCTCCTATTCAGTGAAAGAGGAGGATTTGCAGATCATATATAGTATGCCCTCTTGTGATTTAAAGGGTTTCCCCTTTACATATCTTGGGCTTCTCCTCATTGTTCAAAAGCCTACTATAACAGATTTGCAAGCTCTAGTGGACAAGGTGGCTGACAATCTCCCATTTCAGAAAACTTCTACCATGAATCGTGTCTGGCGTCTCGACACAGTTAAAGTGGTTTTGCCAGCTATTCTGATTTCGTTATGATTGCTATGGATATTCCTATCTAGGTGATCAATGCAATTGATAAAAGACAAATGTGCTTTCTCTAGGCAGGTCAGGAGGGGGCTAATGGTGGAAATTGCTTGGTTTCCTGATAATGGGTATGCTGGCCCCATATGTACGGTGGTTTGGGAATTAATAATTTTGAGTATATGAGCTGAGCTCTCTGCATTCACTGGCTATGGTTACAAAAATAAAATGATAGCACTGGTGCTTGGCAAAGGCTTCCTCTTCAAGTACCTTGCAGTACTCATGCTCTCTTTAGTATATATGGGTTAGGGCGTCGTTTAGCAAAAGAACCCCTCGGCTTCCACATTTTAGAGCGCAGTCCTAATTCGTGAATTTTCTCTCCTTCGCATGCAATATCCGACTTTTGTAAGGGCCTATCTGTGAATTGACACCTCAGAGGAACTTTTCGCGGGGATCTCGATTGAATAACGCACAAATCGGAAAGCTTTTTAGCAAATTTTCACCGCGAGCACAGTAACTTCGCCACAGTAAAATCTAACGTGGCACATCCCAGCGCTCGCCCCTTCGGCGTGCCTTAATAATATGCGATGGCTGTTGAATCAATAGTTGGTAATGGACAGTCCATATTGTTTTTGTCGGATGGATGGATGCAAAACATAACCATGGCAGAGTTGGCACCTATTCTGGTAAAGATGATCTCAAAAAATATTAGCGAGCAATATACTGTGACACAAGCTTTAGAAAATCATGGGTGGACTGCTGATATTAAAGGGCACCCCCTGTCCAACTCATTGTTGAGTGCCTGAGAGTTCGTTACGTGGTTGCGGTCTTCCAGGATGGCGTCCCAGACTAGCATCATTGGAAGCTCACGAGGTTTGAATCGTACACATGCAAACCATCATATGAGTCGAGTGTGTTACATTTTCAGCAAGATTGCTAACCACATTCTAGTCGTGTGTGTGTTTTTTGGCAAGTTTGGTTTCTAATTCTCCAAAGATTGGGTCTGACCTCCATTACTCCAAATCAAGATGCAAAGCACTTCTCTAGCTGGTGGTCCAAGGCAGTAAAAGGCATGGATAAAGATTCCAAAATGGGATTCAAATCGCTTATTACATATTCTTGTGGCTATCTGGAAAAACATAAACGATTGCATTGCATGTTTAATGGTGTCAATTCTAGTGTCTTGGTTGTCATTAATGATGTCAATCCAAGTGTTTGGTTGTAATCCAAATAATGGCAAATGAGTGTAGTCTTTGGTGCATGGCTGGAGCTTCAAAGCTCAGCGAGTTTCTTAGTATGTCACTGACCGCATTAGGGTGTGGTCGATTGAGTTTTCTTCTTGTAATTGTAAGACTTTTTTCTATGTACCGTGAGGGGGTGTTACTAATTTCTTACCCGTGTTCTTTTTGTCTTAACAAAATGCTACGCCGATCTCCTGCCTATTTAAGAAAAAAATATCTCAAAAACACAAATTAATTCAATTACACATTTTGGCAAGTAAATATGCACCATCATGGGTAAGATTCTTTTTGAATTCGAAAACGTGTTTCTGACTACAAATGGCAGCACATTACAGGAAAATATTTAGAATGGCGATTTTATGGCATTCACTCATGGCCATTAATGATTTTATAACTGGTGCAGTTATCCTTTTATCATAGTTGGCACTGAGTCATTGACTGCGGGTTTTGGCTTACCGCAATGGAGATCACCGGAGAGCCATCTCTCTGCGCTGCTACTGCTGCTGCATCAGGCAACGATGCTGCTGCCATTGCTGTAGTGCGTTCAGCGAGGTTCAGGAAGGAAAGGGCCAGGGCTAGTGATGCTACCCGAGCTGCAGAGCGCAAGAAGAGGAGAGCCCTGCATCAAGCAGCAAGGACGCTTGCTCCGGCACACAAGCAGGCTGCCACACCTATTCCGGCAACCACAAGACGACCAAGCGCGGTCGTTGCAACTAGCACGCCGACTGCTCCTAGCCAGACTACTGCACCAAGCCTGGCCACCATACTCGTTCCGGCTACCACAAGCGCACCTAAGCCAGCCACGGCATCAAGCCCTACAAAGGTACCAGCTTTGTCTGTCAATCCCATTCTATCTATCATAGGCGTACCTAGTCCAACCACCACATCAAGCCTGGCCACTACAACAACCTCGACTGCAGTGTTGTTCCCTAGAAGCACACTCAGCTCTGCCTCTACACCAAGCTTCACCACAACATCTAGCCCAGTGACCGCACCAAAGTCCAGTACCAAATACACTGTGGCCACCGAAATCGTACTCAGCCCAGTCTTTCCACCCAGCTGCCAAACAACTTCACCATGCACTGGTGGCATGCCCATTTCCGCAAATCGCAATGTAGCGTTCAAGAAGGAAGGGTCTAGCATATGCGCTACCACTCGCGCCGCAGAGCGCAAGAAGAGAATAGTCTTGCAACGAACTTTTGTGTTACCTAATCAAGCCACTACACCAAACCCTGCTACCATGCCTGCCGCTGTCAACCGGGCTGATGTAATAAGTCTCCCAAACACACCAAGCCCCGATGTCATGCCCACAATAGCTGCCACGGGCTAGCCAAATACTGCTAATTGGCCCACTACTCAGAGCAACGAGGAGTCGAGGAACTTAGGGGAATTTGCTCTGGAATTAACAAGATCAAATTTTGAATTTTACAAGGGCAAATCCTGGTGATCATACTTTAATTGTTAGGTTCTCATGGAATATTTTTTTTAATGGTTGGAACCAGTATCGTGTGAAAGTACTTTGTGATAAGAATGTATTGAAATAATTTTTTATGTATTGGATGTCATTGTAGTTTTGACTAATTTTTAGTCAAAATGTAAGTGGGTTGGATTTTAAAAGTATATTTAACTATTAATTCGAAGGTAGGTATCATTCATCAGTTGTTTGTTTACGATGGACTATATGTTGTCACTTATGTTTGTGGATGGTTGTGGGATTACAGTGGGGCCTCTATTATGGTTCAAAAACCTTGATATTTAGATGTTGCTTGTAATTTACCAGTGCTACGTGAAGAAGTTGTGTACGAATTCGTAGAAGGGACCACAAAAAAACAGAAGGGGAGTTATTTTTCAACAAAAAAAAAGTGAATTTGTCATTATTTTTCTTATTATCATTGCAGTGTTTTTAAGAATTTGTAATGTATTTGTATTTCATGCCTGATCTTTTGGGAAAATAGGCATAAGCCATGCCTAAAGTTTAAAACATTTATTTTGAATTTAAAAACTAGTTACTGATGACTGGTCCCATTTTTGGAAGAAACCAACATTGTCTTTGGAACGGTATTGAGTACGGAGTACCTTGTATTGAGTACCTTGCACAAGATCAGTGTTGTGAACCTACTTCTACTGTTCAGTTGCATGTAGTGATGAAATTACCTAAAATCATGAGTTCTGGAGAATAAGTGCAGAAGGCAACCGCTATTTAAGGCAGAGACCTTTGAAATGGAAATACTGTGGAGACTTTGCTGACAATCCCTAAACAAGTTGTAATAGGGACTCAATCATACCTAGAAGCAAGCGATGGGTGGGAAGCAAGTCAGTATCGTTGTAGGCTCATACCCTAGAAGTACTGATTAGAGAGTTGGACAAGTTGGTTCGCATGTTAGAATACATTGATTTACATGCGTTTGTAAGTAGATTGTCAATATAGGAGGTTATATACAATGTACATGAGTGACAGTCACATCTCTCAAGAAAAATAGATTAGTTTGCCCACAGGAGGAAAAGAAGATAGATATACATCATGATTTGTAGAGAGATCTTTCAAAGATGAACAATGTTCATATAGATCATGAAACTAAGCAAAGAAGGACTCCAAAAGAAAATTAAAAAACAATCGACTCCCTACTTCGCTTCTTCCGATTCGATGACCAAGATAATAAAGCTGACGGTGGCGACACGAAGAACAAGGTTGACTGCAAGAAGATAGACCGAGACAGAAACCCAACAAGGGTCTCTCACAAGTGGAGGTGAAAGTAGACTCGATAAACAGGAGAAAAATCACTTTGGCCTTGTATATGCACTAATGATGACAAAGAAGGGCGTCAAATTGGCATCAACAAACTCGCTGGAGTTTTTCTGAAAGGCTAGCGCATTACCTTGTCGTTGTGGAGGAAGAATACCTTCCACCAGATGACAAATCAGATACACCTTTGTTCCAAAACGCCTGGAAGGAACCCTATCTTTAAGAGCCTCTACCTTGGGTTATATATATGGATATCTCCATTACCACACAAATAAATCTCATTTGTTGTGAAGGTTACCACACAATGAATCTCTTATTTGTTGTGGAGGTTACAACAAATAAATCTCTCATTTGTTGTTGTGGATGTTACAATACAATGAATCTCTCATTTGTTGTGGAGGTTATAACGCAATGAATTTCATTTGTTAATGTTGACTTTATTCTCGTCTCTTACAAAACGGAAGAGCAACAGGCAGGCTCGGCTCGGTCGGCTGCCTCGCCTCGCCACGCCCACGGCCGAGGCCGACTTGGCACGCGCACGCGTGTGGCAGTCCAACCATCACCTCAACCGGTCAACAAGGAATCTCCAATATCACCCTATTTAAGTTGAGATTCGTCCACCTAAATTTTTAAGACAGTATTATTGTCTGTAACATTACTTGTGGGCTCTTGAGATTTTAATTGAATTAAATTGGGCCTAGCCCATTTATTCCAACAGATATATTAAAATTGGAGAATAGAGATTAGTGGATTAGTGATTACATTACCTGATTGCTGAATGCTTTGCTGATTAGAGTAGGCTGTTGGTGTCTAGGCGGCCAGGCCGTCCGCCGTCAGGCGGACACCGACAGGCGCTGCACGGCTCACGTCTGCAGCCAGCAGCCGCCAAGGACAGGACTCAGGCAGGCAGAGCGCAGAGGCAGGCAGGCCGGCCGACGACGGGTCACAGCCAGCGTCACCGCGTCGGCGCCAGTTTCTCAGCGAGAAAGCGACGACACCGCACTACCGCAGCAGTGTAGATGCGAACGGAGAGAGAGTCAGAGAGGCGAGGCGTCGTTTCGTTTTCTGCGCGATGCCGCGACGCGATCGAAGGCCAAACGCCGTAAACAAAAGATGAAACAAATATCAGATTTTCAGAGCTAATTGGACTATCAAATTACGAGTAGTTATTAGGCTACATCTATATACATATAATGTGTTGAAGTTTTGGGCCTAGGAGGCCCCTGAAAATTGGGGTCCTGTGCGGGCGCGCTGGCCGCACAGCCCTAGAGATGGGCCTGGCGTCTCGCTGTCAACGGGTACGTATTTGATCGGACATCACCGAAGTACCGAAATTTTCTATTTATATTAATTTTGAATAAATTTGAACAAATATTAGCAAAATTCATGAAAAATTTAAAAATTGAAAAATTTCAGTCGAAATAATATCGTATCGAAGGGGTCCGAAATGGCCAAAATTTCTAACCCTGGACAAGGAGGTTCAAGGCGTTGACGATCTTGTGGTCCGCCAGGGTGTCGGGGGCGTTGTGATGAAGCGGGCGGCCCTGGAGGCTGGAATATAAACCGCTGCAAGATTAGCGGAACACCCAGCCTGCGCTCGATCTGGGTTGCGACGCTGCTGATCATGTCGCTGGCACGCTGCTCTCCAGCTTCAGCGTAATAATATCAAAATTCCCCAACAAGCCGTTCCTTACAAAGATCTGCATCTTCTGGAATCTCGACGACGGTGACGACAACGACTTGCTGGTTTCTCGATCGAGCAACTTCAACTTCACCTAGATTCTTTTGCTTACTTTATACATGCATGTGGCTGTGAAAACTGGATAGAGCATCTCCAACAGCATAGCTATCCAACTCTCTAAGTTAAATTTTAGCAATTTTAGACAAAAACGCACTTCAACAAACTAGCCAACCGGATGGCTAAGCCATCCGGCTGGCTAAACTCCCGCTCGCGCTGGCCAACTCTGGCCAGCCAAAATGGACTCGCCAATCGTGGGCCCCATGCATGGGCCCACGCGTTTTCCCTCTCCCCTCCCGTCCCATACTCTCTCCCCGCCCAGATGGCGATTTCCTCCCATAAACTCCCCCACTCACCGATCCAGCACGCCGGCGCCCTCCGCTAGCGCCGCCCCTTCGCCATCGTCGTCCGCTGCTGAGACCGCTGCCGTCGCTTGCCGAGGCCGCCGCGTCGTCGTTCGCTGCCGACGCCGCCGTCATCCGCTACCGAGACCAATGCCGTCCCTTGCTGAGGCCGCCGCGCCGCCGTCCGCTGCCGAGAGCGCTGCCGCAGTCGCTTGCCGAGGCCGCTGCAGACGCGCCGTCGTCCGCTGCCGGATGGATGGATGTATCGAGCAGAATATGGGACGCATTGATCGATCGTGACATGAGAAATTTTAATTTCGCCCGCAAGCCATGGCTGTGCATGTGCAAAGCTATCTCTCGCGTGTATATACAGCTCACGTATGCAGCAATCAGTTCACTACCATAGCTAAGCTTAGCTCGGTCAGACTACAGAGCACAGGTTGCAACGAGCAGAGAGCTAGGCGAAATCAATCGGAATTCGGAGATGGTGCCGCCGTCCGCTGCGGACATGCCGCCGTCCGCTGCCAAGAGCGCCGCCGCAGTCGCTTGCCAAGGCCGACGCGCCGTTGTCCGCTGCCGAGGCCGCCGCTGTCCACTGCCAACGCGCCGCCGTCCACTGCCGAGAGCACCCCGTCGTCGTCCGCTGCCGACGCGCCGCCGTCCACTTCCGAGGCTGCCGTCGAGTCTACTCCGCTGCCCCCACGCCGTCTTCGCCCCCGCGCTGCTGCTGCTCCCGACCGAGGATGTGGCGGCGGCATGGAGAAAGGGGGAGCGGCGGTGGTGTGGAGTGAGTGAGAGAGGAGGGTTGAAGAACTGTATGGAGGCTAACATGTGGGACCCACTGTCATAGACTTAAAATGGAGAGGGTAGATAGAGAGGCTGTTGGAGTGGATAACGAGTTTGACTTGCTAAATCAGATGAAGAGTTAGCTATATGGGTATTTAGAGAGTCTAATTTGGAGAGACTGTTGGAGTTGCTCGGATCCTCTCCTATCCTACTCCAACGCGAACCAGTACTGGCCGTGCGCTCCTCTCTGCATCACGAATTGTTTGGCCGCGATAATCTGTCCACGGGACGTGGTCATCTCGAAAATCTCCACGGCAATACCGTGGCTTCAACCGTTCTCCCTGTTAGGAAACCGCCGGCCTATGAAGGCCCGGCCCCGGTTACCCACTAATTGGGCCCATCACTAAACATGGAAGGTGGAAGAGGGAATGGCTATAAATAGAGGAGTAGAAAGGTGGAAGAGGGAATGGCTATAAATAGAGGAGTAGAGAGGAGGATTGTACACTTGAGAATGCAATGGATGAATGAGAAAGGATGCCACACCCTCATATCTTGTGTCTCCACTTTTGTAGAATTACGGGACTCTCTTTGACTACTTCGTGTGGCAGGAGGGTTGCGTAATACGTTACCGGAGATCAAAGAAAGAAGAAGGGTAAGAACTCGCAAATCCATTTTGCATCTCGTTGAATCAATCGTGAAAACGAATTCCTCTCCCCGTTCTCGTTTTGTGTTGCCGTTCTCGACGAAATCCTCCACAGCCGACTTGGAGTCGCCGGCGTATGCCGATTGGTGGAAACGGTGGAAGGCAAACACGACGTTGCGGTGCCGGTGACGCGCCATGGTGGCGAACCTGAGCCATGGCAGCGAACCTGTACATGCGACACCACGGGCCGCACCCTGCAAGGGGCGTGCCGACGTGCCATGGAAGCACTGGCCGGAGAGGACGTAAGGAACAAGAAGAAAAGAAGGAAAAAGCAAGAAAAATTGATGACCACCGGAGCACGACAGCCGCGGCGTCGCATGCCTTGCCGTCGATCCGGCTTCATCCCACGCCGAGCATCGTCGCCGGCTCTCGCCAGGTCGCGCACGCTGCCGTTCCCACCTCGCCGGCAGCCACACGAAAGCGATCTGCTGCCGCCCGACCCTGTCGCGCCCTCATCGAGCCGCACCACCGTCGCACGGATTCGCTGGCATCGCCGCCGATCTGGCTAGCCGCCGCCGGCCGTGCCCCGCACGGCACCGCCACGCGCGCAGCCGCACGGCCCCGCCGTGCGCGCTGCCGCGAGCCCCGCCGCCGCACGGCATCGCGCTGCCGACTACGCTGCTGCAAGGCGCCGCCGAAAACCGCGACCGCTCGCCGGCCTTGCCCCGCACGGCGCCGCCACGCGCGCTGCCGCGAAACACTGCCGGCCACTCCCGCACGGTGCCACCGCACACCGCCGCGAGCCACTGCCGACGACGCCCCGCACGGCGCCCTCGCATGCCGCTCGCCGGCCGCGCCCGCAGGATGCTGCCGGCCGCACCCCGCCCTGCAATGCCGCCCGCGCCCCGCATGGCGTCGCCGCGTCGCCGCACCGCCGCGTTCGGCCGAGCCCGCCGCGCCGTACCACCGAAGGCCGCCGCGCCGCCGCCTCCAGCCGAACCCGCCGCGCCGCGCCATCCGCCAAGCCGCGCCGCCGCGTCCGGCCGCCGAACCGCTGTCCGCCACGCCGCCGAGCCGGAGCAGCCGCGCCCACTGACGCATGGCCGCGCGCTGCCCGGACCGTCCTCACACCGCGCCATACACGGCCGCGTCGCCGCCGCACGGCGCCCCACCGCAGACCGCCGCGCCCGCCGCCAAGCGGCCGCGCCGCTTGGCAGCCCTGCCGCCTTGCGGCCGCGCCGTTTGGCCGCCCGGCTGCCGTGCCGCCAGGCCGTCTCGCCGCCGGCGCCGCCTCGCCGCCGCACCTGGTTGCCTCGCCGCCGGCTCCTCCGCATATGGCAACCACGAAGTCAACGGGAGAAAGAACAAGAAAAGGAAAGAGAGAGAAGAAGAAAAGGAAAGAAAAAAAAAGGAAATGGAAAGAATCCTGTGATTTTGCAAAAATGCCCTTGCTGTTTTTGGAAATTAAGTGCATGCTCCAATGCATTGGAATCTTTGCACTGTAAACCCTTAATTTTTGAGAAAATACACAAATAACCCTCTGCATTTGGGATATTTGTTTGAAAGGCATTTGAAATTTGCAAAATTCACCGAAAATCATATTATCGCATAAAAGAGCCACGGGACATTGAATTTTGACCCCAACTTTGTATTTCAGGTACTTTTATTGCTGATATATATGATTATGAAATTTATCTATCGCATTTACGATTATTGATTATTTGTGATGCTTTTATTACTTTTAATTAATATCGTTGCGGTAAAATGTATAGAATTTCATAGTATATACTGGAATTATTTGCGGCAATTTTGTGTACCATTATATTGCAACACTTGTGCATTTTACCAGCATTTAATTTGCGCATATTTTTGAATAACGAAAGATGACCGACATCACAGATTAGAAAATTCGCTGAATCTAGAATATCTCTGACATATTTTATTGTCGAAATTATAGTAGAGCAAGAAGCTCTATGGTACCATTAATCGAATCGCGCTATAGGTATTGACTCGATGAGTTTGATCTAGCATTTCAAACTCTCGCCAGTGCCTCCAAGCTACTCTCTTGAATGAGTAGGCTAAAAGAATAAGCGCGTTAGCATTTAGAAGATTATGGTACATACCCTACCTCTCGTAGAGCAAGAATTATAAGCAAGAATGGGTATTTTCGACTAGATTCACCGAGCAGATGACCCAGAGATAGTATGGTAACACGATGCATCGAATTTGCATTGAATACCGCTGAAACTCTTAATGTTCTAGCCGAACGTGACGAAAGTTGCACACAAGTATCACTAGTGCACATACAAGAAGTATGCCTAACCAGTTGATAATGGAATTGCGTAACGTTCGGGATAGTGTTCAGTAGAAGAGCATTATCTTCCAAAACCAACTAGCGCAGTTGATAACGAATTCAACACTAACAGCAAGCCTGGTGCACTTACCTTAACGGAGAAGATGAAAAGGGGGAGTAGAACACAGGTCAAGGTGAAACAATCTAGAACTATAAACATTAAAAGAAAAGGACAATCCTAATAGCACACTCATCATGAATTGAGGGGGAGAGCTCCTAGCCTATTTGCATGGCTATGGACGAAGAATCTCCTATGCTATATCGGATCGGCCCTAAAATTGATGTCTGGATAATAAATAATTGCCATAGCTATCGAGCAAAAAGCTCGCTATGAAGTTAATTGAATCCGAAGTACCGGAGTACCTCGTTGAATCAATATACTTCGTCATCACTTGTTACAATTGTGAAATAGAATATTGGATTGAATAAATGGTCTTTGCCCATGTAGAGCACACATTTTCCCCCGCAATAAAGAATTATTTCCAGTATAAAATAGCATATTTAAGGCATTTACTATTTTGTTGCTCTTTTATAGCACATAGTTACAATGCTTTGAATTTTGTGTAGCACCCAAACATAAAAGAAAAGAATGAATTGTGGTCCGCATAACCACAAATAACACTTTAAGAGAAGGAGGTATTTCCAGACCCTATAGAACTGGAAAATATTATGACAGTTGTTAGCAGCAACAATTGAATTTGTCGGCCTAGAATGCGCCACAGTCATATTACCTATGGAACAATTGTGCACTTTTTAGAAGCATCTATTGTCCGTCAACCCCGTTGAACTCTCTAAAGAGTGTGATGTTTCAAGCTACACCCTTTTAGCAATGGATTTTCAGCCATTTTCGGTCTTAGAATTATAGGCATAAATATTACAACTCGTATGGTCATAGCACATATATGCATAATTTTTCCTAAATCATGAAGATTTGTGTGCCAGTATGCACCGACAGGAGATCAATGCATAAACCGCATATTGTTCTAGCATCCCTGAACTGGATTGCGAAGAATATATGTGGCTTCCATTTGGTTATGTATGGATAAATGCGCTTCCGAAGCAGCAAACATCCAGTGTCTCTTAGACACCATGTATTTGCCAAGACTGATCTAGCAAGATCATGTGAACTCCAATAGAACTCACTAAATCATCTTCAGAAGTCCACGAGGACAATGCTAGCATTGCATTTGATGATTGGTGAACTGGCAGCACGAAGTACCAAATATCCGCATAATCGGACTAACTATAAGCTATGAATTGCAATATTTGCTATATCATTGTTGTAATATCCGCGGTAGAAAAGGACATGTAGTCCTGAAAACAGCGGACTCTGAAAGCAAATTCAGACCATCGGCATGAACATCCATCCTGCAACTAGTGCTATTGCATCTGTTTGGTTTATGTGCATATTCCACTATCATAATGCGTTGCAATAGGCTCTCTCCGATAGTCGGAAACCTTTTACGGAGATAGTTATGAAACCTAAATTCCTTGACAAATAAGAATTATTTCCAGTCATTTAGGGGGGAGAGAATGAACCCCTAGATAGGAAATGTCAGGAAATATGATAGTCCGGGACTAATGCATGTTACACCGTACTAGTGAATGCAGTTTGCATAAAGAATTAAAACTGCCAAACCACTTTGTAAATACTTTTGTGATTTCAAAGAGTTTGACTAAGTTGCATGAACGAAATGCACCGGAGGAGGGTGATACCGAAGAAAGTAAAGGTACCCTCGTCTTGTCTAGAGGCCTCGAAGAAAAAGAATTGGACAAGAAACTCTGGCTCCTCATGCCCCTAAAGTAACCGGAGACGTCTGGTGAAAACAGGGCAAGAGGGACTATCATACTCAAAGTCACGAAATATACCCCCACCAAATAGAAGGGGAGCCAGTTGAGATCTGGCAAACGGTATGGAATCTCGGAATAGGCGTACTGTACCTTCCCATCAAGGAAGCAAACTAGCTGTTGGAGTGCACACTAACGCTGGTACATGCCCACATCAAGAAGTATTAAGCAAAGAAGAAGATGAAGCATATGAAAATGCATCTCCTCGTATATCCATGGATATTCGTATAGAGTCTCATGCAACCAATAGAAGTTAGCAATGAGACCATTTATGGGCAATGTCTCTTTTAGACAACAAAACTCATTGGCAGTCAACCTGGAGTTGAATGGAATTAGTGAACTAGAAGTTGAAAAGAAGAACTCAACCTGAATATTGATAAGCATTGAAGATAGAATCAATGAATGCATTTCAGGAGCTTGGATCGGACACTTGCATAATTGTACATGAAGAAGTACTAGGTCCCGAACCAACATAGAAAGAATAAACCAGAAAAGAATCGAAGAAGCAAACTCGTTCATTTTGAATTTGAGTTTAATTTTGAAATATTTGGCTGAACCCAAATCATGCTCACGCTTGCAGCTAAAAGCATGCAACAGATGGAAGTCTAGTACATCAGTCCAACCACACTTAGAAATGTTCATGGTGCATAGCTTTGGTTAGTCAATTATCGCCAAAATGGGACGGAATTCCCAAACACAAGTGTCATAGCAGCACACAAATACTTGGCTAATTGAACTAAACCAAACTAAACATCGTTGAACTATTCAGAGCCTCGGCATGGTTCTAAGAGATGGTTACCCGCGATTGCAATCGCGATTTGGAAACTATCTCAACCCCACCATTTATGAAACTAAAGCAGCATATATCGCACATATGCAAATGAGTTACGTGAGAAGCATACTCACTAAGCACATGAACCCCCAAGCTTTTCTATGTGCATGAATTACATAGGATCTATGAACTAAATCATGTGGAAGTCTTGCAGATTTGTCCACTAACTCATTATTGACATCTTCTCTTGAATAGGTATGCTCGAGAAATCGGAATAATGAGACTTAGATAAATGCAAAATTCAGGAGGAGAATTTCGCTGACTCATTCTATAATCTTGATATAGAAAATCAAGTACCCAAAATCAATCTAGAAAGATTGAACAGAGAATTGGGTGGATTGTACTCTTTTTCCCTTGGATAAGTTTTCCTAGCAGTTTCTTATCAAGGTTTTTAACGAGGCAATTCGTGCGACATTGCAAGCATATGCTATGTACTATTTCTCTAAATTTTTCCCACTGGGTTTTTGTGGAGTTTTGATGAGGCATAGACATCACGCAGTGAGAGCCCAAGGGGGAGTGTTAGGAAACCGCCGGCCCATGAAGGCCCGGCCCGGTTACCCACTAATTGGGCCCATCACTAAACGTGGAAGGTGGAAGAGGGAATGGCTATAAATAGAGGAGTAGAGAGGAGGATTGTACACTTGAGAATGCAATGGATGAATGAGAAAGGATGCCACACCCTCATATCTTGTGTCTCCACTTTTGTAGAATTACGGGACCCTCTTAGACTACTTCGTGTGGCAGGAGGGTTGCGTAATACTCCCATCCCATGGCAGTAGCTCGGCCGATCTACCCCCACAGGGTTTGGATCCGATTGCACTTAAATTTCGGGCTCCACCTAAATGGACAAAATTCAGAAATTTCATGCTAAATTTAATCGAATTTGAACCAAATTTCAACCATTAGATATAATGTTGTCCCGGGCCTCATCTAAGATGGTTGAAATTCAACGATTTCCAAACCATTCTAATCCATCTAGCACTATTTTTCCTTTTTCATGTTGACACCCGTTTCGTTGTGCTCACTAGTACAAAGCTGATTTTCCTGGATGAGACCCTCGTTAAGCTACGGACGGACCATAACTTACCGTATCTGCAAAAATCGACCTCTATTTTCGTATATGGCTACTTAAGATACCCACACACAAATTTAAAAATCAATTTTCGCAGGCAGTCCTCTTAACAGGCCCACACGGGAAAATAATCTATTTTCGCAGACAGCGGCCCGCCTGTAAGTCTAATCCTACTCCTCATTTCCTCTCAACCTATTAAAAAATAACTTATCTCTTCTCCCATCTCTCTCTCCCTAATCTCACTTCCTCTCTCTCATTCTAATCTCCTCTCATCCTCACTTCGACAAACGGGGGCAGTGACGCGCTCGGGGAGCAGCGGCGGCAGGCGGGAGCAGCCGGGAGCGGGAGCTGCGGGCTCGGGAGAGGCCAGGCCCAATCGGGAGCTGCACGGCGGGCTTGGGAGGAGCGGCGGCGGCCGGTCACGGCGGCAGCGGGTGATGACGATGGTGACGGCGACAAACTCGGGGAGCGGCGTGACTGCTAGGGGCGGCGGTGGCTGGATCCGCCGGCAGCAACCAGCATGCGCGCGTGGAAGGCAGTGAGGGGTGACGGCAGCCAGCCCTTGCCCGGATCCGGCGACGGTGGCTTTCCCCTGCCCTGATGTGTGTGGATCCGGCGTCGGTGGCGGCCGGCGCATGGTGGTGGCGGGCGGTGTCCTTTTTGTGTGTTTTTTTATTTTGTTTTGGATTTTTATTTTTGCGTGCGGACCACATAAGCACCCGCACGCGAAAATCCGATTTCACGTGCGGGTGCGCGCCCCACATGCAAAAATTGTGATTTTCGAATATCTTCTAGTGTGTGCGGGCTGGCCTACTGCACGCGAAAACCTTTTTGGCCTGTCTGCAAAAGTGATTTTGTACTAGTGGCTTCGACCCTTCGTTTTCGTGAGCTTCACTGATATAACCCTCGTGTCAAGGCTACCTTGATCTTTTCGACTTTACAACACCCCATTTTATTATTTTCAAATTCGTATAGGAGAATACGGTTTTGAAAATTTGGATGGGAACCAACACTTGTCAGAACATAAATAAATCTGATCCTAACGCCACATGTGTTGAGATTATGGGCATATAATGATTTAATTTATTCCATAAATAAATCATGACATTACAGATAAAAACTAGCATGAACGCATCATTAGATCTACACATGTAAACTACGCAGAATAACATGAACATATCAAATATGCGCAACATATTGAACACGTACCGAGGTGACGAAAAGACCGGCTGCTTGGTCGAAACTTTTCGCAGGTGTCTACGAAGGCACGAAACACGCGAGCGAAGAGGAAGGCGAGCCGTCACGAACGAACAGGGAGCAGTCGCGCGAAGCGCTTCCCAAAAACCTTATTGCCGCCTTCTCCCGGTGCAGGACGTCAAAGGCAGAGGTTCCGGAGACCTGCTCTCCCGATCGCTGGTGCACGCCGGCGAGCGGGATGGAGTAGTCTACGAGCGACGGCGCAGTACAGAGTAGGAGGCAAACCCTAGATTGATTTTCGCATATATTGCGTGAAGACGGCGGGTCGGTTTATATAGAGAAGGGTCGCTTGATCAGGGCGCCCGCACGATCTCTACTGCGCGTAACCGAACCGGATAAGTCGCGCGTAATCGAACCGGATAACTGCAAAAGGAGGCTGCATCTGCGCAAGGGTGAGGAGCCAATTTTTCGGACCATTCGACGCGTACGTCGTGCACGCGCGCCGCCTGCCCTGCCCTGCCAGGCCAGGCCAGGCCAGGCGAGGCGAGGCGAGCGAGCGCGCGCGTGTTTCCCCTCTTCTCTCCACCACACATGCTTCAAGTGGCTAGGAGGGCATCCTCCCTTTTAAGGAGGTCCCCCTCTCCTAGAATAAGCAAGGTGGTACTAAACTCCACATGCATGCCATCCCATGAGGTGGGCTTTTGTGATTTTCCAAAGAATTAATCTTCGAGTGGGCTAAGGCCCATTCATTAATTCCAACAATCCCCCACCAAATCTCAAAATCCCACTGAGATTTGCCTTTTCCAATGTACTGTTTATATACCAGCGGTTCGATGGAGACCAATTAAGGTTGAACATCCACCTAGAACTCCAAGCTACACTTACTCACAACTTGAACAATGGACTACGCCTTGAATTGCAAGTCTTGTGCAAGCAAGTTTCACTCAAAGTCTTATCTGGTACTAGACCGTCTGTAGACTACCCCTCGGGTGGAGCGTATAAGTCATACTCCTAGGTCTTTAGTAAGCTTCCTAGAAGATTCACCCAAAATCTTCATAGACTGCGACCAACAGTCAAGCTCACAAAGGTGAGTTCCTTCAAGAATGCTCTGCAGGACAACATCTTTGCTAATTAAAGCCAACAGAACTCATTAAGGCATAGCCAACCTGCCTTGCAGCTCACGAGAGTATATGCATCTTCACTTGGATAGGGTATATATATTGGTACTCTCCTCTAGTTTATTAATGGTTTGTTCTTCCCAGGATCTAATTCACGGGATCTCCGATCACATAGACTGGGTTACCACCATAGTATAACTCACATGGGTCTCAAACCCATCTCCTTCGATGCATTGTCTATCACATTTCGTGATAGTCCCTTCGTGAAGGGATCTGCCAGGTTTCTCGCTGTTTGGATGTAATCCAACGTTATAACTCCGGAGTTTCTTAATTTCCTGACAGACTTCAATCGTCTTTTCACATGTCTAGACGATTTCATATTATCCTTAGAACTATTCACTTTGACAATTACCGTTTGATTGTCACAGTTCATAAGGATAGCCGGCACCGGTTTTTCAACAACAGGCAGATCCATTAATAGATCACGCAGCCATTCTGCCTCAACAGTAGCAGTATCCAGTGCCGTTAGCTCTGCTTCCATGGTTGACCTCGTCAAAATTGTCTGTTTGCAAGACCTCCATGAAACAGCACCACCACCCAGTGTGAAAACATATCCACTAGTGGCTTTGATCTCATCCACATCAGAGATCCAGTTAGAATCACTATAACCCTCCAGTACCGCAGGATACCCAGTATAGTGAAGCCCCAATTCCACAGTACCTTTCAGATAGCGCATTACTAGCTCAAGCGCACGCCAGTGATCATCTCCCGGATTAGAAGTAAATCGGCTCAACTTGCTCACAGCAAAGGAGATATCAGGCCTAGTTGCACTAGCCAGGTACATCAACGAGCCAATGATTTGGGAGTATTCCAGTTGATTCCTAGCAATTCTCTTGTTCTTGCGAAGCAACAAGCTAGGATCATAAGGTGTTGGAGAAGGCTTACTATCAATGTAGCCAAAGCGATTCAAGATCTTCTCCACATAATGGGACTGCAAGAGAGTAATCCCATTCTCACCTCTAATTAGCTTAATGTTTAAGATAACATCAGCTACTCCCAAATCTTTCATATCAAAATTTTGAGACAAGAATGATTTAACCTCATTTATCACCTCAAGGTTTGTCCCAAATATCAGTATGTCGTCAACATACAAGCACAAAATAACTCCCTCACCCCCACCATGGCGATAGTACACACATTTATCTGCCTCATTGACTGCAAAGCCTGCAGATGTCAATGTTTTATCAAATTTCTCATGCCATTGCTTAGGAGCTTGTTTCAGACCATACAAAGACTTCAACAATTTGCACACTTTGCCTTCTTGACCTTCAACTACAAACCCATCAGGTTGATCCATATAGATCTCCTCATCCAGCTCTCCATTAAGAAAAGCTGTCTTAACGTCCATTTGATGAACGAGAAGACCATGTGAGGCTGCTAGGGAAAGTAGCACACGAATTGTGGTCAATCTAGCAACAGGTGAGTAAGTGTCAAAGAAATCTTCGCCTTCTTTCTGAGTATAGCCCTTAGCAACAAGCCGAGCCTTGTACTTTTCAATAGTACCGTCAGGCCTAAGCTTCTTCTTGAACACCCACTTGCACCCCACAGGTTTACACCCATAGGGTCGCTCTGTCACCTCCCAAGTCCCGTTAGCGATAATGGAATCCATTTCACTACGGACAGCCTCCTTCCAGTAGTCTGCATCAGGAGATGCATATGCTTCTGAAATTGACTTAGGAGTGTCATCCACGAGGTACACAGTGAAGTCATCACCAAAAGACTTAGCCGTCCTTTGTCTCTTACTCCTTCGAGGAGCTTCACTGACATCCTCCTCAGAGACAAGTTCATGTGTATGTTCAGTTTGTTCTGGTGGTGTGATTGAACTGGGAATTATTTCAGAGGGTTGGTTCGAACCACTATGTGTATCCTTCATTGGGAAAAAGCTCTCAAAGAAGGTAGCATCACGAGACTCCATAATTGTACCAACATGCATGTCCGGTACCTCGGATTTAACTATTAAAAATCTATAGGCAATGCTATGATGAGCATATCCCAGAAAAACACAGTCCACAGTCTTAGGTCCAAGTTTGCGCTTCTTCGTTATTGGTACATTGACTTTCGCCAAGCACCCCCATGTGCGCAAATAAGAAAGTGATGGTTTTCTACCAATCCATATCTCATATGGTGTTTTGTCCTTATTTCTGTTAGGAACTCTGTTTAACACATGATTTGAGGTCAACAATGCCTCCCCCCACCATGCCTTAGGCAGTCCCGCGGTGTCCAACATGGCATTCACCAAGTCAGTCAGTGTGCGGTTCTTCCTTTCAGCAATCCCATTAGACTCGGGAGAATAGGGAGGTGTCCTCTCATGTATGATGCCATGTTCCTCACAGAATAAGTCAAACTCGTTCGAGAAAAACTCTCCACCACGATCAGACCTAAGCCTTTTTATCTTTCTGTCAAGTTGATTTTCAACTTCTGCCTTATAAATTTTAAAATAGTCTAGAGCCTCGTCTTTCGTTTTCAACAAGTACACATAGCAAAATCTAGTAGCATCATCAATCAATGTCATGAAATATCGTTTTCCACCCTTCGTCAACACCCCATTCATTTCACAAAGATCTGAATGTAGGAGTTCTAGTGGTGCCAAGTTTCTCTCCTCGGCAGCCTTGTGAGGCTTGCGAGGTTGCTTCGATTGCACACAACTATGGCACTTAGAACCTTTGACAATGGAAAACTTAGGAATTAAACACATGCTGGAAAGCCGAGACATCAAGCCAAAATTAATATGACATAAACGTGAATGCCAAACATTAGCCTCATCATCCACACTGCCACAAATATGGTTCACAGACTTATTGCAGAAATCAGAAAGGGAAAAGCGGAACAGGCCTCCGCACTCATAACCTTTACCAATAAAATATCCATGTTTAGACACGACTACTTTATTAGACTCAAAAACCAACTTAAATCCGTCTCTAGTCAGACGGGAGCCACTAACAAGATTCCTGTCGATAGAAGGGACATGCTGCACGTTCTTCAGCTGCACGATCTTTCCCGAAGTAAACTTCAGATCTACCGTGCCAACACCATGAACAGAAGCATGTGACCCATTCCCCATTAGGACGGTGGAACCCCGTGCGACCTGATAAGAAGAAAACAATGAGATGTCAGCACAAACATGTACATTGGCCCCAGTATCAACCCACCAATTAGTAGATTGATTAACTGAAAAAACAGTAGGTAAATTACCATACCCGCTTCCATCTCCAGTGTTGCCAATGGTCACATTAGCAGACTTAGAAGTCTGCCCTGCAGGTGCCTTCATCCCCTTGCGTTGTGGACACTTCCTAGCCAGATGACCAACTTGGCCACACACAAAGCAAGTCCTCTCATCCTGATTAGGATTGTTGTTGTTCTTCTTCTGCTTCTTGAAGTTGGTGGTCTGCTGAGCTTTGTATTTCCCCTTGCTCTTGTTCTGGGCCTTGTGCACAACATTGGCACTGGACTGCCCACCATCGCCCTTAGACGCGGCATCTTTTTCCCGAGCTTTCTCCTCAACATCAAGAGACGCAATCAACCCCTCAACGGAGTATTCCTGTCTCTTGTGTTTGAGTGCAGTACCGAAACTCCTCCAAGATGGAGGTAGTTTTGCAATAATGCACCCGGCCACAAATTTGTCGGGTAAGACACACTTAAGGAGTTCGAGTTCCTTAGCCATGGTTTGTATCTCATGAGCCTGTTCGACTACAGAACGGTTGTCAGCCATTTTGTAGTCATGAAACTGCTCCATGATATACAGATCATTGCTAGCATCAGTAGCACCGAATTTAGTATTCAGTGCATCCCACAACTCCTTAGCGTCGGTCATATGCATATACACCTCGACCAGACGATCGCCAAGAACGCTAAGAATGCATCCCACAAAGAGAGTAGTGGCTTCCTCGAATTGCTTCTGCTGTTCAGCAGTAAGAACTCCTTCAGGTTTGCCAGTACTCACCCAGAAGCATTTCATAGCTGTCAGCCACAGAGTGACCCTGATCTGCCATCTCTTAAAATGCACACCGGTGAATTTATCCGGCCTCAGTGCATCGGCAAAACCAGCCATAGTAAAATCACAGTGCCTATAATAAGGTTTTTGGATTGTTGAGATTATGGGCATATAATGATTTAATTTATTCCATAAATAAATCATGACATTACAGATGAAAACTAGCATGAACGCATCATTAGATCTACACATGTAAACTACGCAGAATAACATGAACATATCAAATATGCGCAATATATTGAACACGTACCGAGGTGACGAAAAGACCGGCTGCTTGGTCGAAACTTTTCGCAGGTGTCTACGAAGGCACGAAACACGCGAGCGAAGAGGAAGGCGAGCCGTCGCGAACGAACAGGGAGCAGTCGCGCGAAACGCTTCCCAAAAACCTTATTGCCGCCTTCTCCCGGTGCAGGACGTCAGAGGCAGAGGTACCGGAGACCTGCTCTCCCGATCGCTGGTGCACGCCGGCGAGCGGGATGGAGTAGTCTACGAGCGACGGCGCAGTACAGAGTAGGAGGCAAACCCTAGATTGATTTTCGCATATATTGCGTGAAGACGGCGGGTCGGTTTATATAGAGAAGGGTCGCTTGATCAGGGCGCCCGCACGATCTCTACTGCGCGTAACCGAACCGGATAAGTCGCGCGTAACTTATCCAGGCCAGGCGAGGCGAGGCGAGCGAGCGCGCGCGTGTGTTTCCCCTCTTCTCTCCACCACACATGCTTCAAGTGGCTAGGAGGGCATCCTCCCTTTTAAGGAGGTCCCCCTCTCCTAGAATAAGCAAGGTGGTACTAAACTCCACATGCATGCCATCCCATGAGGTGGGCTTTTGTGATTTTCCAAAGAATTAATCTTCGAGTGGGCTAAGGCCCATTCATTAATTCCAACAACATGCACAACTAGCAATAATTTACAAATCCATAATATATGGCTATTCTGAATCTTGGGAAGACTGATCCTAATGGCATATACCAGTCACACAACTGCTCAAGTCATAATCCATTTTGACCAATCTGGCAGCAAAGCTATCAATTATATTAAAACAACATAATATGTGTGTTAACATTACAACAACATTTGTAAAAGAACGTTGGGAATTTCTTTCCCATGTATGTAACTACTACATAAACCTAGATAGATGTCGTTTGGGAACTCGGAATAGGTGATGGATTTCCCATCCGGCACCTAGCAGGCGGCACAGGTTAGATAAATCAAAGGTGTCAGATCCAAAACTGGTACCTTCGAGGTCACAAGAATCCAATAAAAAAGCGGTTTGATGCATCTGCTCAACTCGAGCCGATGCATCAAGCTCCCAATCACCCATGATATGAGCTCCCAACCACCCATGAGATCCCAATCACCCAATCACACAATCACGAATAAACCCACAAAAATCCATAAACAAAATCAACGAGGAAGCCGCCGCCGGAAAGGAATCATTGCCGCCGGAGGGAGGAGTCGCTGTCACCGTAGGAGAGAGGCGGGAATCTGCCGCTGGGGAGAGTGGAGCAGCTGCCACCGGGGCTTCTCCATTTCCACACAATAATTTACAATTGCAATTTTGAATCTTGGGAGGACTGGTCCTAATAGCATATACCAGTCCCACAATTGCTCAAGCCATAATCCGTTTTCGACCAATCTGGCAGCAAAGCTGTCGATTATATTAAAACAACGTAATGTGTGTTAACATTACAACAACATTTGTAAAAGAAGGTTGGGACTCGGGAGCTTCTTACCCATGTACATAAAACAGGGTGGCTTATTAGCGCATGATTAATTAAATATTAGCTATTTTTTAAAATAGATTAATATGCTTTGTTAAAAGTAACTTTCCTATTGAATAATTTTGAAAAAACCGTACCATTTAGCAGTTCGGGAAGCGTGTGCGTGGAAAAAGTGGGAGTAGAAGTTGAGAAATGAAATAAAAGAATGAAACAATCGACTACCGAAATCGCATAATTCGCATGGAGTAATACAAGTGACGCAACAGAAAGGACATCCAAAATATGGTGTTAGTACAACGCTATAATGGCTGCAAACACCATTTTATAACATAAGAAGATGAGAAGAAAATCATATCGACATTGTTATAAAATGCATATAAAGATTATTACAAATTTCTTTATTGATTAACTAATTCATTTAATCAACTATTTGTGTCAGGGTTATAGATAAGGTATAACTCATTTACATGTTTTATTGAAATATTTATGGTTTCAGTTTTGAGTCACCTATACCCATCAAGATTGTTAATAAATGTATTGAATTTCTTCAGTTTATACAAAAGGTAGCACATTAAAAGAAAAATATCATAATGGCAAGTTTAATGTACTCACTCATAACAATTAATGATTTATAGCTGGAATCCATTACTACTTTCATCATTGTTGGCATTTAGTCATTACTTCGAATGCAGTTTTTGACTTACCGCAATGGCAATCACCGAAGGGTCATAGTTTGGCGCATCTACAGCTGCTGCACTAGGCGACGATGTGACTGCCACTGCTGTAGTGCACGCAACAAGATTCAGGGAAGAAAGAGCTAGGTCCAGTGGTGCCACCCGAGCTGCAGAGCACAAGAAGAGGAGACCCTTACACCAGACGGCTATGGCGGCTGGTCCTGCACCAAATCAGGTTGCCATGCCTATTCCGGCAGCCACAAATCCATGCCCGGTGCTAGAAATCAGCACGCCCGCTGCTCCTAGCCAGATTGCTGCACCAAGCCTAGCCATTATACTCGTTCCAGCTGCCACAAGCGCAACCAGGCCAGCTGCTGCATCAAGCCCTACAAAGGTACTAATCTTAGCTGTTGTACCATTTTGACCACCAACCGCCACATCAAGCCTGGTGTTGACGTAAAACACGAGGCCTGGGAGATCTGCTTAACTCCAGTGCAGGTCCAAAACTCGCCTTCGGGTATGCTAGCGTGCCAGTTGATTTGATCCTGCAATCAACAAGAAATAAAGACAAAGGAACCGTGGTTAAGCCTATAAATGATAGCCGATCGGCTAAGTGCCGATGACATATCATTTATCTTTGAGCCGATGTCATATGTAAATCGATCGGCAGTCGTAAATAGATAATAAAGAACTAAATCTACTTGATCGGCTGTAGATATTAACAATATATAATTCTTATATCGATATATACTTAAATCAAGTGATTGGGATAGATCGGTCGCCATGCCGAGACAGTATAAATCACTTAGATCAAAATATATATTAATAAAGCATAGCCGATCAGATAGATCTAGCATGTATTGGCTAATACTCCGATACTACTCTATGTTAAGATGTTAAAACAAGCAGAATATACCAAACAGAAGCTGAATATACTTAGATGTAATAATATCTTGACATAAAGGGCATATTTAACGTGTCAACAAAGCATATAGAGCAAATATAGTTAAACCAGATAAGATCGGCTGAAACTCCGATGCTACCCTAATCGGCAAACAGAAGGCAGGCTAGAGATTGATATTCTAAGCACGACTTAATAGATCAAACTCAACTGATGCAGCATTAAGTATGAAAAGAAGAACAATATCTAGACAATCAAGCCGCTGGAAGTTTCATAAAGTGGTAGATATCTTATATAATCTAAATCAACGTTGAAATTTAACCTAATCGGCTGCCCTCTTCCAACAGATGTTAGCTAATTGTAGGCTAGATAGCGATATTGCCAGAGATTATGTAAGACATATGATAACTCGACGAATTACATAAACAAGATTAGAGTATCATAAAGATGGAAGCACTAATCCCGAGAACGCAAGCTGTCATAACAAGTTTTACCTCTTGTTGAAGATCGAAACCGATGCAGCTCAACCCGAAAGCAAGAACTCATCGAAATAAAACTAAAGCAAAAGGGTGGCGATGCGCCGAAATTGTATTGAACGTGTGTGTTAATTGATTACATGGGGTTCGGGGTCTATTTATACCCGAAAATTACAAACTATGTCCATGTCGGGTACGACTCTTATCTCTAACAAACTCTAAGATACCATAAGTATTAACGACAGACTTTTGCCCTAAACATATCTCTAAGGAAATTACATAAAATATCCTAATTAATAGATACAATTGCCTTCTCAGGACTCTATCCATGTGCGGCAATCATCTTGAAGCATATCCATTCAACCCGATGTCGTACACCAAGTCGTATTGTCGGAATCGGCTGTATCGGCTTGCCCAGTTCGATTCGGACCTAGCCGATCCTGATCGTAGCCGATCTGGACTCTAGCCAATTCTTGCTCTTTTCTCGAATCGATCTCCGCCTTTGACTCCGCTTCGATTTAATCCTCTTTTCCGATGCTGATATTACCAAATTTGGTCGTTAACACATGGCTACCGCACCAAGCTCAGCTATAGCGTTGACAACTAGAAGCACACTCAGTTCTAGCTCTACACAGAGCTACCAAGTGTTGACGGTCGTTACAGACAAATTCCAACCACCAATATCACTAAAATAATGGAGAACTAGCTATGCTTACAATGCATGTTTGTTTTCAAATAATATAGTTCCACTTGTACTCGGAGAATAACATGTTGCAGAAATTTATCAAATAAAATAAAGAGAAAGTGAAGAAACCTCACTACTAAGCAAGCAAATGGATAGGATGGGCCCACAAGTCAGGTGTAACCGTCGGAAACCGACTTTAACTGCCACAACCACCTAAAGGACCCACCTGTTAGCCGCTGTACCGAAGGAGAGGTTGGTTGGAGCCGACCCTAGGGTTCGGCCGAACCAGGGGCAAGTCGGCTTGGTCCCACCTTCGATGTGGACGTCCAGGATTGCTTCTCAATGACGGTTACGAGGGTAAAATGGATATTTCGCATGGGAGTAACCGTCATACCGGCCGGATAAAAGGAGGAGCTCACTTCACTTCTCAACACACTCAAGCAAGCTCAATTCCTCTTCATACATTAGTATTAGTAGTATAGTGCTAAGTGGAGTAGTATAGAATAGTGTTCGGAAGTCCTCGGAGTCTTTGGAAGAGTTTTCGGTATGGCTCTAGCAGCTCTTGTAATCTCTTCTATAATACTTTCTGAATTAATGAAATACTCTTCTTTATATATCTTCGGTACTTTGCTTAGTCTGAGTACTGGTCTTACTTTATTTCCGCATTATATTAATTGTGTGGGTAGCCTACCAGAGAGGTGTAATGGTGCGGGTTTAATGTCTGATTTATCAGCTGCTCTATGTCGGGTGCACGGGTATAGAGTAGTATTTAGTAATGTAAGCATGGTACTTAAATTATTAAATATCATTAATTGGGCATATATGTTGTGGGACAGTAGAGGTGGGCCGCTGATGGTTATAGCTCGGTACGGGTATTCCTCCATGTTAGTATATATTCCTAAGACAAATTCCTGGGGAGGGTACTCCTCCGTATTTAGCCCTGGTTGGACGGCCATGACAGGTTGTCGTAAGGAACTCGGCAACCCAGGGTGGTCTCTCGAAGTACCAGGAGGACACTGTTATGGGGTATTGGCCACGTGATTGTATATTAGCAGATGTAAACTAGGATTTGAGTGTATATTAGAAGTATAGGAATTGAGTACTTTCTATTTCTTCTTCCACTTAGTTAGACTTACCTATTATGAGGATTGAATAGCTTTGCTTTGTGTCACTCTACCCATATATTACATTTAACCCCTATTTAGGCTTTGACAATTATAAGTAATTGTCGAGATCTGGCAGCGTATTGGTTTGTATTGGCTTTGTGGCATCTATGGTGGGTGTCCCCTCTCCTCCTAGGGGGGCTTGTACTTATACCCATAGATAACCCCTTGTCCAAGTAGAACTAGGGAGATAAATATGGATACGATATGAGTAGTCCTTGTCGTTTCCATATAGAACTCTTATTGTCCTTCCTTATCCGGAACTCCTTCTATATACGAGGTTTGTTTCCGTATAAGATATGGTATGTGGTGGGCCCTGCCGAGCTTAGTCGATTACTATTGGGTATGTGGTATCCATAACCCTGACAGTAATATATGTATAAAGTGCATTAGCGAGGTTCGCTCTTATTATCTTCCCTTGGGATTAAAAATACGATACCTTGGAATACTTCTGGGTGAAATGTTACAATGGTATATCCGTGCGCTTGCGGATTACTTCTGTAACCATACATATACCATGACTATTTCTGGCGCCATTGCTAGAAATGAAGATTTCTAGTAATGTTGTTAAGAAATATCAACACCAAGCGACTTCACCATGCTTTGGTACAGGCCCAATATAGCTCGCGCTATGGCGTTCATGAAGAACATATAAAGGACAGGCGCCACTCGCACCACATAGTGCAGGAAGAAAAGAGCCCTGTTGCAGAAATCAATGCTGCCTATTCAAGCTGTTGAACCAGGCCTTATGCCCAAGGCCATCCTGCCAACCACAAGCTCACTAGGTTATGTTTTATTTAAATCTTCAGGATTATACTTTAATTGTAGGGTTCTCATGGACTTTTTTTAATGGTTGGAACAAATATTTTGTGAAAGCACTTTGAGATATGAATGTATTGACATAGTTTTTTATGTGTTGGATGTATTTGTATTTTTGACAATTTTTTGGTCATAATCTATATTGAAATATTTGAAGGTATCTTTTATAAGTTGTTTGTTTAAGATAGAGGACTAACTTATGTATCCTGTCATTTATTCTATGAAATATTAAAACATATATTAATCTTTACAAAATTAATCCAAACATTAAAAATGACTCTTTTGCCTCTTTTTCTAAAGGTCAAATGGTAGTAAGTTGAAATTTGTGATTAATACCAAGATTTGAGTAAAAAAATGTCCATTTAAAAAAATGGATCTAAAAATGTGGGCAAAACACAATTGCCCCACCCTCAACATAGGTAAGGAAAGTCAATTGTTGGATTACTTTTGTTTTGTATTCCTTCAATTAATGTATAGCTGAAAATTCATTTATTAGATTAACATATTAGTGTGATATGGTATTAGTGTGTTGTATACGTCCCGTTGTCCTTGTATGCCAACATTTATTCCAACGGCAACGGAAATTAAAGTCAAATACATCTAAGATCTTTAAGAGTATCCCCATCCTCCCGCTTTTCCTTGCACGACTATATCTTTGACACCCTTAGTATCACGAAAGGCATACTCCTATCTATCCACCTTCTCCTTGTCCCACTCAGAGAAATCAAGGGCCGCACAACTATATTGTCTAAGATAAAGGTAAGTGGTTCTCAACCATTATAATGTGGAGCTATCATAGTCTTCTTTTAATGCCCTATTCCTTTTGCCATTATCACAACTTTGCCTTATTATGTTTCTATTGCTATCAATATCACTTGTTTCATTAAGGAGTACTAAGGGCGGGTAAGTAGATTCATCCTAATTTTAGTTATATTGATGCATCTAGTAGATGAAAAATGAACTGGTACAGGGGCGGACCCAGAAACAAGCCTAGACAACCCCATTGTAGTTTTATCCCAATAGAAACTAATATAGTGAAAACATAAAATGTTCCTTGAGCCATTCATCCAAGGCCCTCGGCCATGGCCAGGTTGCCCACGGCCTATGTCTACCTCCGAACCTGTATCTGTATGTATTCTTTTTCTTTGTTTGAATCAGGGTTCTATCAGAATTACATCCCTACTTCCATGTTGATAACACGCTACTTTGTATTGCATGTTTTATTGAAATATTTATGGTTTCAGTTTACCCATCAAGATTGTTAATACATGAATTGAATTTCTTCCGTTTATACAGAAACATAAGCATAAATATTAGATTTTTTTAGGAGTGCTACCTAGCCCACCATATCTATGAGTAACCCCAAAAGTGTCAAACTGACAATAAACAATTGGCAAAGGTAGTGTGCGGAAGCTGTAGGAAACAATGCAAGTCCAAGTGCATGTTTTAACTAGCTAGCTTGTTCTTTCTGTTGTTTGAGAACTTATTTTCTTGCAAAATACAACAATACATTACATTTCATTATTTTTCACATATATTTTGATTAAGTATGCTCATTTAGCATATGAACCCAACATATTTTTTCAGTGTTCAGTTGCCAGCTAGCAGTAATTATTTTGTCCTTTTAAAAGATGACAGCATTATAAGTGCATCCCCAGAAAAACAAAAGGCAAGTTTCAACATAGACACTGGTCAAAACAAATGATTAAAATCAGCATTAAAACATCTAAGTCTTAAAATAAAGGAAGTTGTTATTGTTCATCTTTATATCTCAAAAACAAAAATTCATTAGTTTACATTTTTTTTGCAAGTATAATATATATGCACCATCATGCGCAAGATTCCTTTTTTTTTTACAAAATTCCAAAACCTGCTGCTCACTACAAATGGTAGCACATTAAAAAAAATCATAATGGCAAGTTTGATGTACTCGCTCCTAGCCATTAATGATTTATAGCTAGAATTCATTACTACCTTCATCATTGTTGGCGATTAGTAATTGCTTCGACTGCATTTTTTAGCTTATCACAATGGCGATCATCGGAGGGCCATCGCTCGGTGCGGCTACCTCTGCTGCACCAGGCGATGATATGGATGCCAACGCTGTAGTGCATGCAGCAAGGTTCAGGAAAGAAAGAACCATGGCTAGTGGTGCCACCCGAGCTGCAGAGCGCAAGAAGAGGAGAGCCTTACATCATATGGCTACGGCGGTTGGTCCAACACCAAATCAGGTTCTCATGCCTATTCCGGCAGTGACAAGTCCACCAAGCCTTCTGGTAAAAACCAGCACGAACGTTGCTCCCAGCCGAACCACTGCACCAAACTTGGCCATTATACTCGTTCCAGTTACCACAAGCGCACCTAGGAAAGCCTCTGCATCAAGCCCTACAAAGGTACCGATCTTACCTGTTGTACCCATTCTGACCATCATGGACACACCTAGTCTAAACACCACATCAAGCCTGGCTACCGGACCAAGCTCGGCTGCAGCGTTGGCCGCTAGAAGCACACTTAGCTCTGGTGGCAAGCCCATTGTAGTCCGCGCTACGACGTTCAAGAAGGATAGATCTAGGGCAGGCGCTGCCACTCGCGCCGCAGAGTGCAAGAAGAAAAAAGCCATGTTGCAAACATCTGTGGTATCTATTCAAGCTGTTGCACCAGGCCCTACTGCTAAGGTTATCCCGGCCACCACAAGCAAAAGGAACCCGGTCGTTGCACCCAGCATGCCCATTGCTTTCAGTCGGGTCGATGAAATGAGTCCACCAAACACACCAAGTTTTGATCTTGTGCTCACATTGGCTGCCACGGACCAGCCCAAAACTACTAATGGGTCCACTGCTCAGAGAAACAAGGTATCAAAGAGCACAGAAAACTTAAATCTCGAGCTAACCTTAGGTACCTTGGGATAGATTGGATGGAATAAAATATCATAATTTTGAGTTTCACTAGGGTATATTTTATTTTTAGAAATCTTTAAGATTGTACTTTAATTGTTGGGTTCTCATGGATTTTTTTAATGGTTGGAACAAATATTGTGTGAAAGCACTTTGAGATATGAATGGATTGCCATGGTTTTTTATGTATTGGATGTATTTGCAGTTTTGACTATTTTTTTTGTCAAAATCTATATTGAAATATTTGAAGGTATCATTCATAAGTTGTTCATTTAAGATGGAGGACTAATCCTCTGTATGTTGTCATTTATTCTATGGAGGGGTTATGGGATTACATTGGGTCACTGTTATGGTTTAAGAACCCAGAGGTTTGGATGCTACTTGTGATTTGCCAATACTGATGAAGAAATTGTGTAAGGGTTTCGTTGAAAGGAAACAAATGGAGGGGGGGTTATTGTAACACCCTGAAAATTCGACTGACAAAATCGAGACCCTAAAAATACGGACCTTCAAAAACTTTTTAAATAAATTGCATCATGCCGGTTTTATTCACCTATTTTATTTGGATTTGATTTCGGAGTTCATTGATCGTGAGTAAAGAATAATCAATTAGGAATAAACCCTAAAAATAAATTGGCAAAATAAATAATTGAAATATAATTTAAAATAAAGATTAGGCGAGGATAGAAATAAATAAAATACTATCGCGACCATATTGGTAATAATTAAATTTAAGTGCGATGGAATAAGAATTAGCCCTAATTAAAATTCAAATAAATTATATAAAAATAAAATATGGGTAATATTAATCTAGGGTGAATCCATTGGTTGAAATAACACAAATATTGAGTAAACTTCATTTGTGCAAAAATTAGGATTTATAGAATAGAATTTATATAGGGAATAGGCTAAATTAGGGTTAATAGGAGCTAGCACTGTTCATTGCGCAGTAGGTGCTCGACGAGGTTCCCTAGCCCTGCCCCCTCCTTTGCCGTGCGCGCCGAGCCGTCCCGAGTTCCGCGCCACCGTCGCCGCTGCCGCGCCGCACGCCGTCGCCGTCGCGTTCCGTCACGCCTTGCGCCGCGAGCCCGCCGCCTCGCGCCCCGAGCCCCGCGCGCCGTGCGCCGTCCCGTCACCGCCTGTCGCCCTCGCGCCTGCGCCCCGCCGCGTGGCCGTCCCATCGCCGTCGCCTGGCCGTCCCATCGCCGTCGCCCTGCGCCGTTGCCACGCCGCCCGTCCCATCGCGCCGAGCCCTGTGCCGCCGCACGCGTCGCGTCGCCCCGCCTGTCACGCCGCTCGCCGCTCGCCCGTCGCCGTCGCCTCGAGCCCCACGCGTCGCGCCGTCGCATCGCCATTAGGGCCGGCCACCCCTCCCCGCGACCTATAAATCCCCCCCGGTCGCCTTTCCGCCCCACACCATCCCACCCCATTCCCCTCTTCCTCCCCTCTTCCTCTCCACCGCGCCGCCACCTTCGTGCCGCCGCGCCGCGGTGTGTGCCGCGCCGGAGCGCTGCCACCTCGCGCCGTTGCCGTGTCGCCGTCAGTAAGCCGCCACCCCTCCCCTCGTTTCGGTCACCATCGCCGCCTGGGAAGGAAGAGAGCTGAGAGAGAAAGAGAGAGAGAAAAACAAAGAAGAAGAGAGGAGCGAAAAGGGAGAAAGAAAAAAGGAAAGAGAAGGAGAGAGAGAAAAAGGAAAAGGAAAAGTAAATAGAAATTAGGGAAAAATTAAGGAGGTTTAGAAATTTAAAATAATTAGAATTTAATTGTAGATTATTTGTAGTCGTAGAATTGCAAAGTTTTATATAATTGTAGATTATTTTGGAGATTCTTAGGAGTAATCGGTTCACGGTAGATATTCGGATTTAATTACTAAGAATTGTATTTTGCATTGAATTTTAAAGGAGGTACTTTTGAATCACAAAATGACTTAGGGTGAATGAGCTTAAAATTGGAATAAAGTGGTTTTGCAAACTTTGTAGTCGATATAGAAAGATCGATTCACGTTCGACTTTTATTTGAGTTTATTTGGATTTTATTTGAATTCTAGTTGAATTCAAATCATTTCTTCGCACGTAATTTTAGAGCCTGAGGGAGTTACGGATCCGAGCAAGGATCAAGACCCGCAGGACTACGAGCAAGGCAAGTCATCACTATTCCTTGAACATATTGATCCCAATTACGAAATTATTTTGTTTACAAATAAAATTGCATGCAATGATGAACATCCTACTTGTGATTATGCCATGCTTTGATTATTGTTTACCCCTTATTCCTTCGTAACCATGTTTACGTATGAAGTCCTTAGTCAATTATGACAAATGCTTAAAAATGCTATTATAGAATCATGCATAAATTATGACAAATGCTTAGAAATGCTATTATAGAATCATGCATACTCATATTTATCAAATGCTTTATGCTTGGGCAATAACCTTTGGGAAGGTAATTGAGATGCGGCATGTGGAGACATGAGCGCCACATTGCCATGATATTGATGACATGATTTGTGAAAGGAGAAATAAAACTAAACAACTGTTTTCAACTGGGGCGGACGGAGGATTTGGGTGGTATCTGGAAAAGGCTAGTACCGTCCCCGGTCAATTAAGGACCGAGCCATGAAGTTAAGCATGAAACGACCCCCGTACGACCGTACTTCTCGAATGGGTATAGACCTAGCGGATTAGATAGCCGAGCGGAGGCAGCATCCCTGCGTAGATGGTTCACCCCTGAGTGTGGCAGGTGCGCTACGGTGGGACAGCCGTTGAGGTAGGGCCGAGAGGCGTGCCCTACATCGGTGTCGCCATTGGTAGGACTGCCATGAGTGTGTGAGAGAGAGAACTTAACTTGAACCATAATTTAATATGTGTGTGAGACTTCCCTTTCCTGGGAGCGCCAGAACTCCTCTCACTGCTAGAAACATGGACGCTTAGAGTGCATGAGGATTTAAGTCCATGGAGCGGGTACTGCCAATGCGAGGTTATCGAAAAGCTTTGCCGTGACGCGTCTCATGTGTTGGGACGAGGCTCATGTGTTGGGCAGTCGCGGAGTGCGGGTAAAGTGTACATCCACTGCAGTGTGAGTAAACCAAATCTATTCGAATAGCCGTGCTCACGGTTATTGAGCACCGGGACATGTATTACACTTGGCTAGACTCTAAATTCTTAACTTGTGTGAGATGGGATATTGCATAATGATTTTTATGCTGATGGAGCCACTTCCTGAGAGGAGGGAAGGTGGACGTCCTCAGAAAACTGTGACGACTCAATGGTGGGAAGCTATCCTTGGGATCACAATGGATGGTGGACAGAACCGTCGTTGTTTAATGTGAACACTGGTACTAAAATTTGATCAGTCTATGCTAGGTCTTAGGCTTGTGAAAAGAATTACAAAACTTACTTTGCGCAAAAGAACCATAGCCATTCCTTGAATACCCCCTATTATGTGCATTGTTGCTGTGGTGGCTTGCTGAGTACGGTTGATACTCACTCTTGCAATATACAAACTTAATCGGAGGTCGGAGATGAACCTTCGGAGGATCCCTACGCTTACTACCAAGAGGGTGATGAAGACGATGGCGCTCAGTAGGTCTTAGTTACGGGGGTTGCCTGTGGCAATGGCGTGCCGCTGCCTTAACTCCGCTGCCTTATCTACTTCTGCTTTTGGAATGTATTCCGGACCATTCGGTCCTATGTTCTAAGACTATGCCTGCGAGCCTATGATGTAATAATGCGCACTAGACTCTCGTGTATGTGCACTTGGTATTTCAGCTATGAACTCGTGTGTACCAGACTACTTGATCTAGGAAAATGGTACTATTTACATGATCGATTCCTGTTATAAAAACGGGGTCCACAGTTATTTTGTTAAAGACAAAAATAAATTCAATGTTTCCAATAATTTACAATGTATATATTTGCATTTTATATACCGGACTTATGAGAAAATAGGCATAAGTTGTGCCACAAGTTTAAACAACTTCTTTAAAAATTAAAATTTAAAAACTGGTTACCGATGACTTGTCCCGGTTTTTTAAGGAACCAACATTGTCTTTGGAAACGGTATTGAGTACCTTGTACAAGATAAACGTTGCCCACCTACTCCTACTGTTCAGTTGGATGAGGTGATGGAATTACACAAAAATCATGACTTATGGAGAAAAAGGGGGGAAAAACCAACTGTTAGTTGAGGCAAAGATCTCTGAACTGAATGTACTGTAGAGACATTGCCTGCGATCTGTAAACAAGATGTAATAGGGACTGAATCCTATAAAATCTGATCATAGCGAGTGACAGGCCGGCAACTACGAATTGGCTGTCCTGGAACCGAAGTGTAGATCAGAATGCTGAACAAAAGTTTGTAGGCACATGAGAAATCACAGATATATGTACCCGTTTGTTTTACTACCACTTGTTTACCGTTTGATTAAGTCGTCATTGACCAATTGGCACCGGGATCGATAAGGTTGGTTGGCTTTTGTACACAGGAAATGTCAGGCAGCGGTTGATGTTGTGAAATTACGGCATTTTTAACATTTACACGACTTCAAAGGAAAGAGAATTGAAATTAATCAAAGGGGATGTAGCTCAGATGGTAGAGCGCTCGCTTACCCCGCATCTCCAAGATTTTTGTTTGTGTGAGATGCACTTTTGTTTTGCTTGATCCATTTTTTCTGTGTGTGTGTGATCCATTTTTTATCTCTGTGTGTGTGATCCATTTTTTCTTTCTGTGTGTGAGATGCATTTTTTTGCTTAATTTATTTTTTCCTTTTGTGTGTGAGGTGCATTTTTTTTTGCTTAATCCATTTTTTTCTGCAGCCATGCACACAGTTTAATCCTCTTACAATTTCTTTTTCTTTCTGTGTGTGAGATACATCTTTTTTGCTTAATATTTTTTTTCTGCAGCCATTCTGACCGTTTAATCCTCTTGCATGAGTACAACTGCATGTGAAGCAATTGCCATGATCTACTTTGTGGTTTCGTAGCAGTGCACGGCATTTTACCTGTTATTATGAGAAAGGGCAGCTGTTGTAATGTGATATTGGCAATAGCTTGTTTGTAATACTTCCTACGTTTCATAGCATATGAATATGGACAATGCTAGAAAGTCTTATAATATAGTACTCAGCAAGTTCCCGTAAATTCTTAATCACCCAACAATGGACTGCATGAAGTGTTTGATGCATACTAGTAGCACAAAATGTTTTCATTTCATATAAATACATTTTTTACCGTGAAAACCAAAACTAGTGTGCTTTACTACTTTACACCACTACTCCACCCGTCCCAAAAAACTCAACCTAGAAGGGGATACGACCTTTGTCTTATATTCATTGTCCTATAAGGGGTCAGGTTGAGTTTTTTTTGACGGATGGAGTATGTGATACTCTAAGTGCTTCAATTCTGTGTAAAAACAATTAAAATGGGCTCATTGGTGAAAAAAACACTCGTGTGTCAAAAAAAGGTAGCCTTTTACAAAAGCAACATTAGAACCAAGTAGAATGTAAAGTGTTTTATTTCGCGTTGAATTTATATAATTTCACTCTACAACATGATGTCTTCAAATAAATAAAATATGAATAAAAATTATGAGGCTTCTTGATTTTCCATCATGGTTCTCTCATATTTTTGAAATTTTGCAAAATTTATATAGGTTGGGTGATGTATCATATGTTAAGTGAATCTATTTCAATACACATAATGTAAATTGGAATGTAAAACGAAACAAGATATATTTTATTTGGTGTAAGATGCAATTTGCTCAAATAAATAAAACAATTCTTTTGTGAGAGAACTATATTTCAATTTGTGACTAGTTTGATTGGCCAATATGGTCCATAAATCTTCACTCGGGGGTCAATTTAGTCTCTGACAAATAAAGCTTGACTCGGGGGGTCAATTTAGTTTATGACGAGTAACCGTTGGTACTGTAAATTCTGTAAATTTGTATAGGGTAGCCCAATATAGTGCAAATTTGTTATTCTGATTCATATTATAAGGTTGCCTAAGATAGGCTATCAAATTTAGTGCCAAAATTTAGCAAGTGCAAATGAATCTTGCCGTATTTCTCAGTCATGGATGTAGGCACGTAGCTAAGGAATTTTCGTCCAGCAATGTTTAGTCATCTGGGAGAGGGTGAACGAGATTTTGGTGAAAACCGTACTCACCTCGTCTGGCATTTCAAATATGAAAAGAAGTCCATATATCCCTAACATCGTGAACTTTAAAGCAGACATTCAACCCCCAAACTTTATAGTACCATTTATATTACCCCATTATCTAATGGTGGTGGTTTTGTGCATTTTAAAAGAGTGTGGTTTTAAATAGCTAGTATCACATATGTATATATCATCAATCATATGTCGTTAATTTTCACGTGATGTCATATTAACATTATATTGACATTCATTTTAAGTGATGCTAAAAAAACTGTCAAAAAGAAAGATTTAGATGGAGGTTGCTGGTGAAGCTAGTGGACTTGCTAACCCATGCTACTGTGACAGATCGGGTTCATCGTTTCTTACTTTGATCACTTTTTGCCGATTTCGTCAACATCAGCGTAAGGTACGTGTGCCCAATAGTTGGTCTCTGCGGTAGTGTTATTCCATATAGTTGGCTCAGGGCTTAGATGGTGCCTACTCGTCTCAAGCGCAGCTCCAACAATGCTAGGGTTCATCCACTCCTCAACTTCCTCATAATGCCTAGGGTTGATCTAGACAGGCTAGAGTTCAACCGCCGTCATCCTATTCCTCTCTTGGTTAAGGATGGCTGGGTTTTGAAGTCTATCTTTGCTTCTGATTCTACAACAGCAACCATATAGCGACCCTGTTCCGATCGAGCGTGAACCGTTTGTTCGATCGACAGGATTGTAGTTTGTGATTATCAGATTTAACAGAGAGCTCCATAAAAATCTTCACCAAGTTCGTTGAAACTCACACAAAATCTATGGCTCAATCGGTGTGCATGTTTATAGTAGAGGTATGTGGAGCAATACTACAACTCGTGTCGATCTCATCTTTAATGCTCTACGGTTTCATTTGCGGGGTTAGTTTTCCTTTTCTTTTGAAAGGATGGTTCAACGTTGTAATATCAAAAGGAGGAGTTCACCCCTAACAATCCTACAGGTGAAATCATCCCATCTCATCTCATCCGTTCATCCGCCATCTCATCTAATCTCATCCGTCCATCCCAACGCACTGACTCCCACGGTCCCACCTCGCACGATGTCACATCCTGATTTTCGTTTCAGGATTTATAAATTATTTAATAAATTAATAATAGAATTTATATTAAATGATCTTTAATTTACAAGTGAAGTTAAATGTGGGAAATAAAATTTCCTAAATATAAAGCATGGATGGATTTAATTTTTATTAAATTCTCCATGATTAAGTCAACTCTCTGAAATTTTCTCGGATTTTTTCAGAGCTCAATTCTTAAATGATACAAAGAACAGTTCAGTAATTATTTGATCAATAATGATCTAATTATATTTGTTAAGAGCTTTTCTTGTTTAAAAATCCTTAAATTATAAATTGTTGTTTAAAAGGAATTATTAGAAATGATTTTAAAAGCCTAGAAGAGAAGATCTAATTTTAATTTGCTAAATCTCAATATAAAATTGGGCTAGATAAAATTTTGTTAAATACTTTGCTTAATTCTATAATTCCTAGATTTTTCTGGGATTTATTTGAGCTAAGGAAGTATTTTTAATAAATGGAATTGCATTTCATGAATAATTTAAATTGAAAAAGGTTTTTAAAAGTCTTCTTTTGGCTTTGGGCCGAAAGTCGGCCCAAAACCCCTCTCTTTCTCTCTCTCCACCGGCCCAGTCGGCCCAGCCAGCCCGAGCCGCCGCTCTCCTCTCTCTCTCGCTGTCGCTGACAGGTGGGCCCCACCTGTCAGGTTCGTCTTCCTCGCACCGCCGCCGCCGCCCGAAACCCTAGTGCCGCGCCGCCGCCGTCTCCTTCCAAATCCGATCGATCCTTTCCCGATCCGGTGAAATCTTTAGAGGGGAAATGATCTTCTCGATCTCCTCTTCCTTTTCTCTTTTGGAATCATCGTCTCAATCGCTTTGGAAGTTCGTGGATTCGAGGTCGATTCGGATCGGTTTCTTTCCTCCGAACCCCGAGCTTTCCATCCCGCCGCCGGTCGCCGTGGGCCTTTGCCGCCGCCTTCCAACCCCTTTAAAAGGATCCCCGGTGTCTCCTCTACCCGCCACCTCCCTCGCCTTCGTCTCTCGCCGTCGGAAGCGCCCTAGCGCCGTGTGACCTAGCGCCGCCGTCGTCGCCGCCGCTTCAGCCGTGCGCCGCCGCCGTTCCGGTCGTCGTCGTCGCTCGGGGAGGTCGCCATCGTGGTCGCCAAGTCGCCGCCGTCCTCGTCCACCGCTTTGCCGCCGCTGGAGACCGCCGGAGCACCGTCGCCACCGTCGACCCGATCTTCGCCGCCGCTTCTTCCTCGTCGCCGGCGCCGTCCGTTGCTTTTCCGCCGTTGTTTTGGTCACCGGTGAGTTCGCCGCGTCGCCCTCTACCCGTTGGTGCCTTCCGTTTGCGTCGTCGTGCCGTCGTTCGCCGGCGAGCATGCGCCGCCCGAGTTGCCGAGCCGCCGCCGGTGCTGACGTCATCGCTGACGTCGTCGCTGACGTCATCGTCGTCGTCCGTCCGTGAGCCGCGGTGGATCCGATCGATCTCGGCCGTCCGTTTTGGATAGGATCGATCTCGGCCGTCCGTTTCCGTGAACCGCAGCCGTGCACCCGGTCCACCGTGAACCCGAGCCCGCTGACGCAATAATCCTCTTTTCCTTTTCAAAAATAATTCATTATTGCGTCATAATTCAATTAAAATCTATATAAGTGTTTTAATCCGATTTAATCTTTAAAAATTCATAACTAATTCATTGTAACTCAGTTTAATGTGGTTCAAGTTGCAAAAATTGTATAAAATAAAGATCTACATAATAAAATTGTCCATAAATTGAATTAAATTTATTTAATTCTTTTTAAATGGGCTTTAATTAGATTTAATCTTGTAAAATTCTTAATAAATTCATATGAAATCGGAATGAGGCCGTTCAAGTCTCATAATTCATCTAAAATTATGATCTACATGTTTGTTTAATTTTTATGTATTGTTTATTTGGTTTTTATTAGTGTTTTTCTTCGTTTTGCGTGTTAGCTTGTCGTTTTCGTCATTGCGAAGGTTCGCGAGTGCGCCGGAAGTATTCAAAAAGATTAATTGAAGACCGATTATTGCAAGGCAAGTCACACAGATCCTAAACACAATTCCTTTGAGCATGTTGATCCTATATTTAAATTTTCTATTTATTTCAACTGTGCATTTATTTTCGAATGTCACTGGGTGGTGTGAATCTATTCCTTTGTTATGGCCTGTTTGCATTGATTACTTTATTCCTTGATACCTTGGGTGATTATAATTTGACTAGTTGAGCTTTATATATAATGGTTCAACTAGATGTTAGATATAATTGCTTAGCCATGCTTAGAAACATTAGCTCACTAATGGGATGAATCATATGTACTACATTATTATTTATGGTTATATTTAATGGTAGCTCACGATGGTTAATCGTGTTATGATAATTAATTGGTAATTAAAATATGATTAATGGTGGGTTGTGAGCACATGGTTTTGAGAGTCGTGCTCATGACAATTAAGGACCGGTTCGCGAGCTACTGTTGTGAAATATTAACTGTGCCAACCACAAGCCAACGTGGGCAACGGCTTTACCTTTCATATAGCATGGTTCATTGCAGAGCACCAGACTGAGAAGTGGCGGAGATAAGCCCACGGGGGTCGCTGGGGAGTCCATGCCTCTGGTTTTTGAGGGGGTGATTATGATCCAGGAATGGTGCACTGTGGTGAGTTGTGATGTGCGAAGGGTATTGTCACGATTTCCCCCTTTGCAGTGCCGTGGTGGTACTTCGGGGCATGGCAACATGTGTGAAATCGTGTCTTGTGGGTACAGTGGTACACCTCTGGCCAGAGTAAAACTATTCGAATAGCCGTGCCCGCGGTTATGGGCGGGTTGAGCAATGTTTTTCATGATTAGTCTCACACCTCTCACAATAATTATGGATGTTATACCTGGTAATAATTTGCTTAGCTCCTGGTTTGGAGATTAGATCTGTACAGCCGGGTATGGTTGTTCAGGATGGTTGGGCCTGTGCAGCATGGGTGTGCTGTTCAGTGTTGATAAAATTTCTGATTAATTACTCCACTGTTTTACTTCTCTTAAATGTTTTGCTAAATGCTGCTTTTACAAATGAGCCTATATTATGCCATCCTTTGGTATCCTTGTGCACTTGCATATTTGCTGTGTGGCTTGTTGAGTATGTCATATGCTCATTTTTGCAATAATCAATCAACCTCAGTTGAAGAAAAAGGATCCAGAAGGAGAAGACGTTTGGCTTATACCCCAGTTGAGCTGCCTGTGGGAGTGGAGCCGGAGCTTCGCTAGATTTTATTTTCCGCTGCAGTTTTCTTCATGGTGAGGACTAAGTGCCTCTTAAGTAAGTATTTATCGTTTTAGTTAATTTGATGAATCTGTATATTAAATTGTCAATTTGTGTACCTCGGCTGATTCCTGGACGAGGATTTCATGCACAGATAAGTTCGAAAATTACTAGTGAATTTCCGGGCGTGACACACGATGATTCCACACCCGCCCCACCTCGGCGTGATGACTCCACCGCGCTCCTCGCTACCGCGTGATGACTCCGCCGCCGCGCTACTTGCTCCGTGCCTCCTCCCTCTTTCCCCGACGGAGATGAGGTAGTTCCCCACCGCCACCGCACTCCACCGCGGCCTGCCCTCGCCGGCGCTGCTCACCCTCGCGTCGATGGATCCGACGCCCTACGCCCACCGCCCTCCAGCCATCCGCTGCCGTCTGGCGTCTATCGCCGTCAGTATTGGATGCAGGCCGCTGCCCCGGCGTCGACTGCTCTCACTATTGGATCAAGGCCGTCAACCACCGTCGGGCGTCATCCACTGCCACGGCCGCCCGCCGCCCAATCGAGCAGGCCAACACCCCATCTCCAACGCCTGCGAGGTGAGTTCCCACACTTGTGCTACAGCCACCGCAGCCGCCATGTCCAAATACAATGAAACATTATTTTCTTCCCCCTCATCTCCTTCCTGTTCTTTGTAGCCTTGTAGGTGAACCATGTACAGAGGATGCTGGTGGAGGTGTGGGGGCTAATCACTAATCAAACATATTTTCGTGGATCTAACTTATTACCTGAGTTCTCCTCTTTGGTGATGGAGCCGGTTCAGGTGCCCTGTATGCCTGTAATGGAATAGTTGCCACATCCCCAGGAAATCAAGTAATTTAAATACTTCTCTATTGAATAAACTACATAAACGACATAACGGTGATTCAGTAGTTTTTATCATTATAGTTGTTATCGTTGTTTTTTTGCTGGTGACGGTGCTCTTATACTGATAATGCATAATGAATCACTGTGCCATGAGTAAAATCTGTTTTATTGTAGAAGGAGTAAAAACTGTTCACTTGTTGCGTTAATGTGTCCCTGACTCCCTGACATGTCAAGGAGACTGACAAAAGGATTTGAAATATTCCAATCGATGTGGTACTTCTTCACTAATTCGTTATCAGAATGGTTCCAATGATGCAGCATAGGAGGAGGAAGAAGGTCGTTGTGCATTTTTTTTTGCTGTTAAATGCTATATAATCCTCATCTAATATGTAAATCTACAGTCCTAACAATTTATGTTGTGGAATCTTGACTTTAAACTTTCAGGTTCAAAATTCAAGCACAATGGAAGTCGGCAAGCACACATGTGGATTCAGATATGCAGTGAATAAACAAAGAAACAGTCTATTTCTGCCATAAAAGATTTTTTTGGACATGATATTTCTGCCATTAAAGATTGGCAATTGAACGAACGAATGTGTATGACCCCACCCACACGTCGACGCCCATGTTGATTTAGATTATTCTAGGTAGATAACATTGTACTTTTGTGGCGCTTTGTAGGCATGGTCTGTTGCATACACTGGTCGTTGTAGATGCTGAATGCATCGTCGAATTAAGCTAGGAATGTGATTGAGGGGCCGATGATGATTATGGTGTTTGTCACGAGTAACATTGACCTGATGGTGCCGGCGTTCAACACAACGGGTGACTAGTTGAATGGTCAAGCGGCTGCTTACGCTGGTGCCTAGGTTGGTAGACCTGGCGTGCTCAAGATCACCAGCGCGGTGAGCATCTCTGCCACCGATGCTAGGTGGTTGCTGAGGTGATGTTCTTCAACAGTGGGATCCCATTGCTGCTCATTGTCGAATGGGATGGCAAGCCAGTTGGTGATGGTGAGTGCTATGTATATTCTTCACACTTCATAACCAAAATTCGGTAGATTTTTGCTTGAAAAAATCATGAGCTAATTGAAGCTTCTGAAAATGATGCAAGTATATTCTAATTTTACAAAGCTGGAGTAGTGATTATAAGCCAGTGGTTTGCTGCTATTTCGTCATAGCTTTTTTTAGGTAATCAGAAGAACAAATACTTGATAGACAGACAACTCTGAATATTTGGTTTATAGGATTTTCATTTGAAAAGGTTGGTATTATCCTTTGGCATGTCTGCATATGTATGCATACAACTCTACTGACTACTTGTGATTGTTTTTGCGTGAATGATCAGTATCTGTTGCTGCTATTTTCTGCTACAATTGAGTATTACATGCCAATAGTTAATTTTGAAGATATGAGAACATATTGCTTTTTAATCATGTTTGCTCTAATTTCTTTCACTGAGATCCGTGATACTTTTCTTTATCCATAGAATGCTAAGTAAAATAAGCTACCTTGAATAGCTGGATGTTCGAATAAATAAATACCTCAAGTTAATTAGTGTATATTCAGATTATGGAATTTAGGCTATACTGATAGCTAAAATGATATGTGCAAGAATATACTTATATTGAGTAACCATGTGTGTATGCTTTTTCACTACTGCAAGTAATAGTTGGGAGCGAGGTCCATTAACAATGTTCATGTGTTCATTTTTCTACAATCGTATGGATCTTTCTACAATTTGCAGGCGAGAAGATATGTAAAAGTCTATTGTTCTGATATTCAAATTAGCTTTCAGTTAAAATGACCTAGAAATTACCTTAGATGACGACACATGGTTCATTCAATTTGAAAATTTGAATTTATTCAAATCTGAATTCAAAATCAGATCTCTGTTTGTTAGGCAAGGATGTTTTCCAATAATTGTGATGTGCAACATTCATGTTATTAGTATAGCTAAACTTTGGATGTGATTCTACATTTTATCCAATGCATTCTTCTACAGTTACATTATCATTGTTATCACTAACTTTGCATTTGATTACAGGTACCTAAACTAAGTTTTGATTAATTGGAGCAGTGCTGATTGGAAAGAGAATATTATTGGAGCAATATTATTGGGAAAATGTATTTTGTGGGAGCAGTTTGGCAAGGGTTTTATTGGAGCAATTCTGGTTGGAATTATATTTGTATCGGATCAATACTGATTGGAAAGGATTTTATCAGACCAATGTTGATTAGGAAGGTTTGTGTAAGTGTGGTCAGAAGTTTATCCCTTCGCAATTCAATAGATTCACTCTATTATGCTTACAAGAACTAATGTGCTTTTTTTTTTGAAAGAATTATTTTCTTTGAGATCTTGATGTTTCTTGTCCAGGCATTCCCATGAGTTGCAAATCCAAGGAAGTTGATAACACCCATAGTCTCATACAATGGAAAGTTAACCTTTCTGCAATATTTCAGTTTGTCTCAACTTTCAATTAGCACAAACCGCTGCAGAGGCCAAAGCAACAAAAGCCATTTTGGCACAGTTGCAGTGCCTAGAAAACATCAGAAATTGAGAAGAATATATACTTTGTGTGGTGAATGTGAGCTTGAAGTGCAAGAAGGTAGATGAGCAGTTAGACCTTTCTCAGAAGTAAAGCGTCTTCAAGCACAACTTCTGGCTTTTGGGAGTCTCTGAGATCGACATGTTCCTAGCTAATCGATTTATCAACTTCAATATCATCATTTAGTAAACTTATAGTACTTTGTTAACATGGAATTAGGTGTGTGACTTCTAAAGTTATATAAAGTATCATCAAGAGTAAAGTCCATCACCGGTTCCTAAACTTGTACCGCTATGTCATCTCGGTCCCTAAACTCGCAAATCGACCGTTCAGGTCCTCAAACTTGTTCGACCGTGTCATCCCGGTCCCTAAACTTACAGATCACTCGTTTAGATCCTCCAACTTGTTCAGTTATGTCACCCTGGTCCCTAAACTTATATTTGAATATCATCTAGGTCAAATAGGACGGTCTAAAGACTTTATATTTAAAAATAATTCATAACTTTTTCATGTGAACTCTAATGAAGACAAACTTTATATCAAACTTGTACCCCTCGACGCGATTTACAACTTTGTAGTTGATTTTTTTTTATTCTAAGTCATTTTTTTTCCCAAAATGTAATTTTAAAATTAAAATTTCAAAATCTATAAACATGCAACAATATTTTGAGACCCTAAACAGTTTTAATTCAAAAACTTTTCAACTACAAAGTTGTAGGTCGCGTCGAGGGCTACAATTTTGATATAAAGTTTGTCTTCATTAGGGTTTACATGAAAAAGTTATAAATTATTTTTTAATATAAAGTTTTTAGACCGTCCTGTTTAGGGATCGTGGTGACACAACTGAACAAGTTGGAGGATCTAAACGAGTGATCTGCAAGTTTAGGGACCAGGATGATACGGTCGAACAAGTTTGAGGACCTGAACGGTCGATTTGCGAATTTAGGGACCAGGATAACACAACGGTATAAGTTTAGGGACCGGTGATGGACTTTACTCTATCATCAATTTTAACCTGCATCTATGTCGGAAACGGCGAGTCGGCGCGCGACAAGCACATGCTCTGTATAGTCATGAATTTGTACTAGTATGTATCATTATATTCTGATACATGTAGTTAGTAATCTATATAACATTTATTTTGCCCACAGGTATGTTTTTGTTTCTCTTCCATTTACCATTAAAATATGGATTGACATTTTTTTTTCCTTCTATGCACTTTTAATTGCCTGTTCTGCTAATTTTTTTGACCACTAATAATTTGCACCATTGATTTTAGTACGTTGTAGTTTGATACTACAACATAGCATTAAGCACGATATTACTTTATGGCTGCTTTGCCATTAGAACCAGCAAAATGGTAGTAAGCACGATATAGTATTTAAAACGTCCATTACACGTGCACGATTACTAGTGAACAGCAAATCCCTTGAAACAAAGCCCCAAAACCCAATCTATCCTCAATTGATTTACGAGAAAATCACGAGAAAAAACTAAACCACCAAATTCGTTGCAAGGCTTTTCCTGCACTGTAGATACACGGCCTAGCAGCATCGCTGTCAGAGTCAGATCTAAACCCCCATAAAATCCCTGCTCCCCGCCGACAAACCCCTCATCCTGCCTCGCGAATCCCACCCGATCGCCGTCGCCGCCGCCGCCGCCGCCGTCGTCGTGCGTCGTCACCGCCAGCCTCCAATGCGCAGGTACGAGGAACCTCTCGCACACACTGGCCCGCGGCCCGCCCTATCGCCCCTCTTTTCCACCATTTCCTCCGGGGAGTTGGTTTGAAAAGCTGTGTCTGATGGGTGGGGGTCGATTCGTGGCCTGTGGTGTAGCGCAGGGGAGGGGAGGCCTGGCTCCGGCGCGGCGGAGGCGCGGGGAAGTCGCCGCCGCGGATGTGCGTCGCGGTGGCGGTGCTCGTCGCCGGAACCGTCTGGCTCTGCGCGTCATCGGCGGGCTTCATGGGAGGCCCCTACGGCGGCTACAGGGTTCAGGTGCGTAGGTGGGAGATCTTCTTCGGTACTCATTTTGGGGTTGTGTTGTGTGCTCCGTTGTGGCAATGCTGATGCTGTGGTGATTGGTTGGTGTTAAACTGTTAATTGTGACAAATTTGACGGGACGAACAGTTACTGTTTATAAACCTATATATGGGGAACTGCGATGTTGGTGTTGCCAATTGAAATTGGATCGAATGGCTTAGATTTAGTTGTTCAGGAATAGTCGCATACCACAATTTGGTAACAACATATGCTTGAATTGCTTGCAGGTGGTAAGATCTATTCCTATATTAGGTTTTGATCACTTCTTTATATTCGGAACTTTCGGGCATGCTAATTATTATATTGGTTGATAGCCTTTCAGATGATAACACATCTTAGTTCTTTACAATGAGATGAATTACATAACTTATTCTCTATTATTATTCATAACACTCATTGATTCTTATCAGTAGATGCTCTCTGCCTATGTCTGTTAACTCATTAAACTCCAAAATGCCATTCATGCACCATTCACTCGTCATTATTCCCTGAGTGAAAGCTTATCTAGTCATATCTCCTATTACTGTTAGTTGTTTGCTAGAAATGCATGAATTGTAATTTTGCAACTATGATAATGCACAGTGCACTAACATGCAGTGCAACACCATTCATCATCTTGGACTTGGAGAAATAAGAATAAGTCATAATTGTGAAAGAATGGGCATCTAACAATGGCAAATGGCATGCTTGTTTACTAAGATGATCTGGTGCTAACCGAAAAACATATACTGAAGGCTTCATTGTTTATGTGAAAATGACAAGTAGCTGTAAGCTTGAAACTTCTCGTTTGGCTGTCAGCATCTGGTCTATAGAGTGGAAAGGTTCAGGTAATAATGGTGGATGAAGTCGACAATATAATATTTGTTTATGAGACAACAACCAGGAGGAAAGGTCTGTGCGATATATCATAGCAGAATTTCCAATGTTGCTGAAACTCGTGTAAAGACATTTAGTGTACTGGGGAAGGGGTGTCCATTCAAGTCAAATTCAACATGTTTCAATCCTTCCAAAATTCCAAAATAAATCATGAGTTCAGTATAGATAAATTTATATAAATATGCAAAAATTCAATGTTAGATTCATCCTATATGTTGAGATCGAACAAAGAAGCTGTACTGCTAGCAGATGATGAGATGACGAACAATCCCAATTGATTGGTTGTCTTTTTGGTTTCTCGATATCTGGATGAATTTACGTTGAATGTTTTCAGGTTTGTGTAACTCTACTGCACTCATGAATTCTCTTCGAATGTTTGAATCATTGAAGCATGATCAATCTTATTGGGGACACCGACTGCATTCTAACTAAAATACTTGGCTAACTGTGAGTAAAATTTGCTACTAGTTTTAGAGAAGATGATGGGAGTAGAATTATGGATTCGATGCTGCTGTGGATGATAAAACATTTATTAGTTTGGTTTGGTTGGAAATAATTTTTAGACCGAGCTATCTTATAAATCATTGAGACCATTCTTGGTTCATGCACTCAGAGTTATTGCCATATCATTGTTTTTATGTTTTTGAAAATTTTTTGAATTTTTCAAAAGATTAAGTTGCACAAAATAGTACACGAACATGTTAGGTAGATGCAATTTGGTGTAGCATTTTACAAAATGCCTGAACTGGTGCAACAAAGAGGTAGATGTGGTATCATTGATCTATTCTGTTTTTGTGATACTGACTTCTTATTGGAATTTTTTGTATTGTTTATTAGTACTTTATTTACATTTGTAAGTTCTCACGATGAGCATGGTTACAGAAAGCACTATATGTTAGATGAGTAGAAAGGCTTGAGCCTAGTGGCTTGGGGCACCTAGACAGTTCCTAGGACCAAGTTGACTAGTGCCCTTCAACCAATTAACCTATGACATAAAAGAAAGACATCACAGCATTGATATAAAAACACTAGAGCCATCAAGGCAGCGCAACCACCTAATGAACCATCAAATGCCAAATGACGGCAGGTACTTGGTGCATTATGCCATATTTAGAACACTTATGATGCCAAACTCACCATTGAAATGTATCATGGGGCATATCGAACAACACAAAGAAAACATAATAGAATTTTATTTCTACTGAAAGCAGATATAGTAACCCAGTCCATCCTTTCCACGGTGGATCACATCGCAAGTCTCGCTCAGCTGGCATCCCAGTCAGAGCCGAAGAGCTATGATTAACCAATGTGGACTGGTATGGATGTACCCTTGCATTGTTGGTAACTTGGTATCCTAGCAAGCACTGCAGTGCTCTAATTAGCTCACATGGATTTATTTGGCCTTGGTTTTCACACACTGCGCAGGTTGTACTGGTGCTAGCTTTTGATAAGTTGCATTGAATTGCATCCACCTTTGCAAGGTCGTGCACCACAAGCGTAATTTACTATTTCATATCAAGGCACTGTTTGATCAGTACTTAAGTAGTAGTGAACTATTTTTGCCCTCTATTTTTTTAACCTGTCCTTAGGATCAGCCTCCATGCTTACTCCGTCAGTTAAGAAAAATCAGACTAACTTGGTTTAAATTTAATTGGTTATTTCAAAGGAAGGAGATCTGGATGGACCAGTACAATTTGAAAGTAAATTGACCCAAGAATGATGCCCTTATCTACCTCAGTGCTAAACTAAGTTACCTTTTGCATGCTGTGGGGTGCAGTATGCTTCCTTTAAAATTGCATCAATGCAATGGAAAGTACATGAGAAATACATTGAGAGTTAAACAGATCAAATTCTATGTCCTAACATGCAGTAAGTTGAATTGACTATTAACTATTATATGAGGGATGGTTACTATTCTTTCTTTTAAAATGTTTGAAATTCCTTCTTTTTCCTACTATTTTTTAGTTTTAATTTTGGTTGTTCTCAATGAAGATTTACTATCAGATCTTCTTACAAACTTATGTCTCTAATCATAAGTAGATGTGCACATGTGTTTGTTGACAGATTGATCAAACTAACCTTTTCATATAATTCAAGGATGTTGATGTGAATAAGTTGTGGACGACTGCTGGTTCAAATGGTTGGAGAGCATCTTCTGCACCACGGTCATATTGGCCTCGTATGTTTGTTCATGCAATATTTGTATATATTATTGTGCACACTAATCGAATTATGTCAAAGTGGATGATCTGCTGTGTAATGTCTCAATTTATAGCCCCTCCAGCTGAGACTAATGGATACTTGCGTGTTCGGTGCAATGGCGGATTGAATCAACAAAGAAGTGCTGTATGTTTGAGATGACTCTTTTCAGTTCTATGTAATTGGTGGCACGCAATGTCATCGAAGTTCTATGTTATTTGTAGGCAGCAATGTGCTCTTGCAGGACTGATAAATGTATTTTATTTTTCTTGTAGATATGTAATGCTGTTGTTGCAGCTCGTATAATGAATGCTACATTAGTTCTACCAGAGCTTGATACAAATTCTTTCTGGCGGGATAAAAGGTATCTTGTTGTCTGAAATGGTTATTAACTCATTATACATGTGGTTTATACTTGATTTATGGTTTCCTTTTGTTGAGTGCATATTGCATTTCACTCTATCACTTCATTATTCTGGACTATGTCTCCTTTCCTTGGCTGATGAGATCTTTAATCTATTCAAATATGATTCCAAAGTTCTTTAGATTTGATCGTAGTTTATAACTGTGCCTGTTACACGATGAACATTACCCTTCAGTAATGAGCAAGTATTCCCTGTTGCATCGCATTTTCTAGGCGCATCTCGGTCTTCTAGCCCACATCTTTTTCATGTGCTTATATGTGTTAAATGCTCAGATTCAGTGAAATATTTCATGTGGATCATCATGGGGACTATTTATTAATTCAGAATAAAATATTACAGTTATCTTCTACTCCCTCCGTCCCAGAATATAGCAACCTAGGATGGGATGAGACCCATCCTAGGACTATATCTGGACATGCCTAGGATGGGTCTCATCCCATCCTAGGTTGCTATATCCTAGGACGGAGGTAGTAAAAGGCAATAATTTTTTTTTGTTATGCTGTTTGTGTTAATAATTAAGCATGTTTGTAGTATTTATTTTACTTTTGGCACTTATATATATGTCCAGTGGTTTTCCAGGTATCTATGATGTTCCCCATTTTCTGAAGACTTTAAAACATGATGTTCATATTGTTACAAGCCTGCCCGGGATTATGTCAAAAGGGAAGACTAAGAAGCTCAAAGCTCATAAGGTTTGATGCAATTCTATTGTATTTAATTATATTTTAGATCATTTTTCCTCATTAACTTATGGTGTCACAACTTTTTCAATTTTTTTTTCAGATTGTGCCACCTAGAGATGCTCCGCTAAGTTGGTATACAACATTGGCTTTGGAAGAAATGAAGAAGTATGGGGCTATATATTTAACTCCTTTCTCACACCGCTTAGCAGAAGATATTGATGATCCAGAGCTCCAGAGGTTGAGATGCCGAGTGAATTACCACGCACTACGATTTAAGCCACATATCATGAAAATTAGCAATGAGATAGTGAACAAGCTACGGTCTGAAGGCCACTTCATGTCAATTCATCTTCGATTTGAGATGGACATGCTTGCTTTTGCTGGGTATGGAATATTTGCATGAACTTTTTGTACATCACATCATTGATTTAATTTTCATTACTTGCTCGGTTCTTATGACTTAACACAGTAACTTACCTTTTCAATCTTGAGTTTAGGACTGTTTAATTTGTTGAATGTATAAAATGATTGCAACACATTCGCAAATATTCCTGTGCTGATATCTCATTTTAGGATCAGAAAAAATATTATGTTTTCTATGTCAAGCCTTACTTATAATTTTTGGAATATTTTGTTCATTATTTTAATAAAAAGTACTATAGTTAATTTTTAAATGAACCTGGTACCCAGTGACCTATCCTTTTCTCCTCTATTGCTGATAACCTGTGCAGCCAGTTTAATATGTTATAGTTGATCAATTGTCCTTTCTATTTGGTAATGTACATATGATACGTGTATTAATCTCTAAATGGAATTGCAGATGCATTGATATATTTACCCCAGAAGAACAGAAAATTCTGATCGAATACCGTGAAAAAAATTTTGCAAAGAAAATCCTTGTTTACAAGGATAGAAGAATCATAGGGAAGTGCCCCTTGACTCCAGAAGAGGTGAGAAATTAATTTTGCTCCTAGTTTTATTATATTGAATGATCTATTGAACTTAATTCAATGATAGGACACCATGGCATTCAGTAGAGTTAGGATTTTGGATTTGCAAGTCAATTCTCCTGTAAATGAATCATTGGAACTAAATTCGGTTGATGTGAAGGTCTAGATGGTTCCTAACTGCAAACCTGTGGGCCTGAAGTTGGAAGTTTGTATTGGTTCTTTGGCAGTGAACTGAGAGGGATATTTAGATAAACAGTTGATGCTTCTTTCATTTTCTTTCTTTCGTGAGAAAAAAAATACAATGAAAGGAAATACTAGCAGGACATAAAATGCTTTTTGCCTGACAATTCTGTTTTATGCGTACATTGTGTGAACTGGCAAGAAAATACTAGCAGGATATAAAATGCTCCAAACATTTTAACAGACCGTTAACATGAACTATTTGGTAGTCGCTGATGAATACATGGAGTGTTGCAATTAGATGATGGATACAATTTGATCTATTTGTTGTTGTTATGCAGGTGGGCCTTATCCTTCGTGCCATTGGTTTTGACAATTCAACCCGTATTTATCTTGCATCTGGTGAGATATTTGGTGGTGATCGATTCATGAGTCCATTTAGAGCAATGTTTCCTCGCCTAGATAACCACAGTTCAGTTGGACCTGAAAAGCTGGAAGAAAATACTCGAGGCTTGGCTGGATCAGCAGTAGATTATATGGTCTGTCTCCTGTCGGATATCTTCATGCCCACGTACGATGGTCCAAGCAACTTTGCAAACAACCTCATGGGCCACCGCCTCTACTATGGCTTCCAGACAACAATTACACCAAACAGGAAGGCCCTTGCTCCAATATTCATGGACAGGGAGGAAGGCCATGTAACCGGTTTTGAGGATCGAGTCAGGCAAGTAATGTTCAACACACACTTTGGCGGTCCACACAAGCGCATTCATCCAGAGTCTTTCTATACAAACTCATGGCCTGAGTGCTTCTGCCATATGAACCCAATGAATCCATCTGACAAGTGCCCCTCGGATGATCCACATGACGTTCTAGGTGGTCAGTTGCAGAATGAAGAAATTGAAGATGTAGATTTGAAGACCACTGACAAGATTGAGTCTATTACCCAAATTGAAGAGACTATGATTTAAGTGAGACCCAGCCATTATAACTTCATGACTGAAACGTGGCATTGTTGGGCTGTTGCCATTGTTGGGTCAAGGGGTAAACTGAAATATGACTATCAAGGAGGAACTGTTGATCAGGGAAGACGGCATGGTGGCTTTAGGCAGGTTATTCCGGTGAATCGGTGATGGCATACTGATGATTGATTGGCTGCAAGTACTACGTTAGTACGTATAAGCAAGATGTTGTCAGCTGGTATTCGTCATTGTGGGCGTCTATTGATGTAGGACGCAGCTAAAGAGGGCGATAGACGATCGCCAACCGCGCGAGAACGCCGTCAGACCTCTGAACGATCAGTTTTTCATGATGGTTTTTTTTATTGTATATGGGTACTTCAAGGTTGTCGTAATGTCAACCAGAGTTTAAACGATATGCGATAAAATATACATTATTTTGTAAATACTGAAACTACTATATTATATAGTTAACCTACTTATGTATGAATACCATATGCATATTGACCGTGTGGTGTAACTAGGGTTTAGGGGAAACGGATGGGCTAGATGGCTGGTACATGGACTTCTTATTGGACCTTAGCCATTGAGGTGAAGTGTTGGAAATAATTTCAGGGCAGGTTCCGGTAACCTGCCGGTCACTTTCTATCCTTGCCCTCTACCCCCGGCAATTGTCAGGGCCCCGGCCCGTCCGCCTAGCGGGTGAGGAATTAGCCCCACCATCAGCCCCGTAGGGGTGGGTTACCTGTGTGGTCCTCGCCCCAATTGCCACTCCTACTTATATGGAAGAGGGTGAACAAGATTTTGGTGAAAAACCGTACTCGATTTGTTTGGCATTTTAATTATGGAAAAAGTCCACGAACCCCTTCCCCAAAAGATATTGGATAGAAGCTAGTCTAGCATCATGAACTTTAAAACCGGATATTCAACCTCTAAACTTTACAATACCATTTATATTACCTTCTTAGGTGGTTTTGTGTAGCTTAAAAGAGCAGTTTTAAAGTTATTGACTGTATGGCGTAACTAGGAAAATGGTTCTATATTCCTGGGAGGATGTACTCCTGCTTACGCCTCCACCATCCTATCACAGCTAGTCGAGATTGAGTCTGCTAGCGGATCCATATACCAACCTGTTTTGATTTTTGTTCCAAAAAAATTCCTCGTAATATCTGTATCCCGCACAGATCGGAACCCTTCATTTGAATGCTCGCATAAATATCTTGTTCTGACGTAGTGCTAAACCGAAATGCAAATCAACAGATCGGTTGTCAGGTGAGCGCGATATACGGGCAATTTGGAGGCGACGGCGGCTCGGGCCACGGTGGTGAGTAGCGGACCAAGACAACGGAAATCCATCGGCAAGTCTGTGCAGCGGTGGCATTGAGGTGCGGTTCAGATTGATGTTATTTTTAACAATACCATTTTTTAAGTAAAGTTATCAAAAAATGCCTATATTTAGTTTGTTACCAAACTTTGGTAAATATATAAAAATTCCTGCTAAAATTTTAGTAATATTGCCAACTTATTAAAATATTACCAAAATTTTCGTGATATTGTCAAATTGCCAAAATTTTGGTAAGGTTTATTTTGGCTACAATCTGAACAGCCCCTGAATCTGGTAGCATCGAATCCATCGTCAAGCCCATACAGTTCGTCCACCAACCGGAGGTGTGATTCCATTGACAACAGCAGCTTTTGCACCATTGGCATTGAATCCACTACTACAAAATACCGAAAGTGGTAAAACCTACACCTATAGTGTATTTCCCACCCATGCGTCGGCCCACGCCCCCGTTAGCCTGCCAAAATGCCAAGAATCTGTGTCTTTATCTTCTAATAGGTGCCGGTTTTTGAACCTTTTACTATTGTTAGAGATAGATGCCGGTTTTAATTTAAATCTGACATCTTTTAGTACCCATCCCATCGGAGTATTTGGCGCGGGGTCCATCCTAGAATCGGCATCTTTGTGGGCAAAAGAAATAGATGCCGATTCACAGTCAAAAACTACGCCTTTAATCTGGCGAGCCAAGTCGAACCGGTGGGCTCAGCCCACTGCACCACCTAGCATTTTCCTTTCCTCTTCCTTCTCGTTTTCCTCACCACCCACCGCACCTTCTCGTTTTCCTCTCTCTTCTTCTTTCTTCTCTCCTTCATTCTCTCTTCCTCTCCACTTCTTCCTTCTCTTCTCCTTCAACATCCACCACGGCGACGGCATGGCGGGGCCCTCCCCTCCGCCAGATCCAATGAGAGGGGAGGTGGTGGTCTGGCGGTGGCACGACGGCATCCTCCCCTCTGCCAGATTTGGCGGGAGGGGAGACGACGACCCGGCGGTGGCCCGTGGCGGGAGACGGCGTGCGGCGATGGGATGGAGGCGGCCCGCGCCGGATCTTGCAGCATGGCGGCACTTGCCCCTCGGCTCCGGGGATCCGGAGGTGGGGCTGCGCGGTTGGAGGTGCGGCGCGGCGAAGACAGTCGGCGTGGAGGTGGGGCTGCCGACTGTAGGTGCGACGGCGTCCGTGGCCGGCGGATCCATCTCTTCCCCTCTCCCCCCCTCTTTGTGATTTGTTCTTATTCATGTGAGATGCGTTCTTGTTCATGTGGAAGTTCATTTGTTGCTATGAGAATTGGTGTGAGATCTGTTGAGTCGATGTGAGTTGATGTGAGATTTATTCATCATGTGTTGTTCTTGTTCATCTGTTGATGTGCGTTGATGTGGGATTTGTTCATCATTTGTTGTTCTTGTTCATGTGGGTTTATGTGGGAGTTCATCGGCCCAAGTATCGGCTCGAGTCAGCTTCCTTTTTTTTTGGCTTGTCGATTCCACATTGGTGCCGGCGCACCTCCATGGTGCTGGTTGAGAAAACCGGCATCCTAAGAGGGTCCCCAATTGGCACTGATGATCTTTTCTGTGGTAGTGGTGGCATCAAATCCATCTCAAGCCCTCGTCCATCTGTCGGACGCATGATTCCATTGACATGAGCGGCTTTTACACCATTTGATATTCCCAGGTGATTGATTCTAGCTGGTATGTCCATCACTTCATCCCTCTCTTGTTTTCTATTTCTTCTAGATTGATCAAGGATTATCTCTTTCCCTTTCTTGCAGATCGATTGAGGTATAAGCCATCATGCAGGTCGATCGCCAGAGATGTCATGATCCATCGACATCGACGACAGCGATTAGATCGGTGTCCACTGTCCATGGTGCGGGCACGCGGCCCATCCGCAAAGCCAGAGGGGACTATGCGACCAATCCATTGGCTCGCTGAAATCATATGGCAACGGCCAAAAGCGGCGCTGGAGAGACATCACAACACCTTTTACAGTGGCGCTGAAATCATATGAAACGTTGATGGACTTGGCTGGCAAGAGGCTAACACCCTCTCTTCCCGCAATGCTTCCTCAAAGCCCTCCCCTCTGTAATTTCAGATCACTGTCCCCTCCTTTTATCAACTCTACCCTCTCATCCATTCAAAGGTCGGTTTCGGTTTGAGAGTTTTTGGTGCAAATTGGATGGGTTCACCGAGGTCGTTCAGAATGCTTGGTCGGCACCTTGTGCCATCCAGGACCCAATCTCTAGGCTGGATTTCAAGCTGAGAGCAACCGGTCGGGCTCTCCAAAGTTGGAGCGACAAGAAGGTCGGGAATGTTAAACTTCAGTTAGAAATGGCTCGGGAGCTCATTGGTAAATTTGACCGCATGGAGGAATCTCGCCGTCTCTCAGCGCAGGAGCGCTTCCTTCATCGCGCACTCAAAAAGAAATATCTTGCACTCGCTTCTTTGGAGCGAACCATGGCAAGGCAGCGGTCGCGTATCTTGTGGCTGCAGGAAGGAGATGCCAATACAAGATTTTTCCATCAGCATGCAGCCTACCGTCGTAGGAGGAATTTTGTGCAGCAGATTGAGCATAACTCGCAGATCGCCACGGCGCCGGATGAGAAGGCAGTCCTTGCTCAATCCTATTTTACTGATGTTCTTGGCTTAGTCGGTCAGCGTGCATTCACTTTGGAACTGGACTTTTTAGAGCCAAGGGGACAACTCTTATCTGAGTTGGAGGAGCCGTTCACCGTGGATGAAGTGTGGAGAGCAATCGTTGACAGCCCTCGGGACAAGGCTCCGGGGCCGGACGGTTTCTCGGGGCAATTCTATCACTGCTTTTGGGGTATCATCCAGGAGGATGTGCTAGCAGCACTAAACCAGTTGCATCGCATGGATGGATCCAGCCTCCATAAGGTGAACAAGGCATTCATCTCTCTCCTGCCCAAGCGTCCGGATGCCAAGAATCTTAAAGACTTCTGGCCTATCAGTTTGGTGCACAGTTTTGTGAAACTCTTCACCAAAATTCTCTCCCGCTGCCTTGCGCCAAAGCTAGATTCGTTGGTCGCCAAGAATCAGAGCACTTTTGTGAAGAAGCGTTGCATTCATGACAACTTCATGCTTGTCAGGCAATCGGCTAAACGCCTCCACGATCGCAAGGTTCCTTCGGTCTTGCTCAAACTTGATATAGCCAAAGCATTCGACACCATCTCTTGGCCGTTTATCTTGGAGGTGCTAGAGCACAAAGGCTTCGGACATCGATGGCGTTCTTGGATTGCAATGCTTTTCCGTACTGCTTCCTCGCGTGTGCTAATCAATGGGGAGCCCGGCGGCCCAATTGTGCACAGGAGAGGTGTTCGCCAAGGTGACCCTATTTCCCCAATGATCTTCATCATCGCGATGGATATGCTGAGCCCCAGTGAAGAATTGTTGAGACCGTTAGGGATTCCATTTCAGATTTCCCTATATGCTGACGACGTGGTCGCCTTCATCCGGCCGGCTTTATGGGAGATTCGGGCGGCAACAGAAATCTTAGCCATCTTTGGTGAAGCTTCGGGCCTTCGAACCAACTTCGCAAAGTGCTCGGCGTTGCCCATCCAATGCAATGAAGCTGATCACACTTTGCTTCGGGATGAGCTGCCGTGTCAGGTCGCTTCTTTCCCATGCACTTACCTTGGCCTGCCACTATCAATCTTTCGGTTGAAGAAGGAAGACCTGCAGCTATTGGTTGATAGGATAGCTCGTCGGCTGCCTTCATGGATTGCCGACTTAATGACTCCCATCGGGAGGGCAACCATGGTTAATGCAGTGCTAAGTTCAATCCCAATTTATCTTCTCATGGCCATCAACGTGCCGAAGTGGGTGATCAAGGGGATCGACAAAATCCACCGTGGGTTCCTCTGGGCTGGCAAGGCAGTCGCAAATGGTGGTGTTTGTCGGGTCGCTTGGCCTCGAGTTTGTGCCCCTAAAGAATTTGGTGGACTGGGAATTCCTGATTTGGAAAGGATGGGTATTGCTCTGCGGTCGCGCTGGCTTTGGCAGCAAAGAAATTCGCCGGACAAGCCTTGGCATGGGCTCAATATCCCGGTCTCGCAGAAGGAGCGCAATCTGGTCACGATCTCCATGATTTGTTTGGTGGGTGATGGGACTTCGGTTTTATTTTGGGAGGATAACTGGCTTGAAGGTTCTTCAATCCGCTCTCTGGCACCGGCTGTTTATGCGGCTGTCCCGTCTCGGCTTAGAAATCGCCGTACCGTAGCCGAGGCGCTTCATGACAGGAGGTGGGTTCGGGACATCGCTGCCGCTCTAGGCATCCAAGCAATCCTGGAGTATCTCAAACTCTGGGAGATTCTTAGGGCAATCCAACTGACAGCCGTGCCTGACTCTCTGATTTGGAGATGGGAATCCTCAGGGGAGTATTCTTCTTGGTCAGCTTATCGTGCCCTGCTCTCGGGAAGAATCCATTTCGAGTACAAGCCGATTTGGAAATCTTGGGCGCCTCCGCGTTGTTGCTACTTCCTTTGGTTGGTCGCCCTGAACAGGTGCTGGACGGCGGACTGTCTCCGGAGCCATGGTCTTTCTCACCCTGCATGTTGTGTTCTTTGTGATCAAAGCGATGAGACTATTGATCACCTTTTGGTTGCATGTCCGGAATCTCGGCAGCTGTGGTGGATCGCTCTCAGAGCAATTGGGCATTCGGAATGCCTGCCGATCAATGAACCCTCCTTTCACATTTGGCTCTGTGACAGCAGAAAGAAGGTGATCAAGGCACATCGTCGAGGGTTTGACACCATTGCAACCTTAGTAGCATGGACAATTTGGAAAGAGAGAAACATTAGAGTTTTCAATCAAATCAACAGATCTTGGGTGGACATTGCTCGGGCTATGGCAGGAGAGGCTGATCTTTGGAGATTGGCTAGGGCAGCCATTCCTAGTGTAGTGATCCATTTGGATAGGGAGGGGTCGCCAAACGGTTTGGGAGATTAGGCCTTCATAGTATTGTTTCTCTCCTGTATCCCATCCCCATCTTATTTTCCTTTTTGTTGCGCCCGCCTTGTACATAAAACTTTATTTCTTCTTAATAAATGATGCGCTCCTTGCATATTAAAAAAAAAAGTCCATCAACATTTCATCTTCTGCGTGTCAAAAGAGAAAAAAAGGTTTCATCTTCCTGCGCATGCCACGTTGTTTGGGTGTTTGACTGCCGTCAGTGCGATGTGCAAACCTCAAGGACAACGTCTCTAAGCAGCTGGCCGTCTGCCTTGTCGACCTCATTGGACTGGACGACTAGTATTAGTGATACTTGATTAGTGAATTGCATGCATGCTCCACTAAATGTTTCTATCCAATTACTTTCTTTTGAGTCAAATTACCATGACCATAATTAATTTAAATGGCCAATTTGAATCAAAGGTAAATTTAGGGCCCTAATTTGCATTTTGTCCCGCGGCACCAAATTTCTGGAGACGGCCCAGCATTCCCTTCACTCTTTGATCTTGTCTTGAAAGAGCAGCGACAACTTTTTACTTGATTGCAGCCTCCCCTTTTTTGATAGACTTTTTTTTGTCTAGGAGATGTTTGATTGTATTTCCTCGGTCCAACTTCCATTATATTGCAGGTGGTTTACTCTCTTTTTTGTTGTAGTTTGGTGTAATTAGAATATTTTTATTCCCCACAAAAAAATAGAATATTTTTATGAAAATGTACAATTTTGGCACCATTCTCATGATTAGTTCAAATGCAGCCAACTAATTTGGATCTTACAATTTAAAATCATATTGTCCGACTTCCAGTTTGCTGAATTGCTGACATATCAATCAATAGATAGAAGGTGAACCAGTACACTTCACTCAATTTTAACAGATTCTGGATGCTGCATGCTGTGAGCTTTAACAAAACTAGGAACGTAGCCCGTGCATTCGCACGGGCATGCATCGTAGACTATGTTTGAGAACTTATAATTATGAAATATTAATCTGAACTTATAAAAGATCATTTTATTTATTTGGATTATTTGAGCACATTTAGAAAAAAAACATTAAGCAATTGGACTATTTTCTCTAATTAAAGGAACTCGATGTTTTATGCAGTGGCTCAGACTATTCATATTTATATTTCAGTTAGTTATTTTTTTACGAAGTGTACGTTTAATTTAGCTATACATGTTTCAAAACATAGCATGGTGCGACTCTATGTTGTTGAGTTATTTCTTTTTCTTTTGGCAAAATAAATATGAAAATTTTATTCTGGTACTATATATTTAATTTAGCTATGCATGTTTGTAGAATTTTTCATAATGACATAATATTTATTGTCAAAATTTTAAGGTATTTAGTTGTGGTGCAAAGTGCATGGGTGGACTGTGCCCAAATGCTATAATTTTTATACAGCAAAATATATGCATATATAAATATTACATTGTTAGTTTAATTATAAATAGAGAATAATTAGATAGAAATCAGACATGTATAGCTTATAAAAAAATTGTAGTTGTTTCAACATTGATTGTTTCTCGTCTAGGTCAGTAGCTGCAAAAATAAGAAATGGGAGGGCAGTGTTCTCTACATGTGAGATGGAGGAGGAGGTGGAAGGATTTTAGTGAAAACCGATGAGAGATGTCTCTTTTTTCTCAGCATTTCTTTTATTGTTTTTATAACTGGTAAGACATGACACGTGTTGTCTTATGTTTTTTTTTTCCTAAAAATAGATGACATGTGAACTTATGGTTCTTTCAAAAATAGATCTAATTGATGAAAATAATGAAATCCATCGAGTTAAGTTGGATCGTTTTCTATTTTTTGAGACATGATACATGGTTCATTGCAAGTGCAATATGGGACGTTTAATCAAATTTTATCAAGTAGACTGATTTAATATAACATAATGCATATAGTCAACCTTTTCGAAATGTCTCATTTCTATTTGGTTTCCATGCAAAACATAGGTGCCAATGTTCAAATGATGTATTTAAGTTTATAATAAAAATATGGATAACATGGAACTTGAATTATTTATTTAGTTATAAATAAAACAACAATTGAAACTAACTAAAAATAAGATACAACTTTTAAAATTATAATCATTAATCTTTCTAATTATTGTTTTTTCACATAATGTTGTCCATTGAAAAAAAGAGAGGATGTGAAGGGAGAGAAGCAGAGATAATGTACGTATGCAGACGTCACCTGAACACATACATGACGTGTGAAGGGGTGGGAAGTGGGTCTTTTCCATTTTTATATTGTTAAGATAGCAGTAGAAAATAATAGGTACACCATGTTTAAGTTAAAATAATCGATGGTTAGGTGTATTATGTAATTTCTTTTGAATTTCTAGGATTTATTGTACACTACTGGAGAAACCATCTTTGGTCGGTCTTCCAAAACCACAATAGTCCTAGTTCGAATAGAAACCGGGACTAAAGATTATTTTTAGTCCCGGTTAAAAACTTTTTGATCTTTAGTCCCAGTTGATGTTACCAATCGGGACTAAAGATCATTTCTAATCCTGGTTCGAAGAAGTTATTGGGTCGAGTTAGGCCCCAATTATCTTAGATCTTTAGTTCGGTTCTTTATACCAACCGGGACCAAAAATCCTCTCGAGCGCACGTCGAGTCCTCTCTTATCGATAAGACCGATAAAAACCATTTGCACTTCCTCTCTCATTAAAAACCATCTCCACTCTCTGGCCTCCTCGATCCCATCTCAATCTCAGGCGTTCTCCTTCTCGATCGGCCTCCTCTATCTGATCCCCCTCTCCTCTCCCCTTCCTCCCACTTCCCCACTCCTCCCCCTCCCTGCCTCCTCCTCCTACCACGGCCTCTCTGGGTCAGCAGCGGCCGGTCGAGGTCGGCGGCGGCGGCGGCCGGCTGGCCGGGCTGGGGAGGCGCGCACGGCGGCCTTCGGAATTGATTTTCTTTTTTTGAGGATTTGTGATGATTGTTTTTGAGAATTTGTTATGCGATTAAATGTGGGAAAAAAACCAATTACACAGTTTGCGTGTAAATTGCGAGATAAATCTTTTAAGTCTAATTGTGCTATTTTTTTTGACAATGTGGTACTATAGTAAACATTTGCTAATGATGGATTAATTAGGATTAATAAATTTGTCTCGCAGTTTTCTGGCGGAATCTATAATTTGTTTTGTTATTAGACAACGCTTAATACTTCAAATGTGTGTCCGTATATCCAATGCGATACTCCAAAACAAAATTTTTTGGGAACTAAACCAGGCCTTACTAGATTTCTTTGTGGAGGTTCAGTATTCTTTTATCTTTATTAATTTATAATCGGATGAATTCATATTGTTTTAATTTACTTAATACTATCGTTCTAATTTATTTGTGATGGTTTTTCAAAATTTGTGATGTAATTTTTTTTGGAATTTATGATGAATTTGATCTGTGATTTGGAGATGATTTGGGGATTTCTCTGTCAGGTGATGTAATGATTAGTGAAATCCATATGAAAAAAAAAACAATTAAAAAAAACTGCCAACCGCTGGTTCTGGCTCTAGCATTTTTAGTCTCGGTTAGTAACACCAACCGGGACTAAAAATTGATCTTTTTTGTTCCGGTTATTTCACCAGAGACTAAAGATTCATACTCCCGGTTGCAAAACTGGGAGTATAGGGGGTTACAAACCGAGAGGAAAGACCATTTCTTCACTAGTGGTAGTGTCACATGGTGGCTTAGGTGTGTTCGTAGGAGTCCCGCGTGGTGGTTTGAGAGTATTTTGTGGGAATTTTAGTTGACTTTTAGCATATAATAGATAGATATGGCATGCAAGTTGTCGAAATGTGCCTAATATATATCTATATGTTTCTTTAGGAAATATATTTCTACAAGTAAAATTATACTGGTGTAAACTACATTTTTCTGATATTGTAGAACTATTTTAGTTACATGCCAGTGAAGTTATTATATAGCATGAAGCAATATAATAATGGTCACATTCGTTTCATAATTTTTACAAGCTAAATTATAGTTAAGAGGTGTATTAAATTCTAATTTGTGATTTTAGTCATAATAATGACACAATAGAACATGTAATTTCATCCGATAGCAAAAAAAAAAAACTTCCTTAAAAGAGAAACAGAGAGGAGTTATGTACATGCGTATGCAGGGGAAGAAGGGATGCCTCTTTGTAAGAAATAGAAAAATCAACCTAATCCAAGTATCCAACGGCTTGGAGTGATGGGCCTGTTAATATTAATTTTTGTGAAATCAAAGGCTAGGTTTTTTTTCTCAGATTTTTTCTAATTTATTGGAGCGCCACGTGGCATTATAGGAGCATTTATATAAGCATCATGTGACAGCTTAGAAGCATTTATAAAATTTTTCACGGACTTTTACTATATAATAGATAGATTGGATATCATCGATATAATTTAGCGAAACATATTTGTAGAATTATTTAAGGTGACATATAATATGCCAACTGGAGATGAGGGGAGAGAGAGAGTACGTACGTACAGAAGGCCAGGAGGGGAACTTACAGGTGGTGGGGACCGGTGTGGAGAGGAGGATTTTATTTATTTTATTTAATCTAATGGTTAAAAATGTTGGACCCACCAATTTAAAGGAAAATCAACGGTTAGATTTTTAGATTGCCACTTGGCGTCTTAGGAGTGTTTGTAGGAGAACACGTGACGGCTTAGTAGCGTTTGTAGGCAGAATTATTTAAGGTGACATATGATATGCCAACTGGAGATGAGGGGAGAGAGGGAGTACGTACGTACGTACAGAAGGCCAAGAGGGAAACGTACAGGTGGTGGGGACCGGTGGAGAGAGGAGGATTTTATTTATTTTATTTGATCTAATGGTTAAAAATGTTGGAGCAACCAATTTAAAGGAAAATCAATAGTTAGATTTTTAGACTGCCACTTGGCGTCTTAGGAGCGTTTGTAGGAGAACACGTGGCGGCTTAGTAGCGTTTGTAGGAAGTTTAATGGACTTTTAGTATATAATAGATAGATATGTCTGTGAGCGCGCGCACAACCTTGTGCTTATTTCCTCTCAAAATTTCATGCACCAAATATTGTTTCTCAACGTGTACTGCTTCAGTTATAAGCAAGGTAATGAATAGTCTTCGTAGCGCCCGCAATAGTGGCCGCTTTAGCGGTAGCGGACCTCTACCGCTACCGCTACAAGGTAGCAGACTGCTACAAGGTAGCGGACTACATATCTCGTATTGGAACTTAGTGGCCGCTATAGCGCTTCGCGACCGCTATAATAGGCCGCTATTGGCTTTGTTAGATCGCTATAATGCTTAAACAGTGCGCTTCATGTATGGATAGAATAATTTAGCATTATTTGTCTTCTTTATATATATATATATATATATATATATATATATATATATATATATATATATATATATATATATATATATATATATATATATATATATATATATATATATATATATATATATGCTATTTCATAATTTTTATGTTATGAAATATAGAAGTAATTAAACATGCCGTCTAATTATAAATTTTAAATGAAACTTGTTGTTAATATTGATATACAATTCAAATTTATGGTTATTTTTTTTAATTCTGCTATTGGAACTTAGCATTCGCAATAGTGCCCGCTATCAGCAATCTGCTACCCAGACACTAATCCGCTACAAACCCGCTATACGCTATTTATTAGCTTGGTTATAAGTGATTATATTGTTAGCCGTTGTTTACAGGTGAGAAGACATGTAAAAGTGAAGAGATTGCCTGATGTATCATAATCAGGCATATATATATTCATATACATACATACATATATATACATATATATACATACATACATATATATATATATACATACATCCATATATATATATATATATATACATACATACACACACACACACACACACACATATATATATATATATATATATATATATATATATATATATATATATATATATATATATATATATATATATATATATATATATATATTAAATTTGTTTGGTGCTCCATGGTGCCCGGGCACCATTGTTGAAATTGAGTATATACCCAATTCAAATGAGCATGAAACTTTTTTAATTATTTAGGTATTAATATTAACTACTTTACTAACTAGTTGAAAGCAAGTTTGAACTGAATTTGAACTTGTTTTTGTTAGATTTTGATTCTAGGTATATAGCATCCATACATATAATTAGTTAGGTATGTAATCATGGATTGTGAAATAAAGTTAAATTTGAGTTGTTTTGTTGATAGGTATAGGTATGAATCGAATTCTTATAACTAGGTATATACTCACAATTTGAAAATTTTGAAAAATTTGAGTGATTTTGTGCATTTGAAACCATGGTGCCCGGACACCATAGTGCCCCATATGAGTGTGCTCTATATATATATATATATATATATATATATATATATATATATATATATATATATATATATATATATATATATATATATATATGGCAGCGCTAAACTACGTACGTAATAACTAATATGCTCACCTCACAACCTAACCCCCCCCCCCACGCCTTTCTCTCTCCTACCCCCACCTTCTATTCCCGTACTTTTTTTCTGGTTCCCACTAACCCACATCTTTCCTGTGCAACTTCTCTTGGTAACTTCTCCAGGTAAATAAATTACTCTTACTGAGTAAATGAGTTGCTAATAAAAAAGACTTAGCTTTGGTAGCCGGATTTCTTATTAGCCCAATGGTAAAAAAATTACTGAGGTTGTTAACCCACGGGTAAAATAATTACTGACAAGGAGACTGGAAATCCACATTTCGATATATGGTAGTATCTATTAGTGACAATTTTTTTACTTGCCGGTGTATCAGAAGTTGGTCAACGGTAGTAATATTTTTACTCCAGGTACATTTATAATTTTAATCTCTTCAGTAATATCTTTACGAATAGTATTAAGATCACCAAAAACATGGTGATATCAGGACAATTGTATTTTGGTTCTATCACATGACCAGTAAAGAAAATTACACACGGGAGACAATATATAGACATTCATCTTGAACACTAGTATTACATGACTGTGAATGCCAGACGGTGGCATCAACGAAGTAGAAATGGGTTCTTTCCAAAAAAATTACAGTGCAGAGGACATCAGCCGCCAAGATTCTTCAAATCTCCTGCCACCGGAGCCAGTCGTTATTTGCGGCGCGCTCATCCCAAGTCGACATCTCTGCATCACCCCTGCCCTTCATGTTGGCCGCCGGCGACGAGCGTTGACGATGGCCGTGTCGAGGATGACGATCAGTTGATATTCGGAACAATTTCTTAATATCAGCCGCCGGGCCATGGTCACAGTATGATCCACAAAACCTTAGAACTTTCATGCAGTCCTGGTGAGAAAGATTTGAGAAAATTCAGAACTCCGTCAACTAAAAATGCACCAACATTTTTTCAGACAACGAGAAGCCGACGGGGAGTGCATCTGCACCAGCTCGCCCAACGCTCAGCAGATGAGCAACGGAACACAAATCAAATCGCCCAAACACACATGCCTAACAAGAGAAATCTCAGAACAGATCTAAATCCCAGTAAGAAAAAGTTCACCTAACTCAAATCGCCCCAACAAACGTGCTCCACCTGAGACTGCATCACAACCACTATACAGCCGGCAAGCAACCAGATCAAATTGAGAAGAAAAAAATCAAGCACCTTCTCTACTTCATACACCAACCGCTTCAGGGCAGGGCGTTGACCTCCATCAACGGCAGCTTCCGGAAATTTGGTCCAACTCTTCAAAGCGAGGGAACAGTGGGGGCGGCCGCCGGCATGACCTGCACGGCGAGGAAGCGGTCAGGGCAGCGGCTGTCGTCGGCAAGGAGCAGTCGGGGCGCTGGATGCATCCCCACCCATCCCGTCGCCGGTTCATGGGTGGCGCCCATCCTCCCTCTAGCTGGAGAGGGGATCCTCTGTGACATCGCCACTGCCGGCCGAGTAGTTGACGAAGCAGAGGCAGAGCGAAGGACGACGCCGACGCTACTAGATCCGGCACCCACGCGCCTCGGCATCACCGGATCCACCGCCCGAACCTCCTCGTCTCCGAGCCGTCGCTGGATCCGCCTTGCCGCCACTCCTCCTCATCCCTGAACTGCCGCTGCCGCTGCCGAAGCCGCACGCCGATACGGGCACGACTCGACGGCGGCGGCGGCGGCGCGGGGGGAGGGGAACGGCAGATCCGTAAAAAGTGGAGAGAAAGGGGAAAGTGGGTGAGTGGGTGGACGGTTTATATTAGGCAAAATTGGTTATATAGCATCGAAAGTTTACGTTTTTGGTTTATAGCACCGAAAGTTACCGGTTCACTTTAATAGCACCCAAAGTTCACCATGTTCCCATTTTTAACACTTCCGTCAATTCTCGATCGTTTTCCGTCCGTCTTGATCCAGCCACACACACGATATGACGTTTCTACCCCTCACAAGTACAAGTATAATGCATGTCAATGAGGGGTAGAAATGTCATATCTTGTGTGTGGCTGGATCAATAACCATTAAGACGGACGGAAAAATTGACGGAAGTGCTAAAAATGGGAATATGGTGAACTTTGGATGCTATTAAAGTGAACCGGTAACTTTCGGTGCTATAAAACCAAAAACGTGAACTTTCGATGCTATATAACCAATTTTGCCATATTATGGGAGAGGTAATATAGGCAGCAGATAGATTCCATGGTAAACAATTTACTCTGTAGATACGAGAGGGGGATGGGGCGCAGGTAGGCTTTGGGGGGGGGGGGGGGGTGGGGGTAGGGGTTGGGGCGGTGAGGGGGAGTATTTTAGTTATTACGCACCCTAGATCTACTACATGTATGTATGTATATATATAACTAAAAAATATATATATATATATATATATATATATGTATATATATATATAGGAAAATGGTTATATACAAGGATTACTCTTTTGTACACCCAGATGTATATATACTTCCTCTTTCTAGTGGATAATCCATTAGCATCAAATTCAACCGGTTGAATTTTTTTTTAAATTACTTCATATGTTGCTTGCATGCACGGCACGTGACACACTTGATTTTGGTAAACATTTGAACTGCGAGTGCATGCATGCAGTTAGATTCAAATTTCATAAGTACGTACGTACAGCAGTTACTTTCAACTTGCAACATATATATGTACTCTATTGAAAAACCAGTATATACGATAAAAGGCAGTTTATGCCTATGATAAAAAGCAGTATATACCGTGTATTAAAAAAGTAGTACATACTGTTTAGGATAACAGGCAGTATATACTGTTTTTGTTAACGTGCAGTATATGTACCATTCACTAGTACAGATCTTTCCATCTGTGACGGCCCATAACAAGACTGGAATTTGCGGGCCGTCACAACGAAGTAATCTCAATCGGGCCGAAGTTTCGCTCAATTGAGATATGGTCGCACAACCATGGTATATCGGCATAAAACTAAAGCCCGTCAAGGATGACACTTATCTGTGACGGGCTATAGTTGAGGCCCGATTGAGATGAGGGTTCCATATCTCAATCGGGCCCTAAAAGAAGCCCGTCACATATGAGGGTCATCTGTGACGAGCTTTAGTTTTATGTCGATATACCATGCCGATATACTTTGTCGGATGAAGAAGTGACCAAAATAAAAGTTGTAGATCCTGATGAGAGGATCAACTTTGTTTCTGACAATATTTCCATTTGAAATCATTTAGTATCTACAAATGCTATTTAGATTTGTCATATTGTCAAAATCAATTTCAAGCTATTGGAAACAAAGTTATATAGACAAATGACGAAAATAAAAGTTGTAGATCTTGATGAGAGGATCAACTTTGTTTTTGACCATATTTCCATTTGAAATCATTTAGTATTTACAAATGCTGTTTAGATTTGTCATATTGTCAAAATCAATTTCAAGCTGTTGGAAACAAAGTTATATAGACAAATGACCAAAATAAAAGTTGTAGATCTTGATGAGAGGATCAACTTTGTTTTTGACCATATTTCCATTTGAAATCATTTAGTATTTACAAATGCTGTTTAGATTTGACATATTGTCAAAATCAATTTCAAGCTGTTGGAAACAAAGTTATATAGACAAATGACCAAAATAAAAGTTGTAGATCTTGATAACCTATACAATTTTGTTGTTGACCATATTTCCATTTGAAATCATTTACTATCCAAAATGTATTATGACTAATAAAATAAATTATTATACAACAGCTATATATTTTGTACTCACAAATATAAAGACTTATCTGGAAAAATGGAAAAATAGTCATCGGTGACGGGCCTTAGTTCAAGCCCGATAGAGATTAATCTATCTCTATCGGGCATTATCTTAGGGCCCGTCATATATGACTCATCCGTGACGGGCCTGAATGTCATCTCAATCGGGCATTAGTATGGAGCCCGTCACCCGATGAGTCGTCTGTGACGGGCCCTACAGTAAAGCCCGATTGAGATGACTCATCACTCTACTATATCTAGGGTTTCTCAGATCGTATCGAAAATTTTTCTAAGTCCCACTACAGTTTCCCGCCTCCTTAGAACCCTAGCGCCGCCACCAACTCCTACTTCGCCGCCGTCGTCCTCTATCGCCGCCACCGCCACCGAGACCGCCACTGCCGCCACCGAGCCCGCCGCCGCCGCCACCGAGCCCACCGCCTCCACCGAGCCCGGCGCCGCCTCCACCGACAGGTGACGCCCTCCACCGAGCCAGGCGCCGCTGCCACCGAGCCCGCCGCCACCGCCGTCGTCCTCCCTCGAGCCTCTACACTGACCGGACCGGTCTCGGCCTTCCTCGTCGTCGCCGCCCGCGTCCTCACCAACGCACGTCGCCGACCCCCATCGAGCCCGACGCCGCCCGCCCGGCACCGACCTACCCGACCGGCATCTCCACCGACCGGCGCCGCCCTCCACTGAGCCCGGCACCGCCGCCGCAAGCTCCTCCTTTGCCGAGCCCGCCGCCGCCACCACTGAGCCTGCTGCCTCCACCGAGCCCAACGCCGCCTCCACCGACCGGCGACGCCCTCCACCGAGCCCGGCGCCGCCGCCACCGAGCCCCACCGACCGTCCTCAGGTGAGTCCTCCATCGCGCCGCCCTATGCTAACTGTGAATGACATGTCATTGAAATGTGGATGTGGATGATATGTGATTGAACTGTGAGTGAGACATGTCGATGTTGGGATGAAATGTGGTGCATTTTTGAATTTTGTGATAGATGATTGTAGAGATTGATGAAATGTGGTTCATTTAACTTTATTTATACGCAATGCGGTTCATATTGGGATGAAATGTGGTTTATTTATGTTGGGATGAAATATGGTTTTTTTATGTTGGGATGAAATGTGGTGCATTAATGAAACTATTGTGAAATGTGGTTAATTTTATTACTGTGAGATGTGCACTTTCGTTTATTTATACATGGTGCATTAATGAATTTAGTAAATAGATGAAATGTGGTTCGTTTTATTACTGTGAGATGTGCAATTTCGTTTATTTATATGTTTCATTTATTTTTCTAAGTGACATTAAATTCATTGTAATAGATTGTAGTACTCAATTGTGTATTTTTGTTATTTAGAAAAAAAGTAGACGATGTCTCAGCAAGGCGAACCAATGTTGACGACAACTAGTGGGTCCTCAAGGGCACGTACTCCTAGGACAGGGAACAAAATCCCTAAGGAACGGTTTCGCATAACAGCGGTGGACGCTGTAGGGTTGCCGACATCTCCAAGGAAAATATTGAGCTGATTTAGGTCTATCTGCGGGGTCATAGGGAGGCAGAAATTCAGTATTCTTCAAGATGACATCAAGCTCGTGCCGGCCGCAGAGAAGGACATTGCTTGGCTAACGTTCAAGGAGAGCTTTGATTATCCTTCGAAGCATGAGGACCGTCTTAGGCGGGCTGCTTTCAAGGTTATGGGCAATGCTTGGAAGAACTTCAAGACTAAGCTAGTCGGCGAGTTCGTCTACAACCCGGCGAATCCAGATCCAAGAGATAAATTTACTTGGATCACGGAACAGGTCTGGGAGGAATTCCATGCGAAGAAGTCGACCCCCGAGTCCAGAGCTAGAAGCGAGGCATATCGCTTGCTCCAGACCAGGAACCAGCATCTGCACCGGCTTGGCACCGCCGGATATGCCGGTAAGGAAGAGGAATGGTAGCGTGAGGATGAAGAAGCGGAGGAATCGTGTACACTGCTCGTGTTTGGCGATATCCCACACCCTCGGGCTAGGAACTGGGCCAGGGCCAGGTACTAGAAGAATGACGATGGCACAATCTTCATGCCAAATGCAGAAGATCAACGAGTATACGAAGCTATAGTAAGTGTCTAGTCAAACTAGATGTTCGCATTGTTTCCCATCGTGCAGTTTATTTAACCCCACTAAATTGTAATGCAGAAGGAGTTGGTTGCCGAGCAACAAGCCTCGCAAGAGGCCTGCTCTCAAAGACGCGAGGATGACCTCCTCACGAAAGCGTTGTGCAACAAGGAACACCGTGGACGGACACGGGGCGTTGGGTCTTCTGTTCCCTGAAAGTATGGATTTCCAGACTACGCGTGGCAGTACAAGAAGCGGACTTCCAACAAGGCGGAGAAAGATGCACGCCTTGAAGCCAAGATCCGGGCGTCGATAAGAGCTGAGCTGACATCTGAATTCGATGAAAAGCTCGAGTCGATGAGGGCCAAGATTAGGCAAGAGATCCGAGAAGAGCAACAAAACCCCCAGGCCGCCGCTGCTGCTGCGCACGAAGAGTTAGGAAGTCCCACCCAAAAACGCAGCAGTTGCGCATCAACTGAGTTGGCGGGAAATCCAACATCGGTCGACAGCGCCGTCGACCACATAACGGTAACCGTGAACTTACTCAATACATGAAAGACTTAACGAATCCATATGATATATAATATTCTAAAAAAATTGATTAATCTATCACAGGAACCAACGAGCTGCACCCTCACAGTTAGGGTGATGCCGACCTTCACGTTTCCAGCAGCCGAGGGACTTGCGTACAAGCCGACCCCAGAGACAAGAGTGCATGGAGCGCAACTCAGGGCCGACTGTGCAAAAGTTCAAGTCGATTCGGTGAAGCCCGAATACGAGCTGTTCCCTCTGAAGTATCCACCGAACGACGAGGTCCTCTCACTAGGAAATGCCCGTGGTACCTTCATCCAATGGCCCAAGGACCTCATTGAGATCAGGGTTACAGCGAGGCCAACCACTGCACCAGGCGGTCGTCCACCAAAGAGACCCGCCTCTGCTCCTTCAGCCCCTCCTGCTCAAGATCGTCATGCACAATCTTACGATGTGCAGTTGCAGTACGACACTGATTTTGGGGAGGACCGAACGGAGGCCGACAGCAAGGCGATTCATGAACCCCCATCGATGAAGAAGAGCAGGAAGGCACACTCTTCCCCTCAGAGAATTACTCTCAATAAACCCGAAGCAAAGAGGAGAGGAAGGAGAGGAAAGGTGCAGGCCTCGCTTCTAGCTCCAAGGAAGCTAGATCTGGGCAAGGGCCAGGAAGAGACTAAGGGCAAAGAGGTCAAGAAGAAATACGTTGCTCCACAGGAGTTTCAACTAGGCATGCCATTGGTTGGAGATGACGTGCTTGCCGCAATGGGCACCGCTTGTAAGGACCTTCACTTATACTACATGGAAAAATCTAACGCCAGGAAGCCAAGTAAAGCTACCGATATCCTTGGAGAACACGATGGAAAGCCATTCCTTGGTCCAACAAATTATGTCGTGGTCGACTTCAAGGATCTTTTCGACCTCTACAGGCTCCAAGCGGTGGACACAAGCCTCCTTAAGTGCTACTCCTTGTAAGTATTGTCGCCCAACTCAATTTGGTAATAACAATCGGTTTAACTTGCTTACAAGATCGTTTATCCTATGTGCAGGTTAAGTTGGCAATGGTGTCAGAAGCATGCACCGGAAGTTGCCTTCCTTGATCCACAAGTGGTCACTGTCACAAATCTCCAGAATGACCGTCAAGGAATGGTCAACTACATCTATGACACCTTGTGATCCCGCCGAGACAAGGAGTACATTATGTGCGCCTATAATCAATAGTAAGTGTGTTAACTACATATACACAACAACATGACACATTTCTTGAGTACTTAATTAACTTTCACTATATTAATGCCGCAGTGCCCATTGGATCCTTCTGGTCATAACACCTAAGTGGAGTACATGTCACTACCTGAACTCCAGAATTGATAAGAACGCATATGATTGGACCCCAATTCATCTAGCGATAGATGAAGCGTGGGCCCAATACGTGCAAAGAGGAGGCCTCAGGAAGACAGGACATGACACCCTCATCCACAAAAAAGACTTCCCGGTGAAGCAACAAATAGGTGACCAGTGCGGATTCCATGTGTGCCACAACATGCGCCTTCTGTATAGAGAAAAGGTGAAGACTTTGGCTGAGTTTGAGGTCGGTGGTCTCAATTGTGATAGACTAACTACATTTTAGTACTTATATATGATCGATCAACTAATCTGGAATTATGACAATGTAGGGCACAATAACCAAGTCTCTGCTTACCAGCTTTGAGGAGGTTCACGAGGAGATAGCCAGCTTCATCCTCCGTGAAATAATTAACCCCAAAGGAATGTTTAGGCTTAAACTAAAATGATGAACAATATTGAACTTTTATGTTTAGGCAATGATGAACACTTATTATGCAACTGTGATGATGTAACTGTGATGTTTATATTTATGTATATATTTCATATGTTTATGTTAAGACTTGCTAAATAAATATTTGATCCAATTAACTCGGTTTTGCAGGTGAAACATGATAAATATTTGAATGGATGTGAAATATGTGAATGGATGTGAAATATGAGATGGCTGTGAATGTGTGGTTGTGTGAAATATGTTGATGTCTGTGTATGTGAATGCATATGTATATGAATGGGTGATGCTGGGGAGCTGGGGATATTGGATATCTATGTTTGTTTCTGTCATTTTTGCAGCGGGCATGGCTAGCAAAGGCCTGAGGCTAGCCAAAAAACAAAATTTATTTTTTTTGTGTATTATAGTCATCTGTGACGGGCCATAACTAAATGACCGATTGAGATGAGATCATCTGTGACGGGCTCTAGCTTAGGCCCAAGTGAGATCAGTAGTCATCTGTGACGGGTTCTAGTTTAGGCCCGATTGAGGTCAGTAGTCATCTGTGACGGGCTCTAATTTAGGCCCGATTGAGGTCAGTAGTCATCTGTGACGGGCTATAGTTTAGTCCCGATTGAGATGAGTATCATCTGTGACGGGCTCTAGTTTAGGCCCGATAAAGGTTATTAGTCATCTGTGACGGGCGCTAGTTGTGGCCCGATAGAGATAGGTCATCTGTGACGGGCTATAGTTTGACTGGTCGTCTGGGTCAAAGCTATCTGTGACGGGCTTTACTTAGGACCCGATTGAGATATATTCATTCGTGACGGCCGTTTGCCCGATTGAGATAACTCTTCACATCAGTGACTTCTAGCCTGTGACGGACGCTATGCCCGATTGAGATGGGGCTTACCGCCCGATTGAGATGTGGGTATCCGTTCTAGTGATTGGAGTATATATATATATATATATATATATATATATATATATATATATATATATATATATATATATATATATATATATATATATATATATATACTGTTTTTCCTAGAGAATGGTATGTGCTATAATTTTTTTTTCATGTACAAGTATATGCTACTTTTTTTTCATTGTAGAAGTATATATATACTGAATTCGGAATTAATAAGTATATACTGATTACTTATCTTAATTGGTACTTGCAATACATACTACTGGAACGACCAAATGAGTATATATATATAATGACTTTTTTCGGAGTGAGTATATAATAACTTTTCTCGGAGTGAGTATATACTGATTTCTTCTTAGAATGAGTATATAGACTGATTTTTTTTCTCAGAACTCAAAACAAGTTCATGGAATGAGTATATACTGATTTCTTTGAAATTAAATTAAAGTAGTATACACTGAAACAATATACATACTTTCTTTCGACAAAGGTAGTATATATACCACTAATTCGAGTTAGTAGTATATACCAAATTCACCGCATTACTAGTATATACCACTTTCTCTACGTAAGTATTACTAGTATATACCACTTTCTCTACGTAAGTAGTATATATACCACTTTACAAGTTATGTACTCTGATTCTTTCATCAGCTGGTAGTGTATATCCTTCAAAGAAAGCAGCAGTATGTACTACTTTGTGCATAGCAGTATACTGTTTTTTACCGTTTGTTTTAGGAGGCAGTATATATAAACTATAGACTACTACATATCGGAAGAAATTTTACAGAGAAGCAGTATATATATACGTGCAGGAAGTGGTATATACAGATATATATGCGGTTAGTATGTGGTTATGTACTGACCATAATGCCAGAAAAGAATATTAGACATGAAAAACTGAGACAGAAATAAATACATACAGAGCAAGTGCAGATCAGTCAACCAATTGTATGCTAATTTTTATTTATCAAATAATATATACTGTACGTAATCTTGTTGTTACGTAGCAGTCAGGATCGAACTCATGCATCAGTTCTTTATTTTCCCGGAAGGCCGTAAAAAATGCATCAGATCGCCGGCGATTTTTTGGACAGAGCACCAGATTGTTACAGAGGTTAGAGGGAAGAGATAACAAGACTGAAGATCAAACAGAACACACCACAATTGTGGACATCTGGTGGTAATAGCCACAGGCCACAGCATGGCAGCATCGTTGGACGCGTGTGGCCGTCGCTCGATCATGTCGCTGCCTGGATGAGCCATTCAGGCCTTCGGTTCATAGCTGGAAGGACGCCATTGCCGCTTGGATCCAGCTACGCCGCTTCTGCTTTAGAGGCTGGCACTAGCCGCGCACGGCGTCGCTGCCTCGGAACCTCAATTCTGAGGAGCGCCGCTCATGTTTGGACTGCAATCTCCGGGCCTAGCGTGCTGATTGCCGGCGCCGCCGGTGGCCGTTTTGCACGCCCGCCGACACCATCGCGTTGAATGAAAGGCTGCACTAGGGAACGACGAGGTGGATTTGGTGCCGCTGCGGATGAATCTCGCCGCCGTCCCATCATCGCTGAATCGCGCTGCCGTCACCGAGACGCTGATTGATATCTGCTCGATCCGAATAGGATGGGGAAAGGG